>NC_136238.1:6130000-6730000 GCF_053564925.1 Oryzias latipes
GCTCGTTATCCTGCACTTCCTGCAGCTCTTCTTCATCAACCGTGAGCAGCCGTTTCTCTCAGGATCGGATTGTGGAACGGATAAACTAATCTGCAGATGTTGATGCTCCTGTCGTGTTTGTGGATTTTTTTGTTTTTCTGCAGATCTCGTGGTGATAAACTCGGACTGGTTCTTGGGATATTTTGTTGGGAACACTTTGTGGTTGATTTCCATTGGTTATTACCTTTACATCACCTTCTTGGGATACAACGGTGAGTCCTTCACACACAGTTTTATACCGATTAATGTTGTGTTTTTTTTTTTTTTTCATTCGATTTGCCAAATTCTGGAAAATATGAGGAGTATTGCAGTGATGTTTGTGGCACTAGGCAAATGCTACAGAGAGACGATAACAGGAGATACGTTGGTGTTAGCTTCATTTCTAAATGCAGTCTATAGGCCTCTGCGATTGAAATTATTTGAATCCTACAGAAAAAGCATTTATAGATCAGGGACCAAACGGTTCTTTTTTCATTAGAATGCGTTGCATGATGGCAGGTGAGACACTACCTCTTCTGATCACACATTCCTGGTATTCGTGGCGTTATGATGAAGGTAAATAAAAGTCAACAAAAGGTTAGGAAGTGCCGGCGTTTTGGAGGAGTTTAGCTGCTCGTCTGTAACGCTGCATCTTCAGAGCTGAAAGATAAAAGGAACAGATTGACCCGCTGGTTTTATTTAAACCTTTGATTTAAAAAATATGTTTGGGACCTAAGTCTGGGTCTCCCTGTGCTGGGTGCGGAAAATCGCAGTGAGACGGCAAAAGGTGAACCACTATATAGCACTGGAGTGCTGCAGTAGCCTCCGCAATTCTTCACACGGTAAGGTTTTTTTGTTGGATCATCAGCTGAACATCCAACGGCTCTTTAAAAATGTCACCAAATGGGTTTGAAAGTTGGTTCAGTTTAGCCACAAAAAAAACAAAAACCCAAAACATTAGGAACACTTCTACTGATGAGCAAAGAACCAGAGGAGTTTACAAGAAAAAAAGAAATATCACATAAATTTGACTCAGTTGAAGCAAAACAACTCACAAATTCCTGCGGATAGTCTGTTCTACCGGTGTGGGCGGGGCTAAAAGGATGCTCTTTAAAAAGTTTTAAAATATTTCTGAAAGCCATGAAACCAGCCGATAGTCCTGCAGATTGTTTTTTAAATCACGGCTTACCTGATCTTTTGATATATTTTCCAAACAATCTTTTAATTATGATGCTGCTCTTTTTAGCCAGGCCAGTGTCAGTGCCTCTGCTTTTAATTTGTTTTTTCTATTGTTTTCAAAATTTGAACAATTCGAACACAAAAACATTTGAACAATTCAAGCATCAAAGCCAGTAGTAGCAAAATACTTTCTTTTTTTTCTTTTAAAGACATAGTTTCTGCAGAGCGGCAGGAGTTTCTTACAAATTGGCCTCTTGAGTTGCCTGGAGTAGCTCCACCCCCTCATTGCCTCCCTGTTGCTGAGAGCTCAGAGCAGGAAGCTTGTGGCCCGCCCAGCATATTTTCTTTTTCATGTCACAAATATTTAAACAGCATTTTTTCGCCCAGACTCACAAAATTTCAATAAAGAAATACTCACAAATGTAATTTTAAGCTCAATTTTCTTTCTTCCGTCATCAGGAAAATGCCAGCTCCAGGTTGTTGTTTTTAGGTTTTAGGAAACTTTAGAACGTTGCACTCTGATCTGATGATTTCTTTTCACTCCACGGGGCGTCACAGTAACATTTGTATGTCTTTTATTTTGGCAGCTCTTCCCTTCCTGTCCAACACGGTGGTGCTGCTCTACCCCTTCGCTGCGCTCGTCCTCGTCTACGTCCTCTCCCTCTCTCTGGGCTGGAACTTCACGCGAGCTCTCTGCTTGTTTTACAAGTACCGAGTCCAGTAGGAGGACTGTCCTCAGCCTCCGTTTGCCGCTGCTGCTGCTGCGGGTCTGGTGAGATGCTTCTGGTGGGCCGGCCAGCCGACCGACTGACTGACTGACTGACTGATCGATCAGGCTGACCGCTGGTCACCTTCTGTTTGGAGCCGCAGCTCCAGGGCCGCTAACGTCATGGCGGGACTCGCTGCAGAAACCAAGGGACAGACGGCTTTTAAAGGTGGAATGTAAATCAGAAACGGTTTTCCCAATGAAGACTTGGAAGTAAAAGAACTGCCTGTTGACGTGAATGAAGGCAGAAAAGACTGCAGTTTCCTGTCCTTTCCCCTTTTCTTTAGGTGTACATTCTAATGCATTGTCAATAAAAGCTGTTATTTACTTTAACCGGCTCACTTTGACGCGTCTGCAGGAGGAATTCAGTCACGTTTTTCATCGTTGAAGATTGTGACGCGTGATACTTTTTTTTTAGATGTTTATATAACGTCAACTGAATGAAACTAAATTTGAAGATTCAGTAAATTGAAGCCCAAAAACTAAAGAGAAATGTGAGAAATTATTCACATTTAAAAAAATATGTTTCTGTTCCTACGAAAGCTAACTTGTTCTTCTGCAGTAAAGTTCATATATTTCAGTTTGTGCTGATAAACCTATTTTAATAAGGTTAGAAGAACTTGCATGGTGGAAGGACAATTTTACTTTCAGAAATCTTAATTTTATACGAAAGTCTGATCCTAACTAAAAGGGATGGAGGTGTAAAAGCAAGTTTTGTTTGTTTTTCTTTTTTGGTGAATGTTTACTGAAATTAAAACTTAAATGCTATAAAAGTACCAGAAAATAAACAATTGTTAATTGAGTATATTTTGTAACATTCTGAACAAAATGCCCCCCCCCCCCCCCCAAAAAAAAAAAAAAAAAAAACAACTTTTAAAGCACAACATGGAGGTGGGAGAATAATGGTCTGGAGGCTTTTCTTGTTTTGTTTACTTCCATTTGATTATTTCTTTTTAGTTTTTATTACATTTATCCCATTTATGTGCTCATTTTAAGTCTCAGCTTTTGTTTTCCTCTGAACAATGTTGTAATTTTTTCCGATTGGGCTCTCAGGGCTCTGCTGGAGGTTCAGGTCACAGGCTCAGCATCTGTTTTATTCATTTTTTCCCCCATATATGTTTAGTAAATGCGCTAGAAAATAGTTTTCTGATAAAGAAAAAAATAACTTTTCTTAATTTTTAGTTAAACCATTTGTCCTGTATTATTTAAAAGTGTGTTCATGACTTTAAAATGAAAAATAATTTTGGTCTCCAGGATTTTTTTATAGTGCAGTTTAAATAAATTGATTTGGATAATAAGAACACCAAATAGTCATGAGATGAAAAGTTTAAAGAAATTTGTCAATTAAAGCCTTTAGTCTTCATCTTATAACTAATTGTACTTCATTAAGAGTAGAAGTACTAATTCAAGTTTAATTCAGCTTTATTCACAAATATACTTTTTACACATTAAAATACACCACAGATGACATTTCCTTCCTCTCAATCCACGGTGCAAACAGCCAATTAAAATAATACAAAAACATGTTAAGTATAAATGATTGAATAATAAATATGTACTCATAAAAATCTCCTCATTTGTCTTTTGGCTGCTACCTTACGTCTTACCATCTCCTCATCCATGAAACCCGTCTCTCCTGGTAGCGCCAACCTCAACATCCGTTTACCATCATCATCACTGTTCCTCCTCTCAGCCATCCAAACATCCCCATCTGCTTCCCTGCATTCATCTCCAGAACATCTACCACGAGCTGTTCCTCTGATGGATTCACTCCTTTTCTTCTCC
This sequence comes from Oryzias latipes, assembly GCF_053564925.1. NCBI lineage: Eukaryota > Metazoa > Chordata > Actinopteri > Beloniformes > Adrianichthyidae > Oryzias > Oryzias latipes. The sequence goes on from NC_136238.1 coordinate 6,133,749, forward strand.
ATCCTGGTGTCTCCCAAAAAGAACCTCACTGTCCTCATCTCTGCTGCCTCCAGCTCCGCCTCCTGTCTCTGCTGCTATCACCACAGTTTCCTTTGGTCACACTTCTCACCTGCAACCGTCCTCCACCTTGCTCCGTACTCTCTCTGCAGTTAACAATTATGTCATCAGCAAACATCCTGATCCACTCTGTCCCACCTGCAGAGCGTCCTGCAGATCCTCAAAGACTCAATGCAGCTTCTTCTTCTTCAAACGCAGCTGTCCGGTTCTCTTTCATGTTAAAAAAAATCACACGGAAACTGAAGGGACCAAGAAATCTGTCATTTATTGTTCGGCCCTACATCACAGCACTCATCAGCATTTTCTTCAACTTCTCAGAGTCCACGTTTTTGATGATGGAGGCCTTGTGTTTCTTCTCCAGCAGCTCCATGTAGTCCAGCACCATCATCCCTCGCGTGTGGGCTCCCATCAGCTCCACCGTCACCGCAACCTGACGGAGAGACGAGGTCCGTGAGTGGCGGTTCTGAGGGGAGAGGACCTGTCAGGGAGGGGCTGCCATTTACCTGCTCGCTCTCCGTGATGAAGGTGTCGTCCACGGCTGCAGCCATGGCGAACAGGTCACAGGGGTTGAAGCCTTTTCCTGCGGTGATCTCCTTTTCGTACTCTGGGGATCGAGCTTTCTGTGGGCACAGAACACCGGGTGTGATGATTCATGGTTCTGTTCAAATTTGATACGTTTGTCGCAAAAAATATCAAGAAAATAGATTAACAAAACAATAACTTGACAACCTTTAAACCTTAAGATTAAAAAAACAACCCCAAAATGTTTATTTTTATGCTTTGTGACCATTTTAAATGAAAAAAAATGTAAGGTGGCCCAAAAAAATAATGTGTCAGGCCCCTCCTGACACGCCCCTCACTTCCCCCTCCACCACCCTGGTCAGAGCTGCACGTGAAAAATACTTTTTTGAAAATGGCGGCTTTTTTGTTGGTTTTATTCCATAGTAACCATTTTACTTTTTGGTTGTGTGAAGCTGGCGAACAGGTCGATGTGATTTTTAGAAGAATTGGCAAAAGTAAATTTTTGGATTTCCTTGACAACGGTCATTTACTATGTCAAAAATTCATTTCCACCGGGTACTAGGTGCGTGCACGTTTTTGGTGAGTTTTTAGTGGAAAGTTTCCCTCAAAGGTGCAGTAAGAATAAAAAAAAAATTACTAAAGCAATCTGGTTCTTACACATCTGGAAAAAAATATAAAAGGTTTTATAATGTTATAAAAAATGTCCCTTATTTTTTTAATAAATTGTACAAATTAGAGTTTGATTTTTGAAACTGAAATTACAAAAAATAACGGTATTTCTTTTTTTAATTCTTGGTAGTTAAATCTTAAAGAATCCTTTTCCTCTCTGTTTTTTTCACCAAAACAGCTTTTTCCTAAGAAAATATGAGGAACTAAACCAAATATCTTTGGTGTTAACTCTTAGAAATAAGGAACTCTGTCATACTTGTCCCTAAATTCATACATTTTTGCACATCTTTTTAATAATGTGAATAAAAAATAATGTAATTTACCTTCATGGAAAGAGCAGAAATCTCCTTTAAAAACTTGGCCTTTTCTGTTTTGCGGGAGAACCACTCATCCACAAAGGACTGAAGGACAAACATAGCAGCTGAAGTTAGAGTATGTACGTTTCTGAACTCTTTTGAGTTTCTTTTCTCGCATTTTAGTAAGTTAAAGTTGAAGTCCTCACCCACGGGAGGCTGCGCATGCAGCAGAATTCCCAGCAGGCGATGGAGATGGGGCAGGTGAAGCGGTCCAGCACGATGTGCGCCGCCTCTGGGTCGGCGACAAAGTTGAACTCTCCGCACACCGTGGTGTTGCCTCTGGCTGTGGACACAGGCCGTCAGCGTGGAGGGCCGTAAACAGGAAAGGTGGAGGAGGGCGGAGGTGACTCACACTCAGTGTTTCCTCCCATAATGTAGAGGGCCTTCAAGTGCTTCGGGAATGAAGGGTCCAACTCCACGGCCACTGCCAGGTTGGTGAGGGGGGCCGTGGCCACCAGGGTCACCTGCAGCAACACAACACCTCTGGATTTATTCTCTTTGTGGCAAAATCCAGGGGTTTATGGAGTTTATGGGATTTTACAATAAAGTTGTATTGAGCTTCTTCAAAAATTCAGATTTCTCAAAATGTGCATCTATTTCTACTAAAGTGTCTTTTTTCACCTCTCCAGAGTTCTCTTTTGCGATTTTGATCATGGCGTTTACGGCATTCTTCTTCTGCAGCAGCTCCAGGCTCGGGGCATTTGGATCTGGGACCTCCCCCAGCCCGTCGGCGCCGTGGTAATCTGCTGCACTTCTTTTTTTGGCCAGCAGGGGCTTCTCGCAGCCCCTGAAGACCGGAATCTGCAATTCAGAGGAGATGAGTCCAATTCTACGGCAAGCAAAAGATATCATAAATCATTAGGAGAAAAAAATGCAGTATACAACGATGTTTGGGCCAACAAAAATTCCAAAAATGGGCAAAATTAGTGACATTTTGTTGCACTCAGTAATGCACGTTCAAAACACCCTTGTGGCGCATTCAAAGACTTGAATTGAAAAAGTTGTTGTAGCATGTTCAAAAAGGTTTTGAATGTTTTTGAATGTGTATGTCTGTTTTAATGTGTTAAAAAACGCTGGAGCTTGTTTTTAATTTTGCGTTTTTGATGCATGGTTTTGAAAATGCTGGAAGGGCGTTTTGGTTTCGCATTTTTGAACGCGAAAAAAACGCTGCTTCTTACCACTACGTTCTACTTTTTAAAGCACACCATAAAAACCTGCGTTCTTGATGGCCCACACTCTATTGGTTAGGGCGTTTTTCCTGGTGATTTATGATACTTTTTGCTTGCCGTAGAGACAAGCACATGCATGTGTGGAAAGACACGCGCTGCACTTTCTTACATCCAGTCTGTTGGGATTTCTGAATACCATAAAATACCGCGTTTTACCACAATATTGTACTTTTAGGACATGTGAAAAAAACTCAGTTTTTGATGGCCAAAACTCTTTTTAAGGGCGTTTTTCCTGGTGATTTATGATACTTTTTGCTTGCCATAGAGACAAGCATGCCAAGCAAGACATGCAAGTTTTTGCTTGCATACACGCATGCATGTGAAAACACGCTCTGCGCTTTCTTACATCCAGTCTGTTGCACACTTTCAGGACGCGCAGGGTGTTCTTGAGGACGTTCTCCAGCTTGGTGTTGCCGTGGCAACAGGTGATCCCCAAAACCTCCACGTCAGGGGAGGCGAGGGCAAGCATGATGGACTGAGCGTCATCGACCCCAGTGTCAACGTCGATGAGCAGCTTCCTCTTCATTCTGTTTCCTCGCTAAACACGAACTTTGGTTCAACAATCAGTTATCAATATTTGACAAAATGGAAAAATCCAGCTCCTTTATTTAAAAAAAAAAGATTTTTTTTAACTTTATTTCATTGTACTTTTTGAAAAGTCCAGTGTTTTTAAAACCTTCCGGACAGGAAAACCTTGCCACTCCTGGGAGTAAACAAGTGTCTATGGAATTTGACTTATGCGCTCAAGTAAGGGGCGTCAGCTCAGGGTAAAATTCTAACAAAAAAGTTGCTTTAAGGACAATATTTTCTAAACAAAAGTAGAAGAAAGTGTATTTTTTCCTACAAATATATATAATTCTTTGATTAGTGCAAGATTTTTCAATTGCATGAGCATAAAACTGAGATTAAATGGTCATAAATGAGAAACTCTTACCTGTGGTCTTAGTGGTGACAAGGTGGAGGGATTTCTGCACAAAGGCGTGACAAACACACAACAGCGCTTTAGTACAGGTGCTAAACTCCACCTGTGGGAGTTTCTGTGGGCCAGGTAAAAAAAAAAAACATGCTCAACATTATACACGGAATCCTGTTCTGCTTCACTGATGAAATAAAGGATCTGTACTGATCAGATTGAAACATTTTAAAGATATTTATATGGACTCGCAAATTAACTCAATTAAGTTATTCTGATGTATTTTCACTGACTTTTCACCTAATAAGCTGATGATTTTCACCTCTTAATCAAAGGATTCTTTGCTCTTTCATAGGAAAGCACAGGTTTTGTCCGCTTGGATTAAAACAGAAACCAGGGGACTTCAGCTGGAGAATGTGAAACGGTCTGAACACAGTCCCCTGTGGAACTCCTCAGGGAAGTCAAACAAGCTCCCTGTGACCACAGCTTCCCAGAAGCCTCCATTTTCTGCTGCAGTGTTCTTCTGCAGGGTCCAAACCGGTCACATCCATCTGTCAGCAATGAGGTTTTTCACGAATCTGAATCAGAAACTTATGAAGTATATCAGGTAAAAACATCAAGTCAAGCTAGTCGCCACCTAGAACAAAGTACTGTACATTGAATAAAAGTTTATTTGTCGCATCTGTCATGTCTATTTTCTGCACCTAAAATCATTAAGAGAAATAGACTTAAATCACACACAAACAAAACAGTCTAAAAGCTGAAACTGTCACAAAATCTAACATTTCCTAAAAAAAACAAGAAAGTTCTGTCTCACTGAAGCAAACAGTCTCTGAAAATATCAAATAAGGTCAAGCAAAAGCCCCTGGACGTCATGAACTCATTAAATAATTACAAGAAAGTAAAAAACACATTCATGGTGGGTTTGGTTTGGGGGGGAAAACCATGGAGTCTTGAACTGGTGTCCAGAGACTCCGCCCCCTGTCCTGGAGCGGCGCGTTCGTGTCTTCTGTGACCCCAGTCAGTAAAAAATGCCAATAATGACACGACGTACTTTTGAAAAGCTGTTTGGTCTTTGTTTTTTTTGCAGGTAAACTGAAGTGAACTGAGGTGTGTGCACAGAGACCTTACGAATGCATCGTCTGCAGGCAAACACGCCGCTCGTCCTCACTAAACCAGTTTCAACTCGACCTCGACAGAGGGCAGTCATTAAAAACAGCCTTCAGAACAAACTCGTCCGAACCTGCAGAGGTGTTCGGGAACATGCACCTGTTAGCCCCGCCCACGGCGGTGGAACACACCGTCAACAAACGTCTGCAGGAATTTGTGAAACACTTCAAACTAAACTATGGCCTTTTAAACACTTAGCTTCAATATTTTTTTATTTTTTTTATTTTAAATCCGTATAGTTCTCTGCTCGTCATTCCAAATGTTGCTAACATATTTTGTTGCTAAATCGAACGAACTTTCAAAACTTAAGTGGATTTTTTTCAAAGATGAGCTTCATACGTGAAGAATTATGAATGCTGTAACGTAAAGACTACTTGGTGCTCCGCCCAACAATCAGTAAGCAGTCGGTGAATCGGCCCCTCCCACACGGCCAAATCAAATCAAATCAAACTTTGTGTAAAATAGCGCTTCTCATGCATTTTGCGCAGCTCGAAGTGCTTTAACATTAAAAACAGAAAACGCGCAACATTACAGTAAAAAAAAAAAACCCACCCTTCACCCTTCCCACTCCCCTCCGTTAAAACATATGACCCATGGCCCCCACGTACAAAGAATAATGACTATGTAACTTGAAATAAATAAATAAGCAAACAAAGAAGTAAGTAAGGCAGCATTTGGGAATCCTTTAATACCAGGAGCCAGCCCGGCCATGGCAGCATCGCCACAGTGCCCACCCAGGTTGGGACAACACTGGGGTCCACTTCACAGCAGTTAGAATCAACTAAAAGCTAAATTAAAAAACCATACATAGATTTCTGCAGAAATGTCATTTTTACCTACAAGCTGATTGTCAGAAGTCAGAGTATTGTCTCCCCCGTCTGGTCACTGGCCCCTAGAGTTCTAACCACACTACAGCTCCCAGCAACCCCAGCGTACACTTCCTGCATGCCGCACACCTGAATCTCACTGGATGGGGGTGGTGGTGGTCTGAGCCCTCCCACGTGGGCACGCTGTGGTTGATGAATGACTGTCGTTTATTTAAAGAAAATGAAGGAAACTAGAGGAAGTGGGTCCTTAAAACCTTCCCGTTCGGTTTATGTGAAGTGAATATCATTATTATGGTGTGTATGGTAATTCTGATAAATAAGTGTATAGATGTCAATCATCCCTCCATTGTTACGTCAGCACACTAGAACTGTCACTTTCATTAAGTTATTGCACTTTAAGATTTTTGGTTTGCTGGCAGCTGAAGAAAAAGATTACAACATAATGAGTAAGATGCACCAACTTAGTTACTAACTCAGTTACTTTTTAGGCAATGTAACTGTAACTAATTACTTTTTAAAAGAAACGTTCCCAACACAGCTGGGAACACTTGGAAAATGGATCACATGATGATGGGAGTGGGACTTTTAAGCGCTCGTTTCTCCGTTTCTTTTCATTATAGATTCCTAAATTGTCACAAAAACAGAAGTAGAAGAGTTTCAGCGGATGTACCAGAGCCATAAATGAATAAAAATGTCATCCCCCCCGATTGTTGGTTTTTCTGCTTTGAGTCCAGACTGACAGGAGTTTAGCGTTTGCTGCTCCACTTAACATGAAAACTCACCAAACTTTGAAAGTAACTAGATGACAAAAATGGTCAAATATTGAAATGTGGGCAGAATTCCTCCCCCCAAAAATCCCATTTAGTTTCAATCAATTTCAGTTGCATTTCCTGGAATGTGACCCTTGTTTTTCATGACTTACCCTCAGGACCTTACTTAGTCCTTTTTTACTGTCTATTGCTTTATTTTACAACTTTTCTTTCTTTCTTTTTTATTCCAAATAGACGTCCGGACTGGCAAACCAACAGAAATAAAACCACATTTCCTCCCAGGTGCTCTGGTTCATCTCCAATCACGTTTTCAGCAGCGGGGACGGTTTTTAAATAAGAGTTTTGAAATGTGGGAGTGGCTGAAGAAGAAAAACCGAGGATGCTTGTTTTTTATCTTCACTTTCTGGCTGTCTGTCAGATCTGCCATAACCTGAAAATGTTGCAGCCCGAGTGCAAAAAAAGCTGAAGAAATACCATTATATTTCAAGTTATTCCAACATTTAATAATAAAAATAAACACTTTTCTTTTGCTGTCCATTTTTGCCGTCCGTTTTCCACGATACAAATCTGTTTTTAAGAACGTTCTCCTGAAATAAAACCCTAGAATCCTCTGGGTTCCTGCAAGGAGCCCCTCCTCCTCTTCCTCCTCATTCACCGCATCCCTCCTCCTCTAGGTCTGGTTTGGGCTTGGCCAGGTTGGCCCGGACTCGAGCCTGGTCCACGGCGTCCAGCAGGTTCTTGGAGTCCAGCGCCAGCGTGTGAGCGGCGGCCAGCATCTGCCGCAGACACTCCTCCTTCAGCGACGTCACGGCGTTCTGCTGGGCAAGGCGCATCTTGCCGATCAGCTCGCTCAGATCCTTGTTCAGCAGTTTCTTGGTGCCCTCGATCTGAGACGGGATGAAGGAATCGTCACTTATGCTGCTGAACTTTAACGTTTTCAGACGTTTTTAACTGGAGAAAAATCCAGCAGTTTACAGATATAAAGTTTAAAACCACATAATATGTAATGGATTTCTGTGTTATTTTACTCATATATGCCTTTTGACAAAATTGATTTTACAAATAGTATATTTTCCTCAATTTCAAATTTATCTCATACATTTGAAATTATTTATTGAACATAAAAAAAGGCCTTTTCCACACAGAAATGTCAGAGAACTGGCCAAAAAGGAATAAAATAAAAAGATGGAAAAGTTTTAGCTTACATCTTGTTCATAATATTTTATATTTGGTTTGATTTTTCTTCTTTTGTGTTTTTTTTAGTCTCATTACAAAATGATGCAGAGGCCAGTTGTATCTGGTATGTCGCAAGTGCACCAAAAATGCATTTATCAGAGAAAAAAATGTAAAAAAACCATCTATAAAATGACCTGAAAATGCAATGTAACCTGTTAGATTGCAATTAAAGAGCCAAATTATTGATAAAGACAAACTTTTTTCTTCTTTTCATAGAATTTGATCTCAAACTACTTTTTTTTACTGTTCTGTAAGAACTAAAATGTGGAGATCAGAGTTGAAAAATGTAAATAAACTCATGTAAATTTTTGTTATAGACACATTTTTTATTCAGGAAGATCAACAATTGTATTTAAAAATCTAATCGAAAACACAATTCAAAGCACTATTTGACCCCGAATCGTCCAGACTTTGACTGACCTCTGTGGCGACGGAGCTGTGCAGAGAGGGCAGCACCTCATCCACACTCTGAATCAAACTGCGCAGACAGATGCCCACCGTCTGCAGGCGTCAACAGATGCAGTGAGAAACATAAACAAATACTTAAAACATTCTAGCACGCGGAGAGAGGGCGCCACCTTGACAGCATTGGGATACTGGGAGGCGGGCAGCGTCTTCACGTCGTTCTTCAGCTGCACCACCTGCTTCACCATCTCCATGGTGCCGCTGTAGACCCGGTCGCCGGACCGGTCCAGCTCAGCCGTGGGCCGCGGCTGCAGCAACAAGAAACAGAATAGAGTTGAGCGTCTGACAGGTGCGACCACCTGTTGTGTTATTGGTTCGGATTTTCACCTGGGAGGCCGGAGGAGGCATGGGGGGTTTGACGGGAGGACCTGCAAACAAAACATTTTTCCACAGACAGTGAGCTCCTTCAATTACCAGTTTTATCCAACTGACCTGCTGGTTTTTCTCTTTCCGCCCCCCCCCACTGTCCTGCATTTATTTCTGTACATTTGCCTTCAACAAAAGCTGCTACACATACATCCCCCCTTTGCTCATCTTACTTCACATTCTGCCTGAAGAGAAGCTGAAAACTATAAATTGGATAGATTGCTAGCTCGGTTGGTAAGGTGAGCGGCTACCATGCAGGAATCCAGGGTTCGATTCCCGGAGGGGAAGAAACAATGGTACTGGGGGCAATTACCATATCAATGACGAGCAGTTAACATCACTCAGTGAGGGTCCTTAGGCAAGACCCTTAACACTACTGCCTTGCAAGCGCAGTTCAGTTGCAGCTCACCGCTCCCCCAGGGGATGGGTCAAACACAGAGAAGAATTTCCCCATTGAGGGATAATTAAAGTACACGAAAAAAAAAAAAAGAAATGTTGGGGTGATGGTGGAACATCACATTGGCAAACATCTTCATCTCTCAAACTTCTCTTCCAGGCGGTTTCTTTCCCTCTAACCCTTCACGTCTCACCTACTGACCTGCTCTTGCTCTTTTAATCTCATCTACACGCAAATATGACCGCACTCACCGTTTTCTGCGTTGATCTTCGGCGTCTGCACGAAAAAAAATAATAAAGCAAATCTGTTGGTCCTTTAACCATCGGGAACAACGAATCATCTTTTAGTTTTAACCATCACTGATGCAGACAGATAAAGAAAATCTATTGCCTAATAACTAAGATCAAAAATATGCAACAAGAAAAGGGAATTTAAAGCTTACCTTTGTTTGAGAATCTAATTCCACAGCAGATTCCTGCAGAAAAGAAAACAGGAGGATCTGGATCTGGTTCCAACATTTCTGTCTCTTAAGATCATTTTCAGGTCCTAATAGGTCAGTTTCGTGTTTCCCCTTTTGTTTGTTTTAGGATCATTTATTTGTTCTGATCATTTTGACCAAATCCATGTAAGAGGATTATAAAAACAGACACTTTAGATTCAACAAAATCAGGTTCCGTCCGTTCAAAGCATTCCAAAATGGTCCTTTCATAGTTTCTGCAGAGCCGCAGGAGCTTGTGGCCCCGTCCTGCGTGTTTTTCGACATCACAAATACAATCGTTTTTAATTTTTTTGTTTGTTCCTGATTCATCCGGACATAAAGAAATACTCAGAAATGCAATTTTAAGCGTAATCATTTGTTGTTTGTTAAAACAAATTTCATTGGAGTGAGTCTCGAAAATCCTTGGAACTGAATTTATGTCAAGTTGTACACATTTCCCACTGCACTTGAAAGCAGCATCATTTATTACTGGTTTATTACTGCTTCAGGCATTGCAGGACGTAAATCGGCCTTTTTTGTCACGTGTTTTAACGTCTATGATTTTCTAAAGCTTTATCTGTCATAAAAGATGTCATACCAGTTAAACACTCGATTCTGATTGGCTGTTGGGTGCGCATTAAAAAGTGATATCCCACAGTGATAACCGCACGCCTAAAAAAGTAGTTTCTGTTTCACAACATTTCAGAGTTGGGATCCGTACAGTTCTAACCAGCTGTCTCTCCTCGTGCTCCAGCCACAGTTTGTCCATCAGCATCTCCTTCTTTTGCCGTTGTAACGTGTCCTCCACTCTCCTGCTGTCCCATGGGGGGTTCACCTGAAACTCAGGTGTCTGACCACATTCACATAAAAGTATAAATGTATATTAATGGAGCATTTGAAACTCAAGTTGGAAAGTTTCAACAGTTAGTTTGCATGGTGTCTGTGTAGACAAACGCTTCTCTTTTGCAACATGCGTCTAGCGGAAGTGGCTTTTTTTTATATTTTTTTTATTTTGGAGTGTGGCTGCAGGTGTTTGGACACCTTTGGGTGGTTGATCCGTGGGAGGGTGTTGCCTTGTATTCTGGACGGCTGTGGAGACAAAGGCAGACAAAATCACGTGAGGTGAAATGAGGTTACTGCTGCAAAAAAAAAGTGTTGCACAGAATTTCTCCTTCATATCATGACTTCCACGGAGAATAAAGTAACTCAAACTTCTCCTAAATTACTGAACCACCATCCTAGCAAAAACTTGCAATGATTTACAATCAAATGTTTAGTTTTTTACATTTCAATGGTTAATATTGTTAAAAATGTTTTTTTTATTGAGTCAGCCACTGGAGATAAATAAATAAAAAATTTTAACATTTCAAAGTTTTTGTAAGTTAGCACCTTAAATCTGCCAAAATCAGAAAAAAATTCTTTGTTTTTTCAAACTAAAGTTATTTTGCAATTAAAAAAAGCATTATTGTTAAAATTATCTGTCTTTCAAGACATAAAATAAGACTGTTTTCTTTCTAAACATTGGCATCTCTTAATCTGTAATCCGACACCTTGATCTTTTGGCGAGGGACAATAGTCTTTGAGGTTTGGAGACATGACTGAACGTTGACCACGGAAAGAAAAGGACCGACTTGATCCAGCAGGAAGAAAGAAAGCAGCTTGGAAATGGATTTACATCCGATTCCAAGCAAAAGAAGTCAATTTTCCCCCCAACATGAGCGTCAGTAAGCAGCGGTTGGCCCAAGTCTGTTTGAGTTTCTATGGCAACCACTTTCACCAATCAGGAGTGAGCTTGTTGGAAGGCCACACCCCTACCACATGAAAGCAGGATACACGAAAACTGAAAAAAGTTTTAAAAGTTGGATGTGTATGGAAGCATATGTGTCTCATAATTCAAAATAAAAGTCAACATCAGAAATGTTTTTTCATTGACTTTTACTTTGAATTATGAGACACATGTGCTTCCATTGAAGTGAGGGCAAGCAGGCTCCGCCTACTTTTACAGAGGCCTCTGATTGGTCAGTTTATAAGTTGAATAAATAAAATGAGGATTGTCAAGAACATGTCAATAAAAAGGAACCAGATCCAGAATGGTTCTTCTGATCAGTAGAACGCCTGAGTAACAGCTGTTTATTTCTCTATAGAATTCTGTGGGATTTTAAAAGTACTTCCTGTTTAGAACGCGAGGGAGGGAGGAGTCACTCGGTCCAGTTTTTATACAATCAATGGAAACTTCTGGTGAGTCACATTGACCTCAACCTTCGCTCTTTTCCTCAGTGGGTCTAAAGCATCTAACACCTCTGCTTTTGTCTGGTTGGTACTCATTTACTCTCAGAAAACCGTCTCACTTCCGCTCTTCACATAAAACTTTCAAAACTCTATGTGACCTAATTCCCTTAAACTGCTTTTAAGGAAAGCTTTTTGAGCTTTTCAAAGAAATATGCACACGTATCTCCTACCCTGACTGGATATCTCATGATTTAACCTCTTTTGTCATTGTTGTACTGTTCATTTTAGTTGTATTTCATTTCTTATTTATTGTTTCAACTGTACGTTTTATTTTTTATGATGACGCCTTTCGGCCCGGATCGTATCTCAATGGGACTTCCTGGTAGCATAAAGGTTAAATAAATAAATTAAAAAAAATAATAATAACATGTCTTGACCCTCTGCTTTGGACTGCTTTCTTCTGCAACACAAAACATTCATGCAGATGGCATTTTACTAAATTTCACTTCGGGGATTTATAAAGTTGTTCTTGAATCTTGAATTTTATGGACTTTTATCAATACAGCTATGATGATCTGTCTGTAGCACAAAACAATTAATTCAAATTCACAAACCGTCGTTTTAACTCTGTCTTCTGCAAGCATTTCTTAAAAAAAACTAAATGGGTTCAAGAAAAGATTCACTAAAACATGCAGGTGCTGTGATAGTGGCCTACAGATGAATTGCATCCATTTTCCCCCCGATACCCTCGCTATATTACGGTTCTTTTTTTCTGTGAACTTTTTCTCTCCCCCTTTAAAAACAAACTGCATCCTGATTAGTTGTTGTCAATCGATTTCCTCAGTGCTGTGTCTCCGGTACAAAATGCATTCAGTTTGACAGAGGGTGTATCCAGACTCATTTGGTTTGCTTAAAGTGAACTGGAGTTCGTTTTCTCCAGATTATTTCGGAACAAAGCCGTGGCCTCCTCGGTAACCGCCTTGCAGCATCAAAAAGTAAAAAGCGTTGTCCCGTTGGAGAACATGGATGAGAGCGGCCTGAGCGAGGAGAAGACGCAGCACAGACATCCTGGTCTGACTGTTCCTGTTTGTTCAAGACGGTCCCACAGGATCCAGATCAATGAGATTCTGCTCCTCACTACTGATCCAGGAGGAGGTCTGAGGAGGTTCTAAGGGATCCTCTAATCCAATTTAACGCCCAATCAAGAGTCCTCAATGTGAAACGCATTAACAGCTTAATTCCTATACGATGACTGAAGAGATTTTTAGCCACACGGTTTGGTTTACAGGCTTTGGTTGGAAACAGAAATGTCCGATAGACGGCAGTCGGAATGCAGACCAAACAACAAGGTTCAGGACTCGATCTGAACCAAATTAAGCGGACTTGGTCCAGACTAACAGTCTGAATATACCCTAAATTTAAAAGTTATTCTAGAAGACTGGTTTCATTTTTTTTTTACAAACTTTGGAGAGTTTAAACAAGAAAGAAAAGTGTTAAAATGTTCTGACAAAAGTGTAGAAGGTGAGTAAGTGAGTGGTTTACAGCCTCTAAACATGTGTAACTGTACTTTGGGGGTTATTTTTTAGATCATAACCAACTGTGGTAAAGGATGAAACACCATGTGATTTGGTGCTGCAGCTTCACCGACACTTTTTACCCATCTAAATTAGGAAGATGAGGCTAACGGTGAGTCTGGAATGAAACTCATACCTTGGGTGGAGGATCTACTAGGTTGGGGTCAAACATGGACGGGGTGGGGGTGGCTCTCCGTCTGTGGTTTGGTTGCTCAGACTCCATCCTCTGGATGTCACTGCAGCGTTTGTACACCAGAAAGAGTTCCATCAAACACCTACGGGTTTGTGTCCACAGGAGCAGAGCGGCCACGCACCTGAGCGAGCAGACGAGCTGGCCGAAGGTGGGTCGGCGGTGCGGCTCGTACGCCCAGCAGCGGGTGAGCAGGCCGTAGACTTGGGGGGGACATTGTTGTGGTTTGGGAAGGCGAACTCCCGACTCCAGCTGGTCGATCACCTGACTGTTTTCCAACCAGAAGAAAGGCTGCTGGGCCACAGAGAAAATCTCCCAGACGCACACGCCTACAAGAACACCAACAAGTCAGTGAGTATTCTGCGTCACTGTTAGGAGCTGTTTGCAGAGATTCTGCTTTATTATTCTACACAGAAACATTAGCATAAGACAGTGCAACAGAGTGACACAATTTCTTTTTTTAAACGACCCCTTTGCTGTTTTTAACACGTTGATGCAAAACTGCCAAAGCTGTTTCCTCTTTTTCTTGGTGTTTAAAGCCACACACCCACACAGACAAAACCCCCCAAATTATCCTGTTGTTAGAGGTGTTTCTCACCAAACATCCAGACATCACTGGCTGTGGTGAAGCGTCTGAAGTTGATGGACTCGGGTGCCATCCATTTGATTGGTAGCCGGGTAACCGAAGCTGCGCTCGGACCAAAAAAAAGGGAGACTTTTTGAGTTTCCCACACGCACACGAGCATCGGAAATGAGCTCTGCTTTACCTTTGTAGTACTCCTGCTCGTCCACGTACCGAGACAGGCCAAAGTCACCCAGCTTCACGCAGTCGGACGAAGCCACCAAAACATTTCTGACCGCAATGTCTCTGAAGAACAGAAAAGCAGAAGCATCAAATGAAACGAGGAACCAAAAGAGAAATATAAATGTCATTAAGGTTGACTTGAAGACTTCAAGACAACTCTTGAGGAGGCAACCGAACTGTCTTACCTGTGCACCATACTGAGGCCCTCCAGGTAAGCCAAAGCTTTGCAGATTTGCAAAGAGTACAGAGTTAATGTCGCTGTGGTCAACATATATTGCTGCTCTATAAGATAGTTCCCAAGCTTTAGGAGACACAAAGAGAAAAAAGCTGAGCTTTCAAAAGCATTAGACACAGATCTGCTAATATGTCATTCATCTGAAAATGTATATTTTTTTAACGTGGCTAACTTCTTTGCATTAAAGCATAGAAACGCCCACCTCTCCATGTTCATAAAGCTCCATGACGATCCAGACCGGATCGAACTCAGTGACTCCGATCAGACGCACAATGTGAGGATGGTCCAGGTTTTTCATCAGATCTGAAACCAGAACAAACAACGCAGCTTGGATCACCAACACCGCCCGTTTCCCGCAACAACACAACAAGATGTGGAATTGTTTGACATTCAGCTGGAGTTAAGAGCCACTAAAGCAGCAACATTCCTGTTTCATTTCAGTTCAAATCTGGAAAATTCTTCCAGATGATGGTAGACAACCGTCCACACTGACAATGTCCAAATCTGTTTAAAATCTCGTGTATGTCTGTTTCAAATTGTTTGTTAAAAATTATTTCCATCCACGCATCTTCCTCTGCTTATCCGGGTTGTGGGGGCAGCAGTAGTCTAAGCAAAGATGCCCAGACTTCCCTCGCCCCGGCCACTTCCTCCAGCTCCTCTGGGGGGGGGACCAAGGTGTTCCCAGGCCAGCCGAGAGACGTAGGGTCTTCCCCAGGGCCTCATCCAGTGGGACATGCCAATTTACCTGCTAAACTGTCCTTTCATGGAAACAGTCGGCCATTTTGACTGTATCAGTGTGTATTTTTGGATTTTGAGGGATGACATTTTGATTGACAGGTGTCTGGAACCCAAACAAAACTCTGGCTTGACTTTGTCCCGCCCATCCGCCCATCTACACTTCTGCTGTCAAAGTCGACTGAAGCGAGATCAGGATGCCGCCTCAGCAGGAAGTGATCGCTGAGGCGGTCACATACTCACCAGCCTCACTCAGAAACTTCTCCTTCACTTCAGGCGAGCATTCCTTACAGGTTTTCACCGCCACACGGGTCTTTTCCCCGCTCTGCGAGCACGTCAGGGACAGAAAAACACGCTTTAATTGGGATTTTGTGCACATTTTTCAGCTGTTTTAGACTTTCTTCAACAATTTGGGTGAGAAAGCGTCAAGCCCATTCAGCACAACTCCACTTTCTGTTATTTTTACGGAAATGTTTTATGGTTTTAGTGCACAAATATGACATTTTCAGCCCATTGGAATGAATGGGAAAGTGTTCAACTCCTTCAAAAAACGTGGTCCTCTTTGAAACCTCAAAAGCTTTTCACATTTGACCATTATTTTTTGGTTGGTTTGTTTTTGGGAAGCAGCAATTACCAGCAGCATAACATAAGAAATAAAAAAATAAAAAAAATGTGTTAAAAACTGGGCTAGTTTGACCCCATGCTCTCCGGGTTTAAGCATTTTACATGAAGTTGCTTCAGCACGTTTGTTAAACGGGTTTGAAGAATTGCTTTTGCATTCTAAGCATTAATCTTTAGCAATCAATTGAACATGACTTCCTCATTTATTTTAGCATTAAGTCACATCGCTTCAACACTTTAAGCAGTTTCTGCATTTAATTAAACATTAGATCTTCACCGCTCACCCTAATAATTGTTGTATTGTTGGGAAATAATATCTCTAGTTATTTTTTAACCTTTATTGTGACCCCTCAATCACAGGTAAACTCACCTGACTTGTATAAACGCCTTCATGAACTTCTCCGAAAAATCCCTCACCGAGGATCCGACCCAAGACCACGTCATCCCTGGAGATCCTCAGTTTGTCTAAAACGGAACAAGAAGGACAAATCTTTAACTTACCATGCTATTTTTTATTTTTACTTAAAGTAAAGTTTTTATTTAGAAGGAAATAGAACAACTTTTTTTGTTCTGGTAGAAAGTCTTTAAAGATTTGGGCTTCTAAACAGTTTATTTTGAAGGAGAACTCACCCACACAAACCGCTCCACTTTCTGCAATCTCTGCATAAACATCAGAACCTGAAATAAAGGAATAGTCACTAAAATAAAATAATGAACTGAAAAACAAAGTGAATTAAAGTGTTTGATGCAAAAAACGAACCACAATTTCTCTGTCTGGAACAACTTTCTCTTTCATTTCTAGAAAAAAAAAGAGAACAACAATGAGATAAAATTTCATGCAACTACATAAAAATCAGCCAAAAATATGAACCTCCGCTTTAGTTTGGGCAAATGGAAACCGAAGTAGGAAAGTGTTAAAAATAAAAATATTCTGAAAAGTTTGTTTATATGGAAACATGCCAACGTGGTTTCTGTTTAGAAGCATGACTTTCCATTGTGACTCACTTCACTGGGATGTCAGGAAGCTTCTGTCTGACGTCTCTTCCTGTCAAGAAACACATTTTTAATCAAACACATTGCTCTTTATGTTTAAATAGTTTTATTTTTGGATGACAGTTTTCCATGTGACCCCTTTACCTTTGGGGGGTCTGGTGATGACGGACCTGTCGGGGCCGCCTTCCAGTCGACAGTAACCATCGATCAGGTCGGCCATGTTCTCAGCTACGGCCATGGAGGAGACGTTCACCGACAGCGGCTGGAAGGTTAAAGGTGAAACTCCATCAGTTTGGACGTTTGCTCATCAGGAAAACAGGAAGTTGTCAAAATGCAGCCTTTGAATTTAGCGCAGGGGCAACAACAAAAACATGTTTCAAACAAATGTGACAACAACATAGGATTTACCCCAAGGAGCACTGATTGTAATGTGAGGACATTTTTTATCTTGACTACTGAATGAACTCCTTTTGGTTTCTACAAAAGACAGTATTAGCAAATGTGAAGGGGTGGGGCTCTTGGATTTGTAGTTTGTGGTGGATTTAATAGATTTTGACTGGACAACATTTTTTTCCCAGGTGGAGGTTAAACCAAAGAAAATAAAAGCTACCAATCACAATTTTTAAAACATTTTTTTCTCAAAAATGCTACTCCCTTCAGTGTACATTTACAAAAATGTGGGTGTTCAAGTAAAAGGGCTTTAAGCTGGTTCCAAAACTACTTAAAAGATAGACTTCAATATGTGCAAATTTATGGTTAAGTATTGTTGTAGAATAGATGAAAAAATGTATATTTGTGCAGATTTTGTACATTGTTGTCAACAAAGATTGACATGATGCTCCCTCCCTAATGCTTTTCTGCATCCAGCTGCAGACACATTCCCTGCAGCCCGCATTACACTTCAGATGAACCAATCAGCGTCAGAACTTTGCAGCAGTTTTCGAACACATTGATAACTGATTTACATAGGAGGGACCTCCTAAGGGGGCAGAGTAAGCCACTAGAAAGAACATAAAGGAGAAATTTGTGTCACTCTGGGCCTCTCCGTCTCTGCTCCTTAAGAGAGAGACATTGGTTTGATCCAGCTCGCTGAAGGTAAACTAACTCTCTGTATATAAATAAATATAATAAATCTAATAAAAGACAGGGCACAAGAATATATCTATATAAAAAAATATATTATAACTTGTGGAATTCCCCATGGCTCTGTTTTCGGACCAAAATTGTTCATACTTTATTTAAATTGATATTGCTTTATAAGTATATAAAAGGAAATGGAGGTCCTTCTTTTTGCAGATGATACAAGTGTTTATTGTTCAGGACAAGACAGTTTACGATGAAATTTTAAAGGGATTTGGTATCCTTTAGATGAAAAGAAAAGAAAATGTTCGTTTTTTTGGTACAGATAAACAGTTTAAAACTTCATTTTGATGTAATAGAAGGTGTCTAGGAAACAAGTCATATTTGACCACCAGCTTAATTGGAAAACACATATAAAAAGTTAAAAATCCATGTTTTACATTCAACCTGAGCTCCTACATACTTAGCGTAATTTAGTAAATTTGGGGAAATAGATGCAAAACAAATATTGATCCAGTAATTAAACTTCACAAAGGAGCAATTAGAGGAATAAAAAAATTGATCTATTTAAATGATCAAATTCAAATTTATTCGTATAGCACTTTTTCTACTAAAAAACAACTCAAAGTGCTTTATATCATAAAAGAAATAATAGTAAGATCAAAATAGTAATTAAAATAGTAAACATAATTAAAAAAATAATAAATAAGATACACATGCCATAAAAACAATCAAATTAATTATTAATCAAATTCAAATCAAAACATGTAGACGTGTAAAAACTATGTAAAAGCTGTACTAAAAATGTGGACATTGTGCGTAAGAATGTAGCAAATTTTGTTATGTGCTTTTTTTTTTTTTTTAAAGAGGAACATTATAGTTTGAGAGGTATTTTTATGTTTGAATCATGCAGAGTAAGAACTAATGTAAAATGGAGATGTCCTATTTTTGGAACAAAACTTTGGAATTGTTTGAATAAAGATCTTAAATTAGTTAATGCTGTTTATATTAGGTGGATACTAGACACATGTAATTATTTGCTAGTGAATGTGTTCATATTTATTTGTATTTGGTTAGGCGTTTTGATTGATGCTCTGTTTTGTTTCTATGTAAATCCTTGAACGGGCTTTGGTTGGTTAAGAACCAAAGAGGCGTCTTTAGTTTGTACTCTGTGGAATCAGGAAGCTGAGGTGTGGCGTCACCTGTTTGGCCCCGTCTATGTGCACGGTGAGAAGGGCGCGGCCGTCACCTTCTGCGGTACAGGAGATGCTGCACACCTGGGAGAACTTGGCCAAACATTTGGGCTGCAACCAAGAGAACAGCATGCGTTAAATCCCCATTTTTTACATTTAAGGTGTTTTTATGAGGGCTCAGGAGAAGCATTTCGCTCACCGTTGAGTTTTCGGTGCGTTGGTGAATCCCCTGAGCGCCGATGATCAAGTCTATGGCCAGACTCCAGCCGTGCTGTCGACAAAGGACGGATGCACGGTAAGAAGTGTAAGGTACGAGCTTCAAATCAAAAGCTGCACAAAGAAAACCCGTCTCACCACAAGCTGGCAGGCGAAGCTCTCCTGCGTGAAGCTGTAACACTGAGACAGAGCGGTGAAGAACTTCAGGATGCACTGGTCCTGTTGCAGAGTGGAGTAGCCCTGAAACGTCTGCTGGATCATCCGACGCAGTTGCTTGGGCTGACACACAACAATTAGTCAGGGCTTTCCGTGGCAAAACTAAAGGTTTCTAAAGCAGCCGTCGATACCTTCATGCTCTCTATGAGCTCCTTGGGAAAGAACAAATCCAGCCCCACGTCCTTCCTAGAAGACGGAGAAAGTAAAATTTGTGCTTCGGTGTTTCCCTGTTTGATCAAAGAGGAGGCCATTTGTGGCTTTTTGTTCTTCCTCTTCGTGCTGAAGGTTAGATTTCCTCTTTGAGGTCAGATCGGTGGGAGGAATTTGTGTCTTTTGAAAGTGAAAGTTGGAAACTTACTCTAGCAGTTCGAAATTAGACTTCTTCTCCAGCCCGTTGGGATTCATGTCTTTGTAAAATCTCCTGCAAGCACAAAAACACTTTCACGACTCACTGCACCCATGTGCTTTATGACGTTCTCAGTGCGGTTGTTACCTGATTTCCAGACAGCCCAGCTGTAAGGCCATCCCATCGCTGACTTTGGAGGCGTATTGATGCATGTAATCGCTTCGTACCTGTGGATGAGCACGCACATTGATGAATTTAGCCCTGACCATGCTAGCACCACCACTCCTCTTTATTCTGAAACAAACTGTTTGGTGACCTGCAGGTAAAAATAAAGCATGGTGGTCCTGTCATCTCTGAAGACCTCCATGAAGTCCGACGGGATGTATCGGATCCTCAGGTCGTACCTGGACAACAAGGAGGATCCGCATTTTTGTCTTTCTCTGCTTTGCTGATGAGGTCAAACTTTCAAACTTAAAGTTAAGAGTTCTGGTCAAGCATGGGTAGGTAAAGCAGCACAAAAAACGGAAGAGGACCTCCACTCGGCCTCCAGGTGCTGCTGCTCGTAGCGCTGGGTGAGCTCAGCCACCGTCAGGTTCGGGTGCAGCCAGTGCATCTCCGAAGACTTGAGGTGTTTGAGCAGGAGGCCGTAGCAGAGGCTGTGTTGGATGTTGGGACCCACGCAGCCGCTGGACAGCACGACACCGATGACAGCCTGGAGCAGAACAGAGAAGGTGTCAGCGAAAGCGGCACACGCATAACCACGGCCCCGTGGAGGTTTTTCTGATACTTCTGTCTTTCTGCTGTCTAATGTTTAATCTGGACTTCCTCCTTTTATTCAAAATGTTTTATCTCACTCCATGCATCAGCAGAGGAGTGGTGTTACAGCAGAGTGGAGTTTCCTTGGTTGAAACAGAAAACATTGGTACAAAAAAAGTACATAAAGATGGCGTCCTTTCAGAGAAGTACGTCCTGAACCCAACACCCCCCTGTCAACCAGCCAACTCCACCGCCCCCCCCCCATCCCTCCTTAAGGCTGGTTTATACTCGTTCATCCGCTGCATCAATCTTTTCGTGCCCCTGCGCCAATCATATGGTCTAGTTCTGGTTCCCTTTGGACTGACCTCGTTATCTGCATCGAACTACTGAGTGGCATTTATTAAGCCTCGCCTCCAGCGTTTCATTTGGTATTTGGTTAGATGCTGTTTTTTTTACATCTATGAAGGCGTGTAAAGATGTTTACATCTATATAAGTAAATTTGATGTAGGTTGATGGTGCAGACAAGACAAAGTACTTGGTACATCAGGATTCTTTTTTGTATTTCAAAAGCCTCAGCAAACCAAATCATTATTATTTTTTATAAAGTTTAGCTTAAAACTAGAAGGAGCTGCACTTCCAGGAGAGAATGCAGGGTTGAAAGTTATATTTCTGAAAATGAAACTTAAAGGGTAATAATTGGCAAAAAGTAAAGAAAGAAATGAAAGATGTTGAGTAAGTGAATGAAAGTTGAGCATAAATAAAGTGAAAAAGACAGCACAATAACAGAAAAATATGTTTTTGTGGAAAATGCCAGAGCCGGGTATCGAACCAGCGAGCTTCTGCACCAAGGATTTCCCATGGATTTCAACTGAGGCAGAAAAACTCGGAAATGAATGACATTTTCCTTATAAATTTACGAGATTAGGAGGAATCAAACTGACATGTAAAGTAGCTTCTAAGAAAAACAAACAAACCTCTGCACTCATTCTGGGAAGAAAAATAAAGAATCAGAAAAACAAAAAGGCAGGCCGTTTAAACCAAATGTATTTTCTTACGATCACTATCTGGGAAAAACAAACAAACAATCATGATCCTTTACCACAAAAAAATTGGTAAAATTGGATTTGAACCAGTGAGCTGACTGTTTATTGATAACGTTACAAATGTTTGATTTTAAGGTTTATTCATGTTTTATTTATTGATGTGGGGCTTGCAGGATCTCTGCAGCTCCCGCTGATGACGCCATCGGTATCCCTGCAGCTGTCCACTTCTAATCCTGACAGTACAGTACTTTCTAATCCAAGTCTGTGTGATGCCTCCATCCAAAGAGGCCCAGTTTGGGGCAATTTCAACGCTCTTATGCTAATAAAAATTTGACTTTGTGTCGCCAAAAGGTTCAAAATGTCTTTGTTTTTGAAACCTTTCTGGAAAAAAAGCTTCACAGAATGCTCCACATCTTTCATCTTTGAGCACAGCTCTAATAAACAGACAACTTTGGGGACTTTTCCATTAATTTATGTCTTTTTTCTGTACTTTTACATATTTTAAAGTCGTAAATTTATGACATTTAAATTAATAAACTTTAAATCACGTACATTTTCAAGAAAAAGTCATAAATATAGTCATTTATAGTCGTAAATATACGACTTTGTGCTCGTAATTTAACAGTTGAAGTTGTTATTAAAAGAAAACTGTTATTGGTTTGTAAACTGGGTCTAATACCCTGCCGTAAGACTGAAACGATGTAACAGCGATCCTGCAATCCTGGGACGTGGAAACGGCAATTTTCTGGATCGAGTTTGCGCCGCCACCGCGTCTTCAAATAGCTCGAAATAAGTTCAGGTTGAATGGACTGTACTACTAAAGTAAAATTCCTATCGTGCATGATGTCATCAGCTTGTGTCATGTTTCGCAGCGATTGGTGCGATTCCCTTCTGACGGCCTTGCGACCCAACCGATTACAAATTGCAGATAGAGGCTATCTGGGGGTGACAATGGTTATACCTGTATGGGGCGCAGGTGCAACAAAATATCAAAGTCGTAGTCCGCAAGGCGAACCTGTACAGCAGGGGTGTCCAATTCCAGGCCTCAAGGGCCGGTGTCCTATATGTTTTCCATTCAACCTGCCGTTGAAGCTCCTTATTGGTTAAAAACACCTGATCCAGGTAATCAACAGCAGATGAGGCAGGGTTTCTGGAAAACCAGCAGGTTGTCGGCCCTTGAGGCCTGGATCTGCATGGACACCCCTGCTGTAGAGCCTAACGGCTAGAATGCGGCATAAAGACACCCTACGACAGCATCACCCGTACGTCATAAGGGCATGTAACTTCCACTAGCCTTACAAATGCTTCAATAATACACTAACCAAATGCACGACAATGGTATATTCCATTTATGGTACATGAAATACATTAAGGTAGCTGTACCAGACACACCTGCCCTCCTCTTAAGATGCAGCCGCTCCTCTCTTACGACCCTACACGGACCCGGACAACCCAAACACCAATACTTCACCCCTGCTTCTCAACGTCTTTTCTACAACAACCCCGGGACTCCCCATCGCCTTCTCATCAGTCATGACTCATTCCTAGCTGATCTGATGTTGCACGGCATGTTTTCACCACGACTCAGCAGATCTAAGCTACTTCAAAATTCATGTTTGCAAAGAGATATAGAAAAAAAACTAAATTTACTTTGAATTTTTTGAAAGTCAGTACATTAAATATCTTAACTACACTGACGTCTACACATGTGAACTACAAAAATACAGTTTTTTTTAATATTCTAAGTGTAGCCAAGCCTCCAGCAGCTCCTGATTTAATTTCCCCAAAAATAAGGTGACAGAAGCTTTTATTGTGTCTGTAGTTTTCTGGCATTATTTAGCATCTTCAGCTCCCTTTCCTTTTGCTCTCACCTGTCCAGGGCTGCACCCCTGGACACCTGGACATATGCTCCTCAATCACCTCGTTGAAGTTTCAAGACCAAGATTCCCTTATGTCCTGATGATGACCCATTCTTGGTGGATCTAAGGTTCTGATCTAGAGTTTGGATGGATTTTCTTCTCGCCTCAGCAGCCCTGTTTCCCAGACCACTTCACTGGTCCCTCCTCCACATCACCTGAGCTTCTTCTAAAAACTTCTCCTGAGCTTCTGCCTCGCTTGGGTTGTCCGTCTTAAACCCTTTCAAACGATGCCGTAAAGTAAAATGTGGTCGTAACCTTAAATTTTAACGGATACAAATGGATAAATCCACCAAACTGCAGGTCATTCGAAGGATTTAAATTAGTGGTAGAAGATGGTGATGGAAATATCTGAAGTGTGGTTGCACAGTGTACCTTGACCGTCCATCCCTCCTCGCAGCGGACCAGTTTGAAGTTCTTGCCCATGTTGGAGCTGTTGCTAAGGAAACACACTTTGATGATCTTCACTTGGGAGATGTTTTCTTTGCCCTCGATTGCCATTGAGGAGATCTTCAAAGACCCGTCCTGGTTGGTGGGAGGCATGCTCCTCCAGCACAGGGTTTGACTGTCACCAGACATCCCACACCCACGGGTCACCAGCTACCGCACAGGGACGCACATGACCGTCTCAATCGGTGGCTGCCGTCTTCTCCATCCTGGGAGCCTGAGGAGACACATGAAAAGCTGAAAGACCTCCTCCGCCGACGGCTTCAAGGAGAAGCTGCTCTCAGGTCAACTCCTAAGCGACTGAGCAGACTTTGTCAAAGCGGCTCGGCCCACGGAGAAGCAAAAACTGTGAGTAAAGAGGAAACAGCTCTGAGAGGGCAAACAAGGAAGTTGAAGAGAAGCAGCAGAACAACTGACAAGACTGATGAAACCGCTGCCCCCCCCCCCCCCTCCTAACCACTGCTCTAAAAAAAAGTGGCTTCTAGCTTCACATTCACTTCCGCTTGCAGAACTATTCCAGATGATGAGTATTGTTTTTAGAATGATTTAGGTTTTTGGAAGCAAGAAGCCCCTCTGCATCTGTCAATCTCATCATCCTGCTTTTATTTTTTTCACATTTCTGCTGTGGTTTTTGTTCTGCTGTGTTCTTGTTTTCGATTCATGACAGATACGGAGCGCGTCCAAAAAACAAAGATAAAGGCCTGTGGTGTGCTGCTCGTTTGACGATGCTTGTGGCTCGGTTTGGTCTCTTTTTGTGTCACTTTCTTTTTTGTTGTCGTTGCTGGTTTGATTCTTTTTTTCTTCTGCTTGCTGCCATTTTTTTTTGCACCAGGTTCCGGTAGAGAACTTGAGCTGAAGATGCCAAGATAAAATGGAATCAGTCTGCTGGCCAGAAGGTTCTGCGTACACTAAGCAGATATGACTGATTGATATGTGAAAACTTTAAGGAGACTCTGACAAGAGACAGAATGTTGTGGTATTTGTCTCAAATATTTGATAAATATTCCCAAAAAATCAAATTTCTCCAAAATAAGGTGACAGAAGCTTTTATTGTGACATCCTTTGTGGAGTATTTAGCATCTTCAGGTCTGAGCTGTACCAACTAGGTACACATTGTCTATGAGATCCCTAATAGACATGTACTGTAGATGTCTACAGTAGAAATCTACAGTAGATGCCTAGTAGACATCTACTGTAGATAAAAGACTTAAACTTAATCCTGAAACGCCGCGGAAGCCAATGCAGTGATTTTAAAAGGGTTGTAAACGGGTGCAGTGTGATTCATGTACTGTACATGTACTGGGAGTGCTTCCAAATTCCAGTTGGTTCATCCGTGCTCCTGTACCTGACCGTGTACCTCGTCTCTGGCCTGCCTCTACTACTGCTCCTACACCTACACCTGGTTGTGGATCCTGTCTCCGGCTCGTCTCGCGCCCCCAGTCACCCTGCATCTTCAACAGGATGAAGATCACTTGTTGGACTTTAAATATATAGTTGTAAAGTTAGATAAATTAATTCTTCTCTATGAGTTCTATGAGTACATCGTCTGTCCGTCCTGGGGGAGGATCCCTCCTTCATGTGGACACCCCTAAAGTTTCTTCTTTTTTTCCGGATTCCTGTTTTTTAGGAGTTTTTCCTTACCCCGAAGGGAGGTCTAAGAGCAGGGATGCTCAGTTTAGTTTAGTCTGTTTAGTTAAAGTTTAGTATTATCCTATTGAATCCTATGCATTTATGATCCTTTTTGATTGTATGTTTACCTTACAATTACCGGTACGAAGCCCGTTGAGACGACTGTTGTTGTGAATTTGGGCTATACAAATAAAATTGAATTCAATTGAACGTGTCCCCGCCCCCTTGTCCTCGTCAGAACTTGTGCCACTAAGTTTTGTAATAGTTGTAAGTTTGAAGCAAACTGTGGTAACGCTTCATTTTACAGTACAGTACTTGCAGAGTAGTTAAGTGGTATTCACACTGTACTTCTTTGTACCTACTTGGTCAGAAGACTAAATGTGAATGTACACTGCTTATGAAGTACCAAGTAATAGTGTGGAATTAGGGTCGACACTATTTTACAGTCCAGTTTTACTTTAAGGGGTAAATACCATGTAATTGTCATGTGAACAGGTCCGCATTTATTGCTGTAAGTACCATGTCTAATAAATTTCTATTAGAAATCTATTGTAAATGTCAATTCGTTTTCTAATAGACATCTACAGTAGATGTCTACTGGACATAGATGTCTATACTGGATCTACAATAGATGTCAACTGGACGTCCAGTCGACATCTATTGTAAATGTCTACTAGATAACTAATGTCCTGCGGGAAGAAACTACCCAACTGGCTTGTTTCAAGCATGCAAGGCCTGATGGGACACGTAGTGGGAAAGTCCTCAATGAGAGATTAAGACTGCGATATGCAATAGACCTCTACGAATTGATGCATATCCATGGCTGTGTCATGGTGTCGAGGACGTAACAGGCCCAGTTGCTGAAACCCGGAAGTAAACTCAGACTCAGGAAGCTTGGTTGTAGTTTTAATATTAATAAATGTCCAAGGAATAAAGCGCAGAGGTTGGAAGCAGGTGAGTATTGTATGTAGCTTCGGTGGGAAATCCAGAAGAGCTTCTGGGGATCTGCGCCGAGAAGCCAGCGAGCGAGAGGAAGCGCAGCGGCGAGCGATCCCGAGCACAGCGTGGAGGACTGCGTGGCATGAGCAGCATGAGGCGTGGAGGAACCAGCGGCACCCGTGGAGGAGAGGACCCGAAGGCGTATGACAAGACAATGTAAGTACGTGACTTGACTAGGAAAGACGAGACTTAGCTTGAGGCCAGGCATAGGCACCGGAGAGAGTGTAACGGACTGGCGTAGAATGCTGGGGTGGATCTCCTAAAGAAGGTCTGCAGGTGATGAGATGATGCAGGGCAGCTGGTTCCAACCAGAGAGCAGGGAGGGGGAGGCAAGCTGACAGAGGCACCGTGACAGGCTGTACGCTTTAAAATAGTCATGATGTAGATACCTAATAGACGTGTCTGTGCCTCTAGTGGGTAGAGGCTCAGAGATAGTCTTGCTCCTGAACAACACTCTTTTTTGGGGGAAATATGATTAATATAAGATGACATCCGATGGGGATGAAGCTTCTGACTTTTTTCTGTCAGCTCTGCAAAGTTCTTCTAGTCTCCAAAGAATTGCAGCAAAAGGCTTGACTGATTTTAGATGGTTCACGCTCCTTCGTGCCACCAACCAACATTTTGAGGCCGGAGCGCTGTGCTCAACATCTCACCAACATCACTGCCACTCATTTTGAAACTCCTTTTTCTGCAGTTAACCTGCAGTTACATGAATGCAAATACAGCTTAGCTTGACTTTTTAAAACGGTTGTTGCCATTTAATTTAAATTTTATGCATGTTTGAATGTGTTTTGTTCATTAAATATGACTTTTTAAATGAAAATTTTTTGATCTGACCCATTTGTCACTGAGGTATATTTACAAGAAAAGGCTAACGCCATCAATTTTTTTGAGTTGTTATTTTTTTTAGAGAACTTTCTTCTACCTAATCTAAATAAAATTTAGACTTTTTAGTCTGAGATATTTTTTGATAAACTAAAGCAGAAAAAGTCTGGATTTCTTTTTTATTTTGGTTCCGTATTTTGTGAACTTTAGCTCCTGTGTTTTCTAATTTGTCAGTAAATTTTGCAGAGAAAATCATTTTTCACTTTATATTTTAATGTTTAAGTTAATGATATTTGTTTTTATATGATATATAAATCATTTTATTTATGAAAAACATTTAAAAACAGAATAAACCAAAGCTCAACGACAGGGGGCGACAGAGATTCAATAAAAATCTGATAACTGTTTAGTAGGTTTTAATTAGCTCTACTTGTTTTTATGAAACTAAATCGACTTTTTTCTTTTACATTTTATTAATTTACGGTATTTTATTTACCCGTGTGGGAATTATATACCTTAAAAACGTTATAGTCATGATGGGACGGTCCTAAAACCAGGACGCTCCCGACTGCTGTCAATGCAACAATAAAAGAGAGGAAGCGGAAGTGTGTTGACTGTACTTTCAAAACAAAAGCATTTTTTGGACTTCCATCAAGAAAGAAAGGCGTGCAAAGACCAAATAAGTCCACATGAGTAGCGAAAAGGGGCTAACATGTTCTCATACGTTATAGAAATAAACAATTAAAAGAGGAAAACGTTTTTTGAAATTATAAGATGTTTAAAGGGTAATATATTGAATAAAAAAAACAACACAAATAAATAAAACAATTTCATCGAACCTTTAAATCTAAACGTTTTACAAAATTATTTGAGGGTATTTGTGCATCAATCAGATAATTATTTTATTTTCAGAATCTGCAAGACCTATCTGCATGGCTTTTTGACTTTTTTTATTTTTCTGTTTATGCTTATTTGTCCGATTTGTTTTGTGGTGTTTAGAATATTTTAAAACTAATCACATTCGATAGTCTCTGTGGCATGAATGACAAATGAACAATGATATATACAGTATATACGTTTGATGTATGAAAGCCGAATCTTTTTTCTCTTCAGATGAATAAAAAAACTATCAGATCTGGTTGAAAGGTGATGGATTTTTTGACTTAGAAACATTTTATTTTGAAAACGGTGACAGGAAGCGATGTCTCCCTGCGGCTGCTTTGACTCGGATGCTCACATCCTCTGTGGGGTGGGGGGGTGGCAGAGCAGGGCGAAGCGGGGATGTTGGAGGAAGGAAGCGCGTCTCCATCACTTCCACCTCTGTTCTCCTGCGGTTAGAAGCAAGATTTGTGTTCGCATTCAGCAGAAACTGCTGCTGCTTCAATCCGGATTAAAATCCTCTGCAGGACAGTTTTGGGTGGTGGTGGTGGTGGGGGGGAGTCCTGCTGCTGATGCTGCTGCTGATGCTCTGAACATCCTCTGACCCGAACATGAATCCAGCAGAGCAGACGGTAACGTGGCTCATTACTCTCGGAGTTCTGGAGTCTCCGAAGAAGAGCGTCTCAGATCCGGAGGCTTTCCTGCAGACGTCGCTGCGGGATGGAGCGGTGCTGTGCCGGCTGCTGGAGCGGCTCCGACCCGGGACGCTGGACAGAGTGAGTGGAGATGCAGCAGATGGAGCAGATGCAGCCAAATTTGATTACGCAGGATGATTAAATCAGCATGGAAAACCAAGAAGGAGGCGAATTACTCCTCACTTCTGCTTTATTTGTGACCTTTATTAGAAAAAAATATAAAGTAAACTGAGCAGAAAATGAAAGACAGCCTTTGATAAAACTTGGAAATTACGTTTAATTAGGAAAAATAAGTAATTTGTTTGAATTTAACGTTTGTTTAAAAGTTCTATATCAGACAGACAGTCGATTTGGGGCCAATAAAACACTATGGTACATTCAGAAACTATAAAATACAACAACATCAATGTATTATTATGAAGTTTAATGTCAAACGGTTAATATAAACACAAAATGTTATCTTTTTCACTTTGATTGACCAAAAAAAAAAGACAATTTTTAAGCAAATTTGCCGCAAGGAACTGCAGCTTTTAAAATGTAAGAGAAAATTTGGGCAAATTAATTAGATTTATTAATCACTTATGCTGTTCATCATTTGCAAAACTTTAAGGACTGAATAATTTCCACTCACTTTAAAAAAAAATGAAGGTTCTTTCAGAATAAGACACACAGAATCTGTAAATGCTCAGAAAAATGAAAGAGAAGCAAGAAAAAAGTCAAAACTATAGAAAAATGGCTACAACTCCATAAGAATGGTAAAAAAAAATCAACCTCTATTGACAGACTTTACAAAATAAAACACACCAAAGGTCCCAAAGAGTAGCTGGAAAGATGTTTAGAGACAGTTTTCTGACTCTTTACCTGTTGTTGTCTTTGTTTTATTTTTGCAGCTGAACTCGTAGATTTCTGCTTCTACATGCTATTTGTTTTTTTGATGAAAAATAATTGAAAAATATTGTTTAAAAGGCTCTTTTTGCTGTGAAGGAGAACTCACTGAAAATTGTTTCAAGTTTTTAAATCTGGTCGGGTGTGTTTTTATTTATTAACGTAAGATAACTTTATATCCTTCGCTACCCTCTTTGCCATTTTCCTGTTTTTGTCGTTTTACTGATAAAGTTGTTAATAAAAGGAGCGTCACACACCAACGCAAACATGTTGAAGGTAAATTATCCTGTTTTCTTATTTAAATTGTGCAGATTCATTACTCACAGACACATTCACATTTTTACTTCTTTTGTTTATGTTCATTAAATTTAATTTTGCCTTTAAATTGGCCGATAAAGCCCCTCTCCAATGAAAATGGTGTTTCCAACGTGTTCTTGAGGCATTTCTTCTGACGATGGAGGACATGTAGAAAGAAAATTCAGCTCAAAATTTCATTTTTGAGTATTTCTTTGTTCAAATGATCGTGAATCAGAAGCAGACGAAATAACGCCGTTGGATAAAGATTGGATTTGTGACATCAAAAAATAAGCTGGTTTGCTCCTCAAACGGTCCCGCCCACAACTCAGAGGCAAATTTCTTATGAAGTCCTGCCGCTCTGCAGAAACTATGTCCTGCAAAACAACAGTTTCTTTTGGGGTTTTGGCTAAAAACAGCATAATTATAATTAAAGGACTTGTGGCAAAGCTTTTAGAAAAGATGGTGGAAGTGGGACTTTTAAGTCCTGTGACAACCTCAGGTGAGTCTCACCTGAACAATGAGGGTAGAAAGAGCTGAAAAAGATCTACATTGGTTTATGGGGTTGTTTCTTTAGCTTCTTAAACTCGTATGTTGCTGTTTTTTTTCTATCTTCCAGCTGCTGCTTTTCTTTCTTCCCCGATCTGACCAGCGTTTGTCACCCCCCCTCTGGCTGAGACGGTGCAACCTGGACTTAAAACAGCTCAGCAGATCCACAGACTGACTTATTTTACAACATAATAACAATAAAAGAAATTTCCTATTTTTCATAAATCCAACATTTCTGGTAAATATGTGTTAGTTTGGATGGTCTTAAACATAATTCCAATGTACTAAAAGACTAAATTTGAGATAAAACTACACGGAAATGCTTTAACTGGAATAGATATTTAGAATGTTTCTATACACTTTTTGGTTTATATATTTAACTACTGGGATTAACCTGTATATAATACTGGTGGACAGTCAAGAATTTTTTTTAGTAAAGTAAAAGTTGTTTTAGCTCAATCTTTAACCTAAATGTGAATTTTTATTAAGTGCTTTTGAAGAAAATCTACATCTTTGCTTTTACTGTTATAAACATAAATATTGTTTTTTAGTGACTTTAAATTAGTAGAAAAGGTAAAATAACTTAAATTTCAATAATGTTAATGAAATCATGAAAAAAATGAACCGGAAATGCATGAATAACCTTCAGAATAAAGTGACAAACCAGTTTTCAGCACATTAAAGCTGCCTCACTTACTATCTTATAGTTAAAAAAATGCTTTATAGTTAGTGGACAAATACAAAGGGATCAGATTTTTTTCTAATTATTGTACAAAACACCTTTAGACCTCCCAGGTTAGCAAAAATGGATAGTAAAAGGTAAAACCATGAACATAAAATAATTTGAGGTGATCTAGAAAAGTAATTCTTAAATTACTCGTTGTAGCAATATGTCCCTACACTTTTTTTTACTACTTGAACTACTAAAAATATTACTGAAAGTAGTTTTGTTTTTGTTTTTTACTTTTATTTTTACTTTTTCATGAAGTTTTCGCTTTAGTTTGAAAGCACCAACCGGAAATGTGGCTTCTTAACCTGGAACGCTGGAACAGGTGCACCTGAAACAACAACGTCTGTTTCGAGCGCTTAAATCTCTAAAACCGGTATTTATTTATTTTTGCACAAATTTAAGGAATAAATAAGTTTATTTTTTGTGTTTTAAATTGCAGTTTTTCCCGGAACCGAGGAGCGACAGCGACTTTCAGAAGAACATTGCCGAGTTTCTCAAAGGTTTGGCGGCGTTCGGGGTTGAGGTGAGTCAATAAATGAGGCACTTTAACTAACAGGTTTGCTTAAAAATATTAGCTTTTTAGGTGTATTATTTGTCATTTTTCAAGAATTTAACTGTAAAGATATGCGTCTCAGAACAACAGAGAATGTAAATGCAAGACTAAGAAGAAAAATACAGATGACGTCATCATCAATATAAATATTTACTTTAAGCTAGCATTTCAAGCTAAAGTTTCCAAACATTTAAAAATGATAGAATTGGTTTAACAGGCACCAAAAATCGGATTATTATTTATTTATTGATTCAAAAACCTTCAGCTGTTTTGTTAGTACTTTAAAAAACATTCAAAATTAATTTATAAAATATTTCTTTCTCTGTCTGCTCATCTTATCATCGAGGTTTTGTGTACATAAAGGAACCTGACAAATTCAACCTTTTTGTCCCAGAGCATTTTTTTTCGCATCACTTTAGAAGAGCATCTTTGCTTTTTTAGTGTTAAAACACGACAAAAAAAAGCTATTTATCATAGCTTTATTACTAACAGAGATCTGTTAATTTATGTGTTTAACGTAAAACCGTCTCTTTTATACAACAAACGACCTCTTAAAAATGCTACGAAACAGCTTGGCCCACATTTAAAATAAGCTAAAGAAAGTTTAAATCCATCTGTACTTTAGCTTGAAGCTGCCAGGCTCATTTGTGTGTTGCTGCTGGTGGTTCGGGGGTTGCTATGGAAACAAGAGGCAGAGATTCACGTGGGCACGTTGTTTTTTATTGGCAGCCCTGTGAAGTCTGAGGAACACGAGTGTTGTTTTATGTTAAAGATGGTTCGCGTATGCAGGTGGGGGGACTCAGAAACATGGAAAGAAGTCTTGGAGTAAATCCAGGGTCCTCTTTGTTTACGCTAAAGAGGGCCCTGCCCCACAGTGGTTGACCTGCCCCACTGTGGCTGAGAGGAGAGGTCTAGTATTGATAATGGAAAAAGACATGAAGTCATTCATGGATAAAGGCAGGTTGTGCAATTCCGGAGCCATAACTAGGTTTTGGTTTGGAGCTTTTAAAGAAAGTCTTGACTCCCGTAGGAGCCGTGAACGGATTAAGTGAGCGAAGGGGGGGAGAGGGAAGTGATTTAATGCAGGCTGCCAGTGGATTTTCCAATCAGGTTGATTAGAGCCACGTCAGCCATGCTGCTGGAAGCCGTGCTCTCTGTTACTGGCAGCCTGGAGAAAGTCTCTGGGACGGCAATTGGGTGGCAGGAGGAGCCAGACTGTCCATAAAAAGAGTGTTGACACAGATAGAGAATGTATTCTACCCACAGTTAGGAAGAGCTGCAGTTGCTCAAGTCCCAATCATATGTCTGCTTTCTCTGGTTAATCAGAATAATTGAGTGAGGCCATTGATTTTTGTGCCTTTCCGTGCTCTCGCTACAGCATTTCATTACATTCACCCTACAGTCATGTCAGTTTAATAGCTTTTCTCTGCTTTGAGCGTCCTGTGTGAGCTCAGTTTCTTTTCATACTGATGCATTCAAACAAAGTGAGATGATAAACCTGTACGTCACGCTTCACACCAGCCTGTGCGCAACAAAATAAAAAAAAAAAAAGTTTCCTTTGCTGTGAAACAGAATTCCGACGTTTAGGAAAGGCACTTTGAGGTCGAAAAGAGCTGGATCAGATCAGTTGACTCCTCCGGAAGAGACGCTTTTTAAAACGGAAAATGAGGAGGAGCGCCCCAGATCTCATCAACACAGACATGCTTTGGGGTTTGTACAGGGATCCTCTTCGGGGCAAACGTGTGGAGGGGGTTTTCCTCAAAGGCCTAAAATGAGCATGGCGCCGTAAGACGTCGTCAAAACAGACTGGATTTGAGGTGTCTTTGTGTATTCATGTGTGGGGGGGTCGTAGTGACCCCCTTTGAAGCTAACATGTCTACAGATGTCCTCAAAAACGTAGAATTGGTGTGACGAGGAGCTTCTCCAACTCCGCCAAACAGACGTGATTTAGGGTGTCGTCTCAGGGGCCCGCCTCGGAACAACCATACTAGGGCTTGTCCTCGAAATGATGGAGGGGGATACCCTGAAGAGGAGCGTCCACCAGACTTCGTCGACACAGTTATGGTTTGAGTGGGGAGGTCCTAGTGACCAAACATGTTAAGGAATGTCCTCAAAAGCTTTAAACTGATGTACTGTACTTTTTATCATAGGTATACTTCAGTTATGAGAGACACAAAAAAATCAAGAAAAACAAGTATTTGGTTAATAACAAAGGTTCAACTTAATAAATTTGTTATATACCCTTTGTTGGCAATGACAGCGGCCAGACTTTTTCTGTAATGGTCTTAAAAAAAACTTTTGTAAACAAAAAACATGTTGAGAAGCTTCCTCAAAAGCTTAAAATTAGCATAATGAAGGGCATACCCCATACCACCTTAGAACTTATTGTTGTGAGGAGTGTCCCCCAGACATTCAGAAGAGACATGGTTTGGGGGGGGGTCTTAGAGACCCTCTCAGGTAGTAAACGCATTGAGGCGAGTCCTTGAAAGCCTAAGACTTGCCCTAGACCTCCTTTGAACTGACATGACGAGGAATGTCCCCCAAATCTCATCAAAACTGAGACTGTTTAGTGAGGGGCAACCTTCTGGGACATACATGTCATAAGGTATCCTTGTACTTCCAACTAAAGGATGTACAATAGACCTACTTAGAATTGATAATACTGAAGAGGGTCTTGATGACCAACATTGAAAGAAACTTGAAGGTACGTGTTCGCCCTCCCTCCTCAAATCAGACATGAGGAATGTGCCCCAGACCTTCTTTGAACTGACTAGATACAGGGGTCGTACGGTCATGAAACACCTTGAAAATGCAATTTCTAGGTCCTGGAAAAATTTGTGAAGAACGACATATTCTAGGGCTGCACGATATGAGGAAAACTTGCGATATGCGATATTAGTGATCAATATTGCGATAACGATAAATTTGCGGTAAATAAACAAATAGAAAAATAAACAAAAACATCATTCCCATTTCATTGCAACAGTTTAAAAATTATACTCCAAATGACCCTCATCGACATGGGGGACAAACGTCAGGGTGGCTAACCCTGGTCCTCAAGAGCCTCAACCCTGTCTGTTTTCCAATTCTCCCTAGACTGCTCGATAATGATAACTAAAATCAGGTGTGTTCAGTCAATCAGGATGTGAAATCACTTGAGTCAGCCAATCAACAGCAAGCTGGTTAAGGAGAGCTGGAAAACAGGCAGGGTTGAGGCTCTTCAGGACCAGGGTTAATATAATAGGCCTCCATCTGATTGGTCAACAATGGGAAGGCGTCCATCTGATTGGTCAAAGCATAAAGGGATTTATTTGATTCGTTAAATGCTTCAAGCTGCTTGAAGATTGTTTTAACACATTTTGGGTTTGCGATTTATTGCGATATTCGCCGTCTTTTGCGATATGCATATTGCAGAGCTGGATATTGCGATAACGATAAATTTGCGGTATATTGTGCAGGCCTAACATATTCTGTAATGTTTTGCCATAAAGCAGTTTGTTTTGTCATCAGTTCAGCGCACGGCGCTTTCAACTTGCTTAGGTGAAATGCTTGAAACGCCGGGGAAATGCAGCTTTCATGTAAACTGGCCATATGGTGACGAGCGCATATACAAAATGGATCACGCCTATGACACGGACACTTTGTGGCTTTTCTACTTTTTATGCTCATCTTATGGTTTTCATGAGGAGATGAGGTCAGTTAGTTTGTGAACTGAAAAAGTTTGTGTTCAGTAAACAGAGGATTCGGTGCTTCAGAGGTATTATGGCCGTGTGTGCCGCCACTCACACACACCAGTGTGATGGAGGGATTACAGGGGGCAGCTCAGACTTTGAGTAATCCTGCTCCAGACTGCAGTTGGACTGGATGTTAAGCCCCGCTAAACTGTAAGTTTCTTCCTTTTTGAGCTAATGTGCTTCTTTTTAAAACAGTTGTAATGACAGTTCAGGTTCTACCGGAAATGTAATATAAAACAAAGCCTCTAGAATCACTTTACATTCCTTCTATTATGGCTTGAATGCTATAAATCCTTCAACCCATTGTTTTCCAGCTTCTCTTTCTTTTTTCTAGTATCTTCCACCATTTTTTGGTGCTTAACTCCTACAGTTTTTCAGGTATTTCAACCATTCAACTGTTCAAATGTTCAGCTCTTTCAGCTTTTTCCAGCTGTGACTTTTGGTCCTTCAAATCCTTGAACTTTTCAAGATATTCCAGGATTAGTTCAAATTTGACGTGCCAATTGTGTCCGGCGTGAATGCAGTTTAATGCAACGCTCACACGGACACGCGTTCAGCGTGAGGTTCAGACTGGACAGCGCATGTACCTACAGTTGGAAGAGGTTTGGTCTTGTGTAAGAGTTGACCACGACCCGTTGCTCGCGTTATGCCAACAAAAAAAAAAGACCAATGCCTATAACTTTGACATTTGGTTCGTGTGCAGACGGGTTCGACCATTTTTTCACTCGTACGCAGCTGTATCCGCCCGTAGGGACAGCTGGGTCTAAGTTTTTAGCCCACCAGGACAATTCCAGGACAGACCATAACTCCAGATGTTGGCAGAATTTGATCAGCACTCTGGACGAGAATAGTTGCAGGACTTCATCAAAAGTTTGGGGGTTGGAAACCAGAAGTTAATTGGTTTGATTCTTGTGAAGTGTAGTGTTTTTGTGATTTTTTTTTTTTTTTTTTTGTGGGCACGTCAAAGTAGGGACGGGTATCATTAAGGTTTTAACGGTTCTACTACTCTCATTGATGCTGCTTATTGATCTGGTATTTTAACGGTACTCTTATCCAGTGTTTTTCAACCTTTTTTGAGCCACGGCACACTTCAACCTTGACAAAAATCCCGCGGCACACCGGCATTCAAAAAAAAACAAAAAAGGAGAAACTCGGTCTGTATTGATCTACAGTCCCTCCATAATCTCAGTGCATTTTTGTGATAAATGTGGCAGAAAAAGCTGGAAGCTGCAGCTGTTTTTTTAAGATGTAATAAAAGTTAAGTCAAACGATTTAAAAACTGTTTGATTTGTGGTCGTTGTGGTTTCAGGAGGAGAGAGTCGTGCGCCCAGACGCTCACTGTCGCTTTACCCCAGTGCATCATGGGAGATGTAGTTCAATAATCCGCCGAACGCAGAGAGACTAGCGTCTCTGAGCTTCATTGTCTTGTTCACTTGTTCCACGGTCTGACACCGGATTCTGTGGAAAGCTACACCGCTAAAGACGAGCTTTAGCTGGTATTTTTCTTAGAACTGAGCGACTTTTTCAGCAGAATTCAGAACAAGGAAGTGAATAATTTAACCACTTCTGATTGGTCAGACTGATGACATGTGATTAAGATCCCAAGAATGATTGGTGGAGACAGTTAAAGGGGCGGGACTTTTCCTAACGCAGCTGAAGCTGCGGCTAAATCGTGGTATCGTCATTCTTATCAAAATGTATTTAATAGAATCAAATAAACACAAAGAAAAAAGTATTTTACGATCTTTCATATTCCTAATTTCTTAGTGTTTTATCAGGGCCTGTAGGGATGAACAAAAAACTGAAATCCTGGAGATGGAAAATGTTGTTAAATCAGTTAATGATGGCAATTTCCCACGGCACACTTGACCATCTCCCACGGCACACTAGTGTGCCGCGGCACACTGGTTGAAAAACACTGCTCTTATCGATACTTTTTGAGGACGAAAAATAAATAAATAACAAATTAAGAACATGAAGTGTTTTATGTCTTCATTATGCAAACATTTGACTTCATACATGATAATGTTCCAATACAAACCTGGAATGCACATGGATGTGTTAGACCAGGTGTCGGCAACCTGAACCTCTCAAAGAACCATTTGGATCAGTTTCCCACTGAGATGAAAGCACAGGGAGCCGCAACACTA
The DNA here is from genome assembly GCF_053564925.1 of Oryzias latipes. Lineage (NCBI taxonomy): Eukaryota > Metazoa > Chordata > Actinopteri > Beloniformes > Adrianichthyidae > Oryzias > Oryzias latipes. Next base: position 6,171,722 of record NC_136238.1, read on the forward strand.
GATGTGTTAGGAAAAAACATTTTTGCCGATATATCACGATTGCTCATTTGGCAAAACTTGTATTGATTCAAAATGCTGTCAGGATATTTATTTAAGTATTTAATTTAATCATTTTTACTCTTAATGAGCGTGATGTTTCCTTTGGTCTTTTGTCCGTTTTCCACAATCTTGAATAGACTTTTCCGTCTGTCAAACACCAGAGTTAAGATGAATGAGATGATTGAAACCAATTCACTTTGATGCAGACTACTTTTGTATTTATTTTTTTCTTTAAATCCACTTAAACCCAATAAATTATATACATTTTATGGATGACAACTATTTTTTTTTATTAGGAAGCAGCTGTTAGTTTGTCAAAAGCGGTGAGTCTAAGCCCCGCCCCCGCCTCTCTAACTGTTCGTTGTTTTCCCCCGTGTACAACCCCCCCCCAGCGTGTTCTACACACACAGGCAACAGACGATTTAATTCATTTTACGTGGAAATGGGTGGTCTTAGTCTAGGGGGATAAAAGTAACGGAAAATTGACTGACTTGGTGAGATGATTATGGCAGATAACGTTTATATCTTGTGGGACACAAAAAATAGCGACTTCTCCAGTACCGATAGCAGAACCGTTAAGGTCAGATCTTAACGATACTGCGGTCTTGAAGAATGTTGCCCCGGGGCTGGTTCAATACCCGGGCTCGGTACCCAACCCTACGTCAGAGTGTTTCTGAGTTCCCTCAGATAGCTCCATGCATGGTTGCTCCTGAATTTTGTATTTACAGTTTGCTCTGAATTTCTGTTTTAGCCTTTCGAGGTCAGCGACCTGCTGCAGGGATTTAACTTCTCCAAGGTCCTCAACTCTCTGGTTGCTCTCAACAAAGCTACCGAAGGTCAGATTCTTACCCTGTTTTCAAAAAATAAAAAATAAAGGTCGACACGAGTCAGTCATAGTTTTTGTTCTTGTGCAGGTTTAGGCGTCTCTGGGGACGACGGCGGTGGCGCGCCGCACTCCTCGGCCTCCAGCAGGATCAAGTCTTTCGACTCCCTGAACACTCAGGGCCGCTCCTCCAAGCTGCTGCTGCCCCAGTACCGCAGCCTGGTGAGTCACCATGACAACGGCGCCATTAGCCGCCGCCGCTGCAGCGAGCTCCACGTCTTCTGGCTCTCTCTCCTCAGGACATGTCGGAGGGCAGCGGGTGTGGCCAGCCGCTGGTGAAAGCGCGATTCCCCTTCCAGCAGACCAACGAGGACGAGCTGTCCTTCTCCAAGGGTGACATCATCGTCGTGAGGAGGCAGGAGGAGGGGGGCTGGTGGGAAGGGTCGCTCAACGGCAAGACGGGGTGGTTCCCCAGCAACTATGTACGGGAGCTTAAGGGGAGCGGTGGGTGGCGGTTTCCTTTCCAGAAATCCACTGAAACTGTTCATTCTTTCTAGGATTTCTTACTTGTCGCTGCATTGCAGGCGCAGTTCTGACTTCTATATTAAGGCCTAAAAAATGCGACCTGCCGCGTTTTCAGTCCTAATCCAGCGGCAGAGTAAAATCTGCAGCTTTTTTTTTGGGGGGGGTCTGAAAGACCAAACTGTCAAAGGCCTCATGCTCCGTCAGTCTTCTGCCGCCGATTGAGGACAGGAAGTTTCCCAAGGACACAAAGACAGGAAGTTCCAGAGCTGCTGTATAAAAAGGAAACTTCCTGGCTGAAAACACACAACAGCAACAAAAGAAACTGCAGCTCACATGACCGCAGGAACTGCTTGTTAGTTTAATTTAAGTAAATCTGTATCTTTTATGGTGACTTAAAGTATAGAAAGCTGCTCATTATATTAGACCTCTCAGCTCTCTGTTCTAAAGGTCAGATTGATGTATGTTAAGGGTTCTGGACATGCATCGTTAGGCTAAACAAAACTCTGATTTCTGGCATAACGGCCGCAGTAACGTTTCCCTGCATGAATCTGACCTCTAAAATTTACTTCTATGAAGATGATTTTTGTGAGGTCAGAGAGGCCTCTTTCTACAGTAAAGGTGTTCCGTCTCCTTTGACTTTTTTCTTTTTCTTCTTTTGTTGTGTTTTTAGACAAAACTGCCGACAAACCCAAGTCTGGGACGCTGAAAAGTCCGCCCAAAGGCTTCGACACCAGCATCATCAGTAAAACCTATTACAATGTGGTGAGCGGATCTCAGAGAATGATCGCATTCGTTGTTTCTCTCCTGGTGATCACAGAAGATGTTCTTTAAACCACCGAACCTCCTCAACCGTTTATGAGATGAATGTCATTTCAACAGATCCCGAAAGCTGAGAAAAGCAGCTTTGCGTTGATATGCCACACTTTATAGTTATGACGTTTTCACGTAAAATATCGTAAACCGAGTGGTTTTGACGCAGAACAAAGCCGACACGCAACATTTAGTCCGAATCCGTTTTTCCAAATTTCGTTAGTCGCGTTAAGTTACGCTAGTTTGAGTTACAGTTGCGCGTCGAGGAGCTAGCTTGAAGAGCGCGTTTTAGCAGCTCTTTAAGAGAGTCAAGCTACGTGGTTAAGGAGATCGTAGGCTGAAATGTCAACATCAAAAAGGCGGAGCAAACAAGTGTCAAAGACGTTAAGGCTGTAAAATAGACCCCGCCCACATCTAAGCGCACATTTCTAACATGGCGACTGCAGCCACTGACCTTGCTTCAGTTACTTCTGTTTATAAACCAGCTTCAAACAGGAAGTCAGTGGCTGTTACTTTGATTTAAAAGCTCTTTTTATAGGAATAAATGCCACATTTTGAATAATGTTCGATTAGGTAATCCCACTCAGGTCAACGGCGTGACCCCGGTTTGCCTATTGATCCTTTTGCATGTTTAACCAGTAGCTGTGCCTTAAAAAGCACGCAGACATGCCTGTCACCCCCCTGCCCGTGTCATTCCTGCAGGAACCATTGCAGCAGCTGCAATGTAGGTTATTCCTTCCATCCCAGTGGTTTCTAGGGCAGCCGTGCCCGAGGGGGGGGTTCTTTCTGGTGTGCTTGTGCGTGGGTTTTTAATAATGCAAGATGCCCACAGTCTGACGGTGGATCTGCGGCACCCGAGTTTCTCTCTCTCGGACACAAGCGGGTCCAGCCTGCAGACAAAGTCGTTCCCATGCAGGAGGAAGGCTTTTGTTCTGAAAGGATGAGGATTTTAAGATTTCTGCTTTAGGCTCTTTGTGGATTTCAAAATGCTTTTTCCTCCTTTACTCGATAGTTTTCTGACAGTTTTTTTCATGTTTTTTTTTGTATTTGTAGAACTAGATAAACGCATTTGCTTCAAAAATGGCTGAAATCTGCTGAATGTTTTAGTTTTGTTGCATCCTTTAGTGACCCAAAATCTTTAGTAAGCTTTGGGAATTAATATTGCAGATTTAGAGGCTTTTAGTTTATTAGGCTAATAAAAATTGAGAAAAAGAAATAAATAAAACCCCATAAACTCAAACTGTCAAGTTAAAATCTTAAGCTTAAGTAAACTTAAGAAAGTTTCTAAAAAAGATTAAAACATTTGAAATGCTAAGTGTTTTTGGTGACTTTAAAGTGTACTTGTGGCCTTTTCTTGATGAAACAGAACAAATATGAACAAAATTAGGCTTAAAATAGCTTTTCTGAGTTTTTCATTATGTAAATCATCACTAATCGGAAGCAGAAGGAAAAAAGGCAGTTTGAAAAAGATCGTATTTGTGGCGTAGAAAATATGCTGGGCAGGTTAGAAGCTCCCTGCTCTGTTCCATTCTGCAACGGCGATGGGAAGGGGTGGCGGGTTTGCTCCTCGCCAGCGGTCCCGCCCACAACGCGTAGGCGAATTTCTAACGAACTCCTGACGCTCTGCAGAAACTATGTCCTAGAAAATGGAAAAAGACCAGAGAAAACTGTTTGAAAATCGATCAAAAGATGATCAAAGAGGAACTAGAAATCAAAACTCAAATTTCACAGTCGGTGTTTTATTTTGAAGGGAACAAATGTTTCCTCATTTCTTTTCTTCAATTGTTAACTCAAGAAAAAAATGAAAGTGGAAAATGTAAACATCAGATTTTGCTTTTTTATCTGAGATGTTGATGGCAAAATGATAAAAAAAATACTATTATTTGACCGCTTTTTTGTAATTTTCAAAGTATTTACAGCCATTTTAAATTCCCCCACATTTAAACAAGTAACCTCAGCCTGCTGTGTTTGACCTGAGCTCTCCAGACGAGTCTCAGTTCAGGGTTTCACTCCCACAAACCTTTAGTTTCTGTTACGATTGTCCACCGTCTCTGTTGGGTAATTGGTGTGTTTGCATGCTGCTCAGGTCCTGCAGAACATTCTGGAAGCGGAGACCGAATATTCCAGGGAGCTGCAGAGCCTGCTGGGCTCCTACCTTCGCTCGCTTCAACCCACGGACAGGTGCAATCATTTTTTAAGGCTGCTCTGGGTTTTAAGTCTGCGGGAGCCCCAACTGGAGCTACGTTGTGGAACAGATCGGTGCATTTTTGCCAAATTGAATCTAGAGAAGGTTAGTAAATCACGGATGAGCTTCTGTTTTCTCTGCAGACTCAGCAGTGGAGACATAAGCCACATTCAGGCAAATCTGGAGGAGATCTCAACTTTCCAGCAGATGTTGGTTCAGTCTTTGGACGACCAGACCAAGTCAGTAAATCCTTTTCCTTCCAGTTCAGCGGTTTAGCTCTGATCAGACTGTGCAGCCAAAATAAGCAACTCTGAATCTTTAAAAATGCCGACAGCAGAACTTAAATCATTTTTTACATTGTCAAAATCCTTCATTTCTACATAATCACAGTTTTCATTGATTTCTGGGACGTTATTCTATTTCGGGTATCTATGCTGATGTTTTTTGGACCTGATGTTTTTCAAACAGCATCAAAAGTGTCATTTTATTTATCAGAAGTTATAAAAAGACACTTTTTTGACACGTTTTATTACTATTTACATTTTGCATTTAATTTGATTTTTCCAGCCTGCAGACAAACACAGTTTATTATATAAACATTTAAAAAAAATGAAAAGAAATAAAATGTTTTTTTTGGTGCAACAGCGACCTCTATAGGTCATGTATGATAATAACAGTTTTAACGTTATTCATTGCCTAAAAACTCTATAAAAGCATAAAAAGCAGACTAAGAAATCCTTTACTGGTAGACATAAGGGTCAAACGTATTTGAAAGTCACTGTTTCTGAGAGTAAAACCCTGAGTTTGGTCTGTAAGGTTCAACAATCTGTGTGAAACGGACTCTAAACAAAGATTTATTTGTGTGATAGAGCAGAAAAAAAGAAAACATATATATTAAAAAGCTCACCTCTATAATTTACAGCGTAACCCTGGTTCCTCAAAGTCTTCCTGCAGATCTTCAGCAGCTTCTCACACACCCTAGCTGCTATTTTGGTCCATTCCTCCATGCAGATCTTCTCCAGAGCCGTGAAGTTTTGGGGACTTTCAACTCCTTGATTGCCGTGGCGATGCGTTTATGATCGTCTTCTTGTTTTTTTTTTTTTTGGTCCAAAATTTCATCATGCACGGATCTATTCATCCTTTCCTTTTATGCGGATCAGTTGTCCTGTCCCAAATCATGACTCTTCCGCCCCCAAACTTCACAGTCGATGTTTTACTCGAGTGGCGATTTCTACAAAAGAGTTCCATTATGGTCTCGTCTGACAACATGACCTCCTCCCAGTCCTCACCTGGATTGTCCAGATGGTCTCTGGAGAACTTTGGACGGTTCTGGACATGTTCAGGATCACTGGCAAGTTCCCCCTGGGTAGTTTCCTCACCGTTCTCCAGATGATTTGTTCCACCAGGTGAGATTTTTCATGGAGCTCCAGGTGGATGGAAGATTGCCAGCGATTCCTCGTCCATTTCCTAATAATTGCTCCAACATTTGATCTCTTCTTGCTAACCTGCTGCTTCATAATAGATCGTTTCATTCCAGTCTGGCCCAGGTCTATAATTATGTCCCTGGTGTCCTTCGACAGCTCTTTGGTCGTAGTGGAGAGGTTGCAGTCCAGGTTTTGTATGTTTACCATCAAAGACCAAGCTCAGGGTTTTAACTCGCAAAACGTATACCGGTAATCATCATCATCATCATGTATTTATTTATTTATAAAGCACCAGCCAAGGTGCTGTACACATGTAGAGCAAGACCTACTAGAATTAAAATCGTAAAACCAAATGAAACATTGTATAGACATAAATAGAAAGGAATAAAAAGCATAAAACCAATTTAAAAGAGATTAAAACCAGGGCTGATGCTAAAACGCTAAAATGGAGGAACAATTCTTTTTTTTTTAAACTCTCCAAGAGCGTGATCCCTCTAGTTGCTGGGGGCAACTGATTCCATAGTTTAGGAGGCAACATTGCACACGCACAAACGTACATTAACACAAGCTGGTTGGTGGAGCGTGAGGACTTTAGTGGGGGACTGGAGAGGTAAGAAGGTGCCGTACCTGCCAGGGACTTCAAAGTAAGGAGCAGAATGTCGATAAAACCCAAATGTAGCCAGTTCAAAGAGGCCAAGATGGGTGTTATGTGGTCAAACTTCTTTACCCCACAAATAAATCTGGCTGCTGCATTTTTGGACCAGCTGCAGCCTGGATGATGAAGCTTTGGGTAAACCAGCATACAAAGAGCTGCAATCATTTAATCTGGACAACACGAAGGCATGGATGACCATTTCAAGGTTTGTTTTTGATCTAAAAGACTCAATCCTAGCCGGACGTCGCATCTGGAAAAAAGCAGGACCGGGTCACAGACTGTTCAGGAGGGGCAATGATTTTTTCTACCACTAGGGAGTAAACACTATTACTATAACTTCTGCAAGGCAGTCAGTTGTTGTGGTAATTGTGCGGTGTGAGTTTAACTTTCCTCTCAAAACTTTTAATAAACGTGGTGTTTGGTGGGGAAAAACCTTCTGCACAGACTTCCTGAGAACCAGCAGCGGATCGGCGGCTTCTTCCTCAGCCTGATGCCTCAGATGAAGACCATCTATGTGTCCTACTGCTCCAACCACCCGTCTGCTGTCGGCGTTCTCACGCGCCACAGGTACCGTCTGGACAGCGCCGATGCATGATGGGAAAACGGAGCATCCTGAAAGCCCTTCCTCTTCTGTCTCTTCCAGCGAGGAGCTGGGGGGGTTCATGGAGTCCAAAGGGGCGTCCAGTCCCGGCATCCTGGCGCTGACCACCAGTCTGAGTAAGCCCTTCACCAGGCTGGACAGGTACCCGGCGCTGCTGAAGGAGCTGGAGAGACACATGGAGGTGAGTCTGGGTCTCCTGTCCGTGCGTTCTGATAGGAATGTGGCGGGGCTGATGTTTGGGTTCCCGTTCTGCAGGACCAGCACCCCGATAGAGCCGACCTCCATGCCGTCATGGCGGCCTTCAAACACCTCGCCGTGAGTGAGACGTCACTCCGCCGTCAGGCTCCGTGCGCCTGCGGGACCGGACGCTCTTTCTCACGGCTCCTTCTCGCTCCTGTTCAGGCCGAGTGTCAGGAGGTTAGGAAGAGGAAGGACCTGGAGCTGCAGATTCTAACCGAGCCCATCCGGAACTGGGAGGGAGAAGACATCAAAAGTCTGGGCGCGGTTCTACACATGTCGCAGGTCACGGTTCACTCGCAGAACTGTCAGGTACGACCCGCGAGGAGCGTCCTCCATCGCAAACGCCTGCTCAGAGAAGATGTTGAAGCTGCCAAATGTTAGCAAACGATTCAGATGGATCATCTATAGTCACTAGTTCTTCCACAGGGATGATGTCATCTCCACACAAAAATAAAAGCCTCACTTCTGACAGATTAGAAACCAAACCTGGTCTGTACAAGGCCGGAGTTGGTGATTTTTATCTTTTTACCTTCTTGTTTGCTGGAAAATTCATTTTTCAAAGTAAAATCCTCCTGTATGGAATTACTTATATATAATAAATACTTAAATGACTATTTGACAACTTTATTTTGTTATGTCTCTGTAAAATATAAGCACCCGGTTTAAACTTTCTTACTACTTTAGGTTTTGTGTTAAAAAAGGGATTTTCCTTTTAACGTCAAAGTGGAGGCTAACTTTAGCCTGCTCTGACTTTTAAGGTGTGGAAAATAGATACAAAATAAAGTTGCACGGACAAAAAAACTATTTTCTACATAAAACAATGATAAAAAACATAAATCCTCAACTTTATTAACAGTGTAACATTATTGTGCAGAGCAAGCTTAATACTGGTAACAATTGTCGGGATACATCAATATTTCAAATAAGATTCATGTAAAATGTAGCTGTCTTTTATTTTGAAGTCGAAGGCTCATCTTCTTTTTCCTGTCTGACTCTTCTCTGTAAGGACATTTCCAACAGTTAGTAACTTTATTTAAGGCCTGACTAGACATGCTTCAAGGGTGATTTACAGGCGGCTGTGGAGGACAAAAGTTTTTCAAAATAAAACTTCCTTCAATCAGAAAAGAAACAAAACAGAAATAATGTCAGTTACCGTCTGTATTATTCTGTCCTATCCTAACAGAACCAAAAACACATGTCGGGATATCCAAAGGAAGTTTCAGCATTATTATGGGATGGCCCAGGACCTGTGGCTTGGTGGTCATTTTATAGAAAAGTGTGAAATTTGGCGATTTTCACATTTTCTCACAATATGGGAAAAAACTTTTATTTGAGTCATCTTCACGGAATTTCACACTCAAAGTCTACGACCACAAGCAAAGTTTTGTTGACCTCTGACTTCGGGAAGACGCTGCCATCTTGGATCTTGGAAAAACAAAAACAAAATAATCATCTTTTCTACCTTCTATAACTTTAAACCCCTAGCAGTATCAATCTATTGCCTCATAACTCCTTAAGCCTTATTGGAAATACTACTTGGGAATAAATGTAGGAATTAGAAGTTGTAGATTTTAGACTGCCTTAGTGTGGCAGGCAAGCAAAAGTGGCGTTCTCCTGTTGCTCGCACATTTGTTACTGGAGTGTCATGAAAATTTTACATATGAATCCTTGGCTCAAGCCGAACGCAACGATATGACATATGTTATGACTATATTAGGAATGTGGGCGTGGTTAACAATAAGCCTCTGTTGCCATGGAAATCCGAAAATTTAATTTTGCTGATTCTTCTAAAAATTACATGAAACTGTTCGTCACCACCAAGCGACCAAAATATAAAATGGTTGCTATGGAGAATAAACTAACTGACTAGCTGGGACGAGGGTGGCAGGGATAGAAGGGCGTGTACCAGCCGCTCAGCCAATAAAATGACTTTGCAGCTGTCATTTTTTTGTGTAAAGGTCCATCAAAGGCTGTTTTCTTTCAGGAGGTAAATGAACGCTACCTGGTCCTCTTCCCTCACACTCTGCTCGTGCTCTCTGCCAGCCTGAGAATGAGCGGCTTCATCTACCAGGTCGGTCTGCTGGAGGACGTTCTAATCAGCCGGTTCCCGTCAGGGGTTCCCTAAAATGTCACGTTTACGTCTGCAGGGGAGGATGCCGCTATCGGGGATGCTCATTTCCAGAATCGAAGACGGAGAAAACTGGAGGAACGCGTTCGAAATATCAGGTCAGAGGTCTATCTTCTGGTGCTTTTCCCCGCTGCGGCATCGCCTGCGACTCGTTGGTTTGTCGTTCAGCAGGTGGGCAGTGCGAGCGGATGCAGGTGGCGTGCAACAGTCAGCGCGATCTGCAGGACTGGCTGGACCTCCTCACCAAACACACGCACACCCCCGCGCACACACACAGGCCCCCCTGTCACACGGTAACGCCTCACGGCCGGCGGGTCTTCATCCGCCCCCTCGGTGCCCCGCCTCCACCTGACCGCCCTCTGCTCTCTCCGCCCCCCCTCCCAGCTGCCGTCGCACACCGTCACTTCCTCCAGACACTCCGAAGCTCGGGCAGGAAGCAGCGCGTACCACACTCTCCCTCACCTGTCCTCGTGTGAAACCAGCCACAGCGCCCCCTCGTGGGGGCCCCTGGAGCCGCCCAGCACGCCCAAACCGTGGAGCCTGAGCTGCCTCAGGCCCGCGCCGCCTCTCCGACCGTCTGCGGCGCTCTGTTTTAAGGAGGTGCTGAACAAACCATGCAGCGCTGGGACGCAGAAACTTTCTTCACAAGGAAACGTGCGATCAGAAGTCTTGATTTATGTGTTTTCTCATTTCTACAGGATATGAGCAAAAGCCCCAAAAACATGAAGAAGCTGCTGCCTAAGAGGAAACCGGAGAGGAAACCCTCCGAGGAGGACGTCACAGTGAGGAAGAGTGAGTGGAAGTTCCTTTCAAAATAAATCGCATGTTTTGGTGTCTGGCTCAGCTTGACATTTACAGGCAGAGAAGAGAAGAGTTCTGTTCTACCAGGGGTCTGCAACAACACTTATCCCTCCATTGTGGCTCTGTGGCTTTGAAGAATATACTAATTTGAAAGAATTAAAGGGATTAGACACAGGATTTACTTTATTTTGAAAGAAACTTTTATATATACATATATATATATATATATATATCAATTATAATAAATATTTGGAGGCTACATATTATAACTGAAAGACACAGAAACCTTCAAAAAAGTGTATTTTTCCAAATTTTAAAGGGGGCTCTTCTGTTGAGTTCAGTGGTCCCTCGTTTATCGCTGGAGTTACGTTCTAAACCTGACCTGCGATAAATGAAATCTACAAATTTACAATAATTCTCAATGTCTTTGGCTGTAAAACTCCTCGCTACTCACTTGATCCGTATGGAAACATTTCTCTGCCTCCCTCCTGGAAATAATTTATGCGTCATTTAATGATTTAATTTTATTTTTGAGGTCATGCAGTTACATTGTGAAAGTGAAAAAGCATTTCTGGGATTGATTTTTAGATTTAGTTATGCTACAGAAACGCTTCCGTAGATCCACTTTTCTCAGACGGACATGAACATTTCAGACTTTTCTTTCTTGTTTAAACTCTCAAAATTCAAACCGTCATAGAAAAATGAGCCTAAACTAAGATCTGATCGCGATTAAAGACGTCTGCAGACTCGACAGGTTCTGTAGGTGCTGCACAGAGGAGATGGAATAATTCATGTTCTGCAGCCAATCAGCACGCAGGATAACACAAAAAATGTTTTAAAAAGCACACTGCGGCACAAACGCTCAAAAAGCTTCGCGTTTTCGGGGTCCTTCATCTGCCCCTTTTACCCAGAATGCCGTCTTCCTTTCAGGCACAGCCGCCCTGGAGGAGGACGCTCAGATTCTGAAGGTGATAGAGGCCTACTGCACCAGCGCCAAGACACGGCAGACGCTCAACTCCAGTGAGTTCGGACGCCGAGAGGCAGAGACGCACGCCGCTTTTCTGAGTGACGACAGACGTCGTCTTCATCCTTTCTCACTAACGCTCTTTTCTCTCCTCTCCTTCTATGTCTCACCTCCATCTTTCTCCTTTTGTTCTTCTCATCCTCCCACCTTTCATGTCATGGTTTGAAAATTCTTTTTATTTATTTTTTTAATCCACCTGATGTGTTTTCATTTCCCCCCTCGTCCACCTTCTTGTTTATTTACCATTTGAATTTGTGGCCCCGCCCCCTCACCGTTCCTTATTTATGCTGCAAAGCCTGGCAAGGGACTGACCTCATGCACAACCACGTGCTCGCTGACGGCGGTCTTGCCCCCGCCAGTCTCCCTGGCAACCAGCCATGCTCTGACCAATCCGAGGACTCGGATTACGACAGTATCTGGACGGCGCACAGCCACAGGACCGCGTCGTTTTCTCGTAAGATGGGCGCGTCTCCTGATGTCCCGGTCGAGCGTCCTCCCTGTGTCCGTTTGTGTGTTCGATTCCCTCGTTCAGGAGAGACCAGGATCCCGTCTTTGCAAAATTAGGATTTAAATCCTCATTATTCAGGATTCTCTAAATGATCTGCAGCTTTTTCGACATATTAGCAGTATTTAAACAAGTTCCACATTAAGCAGCAACTCTAACGTGTTTTTATCTTTTTCAGGATGCAGCAGGAAAGACGTTCAAATGTTGTTTCCTGAGGAGGAGAAGATCATCGTGGAGGAAACCAGGAGCAATGGACAGACGGTGGTGGAGGAGAGGTGACGGATGGACTTATTAGTTTACAAAAATAATCAACATTTGAAAAAGATAAAAAACTAAAAGACATAATAATACGTACTAATATTAATTCATTGAAATGTATTTGATAGAAAGCTCTTATTTTGAAAAAAATGGAGGAAATTGGTTTTATTTAGGGTCTAATCCAGTATTTTTCATCCTTTTTTGAGCCACGGCACACTTTAACCTTGACAAAAATCCCGCGGTACACCAGCATCCAAAAAAATAAAATAAGGAGAAACTCATAGTCTGTATTGATCTACTCCACAATCTCACATACATTTTTGTGATAATTGTGGCAGAAAAAGCTGGAAGCTGCAGCTGTTTTTTCTAAAAGATGCAATAAAAGCTAAGTTGAAAGATTTAAAAACTGTTTGATTTTTGTTCGTTGTTGTTTCAAGATGTTAAGAGGAGAGACTCATTGTGTGCAGAGACGCTGTCACTTTAATTCAATGCATCATGGGAGATGTAGTGCAAACAGCCGCCGAACGCAGACAGACCCTCTTCTCTGAGCGTCATTGTTTTGTTCTCTTGTTCCACGGTCTGACACCGGATTCTGTGGAAAGCTACACCGCTAAAGACGAACTTTAGCTGGTATTTTTGTTAGAACAGAGAGACTTTATGAGCAGAATCAGAACAAGGAAGTGAAGAGTTTAACCACTTCTGATTGGTCAGACTGATGACGTATGATTAAGCCTCCACGAATGATTGGTGGAGACAGTTAAAGGGGCGAGACTTGCCGAAAACAGCTGACGCTACGGCTAAATTGCGGTACCGTCATTCTTATCAAAATGTCTTTAACAGGATAAAGCGTTCATCTGTTTGGATAAACACAGAGCTGATATCCTGGAGATGGGAAATCTTTTTAGATCAGTTAATGAGGGTAATTTCCCACGGCACACCTGACCATCTCCCACAGCACACTGGTTGAAAAACACTGGTCTAAACCACAATCAAATTTGTCGGAGCAACAAAATGCTTATTTATGCTTATTATTTAATAACAATTTTAGTAATGTAATAACCAGAACCAACAAATGTTTTTGTATCAGAGATAAAAAGATTGAACAAAAATCCAAAAAGGATTTTCTGAACATGGACGGAACTTTGTCCTCTTTTAATTTTTTTAATAAAAGAATATGTTTAAATGGTACAATTTGTCTTTGATGCTGTTATTAATAGAAGTCCCATTTGATGGAAAAAAATAATGATAAAATTAAATCAATTTCTATCAACCTGGAATAAATCAACGGACGTCAGAATACAAGCTTTTATTTATGAGAACCATGACTGTCCAGCCTTATTCTGCTGTATTAACCTAAAGGCTGGTTCATTTAGAAATATTCACATTATTTTGCACAAGATTCCTAAAGGACTACATTACCCAGAATGCCTAGAGGAGCTAGGAGGAGAGAGGTTGATAAAACAGACAATTTGTATGTTTAATATTTAATAGAAAAGCCACATAAAGTAAAAACTTTATTTTCAACAATCAGGGATTCATTTAGTTTGGGTTTAAATTTGGTTTTTAAGAGAGAAATGTGTGACTTTGAATGATTCTGTGGCTTAAACGTCTGTCAATCTTTCACGAAGACATTTGATTTTATTTTGCTAAACGGCATCACTTCCTGTTTACAATCACGACAGCCGTTTTTAGATCTGATCCAGAATAAAGATCCAGTCCATTTATGAGCCCAACACCTCTGTGTTCAGAGACAAAAGACTCCAACTTGGAGATTAAAACGAATCAAAACATTAAAATGTTTAAATAAAAAAATGTTGACAATAATTCAATTAATACGCCCAGCCCTACTAAAGGAAAAAATCGTGAGCCTCTATTTTGTTTTAAAACTCCGTAAAAAAGGTTTAAAGTGAAATTTCTTTTTACTAAATAAATTAAATGAGAGGTCTGATGCAAGTCTGAAACAGGAAGTGATGTAAAAATGATGCGCTATAAGAGTCTTCCATGTAGGAAAGATTTATCAAACTGATTAGAAATGATCAGAAAGGTGTCAAATCTTTCCGTTCAGCTTTTTGTTTTGACTTAATAAAGAAACCTGGTTGATGTAAGTGCTGCTTGTTTGTGCAGGAGTCTGGTGGACACGGTCTACAGCCTGAAGGATGAAGTCCAGGAGCTCAAGCAGGTGACTAGAGCAGCAGATCTGCTTGGCTTTTTCTCATTTCTGCAGCTTTGTGTTCCTATCCTGGTCAAAAAATAGAAGCTATATTTACAAAAATGTGTTCTTGATTTGGCAAAAATGATGAAATAGACATAAAAATATATTTTCTGAACGTTAACTGATCATTTGTTGAAAGATTACCTAAAAAATGTGATTCCAAAGTTTAAAAAGTGGTGAAATATTTTGTTTTATCTGCTCATTAACCTTCAAAATAAAAGCACTAGCTAAATGTCTCCTGCGACTTTCTGCGTCCTTCAGGACAACAAGAGGATGAAGAGGACGCTGGAGGAAGAGCAGCGGGCCCGGAAGGAGCTGGAGAGGATCGTCAGGAGGGTTCTGAAGAACATGAACGACCCGACGTGGGACGAGACCAACCTGTGAGGTTTAGACGCGGCGCCGGCCTTTTTTCTAATCCAATCGCCGGGGGAACCTTTGAGCGGCGGCCCTCTCATTCTGTGCCAAACTGTGGGACCCAGACAACACCAGAACCAGGACCTGAAAGCTGTGACGCCGTGACAGCTGGGGGCGGAGCCTTGAAGGCATCACTTCCTGTCGTACTTCCCCCCCCCCCTTTTTTTTAATGTTTTTTTTTATTTGTGATGCAAATCCTGGAGCATGAACATTTCTCACTTCCTGTGACCTTTCAAAGTATTTTTGACTCTTATTTGTTATTTTTTTCCTGCTAAGAGACTTGAGATGATTTCGCACACATTTCTTTATTTTATAGATTTATTAGAACAAATTTGTGATTCTATAAACGTGTTTAACTTTGCAGGAAAAGGTTTTTTTACTGAATCTCTCAGGGTGTCTGCAGTCATTAGAATCCGCTCTGAGCAATAATAATACTACTACGAGGAGAGCAGATCTACTGCAAAAAACTCCTCATCTAACCGTCTTATTTCTAATGAAAAGAACTTTTTACAACAAAAGAAAAACATTTTATTCACTTAGAAAGATTTAATGTTTTAAAATATGTATTACAAATGTCATTTTAGTTTCTAAAATGCAAAAATAAATCAACATTTAAGTGCGTGAAGTCACCGTAAGGGAAATAAAAGGCTTTAAAAACATTCAAAACAAGAGAATTTGCAGATGTGCAAAGATGAAAAGAAAGTTAAAGAAGAAAAACTTGAGATTAAAATGCTGTTTGTTTAAAAATCTATAGAAATTTGAGGGAAAATGAACAGAACTGCTTTCCGGTTATTTGATCTCAATATGAGGAGAAACTTTTGACGTTTTGCAGAGCCAAAGTAAAAACATGGGATGCTTTTTATTTTACTGAAGACCAAAGGAATGGTTGCTTTTTATTGTCTTTATCCCGTATTTAAAAAAAAAGGATTTGTTTTTATTGTCTTTATGCTCTTTTATTTTTATTTTTTTTTACTTGTCACCATGGAAATGCCTCTAAAATGTATCCAAGTTGCGTTTAAGTCACCGCCGAAGGGCGTGAAAAATGTTAGCGATGAAGACGAGGAGAGAAGATGCTGCCATGATCGACCCCTCCCCTCTATTTATTACCCCCACCTGTCTTTCTGTGAATAAAAGGACCAGTGGGACTCATTTCTGTTCCAGTTTGTGTTTCCTGAAGAGGATTTCCAGTGTAAATATCTGGAGCCAATGACATCCCATAATAACCCCACCGTCTGGAGGATTTGACTGCGTTTCCATCTGTGGAGACTCACCTGTCGACTCCTCTCTGCAGGTGAAACCATCCCTGAAATAAAGTCCCGCCTTCTCTGATTTACTGTCTGCGGCGTCCAGAGAATCAAATATCGGCTCTTCTCGCTAAGAACCAGTCTGCCGGTAAAGGTTAAAGGTCGTGTCACACAGCCGCTATACATACATTTAGCGCATACGGATGACAACTGGTCATGCGTGGCAAAAGCGAGGAAAAGTTGTGTGAAAATGTCAAAGAAGCACGTTAGAAGTACGAATAAACCACGCTAAGAACACGTAAACCGTTACATGCGATTCATTTGTGCGTCAATTACGTAACCTGGACGTGATGCTGCGTGCGGCGTACGCGTGACATAAAGGTTATACATGGATGGTTCAAGCGTGGAAAGTCTGTTTGACGTACGTGGAAAGACACAAATCTGCATCTTGCAAGAAACACACAATTGTGTCAGATTAACGTAGAAACTACGTAAAAAACGGCTCAAAACCGATTTCTCGTAAAGACCCGTCGCTGGAAACCTCAACGGACATCTGTGCACATCGACGATCGCAAAGAAAAACGCGTGATTCACCAAAGACCGACATTTCATGCGTGGAAAGTGCACAAAATGTCCAAAAAAACACGTACTTTAAACTTTTTAAACGTTTTAGGTTTGGGTTCAATTCCCACGTCCAGGACCCAAAGGCAAATGAAAACGTGTCTGACTGGAACATCCAGGGAGGTGTAGTGGGTTTGTGTGGTGCTGAAGTTCCACCATTCAGGGTTCGAGTCCCATGTGCTGCTCAGAATCAACAGCTTTTCTTATAGGGATGAAACAGGAAAGGCTTTGGTGCAGCGGAATGGCTCCCCCTGCTGGTGGGCTGCTGCCAAACCCAGTGGTTGCTGGTTCAATTCTTGGTTTGAATTGATTACTGTTCAGCCATGAATCTTCTTCACTTCATCTGCAGCTTGTACTGTTTGAGCTGAGTGGCTCAGTGGATACGTGTCTGCCCTTGATGGTTCAAATCCCACCTTTGATCTTAGTAAATAAACTAAAGAATTTTTCCATAGTGTGGAACATCTTCACCTCATAAGAACCAAGGGCTGAGGGTTCAGTCCAGGCAGAATAGCTCAGAGGTAGAGGGAAGGTTAGGAAAGTAAGAGGGTGCAGGTTCAAGTCCCAGGTTGTGACAGAGGCAGTAACTCACCTCTGTCAGGTAGAAACATTGAAGATAATACAGTAGAATAAGTAACAAGAGTCATGAAGGCTGTAGGAGAAGGAATTGGCTGGAGGTGTGAGAAAAAAAAAAAAGGAATATGGTAGTTTTTCCCCTCCCCAGGGGATTTGATCATGTGATGAATTTAAGTGTTTTTGTCCTTGTGAGCAGCCCCATGTCCTCCCTCATCCTATCTCTGCTTGTTTTCTCTGCCCCAACCTCTGGGAATTGAATGACTGTTTTTCTATTCATCAGAGGTGAGTTACTGCCTCTGTCACAAGTAGGAATTGAACCAGCAGTCTCATGCTTTCACAACCTGCCCTCTACCTCTGAGCTATCCTGCCTGGACTGGACCAGCAGCTCGGGGTTCTTATGAGGTGAAGATGCTCCACACTCTGGGAAAAACTATTTCCAAAGATCTGCTCAAAGGTCAGGATTTGAACTCTTGATGATTGGATCTCTGAATCAGTCACTGTTCCACTACACCACCGGTGCCTTCCTCACTCACAGATGTTCTTGTGGTGTTTTTCACTTTGAGTTTTAAAACTGTTTGACTCAAGAACTGAACCAGCAACCTTTGGGGTTGAAGGTCCTCCAACAACAGAGTGACCTACACAGAGGCAGCTGTGGTGGAGCGTCCTCCAAGCCTGTCTCCTTCCATTTTGACTATGTTCCTTTAAAAAAAAAAAAGCTTGTGGTTCTAAGAACCTTGAAGATCCGAGAAGAACCCGGACTGACAGAACTCCACGCAAAAAAACAAAAAGTTGGCTGAACGGCTCGGAGGGTCGTAAACGACACAGAACTGTCTGCTGTTGTTACCGGGAGATTTGTTTTCTTCCTTTTTTTTAAAATATATTATATCTTACGTACAAACATAGAACAAATATATACAAATAACTGAAGCAAATATGATTCCAATTACTTAACCGTCGCAAGAAATTGATGTAAAATGTTCGTATGTTATAAATTTATTTTTGAAATGTATTCTGCAAATGTTCAATTAGAAAAAAAAAAACTAGGTCAGAGTGGCAAACCGGAAGTGGCGGGAAGGAAATGTGTGTGGGCGGGGCTAAAGCGCATTTCTTTTTCTTCCAAAAAACTTTATTAATGATTGAATTACCTTACATAGAACAACAATAACAACACAAACAACATTACCAAGAATAACAATCACCTAAAGCACAAAAAAGGAGCCAGAAACTCAGCTCTAAAATGGAAGATTTTATGACTTTAAAGTTTAATTGATTTTTAAACATAGAATAAAATATTAATAAGTGAACTCATTAGGAAATATAAGTTTGAGATTAAAAAAATTATTAAGTACATTAAAAAAAATAAGTACAAATTTAGAAAATTAGAAGAAAAAGGTCAAAAACTTTATGAGAAAACCAAAGTAATTTTGTTATTTAAAAAGTCAGTGGTTTTCAAGAAAAGTTTTTTTTATTTGAACAAATCTTATGAAAATTTAGAAAAATAGTTATTAAATTATAAAAATGAAGTAAAGCAATTTCCATCTGATATCTCTGAATTTGATTTTCAAAAAAAGCTCAACTTTTTAAGACTTTTCCAACGTTAACACTCATTCTCTAAATTACTATTTTAATTTTTTTAACACTTATTTTTATGTTAATTTTCTCTCATATTTTTTACTGATTTTTTTTTTTCTTCTTTTATCTGTAGCCTCTAGGGAAAAAATGTTTGAATCTTTTTATATGTAGGAGATTTCTTTTAGTTAATTAATTAAAAAAGAGAATTGTCATTACAAAAAAAAGATTTCTTTGTATGTAAAGTCGGACTTGTGTGTCAAATACACACCATAGAAAAACCCCATTCATGATAATAACACAGAAGGACTTTCTCTTTTCTTCCAGCATCTCTCTGTTCTTGGAACGGCAATTTTCCTCTCCAGTATCAGACAGAAGAAAGGAGGCAATAATTTTCCTCTTTGGTTTACTCCTAAAAGCCCATTTTGATGTCAATCCCGAAAGAAAGCAATAAAGAAAGCTTTTCATTGGAGTTGAATGAGAGGAATGAAGCTGCTGTGTTTTGTTCTCGTTGGAAATCAAATGGAGCAGAAATGAAAATGGACTTTTCTATGAAAATGGGGCCTTTGTTGGCTTCTCAAGGCTGGTAATTCAGAAACAATAAGCCGGCTCCTTTTGTTTTGCTGCTGCTAATATGTATTCCTGTTGCTGTGTGCACACGTGCACGCGCGCACATGCACACCCCCGGAGCCGGGGGTAAAAGCCAAAGCGAGGCAGCGGCGAGGAGAGAGAGAGAGGGGGAATATATAAAGGAGGCAGAGGCAGACTTTCATTCATTCTCCTGCCTCAGCCGCTCCTCCGCTCCTCATCCTTTAGGGGTCACGACCTTTGGAAACACAAATGACAAAATCTGCTGAGAATGGAGGAACTCCAGAGTTCATCCTGACGCCTGAGGGAAGTTCAAACCAAAGGATGTGCAGGACGACCGGACGCCTTCACAGCTGGACTTTCGTTCGCGGGGTTCAAACTTTGGAGAAAAACAGGTACCGCCCTCCTGAAAAGGTTTTTTATATCACTCCTGGTGTTTGATTTGGTCACTCATGCCTGAAAGAAAACAGGAAGTGCTCAAAGATGGAGTCTGTGGTCACATGACCCACGCTGGGTTGGGCTCATGTCATTGGTATTTGGGGAAAAGGAAGTGGATGCAGAAGATGGAACGACTCAACAGGTTTCTTGAGTTCCACCTTCGTTCTTCTTACTTTTCTCCTCCTGAGTCGCCAATTTTCCTAAACTCTTAAGGAGGATTTGACTGCTGAAGGCCCAAATCACTACACTTCCCCCACCATGCTGGTACATTTTAATTAAAAGATTCAGCTTTACCATTTCTTAACATTATGGATGTTTTTGTTTATCAGAATCAGAATCAGAAATACCTTATTGATCACACACGTGGGAAATTTGTTTGTCACCATAGCAACCGACAGCAGAGGGGAAAAAACACTAATAATATAAAAAAACAAGAACAAAAAAATGTAGCATAAATTATTATTATTATTATTATTATTATGATGTGCTTTTTAGGGATAATTGTCGTCAGTTTGTCTGTTTTTACATTTTCACATAAAAAGTTTTAAAAAGCGTATAAAAATACAAACGTTTATACATGTTTACAGTAACTCTAGATATTTTCATATTTATCACCCACACAAAAATATTAAATAAATATTAAAAGTATTTCAGTTCGTTCATTGTTTCACAGTAAATTTAAGATTTAATTACAACAACTTAAAACAAACGTTGTACAATTCTTTATTAAGTGAAGTGGTACAAAAATCCCCAAAACACTTTTTCTTGTTTTAATAAAATTAGTATATTTTGCTTAATTAATTACAGAAGAAGCTGACGAATTTGAACTGAATTTAAATAATAGATTGAATGCATAAAAGTGCTCTAAAAGTATTTCATCTTCAGAAAGGAGTTGGACTGAACAGATTCCAACATTGTGTAGCAGACATTTTGCAGATGTGACGAATGTCACAAACAAAAGACGTGTTTTTTTATTAATAAGTGTCTGTTTTGACATTTTATGTGAATAATTTTATATACATTTAGATAAATATTCATATAAATAAAAGTGGGAATTATTTTGGTTTGATCTGGTTGGTGGAAAAAGTGGGAGTCTTACCTTTCAGCTTTAGCAGCTGTGGAAGAAGTTTGTCAGTTTGACCCCTAGATGGCAGCAAAGTCTAACAAAACATTTGATTGGATTGAAGATCATTGAGTTTTTGATTTTTATATATATATATATTTCCAGCTTTTGTTTATTTAATAAAGTCTTATTCACAGGATTATTATTTTTTTCTAATCACCAATAAAATCATTTAAGAAGTGAAGTCACAAAATCGATTATCTTAAATCCTAATTTGCATTAATCTTGTAAATCAGCCAAGATCTTTTGGATTTCAAAAGGAGTGAAATAATAAGACTATAAATGAAAGACTGCAGCTTTATGAACACAGATTAGTTTAAAACAAACTAACAAACAAACGTATCTTCAGTAAAGAGGTATGGCTGCTCAGCAGGTGTTTCCAATCTGATTATGTTTCTGTATATACTATATACTTCATAGGATTATCCAATACATTTTTTATATATTTGATATACATATGTTACTAAGTGTTCTAAAAAATAATGTTAGTACAGACCAAAACCTACGAATTTAAGACATATTTGGGCACAAAACATTAGTTTTTCAGTCAGAAAAGATGTGAAGTACAGAAACCTTCCACCAGAGGGCGCCTGACTTCCACCTCACAGCCTCCCTGGAGCAGAGAGAGGGCTGTTTTCCTGTAAGACTCCTCACAGACACGTTTGTTTATTCCTGAAAGCAGCTTTCCCCCGTCACTCTATAGATGTCAACACCAACTGTGAGCAGCAAAGGTCAAAGGATTGAGCTCCAACAGACAAACAAACAAAGTTTGAGATGTTTCTCCTGCAGGAATCGCTGGAAGAAAAATGCTTCACTGCTTGTTTAGCAAAAAACAATTCATTTTCTTTGTCATTTTTACTACAAAATTGGAAGGAATTAAACGTTTCAATGCAAAAATTAGAAAATTGATTTTCCATGTAAAATTATTGATGGAAACGGCTTCCTCACCCGGTTCTTCAGATGGAAATTTGCTTTTATTTTGTTGCTTATGTACAAACTTTTAAGTCTTTTTTTCTGTCAAGAAGATCCTGTTTGTGGTTCCGCTTTTCCAGAAGGATTATGGGAGGTCCACAGGTGGGAAAAAACCCAACTGGAGGCAGAAACAGAGGTGATGAAATAGAGAAAAAGCGTAAACAAACTTCCACCTGTCCTGAAACTAACTAGAACAAATCAGCTGATGTGTTTTTTTCATGTTTTTGATCAAATTAAAGAAAAAAACTACCAAGAATTTCCATATTTAATTGTGCATGCAGCTGTAAACAGGCATGAAATAGATTATTTTTACTTAATAAATCAATGCACCGATAAGAAACCTGATTATTTTTAATTAGTAATAATCAAAAACGTTTGTCTAAAAGGTAAATTAAATCATTTGTGCATCTTTAAACTATAAAAAATAAGTCAAAAAGCAGAAAAAAGATGATTATTTTTAAATTAAAGCTGTAAAATATGGATTTACAGGAACTTTTCAGTTTAAATTGAGCTCAAAATCTATTAGAACACTTATGAAGGAAAAACAAGAACAAATTGTTATGTATGCAATATAAAATAAAATAAAATAAAATGGTTAGAAAAGATTGTTTACTGAAGAGATTTTCAAGACTTACAATGAATGGATTTCTTTTGCAGAGTGTTAAAATGTGGCTAACAGCTTTGATATCTCAGATGAAAATGAACCTCGGATAACTGGGAAAAATGTCACAGGCGTAAATAAAATAAATAGAGGAGCTTTGCTGCTAAATCTGAAAATCCAGAAACACAAAAGGCTTCCAAAAACCTTTGCAGAAAAGAGAAATGTGGAATCAGCTGAGCTGCGGCTGCCAGCCTGCCATCAGACCGTGTTAATATGATGGATACCCGGCTTTCTCCACGCAGTAAACAAACAGGCCTGCAGCATCTGCAGCTCGCTAACAGGTTTTATATGAAAAAAAAAACTCCTCTGCATTCATTGCACATCATTACACGATCCAAAAAAGCTTCTTTAAAGTCATTTCTAATGTCAGGTTTGATGGTTGTTTAGCTCCGCCTATTTATTTTGACATTTGACTTTTATTTTGTGTATTTTGTTGCTACTTCCTGTAGAGACCAGAACTATTATTATAATTCTTTGTTGTTTTTCCTTTTTTTAAATCAAATTTAATTCATTTCAAAATAAAAACATGTTAGCTAGCGTGTATCCATATTTGATTATTTACCCTTATTTTGTACCAAACAGTTGAAACACCTGGAAAAACAGACCAACAAGGATCCAGAACATCTCAGAACCAACATTTAGCAGATTTACTTTTATGTTTTTTTTTATTTGAATTTTATTTTGAAAATTGAAGATGTATTTTTTTTTTCCTCAAAAAAACCTAAAAGTTCCAGCACTTTTTAAAGCAGAACTCATGGATCAAAGCTCTGCAGGTTTCTGCTGAAAATCTGTTATCTGATGATCCAACTTCTGGTTCTGATAAAGTTACTGAAACTCAAAGTAAAAGAGGATTACAAAATAAAAGCTTAGAAGGGCCAGGACACACTGGGTGGTCTGGGAACGCCTTGGGGTCCCCCCTGGAGGAGCTGGCTGGGGAGAGGGAAGCCTGGGCATCTTTGCTGCCCCGGATGAGCGGAAGAAGATGGATGGATGGATGAAAAACACAAAGAAGAAGCCATTTCCTCCAACCAATAAATGGAAAATCCATTTTCTAATGTTGAAAATGAAACATTTGAACAAAATTTCTTCCTTTTTTGATTTTAAAACTGACAAATTAAAGGAAATTTCGTTGATAAACCAGCAGTGAAGCATTTTCTTCGCATAATTTCAGAAATCATGCGATTTTGTCTGTTTGGTCAGTTCTGTGACTACAAGCGTTATTATGAAATAACACATTTGTGGACCTTCAGTGGACAAGGATGGCTGATAAACCTCTCTGTGATGATGTTGACGATGAAGATGAAAGAACTTTACATGTACTAGAAGTCTTTTATTCTGAAGGGAATTCTTACACTTTGTGTTTTCAGTGAGTTTGAGGTGAACTGTGTAAAGTTATAACAAATAATCAGTACTTTTTATGCATTTTAAAAGTATTTTAATAAACAAAAACATAAAATAATATATTGTTTCTTGAAATAAAAACAATACAAAGTCAGCATAGGTTTACCTCCTGGGTGGACGATAGTTTGTCAAAATAAAGTACATTTTGTTCATTAATGTCACATTTGTATCTATACAAATCTATGACAAATCTAAAAAGACTCTAGAAAAAAACACACCATGAATTTGAATGTATTAAGCATAAATTTGGTGTCAGTTTCTCTGTAATTCGTGCAACAGTTGATGGTCATTTTCTAATTTATTGACCTTTTTATTTTATTTTGATATTCCGTGTATCCATATTTGTCCTCTTTGGTGAATAACAAATAATTAACGCATCGTTGTGTGGCCCACCGGTACCCACAGGTACCTCCTTTTGACGTGCCGCTCCCCCTCTTCCCCAGCCACCTTGGTCAGAGCTGCATTTAAAAATAAATAAATAAATAAATAAACTTGTTAAAAATAGTGGCCTTTCTGTACGTTTTATCTCCATAGCGACCATTCTATATTTTGGTCGCCTGTTAGTGATGAATAAGTCGATGCCATTTTTAGACGAATGGGCAAAAGTAAATTTTTGGATCTCCTTGGCAACGGTGGTTTTTGTTGACCATCCTTCCGTTCTACTTGAACCAACGACTTAAGTATTCAATTTTCCACAATATTCTGGCAAAAAAATATGCGAGCAACAGGGGAACACCACTTTTGCGAGCTCGCCACGCTAACGCTGCTCAAATTGTACAACATCTAATTTCCCCCCCCAAGTAGCTTCCCAAGGATCCTTGGAATTAAAAGGCGATAGATTGTGTGGATAGATTGTGTAGATGGCGGCTTCTCCCAGAGGTCAAAGGTCACGGAAACTTCGGATTTTCCACATAAAGTGGGAAAGTGGGAAAATCGCCACTTCCCCGGGTACTATAGGAGGTTTTTTAGTTTGTGGGCGGGGCAAAAATAAGTAGTGCTGTGTGTTCATGTTTCCATAAAATAAAAAAAATCTAAAAAAAAGCACCAAAAGGTCCAGATTTGTGTCTTCTAAAGCAACATAAGAACAAAAAAACGACAACATAAATGTGTTTTTTTTCCTTTCCAAGATCCTCTGCGCCCCCCCCCCCTATCACTCAGACACGCTCTTACTTTGAAGGAGCTGCCATCATCAGACAGTCAGTCAGTCAGAATAAATGCTGCAGCCAATTACCTTTATTTTATAGGAGCTATGCTGCTCGCATTAGTGCATGAAAATGGGCTCCCATTTTCCACATTGTGGAGAATTGAGGCCTTCTCAGGGTCCATAATGGATAAAATACCAATCAGGCGGCTGATGCGGGCACACATCACACCATGCACTTACGCCATTAGAACGTACGTTTAATGTATTTCTAATTACAGGAATAAATACGGTTGTGGCTTCAGCGCTGAGTGCAGAGGGTTGTGTGCAGTTGTTCTCGATTGGCTGCGATATTTCAGACCCAAAATTCTCCATCATGTCGTAATAAATACTTAAAAAACACAGAAAAAATCAGCATCATCTGCTAACTTAGGGCCTAAAGTGTTTAGTTGCCAAATACTTTGACTTTTGGCGTAACAATCATGGTATGGGAACAACCGTGTCAAAGTCGTTTTTAAAAACAGATTTTCTTAATGATCATTTAACCACATATTTCCAAGGAAAGACATTAATTTTTTTAAATAGCACATCGTCTGCATAGAAACAAACACACATTCTTTGAAAAGACGTCTCAGTACACCCTGATTTACGTTTTGAGGAACAATAAAGTATTTTATAATTTTTAATTTTAGCTAATATTTAAACCTTTTATTCCAAATATAGACTGTTTTTTTGGGCCTAAATTAAAAATGTTTCTTGCTGAGTTCAAAATAAAAAAAAGGAATATTCTAGAGGAGAGTAATGCGGTACTTCTTTTCTTGTTTTAAGTAAAGTATCAATAAAGTGTCTAAACAGTAGATGTTAGCTCCTACGTTGAGCTTAAAATGTTTATTGCTCAACCAAAAAAAACGTTGCAATTATGTAAATACTTCAAATAATCTGTGTTTTTACATATTTTTTTCTGAGTTAGGCTGCATAAATAAATGATCACACAACCGTGCAAACAATTCCCCTCTCCAGTCACGAAGCCAACCGGAGTCGATTCCCGCCGTCACGAACTGGCGCCACTGCAGCTGCGTGTTTTACCGCCAAGTCTTCCCAGAAATCTGTAATCGCAGCTCTTCAGTCTGCAGAGCCGGGGAAAGCGTGGGGTCAAAGGGGTCACGGGATCAACCGGAAAGGGCCTTTGTCCTCCCCACCTCCACGATGGCGGACGGGCCCACAGTGACCCGATCTCTCGTCGTGCCCTGCTTTACACGTCTCGGCGTTGGCAGCAACCTCTTCAGGCGCGTATCATAGCTGTCTCACAACAAGCCGCGCCTCAAAATAATTTCTTAATCCATTAATTGGCGTGGAGCGGCATTCGGGGCCGGGCTTTTTGTTCCGTGTGTTTTTCAGAGATGCATACTAATCATATAAAGTGATCCTTTGTGCTCAGGTTGACAGCAGCAGCGAGGGCTTTCACACCAACACACACACACGCCGCCGGGAATGTGTCTGCGAGCGCCGGCGGCGGAGCGAGTGTATTATTTTCCCTGAAGAGTGTTATTTTCCTGTCAAGGCGTGATGGCAGCGTGCCAACAGATGTGACAGGGAACGCTCATCCGTCCTCCACGCCGTGGCAGACGGACCGACTCCGGCCCTCCATCCAGACCCTCAGACTGTTGCTCATCATCTCGAAAAGCATCAGAGACAAACAGCGACTGCAAAAGTGTGATTTATTTCAGCGAAAAACTCTGGTGTGTTTGTTGATTTGACGAGTAAAGGTCTTTTAATCGTACTGAAGGGGTTTTGTTTAGAGGTGATTGGATTTTGAAGCAGCTTTCTTAAGGTAGTTTATCTCTTGTGGTTTTTTTGTGTGGTATTTCTACAGAAATAATGGCCGAAACTTTCTTCTCTCTTTTTTTCAAAATTCATTCTGACGCCTGTTAGGGACTTAAAGTCAAAGAGTTAATGTGAACTGATCAATAAATCTCCATAATTTCATGGAAAAATCCCCAGTCCGGCTGAAAAAAAAATAAAACGTGCAAAAATAAAAAATCTACTTTCTTTCTTTAAATTATTCTGATTTAATCAACCAGGGTAAATAGAATATTAAAAATACTGAATTAAAAAGAAAAAGTTTTACTTTAAAGTAATATTACTCATTCTAGTGTTTTTTGGGTGTATTTAACACGATCTTGTAGCATTTTTCTGATGATGGAGGACATAGGTAAAGAAAATTAAGTGATTATTATAACGCTTTATTCGTCTATGTTTCAGCATCACAGGTGGAACAGGACAAGGATGTACCAATGAAATGTTTACAAAAGCTTACAGGAAGAGAAAAATAAAAGGGAATTGCAGCAGGGGTCATGATAATGTAGGAATGTTCTATGATGCAGCTTCTCCAGACACCTGGGGTTCAGCGATCTGTTGTTGGGGGAGCTAGCACAGGAGGTGGACGTCCTTCTTCATAGAGGGTGATAGCTTGGCTACCATCGTCCTCTCTCCCGTCTCATGAAGGATGGCTGATGCGACTACATAGTCATAGAAGGTCTTTGGGAGTCCTGGACTCCAAAAGCAGCCCTTTTTTTTGGACAGTGCATTGGTGTTGTGGGATCTGTCCAGCTTATTGTTGAAGTACTCGCAGGATGTTTTGGAAATGGGCGACGTGGGCGGACGCCCAGGGCGGAATTTTCCAGTGGGCAGCATGGACGAGGGGGAAAGAAAAACCAATTCATTCAGTATTTTCTTTCTGGAGTATGAACAGCAGAGCATGTGCCTGTTAAGCTCCATCACCAGCTCCTGTGTCTTCCCGGGGTTGATCTGGAGGTGGTTCCGCTGGCACCGGTCTGCAAAGTCATGGATCAGTTCTCCGTATTCTCTGTCATCTGACAATGGCAGAGTCAGAGGGTTAGGGTTAGGAGTCAGGGTTAGGGGGTGATCAAGCTGCCATTGGCGGAGTCATCTGAGAACGGTTGTGGATGACAGGATCCTGTGTCGACCACGAAGTCTGCAGCGTCAGCGGTGAACGGAAACAGAGCCGGAAGTGGTCCCTGTGGGCCCCCATTGTTGCAGACCGCCATGTCAAAAGGCCAAGACAAAATTGTATTTGGTTCTGGATTCAACAAGGAAGTTTCTTCTTGATTGGAATGGACAGATGTCATGTAGAAAAGTTTACGTTTGAAGAATAGTTTTGATTTCCAACATCATCCGGGAAGAAAACAACAGGCTCAGCTGTAAAAGGACTATTATTTTGAATTTTTACAAACTTTTTTGGAGCTAAATGACCTCTTTGAATCATTGATTGCAGTGAGACTTGTAAACCCCGCCTCTTCCTGCAGGAGGAGGAGGGGGGGGGGGGGTTCTGTTGATGCGCCAAACGCAGCGATGAATGTCGGTGCGCTCCAGCTGAGCTAATAAAAGACGCCGTCTTATCGGGACGTCAGCTGATTGTGTCTGCTTTATCTAACCTTCATAACCACAGTCGTCACTTTAGACCTTTAAAACATACTTTGGACGAACTCGGATTAACTGAGATGGATGAAAGAGACTGATTTTGAACACACACAACAAAAAAAGCTATCAAAAGTAAATCAAAGAGTGCCGGAAATCCATTTATAACATTAAGAAATAAAGTAGGTAAAATAAGAAGGAAGGCCAAAACGGAATTTTTAAAAATCCTTTAAGCAAAAAAAGAAAACTGGAACCAAAACACAAAAGTAAAAAGTGAAATAAAGATCTGTTTCCACTTTTGCTCCGTGTTTTACATGTATTATTGCATGACCAATAAATGAATCAGAGCCCATTCTTGTTTTAACGATGAAATGACCAAAAAAGACACATTTATTAACTTAGGAGGGACTTCAAAGTGACAAACTGATGACATCACAGCGGGAGAAATCATTAAGACAATGAATGGAGTCAAAATCTCTTATTGGGGTCAAAAGAAATCCAACAAAACCAAAACACATAAACAAACCAAGGGAAGTTTAAAATTTCATTATGGGATGGTTCATGGCTTGGGAGCCATTATGCAGCAAAGTGAGACATTCGGTGATATTCACATTTTCGCACACTATGGGGAAAAGAAACTTTTGTCCAAGCGATCTTTACGAAATTTAACCATCGGTTGTGGTTACATTTTCAACCACAACCGATTTTTTTTTTAACCTTTTGACCTCGAAAAGAGGACGACATGTTAACCTTACAAATCACCTTTAGTACCAGCTACAAATTTAGACTCCTTCCAGGGATTTGGATCGCCCCCTAACTCCTCCTTCGTGAAACTACTTGGGGAAAAGACTTTGGATTTAGAAGTTTGTAGATTTTGATTTGTGTTAGCTGCCTAACTGCCAAAACTGCCATTGTCCTGTGGCTCGCACATTTTAATATTGTGAAAATGTCATACGTGAATCGTTGACTCAAGCTGAATGAAATGAAGTATCATTCAACATAAACAGTTTAGGAATGTGGGCGTGGTCAACAAAAAACCTCCGTTGCTAAGCAAATCAAAAAATTTACTTTTGCCAATTCTTTTAAAAATGAGACTGACCTGTTCGTCACCCCCAGGTGACTAAAATCTGAAATGGTTGCTATGGAGATAGAACTAACAGAAAGCAGTCATTTTGAAAAGAAGTTGTTTTTTTACAGAAGGGCGGCGAGGGCAGCAACTGTGGGCCATTCAACACTGCTTGTGGCCTTAATTTAAATTGAAATTTGACTAATATTCTAGAGTTTTAGGAGAAGAACTTTTAATGAATCAATCGCATGACATTTTTTGTTAGCATGGGTCCGGATGCAGTGAGAAGACGACAATCTGTTCCCCTAAAACCTGCATCCTCTGCAGGCGTCTGTGCAGAAAAGCAGCGACGCTAAAACCCTGAAGGCGATCTGGACTTCATGAAGCCATCATGAGGTCCGGGCGCCGACAGCAGAATGGAGCACACCTCTCACTCGTCACACGGGGGGTGGGGGGGAGCATCCGTGCTGCACCAATATTTGTGTTGTGCGTCTGTCCTCGCCGCTGCGCTCCACCCCTGCAGGTGTGAACTGCTCTTGTGCTGAGAGCGCCGCACGCCGCTGTCACCCTGCCAGGGGGGTGGGGGGGCAGCGCAGGGAGAGATCAATAGTAGTGAGTGTGGAGTTTGGATAATTACAGTTGTTAGCAGGCAGAGGAGAGCAGCTATAGTGGCCTCTCCACTCAGTCTCTTATCGCTCTCTGGCCTGTCATTACAGCTTTAAACGCCGCTGTGCCAAAGTGGCAGCTCCGGATGAGAGTCTGTTCTGTTCTGTCCTCTCCTCCTTTCTCATCCCTCCATCACTTTTATCCCTCTTTTATTTTACATTCTTTGCGAGTTTATTTGTCTTCTTCATGATGCTGAAGTGACAGGAGGAGGCTCTGAATGATGATGATGATGATGATGATGAACCTCCTCTGGGCAAGGGAGGAGGTCAAGCAGGCCAACCCAGCCTCCTCTACATTTCTGAAGTCACTTTTACCACCTTCAAATGAAAAAAGAAAAATGTTTTCTTTTTTTTTGTCTTTTCAAAATCAGACATTTTTACTGCTTTCTGTGCAAAAGTGATTACGTTAAAGTTTGTAGTTTTAGTCGCAAACTCTAACCCCACATTACCGTACTCCCACTGCCATGCTTCACTGCTTTTTTCCGATACAGACCTGACTAGGATTTGACCTAACACGTTGATTTGAGTTGATTTGACTGGTTTTTAGTCATTTTAGATGCTAAAATGGTTTAATTTTGAGCTAAAATTGGGTCAATATTTACCCTCTTGCAGATGGATTTTTGGAATTATACTTTATTATCTTTGCAAGAAAAGAACACAACACAAACCAGCACAGCATATATCTTAACTAGTTAAAAGTGCACACAAAATGTAGGTTAGAATAACAAGTTGCTATATTTTCTTAAAGCAGTTACTTTGAAATACAAAATGTGAGCCTCTTTTACAAGCGACCTATCGCAATTTCAGGCAGGCACACTCGGAAGTGTCTTACAGGTTACTCCCCCAGGGCGGTTCAGTCAATTAACTCACCTGCTCAGCGTCCTATTTCAGTCCAGGTGTGCAGTTGTTCATTCTCTCTTACCTTCAGCGCTCATTCTTCGCCCCTCCCTCCTCCCCGGCTTCCACCTGTGGGCTCCGTTAAGGGGTTTTTGTTACCCAAAGGTTTTATGGAAATTATCTCATGGAATTGAACGGAGCCTTATGCCAAACGAAAAAGATGTGAATGCCAACTTAAAGAATGTGAAAATTAAGTATGTGAAATAAATGTTTCTTACTGCAAGATTTGTCTGACTGAAACAAAGTATATCAGCTATTTCTCGAGGAAGGTGATCCAGATCAGGTCGCCATGTCTTGTAGAAAATGTCGTAGTTACCCTTAAACGGGGCACTGAGGCGTTCCATTGGAAAAACCTCTCTGTTCCACTCTGTAACGGATGGAGGTTGCGCTCGTATCCATTGTAGGAGTATACATCTCCTATCCAGGTGTAAAAGTTTTTGGAGCAACCTCATCCATCTAGGTAACACCAGCAGCCTCCCTGAGGGGCCTAAAAGAATCAAACCGAGTTTTGACATCAAGTTCCAAGTCTGTCCCCCAACGATAACCCAGATTTCTCACTTTAATGGCGCTCGATGCCGTTCTTTGCGCATAACAGAGAGAAAGGAATCTCTTCTTGGAGGTGGCATTTTAATAAATGAAAGGAGAAACATTTCAAGTGGGTGTGGGATTGGTTGGTCACTTGGGAAAGAGAAGGAGCAAAGTGTTTCACCTGAAAAATCTGAATCGCTCTTGAATTTGTCCAAAAGACAGAAAATGCAGATGGATTTTAAGTTAACCATTTTTTTTCCTGATCTATCTTAAAGTGTTTATCTGATGTCCTCATTTCTCTAAAACAGAGCCTTGTGTTTGTAGATTTTTTTTAGTGTCCTATTTGCAACAAAAAAAGTTTTGTGTCTCTTTAAGCAGTTCTTCCTCTTTGAAATGGTCTGTCATAGAGCTGCTTTCTGTCCAGGAGGTTCCTCACACTTTAGTCACGAACGTCCAACAAAAACGAGATTTTCTTCATTGTCGAGTTTTGACGGCAAACGGAGAAACTGGACCTTTAATCCCCCGTCGGTATCTTTGGCTCTCTCTCCTGCTTGGCTCTGTGGTTCGGTTGATCTCAGAGAACGATGGAGGATCAGATCCGAGCAAGAACAACGTCGTCCCCTCGGGGTTGAACGCTCTCTGATTTCGACGGAGCTGGGATTATGGGAGGCTGAGGAGATCAGAGCGGCTGAGCAGAAGTGGGCTGGAAACACAAAAAATGCTGGAGGCAAAGCTGTCAGATCCTTGGCTGATTTTTTTTGCTGCCTTTTGTTGGAGGCTTGCAGTAAACCAAGAAGGATGAGAGGACATGGACAGAAATGAAGGTTGTGGTGGATCCACCGGGTGGACAGTGGAGAGGAAGTCCGTCTAAAGTGGGAACAGAAAGCTCTTGTCGCTTGAATTGAAGCTGCATCGTGATGAAGACGTGGCGAATCCAAGAAAAGAGGCTGTCAGGGATTTTTGGAGTAAATGAAAAAGTAACTAATGTGCTCAAGTGTAGAAATCCACTAGAACACACATCCACATTAAAGGGGCTGATCTTTCTACATGTCAATGAAATTCCAAACAGGATTTAATGTTTTGGCTTGGATTTTTTTTTTAAATTTCTTTTGATTGGAGTTAAAATACTTTCAAGTTTGACTGAATGTGATCCGGTTCAGTTTCACCCTTTTTAAAGTTATTAATTTAGAATTCATGAATTCAATGCTTTTAAGACTTTTTCGAAGACCCCAACATGACCCCGTAAAAAAACAACAACACCTTTTTCAGGATTTCTTTGGATCAACGTCTTCTTAACACGATACAGTGATGTAGAGATGAAAATCATTAATAAACTGTTAATGAGTTTTTAATTAGTTGTTAAACAACAGTTACAAGTCTAAAGAATTGTCTTTTGTACAGCCAGTTATTAATGATTTTTAACTGTACCTTATTATTATACCACGGTCCGGGTGTGGATTTAAAAGTGATAATCCACAGGGATAAAGTACACCTAAAAAAGAAGTCCTGGTCACATAGCATACTCTACATTACCTAAAGTATTGGCTCACGCGTCCAAATGATCAGAATCAGGTGTTCTTATCACCTGGTCTGGCCACAGCTGTATCACATAAAGCACATAAAGCTTGAAGACTGTTTTTTTTACAAACGTTTGTGACAGAACATTCCGCTCCTAGTGAATTCCAGGGTGGAACTGTCATAGGACGCCACCTGTGCCACAAATCCAGAGGTGAAATGTCCTCGCTCCTGAATATTCCACAACTGTCATCTCTATCAGAACAAAATGGAAGAGTTTGGGAACAACAGCAACTCAGCCCCCAAGTGGTAGACCAGGTAAACTGATGGAGAGGGGTCAGAGGACGCTAAAGCACAAAGAGGTCCCAGACTTTCTTCACAGTAAATGGCTGCAGAGCTCCAAACGTCATGTGACCTTCAGGTTAGTCCAAGTCCAGCACGCAGAGAGCTTCATGGAACGGGTTTCTATGGCCGGGCTGCCGCATCCAAGCCACACATCACCAAAGTGGATGCAGCGGTGTAAAGCAATGCCGCCTCTGGACTCTACAGCAGTGGAGACACCTTCTCTGGAGGGATGAACCACACTTTTCCATCTGGTAGTCTGATGGAAGAGTCTGGGTTTGGAGGTTGCCAGGACAACGGCACATTTGGGACGGCATTGTGGCGATTGTGAAATTTGGTGGAGGAGGTATCATGGTGTGGGCTTGTTTGTCAGGAATTGCGTTTGGCCCCTTAGTTCCAGTGAAAGGAACTCTGAATGCTTCAGGATACCAAACCATTTTGGACAACTCCATGCTCCCAACCTGGTGGGAAACGTTTGGAGCGGCCCCTTCCTCTTCCTACATGACTGAGCACCAGAGCACAAAGCAAAGGTCCATGAAGACATGGAAGACAGAGTCTGCTGTGGATGAACTGGACTCAGTCCTGACCTGAACCCCATAAACCAAGCTTTGGGATGAATTGGAGCCAGGCCTTCTCCACCAACATCAGTGTGTGACCTCACCAATGACCTTTTGGAAGAATGGTCCACAGTGCCTCCTCAACCTTGTGGAATGGAATGGAACTTTGTTTATATGTGATCAAATACTTTTGGTAATAGTGTAACAAAAGATACTGTAGCTGAGGAAATGAAAACTCTTGGTGCCAAAAGAAAATAGACAAGTTTGAACTGTTACCGCTTGAGTTGTGTTACTTACTTTTATTTGGAGTTTCATTATGAGCTTTGTTCTGAGTTATTTCTTTCTTGAGTTACTTTTTTACTCAACTTAAAACTTGGATGTTTGTTTTAAAAGTGCTTCAGAGTCAGAAAATCCGAAAGCATCATTTGATTCAAGAACGGAAGGATGAGGCCGCCAAGTAAACGGCGACTTCAAACAAAAGAATCTTAAAAAACAAAAAAAGATGGATCAGCTGAGAGAAAGGACGATGAGAAGATTCTAAACTGAAACCTGCTGTGAACATTCAAAAGAGCAGGAAAAAACCTTCAACAAACGGAACCAGAAACCTCAGAGGCAAAAAAAGGGGCAGATTCTCACACTTGAGCTCCCTTTTAGGCCGCCCCCCTTCCCCACACGGGTTATCCGTGTTGGCGCTTGAACCTGCAGATGGTTCAACAGTTTTGGATTCGAGCGAAAAAGTTTCATTGAAACCCGAACGGAACGAGTGTTTAGAAGCAGCAGCCATGCTCAGGAAGTGCCACCATGGCTACCGCTGCAATCAGACCGTCAGCTGTGCCTCAAATCAAATGCTACGTGGTCTGTGTGTGTGTGTGTGTGTGTGCGCGCGCATGTGTGTGCGTGTATTACTGCATTACAATAAAACAGGAAATCACTGCCAGGATAAAAGTCCTCTCTTCCCCTCCTCACACAAAACCTCTCACAAATAACCCGCTAATCTCTGCCTCTGCCCGCGTGCCATTCAAGGCTTTCCTTCAATTAAAAAGCATCAGGGAGTCGAACCCGCCATCTTATTTATCATATTAATTAGAAACTCCCCTGACAACAAAGAGGCCCGCAGCTGTGGCGTAAAGAAAAAAAAAAAAAAGAGGCTGGGGGAAATGAAGGCTGGTTTGATTTGTTGTCTTGCAAATGTGACACCTATTATACAGGTTAGTTCTCCAATACAAAGACACGGCGACATATGGTAATGGCGGCGCGCACAGGTGTGTTTCACGTGTGTGTGTGTGTGTGTGGTCAACATGGAGGAGGGGCTTTGGCTAAACAGGTTCTGCATTGATTTTTCTTGTGTTTTGCAGCTCGTAAAACAGACGTGAACGTGTGTCCTGTGGATTCTAACAGATCGTTTGGTCAAAATGAAATCCTAAAAATCAAACTTTAACTTCTTGTTTCTTTACATATTTTTTGACCTACATAGTGACTTTTTTTGAGTTGTAGCTGACAACGCTTATGTTGCTCGACTCTTTACTCTGATTTCGGGTTGAAATGAGAACTTAAAATTCTATGAAAATAGAAGTTAAAGCTTCGGCTTTTATAAACCCGACATCCCAAAGATTTCCCTGCAGGCTGGCGCTCCTGGAGAAAGCGCGAAGAGGGCGAGGAAGCCAAGAAGAGTGTCAAAAGGTGTGAGAGGAGCAAGATGGGGTGAGGGGCATCTCACCCTGTAATCATGCTCTATTAGCCTGCTCTCTATACAGCGCTGATGGAGCTCGAGCGCTGCCTGGAGAGAGATAAATGCTCAGCATATTTAACAGCTGACAGGTGTGTAGATCCCTGAAATGAGGGCTGTGTGGGTCGGTCTGTGTTGGCGGTGACGTTTAGGCGTGCTCTTGAGCTCATCTTTGACCTTCAACACACATCTGAGTGTCGTAGGTCAAAGATGTAAGGAAAGAGGACTTTTTTTTTTTTTCGTATCAGCAGATTGTATGAGTGTGTAACCTTTACTGCTGACAACCATAAAAAAAAAATCAGTTTTATCCTAAAAATCTGCAAATAAAATAAATAAGGTGTATACATTATATTTGGTTTATGTTAAGAGATTTATGCAAATATGCTTTTTCTTAAACTTAGATGAAACATTTTCTGCAGAGATGCGTTTCCCTCGTTAAGTTCTTGTCAGATAAATCCATCTAGGAAATAAAGTAACCAACAAGCAAAGTTTCTTGTACCCGAGGGAAAAAACAAAAAACGATCGTGACGGAGGACTGCCATCACCCTTTTTCTCTCCAATGAATGCTGCTCTCCGTGCTCCTTTGGTTGAGAATACATAAAAGTACGAGGCTACAA
This sequence comes from Oryzias latipes, assembly GCF_053564925.1. Taxonomy (NCBI): domain Eukaryota; kingdom Metazoa; phylum Chordata; class Actinopteri; order Beloniformes; family Adrianichthyidae; genus Oryzias; species Oryzias latipes. The sequence continues at coordinate 6,208,048 of NC_136238.1, forward strand.
TTTCCACGCAGAGTAATGAAGTTGAAAAGCTCATTAGGGGTGGCGTATACTGAACTTTTGGGCATCCTTTTCAGTTCAAACAGCACCATGTGTGTCGTTAAAGCCCCTCATCCGTGTTTGGGGTAAGAAGCAGGTGATGAAACACAGAACTGCTGCTGAAAAAGTAAAAAAGCTCAGTTTGAGTGACCACTTAAAAACAAATATAAACAAAGATAAAAACTAAAGACTATTTATTTTTACAGTTTTCTAGCTGTGGTGCTGAAACGCACCAGCTAAGTGCTGGAGCTGTCCGTGGTTCTGAACTCTAGGAGTATAAAGAAGAAGAACTGTGCCTTCACTCTTGAGGTATTTTTATTATCGTGACGGAAATCTATAAATAAAATTGAGCTTTTGTTTCATTTCTAAACCTTTATTCTAATCGTTGTCAACTGGAAGCAGACTAAAAAACTCAGTTTGGAAAAGCTAGTGGATGGGAGGTAGAGGCTACGATCGGTGGACCACAAGCTACCTGCTCCGCTCTATTCTGATGCATCCACTTGTAGAGAAAGGTTGTGTCCGAATTCCTTCACTGCTCACTACATAGTGCACTATAAAGTGCGTTCGCCATTTTGTAGTGCCGTCCGAATCTACAATTCCCAAATCCAGTGCCCTAGAAATTACCCAATAGTCTCTGCAAAAAAACCAGCGTGCATCGATGCTCACTACATCAGCGAATATAGACCACAATGCATTGCGTCAGAACAATTATTGCCAAAAAAATGTATTCAAATGTATTTTTTAAAACAATCAATGTTTTTTATCCTCTGAAGACAGTGGACTCATAAATTATCGTCACACTCATATTAGATTTTAACTTTGTGAACGTCCAACAAAAACTGCATTTTCTTCATTGTCGACGGAGGAAAAAAAGTCTTCAATTTTTATTAATAAGAAATTTGTCAAAACGTAGGCATTTTTGTTGGCTTTTCAAAAATGTATTTTGTGTCAGGATGTTAGTTTTACTTTTCTTTTAAATCATCCCGGATGCCAGAGAGTCACAGAGCCGTAGAGTCGCTGCAACGCTAAATGATTAAAAACAGCTGTTGTAAGTCCCGCCCACTGTACCTGGTTGGTGGCGTCATGGTCAGACATGTGAACTGCGGTGCACAACTTTGCTGATTCCGGTATCTGATTTCCACACACAGGATGACAAGCTACACACTGAACCCACTGTGACCAGAAGCACAGGAATATCCTCAATTCTACAGTGTTTGTTTAATATGCATATTGTTATATATTTTTTAAATAATTTAGCTTCACATTATAAAAAACAAATAAACAAAAAACAAAAAAATCGGTTCTGGGGCATGCTATTGTACACATAAAAAAAAAGTATAATTGAAGACATGCTAGGTCGTAGAACAAGCCCCCTAGTGGTTATTTGTTGAGCTGTAATGGCTGCAGAGGCTTTTGTTTCCTAACAAGCTTCAATCTGGAAGTCAGAAAGTAATTTAAAGATGTTTCACCTGTTTTCCAAGAAGCCTACTCGACTCTAAATCCAAGACATACGTGTTCTCATGAAAAGGGAAATGTCCCCAACTTAAATAAAACTACGTCCAGACGAGCGTTTAAGCTTTTCCTGATATAGAACCATCCTGAATAATGGAACGTTTTCTCCGATTTATTAAGAAACTTTCAGCTTTTCGTTAGAGACAAACAAATCCAAGCCTGGAGCTTCAAAAAATTATAAATATATTTAATGTCTTGTTGTGCAAAATCAGTCAAATGAGGACTTTTTCGTGTCAACAGTAAACAAATGGAAGCCTCCACCGTTGCAGAAATTGTGTTTGTGGTGTAAAACTAAAAAGGCTTTCCTGAGGACAACCCATCTCAGCGTGCAAAGATCTTTTTCTTGAACCGTCCACTCTCCTTCCCCCGTCTCGGCATAGCGCTGCTCTTCTCTGCATTCCCATTCTCCCATCCTCTGATCTGCTGCTGCCAGTTCAGCTTCAAACGGTGCTGGAGAGGTTTGCCATCTCACCTTCCTCCCCGCGCGACTCTTCATCTTCAAACAGAAGGAAGCACACAAAGGCTAACGGGGGCTTTTTAGGGATCTTTGTTCAGCCTCTCCTCACTTTGTCTCTGATTTAAGTCTTGTGCATCAAACACAAAAAAAAAACAGTTCTCTTTACTAAAGTAAACAAATGTATTTAGAAAAAGATGGAATGATGGCCGATTTAGTGAAGCTGTTGGTGTTGAGGGACGAGTTTGGTGAAAGAACTCGACACAAATGAACTTTATAAATAAAGTCCTTTTTATAGCAACACAAAGTGCAGTTCATGGAATAAAAAAAATAAATGAATAAAAACAGCCCAATCAGAAGAGTGGCAGCAGATCAGTAGATATCAGACAAGATGAAGATCGCGCCGAGCTTCAGTGCAAAACTGTTCTTTTTTTTGGTCAAATCTAACGTAGGAATTAAAGCTGCGAGTGGACCGGGCTACCTGCCCCCGCCGCCCCATTTGACCTGGCCTCGCTGGCTGCGTGGCTGTCACTTTGGTCAGAGCTGAACATGACCAAGGATGAAAAATAAACGTCTCAAAATGTTTTCAGTGGCACCATTCATCCTCTCCCTCCCTCTCTCTGTTTCTACCTCGCCTGACCTTTCACTCTCCTTTCTGTCCATCTAAAATTCAGACATGAAAATCGGACAATAACCATCATCTGACATACAAAACTACAGTTACATGGAAGGTAATGCGGCTGCGTTTTTGTAAAGTATTCAGTCATCCATTCAAGTAAACGGATTAGGGAAGCAGTAGTAAAACTAACGTGAAAAACACCTTCAAATGTGGTTCATGTACAGATTAACATAGTCTGTAAAATTTAAATTTGAGTATTTCTTTATTTAAATCTTTGTGAATCAGGAACAGATGAAAATAAGGTCAGACGTAGAAGATACGATGGGCGTGGCCACAAGCTCGCTGCTCCGAGCTCCTAGTAACTGGGGGGAAAGGGGGGGGGGTCTGCTTCCCACCAACAATCCCGCCCACAACTCAGAGGGGAATTTCTAATGAACTCCTGCCGCTCTGCAGAAACTATGTCCTAGAAATCGACACAGATTTATAGATTTAGCCAAAAACTGAAGAATTATAATTGAAATGCGACTGGGAACGCTTTAAAAATAGATCAAAAGATGATTGTTAAAGAGAAATAATTTTTCTTAAAGGCAAGAACATTAACCTTATTGAAAGCGTTTAAGTGGGGGGGTTTAAAGTTAGGTTAAATGCTGAAATTGAGTATTTTTAACAGAAATTATCCACAGCATGTCCAAATAATTAATAATAAAGTTTTTTCTTGTTGTTTTTTTTCTTCAAAGTTCCTCAAACTACTTTAAATGATTGAACTGTTGAATAAAGGATTCAATCAAAGCCAGATCAGCTAAATTTTGCATAGTTTTTCATGGAAAAGTAGAAAACATTCCAGTGACAAGCGCAAAACTTGACTGATAGGCGGGTCTCCAAGGTCCAGAAAATCGTCTGATGATCGGCAGATTTCAGACTGCCACCCTCCTGCCTCCCCGGTGCTGCCGCCCCACTGCCTCTGTCAGATTGTTAGAAAACGTACGAGGGCTGTTGATATGGGTCAGGGTCCCGGCGCTGACCGGCCGTCTATCCAAACGGGTAGACGGCATTGATGCTCTTTATGCTGCGGTTGGACCTTTTGGACCTTTGTTTTTTTAGCTTTGCCCCTGCTTTGGTTCTTGGGAGGCGTGAAATCTTAAAATGTGCAAATTGACAAGTTCATAAAATCTGAGCCGCTGTTGCACTGTGGCCGCCCAGCTGTCGTCCGATTCTGATTCTCCACATTCATGAATATGCCAACAATTTAATAAAATAAATAAATAAAATCAGGTGCCAGCAGTTTCTCTGGAAGCTTCCACCGATGACTTTGAGGTCAGTGGCATCCTCAGGCATTACAGGTTTGGATATTTGTCCGCATTTCTGGTGCAGAAGCAGCTCATTTCCAAGCAGTTACGGTGTCTATAACTCGTCTCACACCTAAAATGCCTCTTACAAATGTGGAAAAACTTATTTTGGTGTGAACTTTGCCAGGAACTGAGGTCTCTAAAGGGGAGCATTGGTCGCCTGAACTGTGGTGTGTCGGAACAGGCCGACACACCGGATTCCCGTCCTCCTCTCCTCTGCTGCGTGTGAATGAAGACATTTATTACAGCAGAGACACAGCAGATTAGCACAGGGCTTAAACCATTCTCATGGTAATGCATGGAGCTGGGAGTGCGCAGATAAACACACTCACCTTATCAAAACACCCAGACCTGAAAGACAACTCTGTAGCCGCGCTGACAAAGTGTCTGACAGGAAACTCCGAAACACAAGAGGAGGATGTCAGCTCGCCGTGGCACGCTACCCGTTTTTTTAAAATGATGGGTGAAACAATGAAATAATTCTCTTTTCATGCAGGAAAAAAAAAAGTGGGCCGCTCATAAATGAACCCGTTTTTACCTCAGTTTCATTAGCAGAACCAGAAAGTTGCTCCGTTTTTTTTTGGGGTCATTATTTTAGAAGTTTTAGAAAATTTCGATGCGTTTTTTACGTATTATTTTCTTTCTATGCAGGTCCTACATACATAGCATTTTGTGTCAAGCATGCAGCATCATCTGAGGAGCCTCTCACGATGAGAAAACTAAAACTGAACTTTTCTCCTGTTCTCAGATCTGACCACTGCGTGGAGTGGAAACCGTTGAGGATCTTTACGTGACGCCATTGTATGAGAACCGTGAGTTTGATGTCATCCATGACAAACGGCTTAATTCCTGGTCCAACGAAATTAATTTTTACATTTATTCTTTGATGTCTGTTTAATTTTTGTTTTGTATTATATGATGAATGCGTGGAGCAACAGATATTTATAATTTAGATAATTTACCTAGCGATCAATAAAGTATCTATCCATCCATCTCCATGGCAACTATTCTTACCAATCAGGAGTGAACTTGTTGGAAGGCCAAACCCCTACAATTTGAAAGCGGGGTACACGACACCTATTAAACAGCAGGCTCCACCTTCTTTTATTGAGGCATCTGATTGGTCAGTTTATAATGTAAATAACACATTTCCATCAAAATGCGTGTTTTGTAAATACAATTTTGTTAAAGAGGAAAAGAAGATATTTGCTATGCAGTTTTTGTAAATTGAAAATAACGAGATAGTTTGTTGAACACGTGTTTCTTCATGAAGGACGTCGTAGTCAAATCTCAGTATGAACCGGTATTTGCCACAAAACTGCCTTTGAATCTGAAAGTATTTATAACGGCCAAGAGTCTGCTGAAAAAAAAGGTTATTTCTAACAGTGTTGAAAAGTTTGGTGCGTATTAAATTATAGTGTGGCTTTGTTGTACTGTGAAAACACTAAAATCTTTCTAATGTGGAACAGACGCCACAGGAATCAACAATAAATCCACTAAATAAAGTGCATCCACTGCTGCCTGGTATGAATTTCATTCAGGAGCAGGAAACCTAACTCTACTGACTGTCACAACCTAAAAACAAACTTCTCAAGTATCATAAAAGTACAGAGGACATTTTAAATATGCAGTATAAACGTTGAAACAACCAACCATGACGTGTACTACTATGCCCCGCCCCCTTATTGGACTCACATCAAAATGCCATTCAGAAGAGCAGAGCCAAACCCAAACAAGGTTATTTCAGAGGGTCTGATGCAGTCACACTTGGATTTTATGGAAGCATTTCTATAGCAAAATTAAATTGGAAAAGCTAACTGGAATTGAATTATGCGACACTTTTCGCACCGTGGATGTGAAAACAAAGTGCGATCCCCTCTTTGCATTATCCCTTTAATTATGTCACAGAATGAGCGCTTTTTAAGTTGAAAATTAAATTTTGGAGGATATATTTCAATTTTTTTTTTAGTCATTTGATGCAGTTACATTGTGAAAAAAAAAGCATTTCTGTTAATCCATTTTAATTGTCAAATTAGACATTTGTAATTGAATTTTGTCACATATTTATAATTTTCTCCATCATTTTAGTTAAGGGACAGAATGAGCAGTGTTGAAGAAGAAAAAGAAAAAGCGGTTTGGCAGATTGCTTTTTCATTTTAATTTTGAGTCAAATGCAGCTTCATTTAAAAAAAATCAAAAAGCATTTCTGGTTTTGACTTTTATTTTTAATTATGCTACAGAATCCCTTCCATAGGATCTTGTCCTTAAGACCACATTTATTTTGATTACTTAACATTGTTTTACATTTTTCAGTCCAAAAACCCCCCAAAATATCTGCTCTCCTTTTTTAATCTGGGATGTCTGGATTGACAGCCAGATTCACGGCTCAGTTTTTATACCAGAGCTTCTATACGAGGCAAATGCTGAAGGACAGCGAGGCTCTTTGCGGTGATAATCCACAACATCCTTGTTGCCTGAGGCCATCGGCTATTCATCATCTCCACAAATCACACAATGATCTCTGCAGCTAAAACGTGTGCCAAACTAAATCTCCTCTGCCGTTAAAGCTGTTTATGGCTCCATCAGGAGAAGACGGAAGCAGATTAGCACCAAGAGTTTGTATAAATAGACGGACGATTAACAAAGTGATAAATGATTGACAAGATCAGTAAAAAATAAGACATTGAGAAATTGGATGGAGCGACGTCTCTGTCGGGAATACAAACTTTGGAGATATAAGCTTACCATACCCCATGAACAAAGAGAAGAGTCAAGAGTTTTCAGTCATGCAGATAGATTCTCCTCAAAAAAAAAAAAAAAAAAAAAGTACCCTCAAGTGGTATTTTGATCCATTCCCGCAGTTTTCCTCTAAAAAAATTTCTCTCTGGGCACCAGTTGCTCCCAATCCACGAAAACATCTCACATTGTGATGTCACAGAGTGAGGAACAGCCCCTTCCACAAGGAGTCTGAGCTGCCAGCCCCGCCCCCGGGCGCAAAGACACACCCACTTTCTCCATGGAACTAGTGGTGATCGGCTTAACGCTTTCGTTTTCTTTAAACAATATGCACGTCCATCTTTGTAAAAGTTCGGACGTTGCTTGTTTTCGTGGTAAAAAAACAGACACGCTGCAGAGGCCGACTCTTGGGTGATGTCATGAAATAGGCGGCGCCCACAAGGAATGAAAGGCGGAGCCTCCGAGATCGAGTCGTCTTAGTTTTGAGTAGGAAAATGAACTGAAAAAGTAACTGGCACAGTAAATCTTTTAAAAATCAAATATCAAAGGTCATAGATTATCAAATATAGGAATATAGTTTACAGCAGAGGTGGGCACTGAGGGCCGCATTCCTGCATGTTTTCCAGCATACCCTGCTCTGGCATGTTCTAATTGGCTGGACACACCTGAACCAGGTAATCAGCCATGAGTAGGGCAAGACTATCTGGAAATCATGCAGACACACCGGCCCTCGAGGCCGGGAATTGCCCACCCCTGGTTTACAGTGAAAGGCTTAGGAAAAGCTGGATATAGACCCTTCAAGGCTTCCAGACCAGTGAAGTCCAGCAGACTTGGAATATGGGGGATTTTAAAAACCGTACACCTCCATTTGATTTGCTTTCACACTGAAGAGTGGATCTAATCACCTGGAAGAGAAAATATGAGAAAAGAGCATCTGGTCTGGCTAATCATCTGAAAATCACAATTCCAACTTTTTTTTATTTTAATTTTAAATGATCTTTAAGTTTTGTTTATTTTCTCCTGTGTAAACTCCACCCAGATTCACTTTGTCACCAACACACATCAAAGTTCACTTGGAACCAAACGGAGACCGCGTGATTCAGGGATTCACGTTCTAACTGGCAGGACACACCTGAAACAGGTGATCAGACATGAGTCTGGCTTGGATGTCTGGGAGTCATGCAAACAGGCCTGGAGTTGCCCGTCGCAGCTATAGTTGGTGGTGAAACCACAGTTCATCTGAGATCAGGTGATCTTTCACGCCTGCCAGGCTGAAGTGAGGCGAAACCAACGCCTTGGCGTGGACCTTCAGACCAGTCAGAGTTCAGGTTTCGTTTTCACGTCCTGGGTTGTGTTCTGGAAACTTAAAAGCCTTGTTCCTCCTCTCATCCGTCCTTCATCCATGCCAGAACCACAGGTTTTCAAGTTAGGCTGACATGAGTAGTTCTTCATCCCTCCTTCTCCTCCTCCTCCTCCACTGCAGTAAGCTGCCAGTCTTCCTCACGATGACGGAGATGTTGGGCCCAGATCTCTTCCCCTGCCACCTCTGATTAAGGCAGCTGTGGGTGACACACACCTGTAGCGATGATGGGAGACAATGGCGCTGCTTCCTCCCACAGATTGATTTTCTCCATTAAAAGGGGCTCTTTGTCTAAAAACCCTGTGGCCCCCTTTGTTATGCTAAAGAGAAGATGGAAGATTTCCAATTCAATCTGGGCTGCGCTGAGGGCCGGTCGGCTATTTGGGCGTCCATTGTCCTGACCGAGCCCGCTGGGACCACGTTAGCGTCTCCCAAACGCCAATTAAGCCAGACGGGGGAGACGAGGGGGATAATTGACAAGCAGGAGAGAGGTGGTCGTCTTCCTCGCCATCTCATCTTTGAAGATGAAGCAGCAGCAGACGGGGAGGAAGAGGAGAGCAGGAAGAGGAGCCACACAACCTCAGTCCTGACATTTTTACATTTTGTGACTTTGGCACCAACAGCCGAAGCCGTTGAGACTTGTCAAAGGCAGACAAGCTAAAATGTTAGACGTAGGATGTTTTTCAGACGAATCTATTTAAGAAAAAGACTCGGTCATCAGAACGTTTTCACGGTAAAGTCTAGTTTTGTAAGGATTTGTTGTAAAACTCTTCATAAATGGAATATAACCACACAAAAAACAAACAAACCCCAAAGCAAATCGATGTAGTTCATCTCACATTGGAATACTGCTTTAGTTTTGTGAATAAACAGAATTTTTTAAAGTTTAAACTAAAAGAAGAAATTGTGAAAAACGTCAGAATTCTCCAGATTAAAGTGCTTTTGTCTGAAGAGGTCATTTAAATTTGTTTCCAGTCCAGAACTGAGGTGGATGACAAAAGAAAAAATAATGAAACCACCAAAGGAATTGTGGGACATCCCTGATTGGATGATGACGTTTGTTCACCTTTTCAACAGAAAGTTATTTTTTTTATGGCGATTTCTCCTAGCAGAAGATAACTTTTTTTAGTTTCTGTCCACATTTAGTGATTGCTCAATCTACTTTTTAAACACAGTTCAGTTTTTTAAACGTTTCGTTCATATTGATTTTTTTGGAAATTACTTTAGTTCTCTGGGAAAAAAAAATGTTTTCCTTTTTAAAGTCCCACTCCAATCATCTTCTGATCTATTGTCAAATTTAATACAATTATGCCGTTTTTAGCCAAAATCTTAGTCCAAGATCCAAATTCTTCCCCTGTGGCTCCTCCTCCAAACGCAGAATTATTCGGACGTTACTCCCACTAAATGACGTCATCAATAACCACTGCTCATCTACGTGAACGCGCAGCTGCAAGCGCCCGGAAAGTGCTTAAACAAAAAGTCATTGCTTACACTTACATGTAAGCTTCTGTGCTTCAAAGCACACCCACGTAAAGAACTACAGAACCCTCCGCCACGAGAGTTTCCCCATCAAAAAGCTATTACGGACACCCCTACGCCTCCAAATGCCCCTACGATTGGAGGGATGGGGGAAGCCACAGGGGTTAGGGATTCGGCCTAAAAAAAAAAACCCGCCAGAGCAGCAGGACTTCATTAGAAATGCTCCTCCGAGTTGTAGGTGCGGTGCAACCCCGCTCCCTCTTCCCCTCCCCGTTGCTGAGAGCTCTCTGCTTTCCTGCTAGCAAACAGCCCCTCACAACCCCAGCCGAACATTAGCGGCGCGACAAATATGGTAAGCAGTATCGGAGCCGTCCAGCCGTACGGTTTAGATCCAGATTCCAGCTCAGACGAGGAAAACAGACGTTCGTGGATCTATATGTCTGAAAGTGGACGCACCAGAAAGAGGAAGAGGAGGAAACTTGTGGCCCCGCCCACTGAGATTATCAGTTCCTGATTCACAACAACTCGAATAAAGAAATACTCGGACATGCAATGTTGAGCTAAATTTTCTAAAAACAACACTGGTGGTAAGAATCACTTGTGATGATTGAAGGGCGAAGGACGCCGTCTAACAGAGCGAAGCTGGACTGAAAATTGAGAGTAAAACCTTAGGATTTATCTGAATGGTCAGCACTGAGTGGATTTCTCTACAACCACTTGAAGAAAGGTTTTGTTTTTCCTCAAGAACAACTTCAGAAGTTGGTCAAATCCTGACTTAACAGAGGAGTGGAGCTCACTATTCGAGATCCAAATTGATCAATAGTCTGAATGTCCCGTTAAAACAAGCTTCAGGCAGCAGGGCGGAACCACGAAGGACCACTAAAGCAGAAGCATCCAGGTGATAAACTGAACCGTGAAAGCTGGATTTCTATTTTAGCACCGTCAAGAATTCAGACAAATAAAATAAGAGTCAAGATTTGTTTGCAACTTTATGTCTAAACACACTTTAGATTGAAGTATTAATGATAATAAACAGGTTTTCAGAGGATCTGGAGGTGAAATCCTCTCCGGAGCGCCAGCTCCCAGCATGTTTACACGCCGCGTTTGTCTCCCTGAACGGCATCGGTGCGAGTCGTCCATGTGATCCAGTCTGAGGCTCCTGCTGCTGACGGACGGCCTAATAGGATTTAATAAGCCTCATTTGCATGTCATTCTTTAGATGGTAAGAAAGGAAGGTGGTGGGAGGAGTGGGGGCTGATCGCAAAGGGGGAGGGATAAAGAAAAAGCTGAGGGAAATTTTGCTGCATTTTTGCTCACCTTTTTATGACATTTTAGCAGAAGGCTGGATTTTTCTCTTTGATTCTTTGGATAGTGACAGGAAAAACGTCTCACCTTCAGGTCGTCTGCTGACAGTCATGAAGCTTTGGGGGATTTTTTTGGTAATTCGAGTCTCTTAAAATGGCAATTTTGAAGATTTCTCTGATTTAGAGCCAAATTCAAAATCAGATATGAAGAGAAACTATTTGTTGACATCAAAAAGCTCAGGGAAGATAAACTTCTTCTTAAAGAAGCCTTGAAGAACATTTCCTGACCCATTTTCCGGAAATGTTCAGGGGTCATGGATGCATGCGACGCCATTAAACCCCTAAGTCTCCAAAAAAAGGGGCGGGACTAACACATCTGTCAGCTGTTGGAACCAGTGAGACTGCAGACAACAAGATGGCGCCCAGACATCATTAGCCGGAATTGGACGTCCCCGCCCCACCTGTACTTTTTTTGTCGAAAACGACAAATGTATTGGCGATCGCACCTGTTACGTTTGTTTTTCTTCAAACATCATGGATGTCTTTGTCAAAGCCTACTATCCTCTTTTTCTTTACGATCATCGCCTTATTTACAGAGAAAAGCAGCTTTGTGAATCAACCAGCGACATAACTTGCGCCGCCACCTACATCTTGCGCGTTTTCCACTTTGTGGGTCTTCCGTGATCCATGTGTGATTCATTCGTCTTTATGTGCAATTTATGTGCCCTTTATGATTTTTATTTCGAAAGGTGCTATACAAATAAAGTTTATTATTATTATCTTGTCTGCAGCCAGGTTGGCCCCCTTCAGTAAGGCTGATCCAGAGAGCAATAATTTAAATGGAACTAATAAGCAAAACGCCACGCCCCTTTCCAACCAAAAGGTCATGAACATGAAATCTAACCGTTAAGATGAGCTAAAGTATTTTTTTTTTTTTTTTAACGTGAACCCTTTTGTGTTACAGTAAATGGAGGATGACAGGACCCCTAGTGGTAAAACAGAGAATGACTGCGGTGGGAAACGGCGTTAAAGCAGAATCAATGCTGTTCTCTTACCTCCATGTTGGCTGATCCTTCAGCAGTCACTTCCTGTTTGGTTCTCATCAGGCACCTGAAGATGAAATATTTTTAGAAACATGAGATTTGAATAAAATGTAATTTGCATCATCACCAAACAGGTGTTTGTTGTTAAAAGCATAAAAGGTAATGATATTTTCCAAGTAAGAATTCCCTAAATGACCATCTTACTAGAGGCCTACAGGGAGCCGAAAGAGAAAAAAAGGAATTAAAGTCCTGAAGGTGAGAGCGAAAGCTGCTTATTGCACATTTGAGACAAAATTTACGTAATAAAACAACAAATGGTAAAATACATCCCAACTATGCTTCTGGGAATACCACATTACATTTTTTACAGAATTTAAAACAAAATTAAATTTCAAATTTCAAATTAAAGTACCAAAAATACATTAAATTAAATGTTTTTAAAAATTGTTGAAATTATGAAATTTCCCGAAGGAAAATACTAAAATAAGATAGGTTTTTGTTTTTAAAAGAGGAAAATAGCATTACAAAACTATTAAAATGAGAAAATTAAAAAAATAGGTTGTGCATCTCCTACAGGATCTAAATTTCTGACACCACAGGGGTGGAAACACCTGAAACTGTTTTTTTCTTCTTCTTCTTTTGCTCGATGGCAGTTGACACGACTTTCAAGTGCTTCTCCGCCACCTGCTGGTATCTACTTCTAATGCAATTATTTGTTGTGTAATTCCATCTGCCCTTTACTTAAAGACAAAACAGAAAAATTTCCTTTGTTTTTCTTCCACAAACATTTCTAATCGTCTTTGTTTTTTCTCAAATATTAAACACTGATTCATCAATATGTCATTTTGTTTCCACCCTTGTTGTTAAAGTGGGCGGGGCAACAGCTAAACTGGACCATCAGGTAAAAGTTAACAGCCAAAATCCAACTGTTGCCATGGCAATTAATGGAACAGTTGATTTGATTTGTCTATGGATGCTAAGGTGGGCGGGACAAAGCCTCATTGACAAACCTGATCGTGATAAGGTTCATAAGACGATATAAAAACAAACGTTTATGTATAAATAAAGATTTAAAATATTTAGCTGGTCACTTCCATCGCATTTAATGTTTTATTAAACAAAATTGTTTATGATACAATAAGAAAGGCTTTACTTTAATTTATGTGAGCATGAGCCACAGGTTTCAGCTACAATGAGCCATGTTGACTTTTGTCTAATATTTTGATAGCTCAGCTTAATAACAAGTATTAATATATAAACATACCATAATATTTTATATTACAAGCCCCTTTTCTTTGTCATTTTAAATTAATTTAGTTCGTTAGCGCTGGCTCTTGCTTTCTGGTGCCAAGTTGAAATTGAAAAAGGCAACATAGGCCTGTATTTGTCATAGTTATAGATATTTTACATATAATAAATGTAATTGTACTGTTCTATGATTTTGCTCTTAAATGTAAGTTTGTTTTATTATTATAAAAAAAAAAAAGAAGGAGTGGCCCATTTTACCTGCACTTCTCAAAACAGCAGTTTTTCAGCAGCTGTGGAGTTTTAACATTAATTTTTCAGCCCATAAATTCAACACAAAAACATTTAATAGACAATTATTAGTAATATTAGGCCAAATGTCATACATTGATTTTTCTTAGTTTCCCAAGTCAAAAAACTGGCCCAATTTAGCTGATGTCATCCTATTTGTCTTTGCTCTGCAAAATCCATCAATAATCTACCTCTTGAATCACATAATATCACCTCTTTTTTCCTCTTCCTGAAGCCGTCAATCCTTTCTACCTGTTTTCATGGTCCTTTGGCTGCTAATTCTGCCTTTACGTCTGCGTGCCTCTAGTCCTGCGTCCTGACAGCCACAAGAACACTGACATTATAGATTTCATATTTCCAGAAAAATACTCACAGTTACAGTCATCAAGAGTGAAAGCTGCTCAAAGTTCACAAAACAGAGAGAACCTGAAGGCTGGAGCCATGAGGAGACACAGAGGAACTCATTAGCTCAAGCAGAAGCAGCTGAGATCTGAATCTGCTGTGACAGAAAAACAACAGAAAACATCTCCAGAACTGAGTGGATGTCAAGTGAAACGGTGGAAGAACGTTTGATTTCTTAGCAAACTTAAACATCCAATTCTGGGAAAAAAAATGTGTTTTTAGTATTTTCAACATGTTCTTGTGGCATTTTCCTCATAATGGAGGCCATATATACAGAAAAGTAGCACAAAAATTGCATTTCTGGGGAATTTCTTTGTTCAAACAGAAAAAGGAAAATAATGTGAAAATGCTTGTGTCCCTGCTCCGAGCCCTCTGCAACAGGAAGGGGAAGGGGGGCGGGGTTGCTTTACATCTACGCTCCAATCCACGAAATTCTAAGGAACTCCTGTTGCTCTGCAGAAACTTTGTCCTAAAAGCCACAGAAGTTTTTAGAATTTGGCTGAAAATGTTTTAATCATAATTTAAAAAATACAAAACACAGTGAATGATTTGAAACTATAGATCAGAAGATGATCAGAGTGGGACTTGCAGGTGAACAACCCATGAAAATAATAAAAAGAAAAGTAAATCAAGTATTTTAAAAAGGTTCAAAAAATGTTTGTGGAATTTAATTTTATGTCTAAAATTTATTCTTTTTTCATTTTTGATAGAAAAACTTTTTAACTTGGTAAAACTTGTTTCAAGAGTTGATCAATTTTAGCATTTAAAGTCGTACTGCGGACACTTTTAGTGCAGTCAGGCTTAGAACTTACACCCCCCCCCCCCCCACACACACACACACACATACATCAGAGAAGGTCCAGCCAAAAAAGTGTGCACGTCTCCGCACACGCTCACACAGCCGGTAATCCCCATGTTGGTAACTGATGTTCATCGCCGTGTAATCGGATCAGGATGAGGCGGTCTTAGTATCAGAGCAAACATCTCACACACACACACACACAGAGGAGCGTGCACGTGCACCGTCGCTGATCAAACACAGCCCAGGAAACATTGTGATCCCAGAGAGATGAGAAGGCTAATCCTTTTAGCCCTCTAAGAAGACTCTCCTCCTCTTCCCTCTTTCTCTTCCAGGCTCGCTTCTTCAATCTTTCCACTCCACGCCGCTCCTTTTCTTCTCCCCTTTCGCTTGACAACATTGTTTTCCTCGCTGCCACTTTTAGCGACTAGGACAAGGCTAGCAGGGCTAAATATACAGAGTGTGCATCTGTGCGTTAAGAGGAAATTGATCTGCCTGGTTTGTTGAGAGATTAGGTTTGATAAATCCTCCCTCCTTCAGCCTCCTCCCACCTACACTCTGCATCCGTCTCCTTCGTTTTGGGGCTAAGCGCATCGCATTTTTGGGATTTGAGTTGGTGTTTAAAGCTTGATGATATGAATGCAGTCAAGTCTGACATTTCTGTGTTTTTTTTAAAGAGAGTTGCACCCACTGTTGTACAGTTCGGACTAAGAGGATCTGTCTGTTTTGGGCTTTTCTTCAGGATCAAAGTAAATATGTAAGAAATATAGAAAATTATTAAAATAAATAAATAAATAAAAAAGGGTTTAAAAAAAGTAAATTTAGAAAAAAACCAACAAGTTGCATTTTAGGAAATACCAAAACTGCTGTTAATGTTAGCAGCTGCTGACCCTAATTTTACATGGGGGGCGGGGCTTTAAGCCCATTGGCCATTGGGACATGATTGACATCAGGTGATAGAGGCTATGCTAATGTCATTTCCACTTCAAAACAGCATCTTTTGTTGGCGCTGCCTGCTTCGTATGTGACGTACTTTAGTGATAAACACTACATAAAACTAGGGGTGTCAAAGTGTTGCGTTAATGGCAATTCATTATCATCATTTTATTCATATCATTCTATTTTAAAAAATCTCATTCATCTAATTTTTTCTCTATGGCTGTGTCCGAATTACTGCCCTAACCCCTATATAGTGCACTATATAGTGCGGTCGCCATTTTGTAGTGCTGTCCGAATCTACAGTTCAAAAATCATGTGCACTAGAAATTTCCCAGAATTCTCTACGAAAAACCAGTGTGGATCGATGCTCACTCGATCGGCGAATATTGCCCAGAATGCACTGCGTTCATACCAGAATGCATTGCGTGTGACCCACAATACACTGCGCTTGAATTATTCGAAGATGGCGGACGGTTGCGCAAGAAAGAGGACTTAAAAATGTAAGTATATTTAAAAGTATCAAGTATCTGTTGTAAAATATATTTGTAAATACGTAAGATGATGTGTTTAATATGTTATATTCCTCAATCGACTATCTACATTGTTTTGAAGCTCATCAATTTGGGTAATGCTAAAGCTAACGCTAGCGCGAATTAGCGCCGAATGCTAAAAACAAACGCTGTTGATATTACATAAAGAAATGAGTGAGTTCTAACCGTAGAAATAAGTTATTAACACATTTTTTAAATGTGTTTATATATGTAGGGACTGACGAGGATGAGGAAAATTTGATCCATCTGTCTGTGGATGGAGAAAGATAGCCTGTTTGTTATCAGGCAAGCTCGTGCCGGATGGGAGTAAGAGACACTTGATCAGATTTGTATTTATTTATCATTAAACTGTAATCGTTGTTGTCATGTTGGGGTAAAGGTTGTTGTTGAAAGAGGAGAGGAGGAAAGAGCACGAAGGGACAAAGAGTGACAGGAGAGTCTGTTAAGCTTACCTGAGTTTAAAATATTGTTCACAAAATGTAACGTCGTCGTTGTTTTTGCAATTTTTTTAATAAATGCAGTAACAAAAATGAATTATTTACATGTATTATTTAAATCTGAGCCATTTTTAACAATCTCAAAAGAATTTTCATATAAATATCAAATGTACATATTTACATTTTCGTTTTATACGTTAACATTTATTTTATATATGTTAACAATAATCCTGGTCTTCTAGAGTCATGTGTGTCACAGTTGGAGCTAAAAGGAAAGCAGAGATTTGTCCTCGCAGACGGACGCCACTTTACCCGTCCTACTGGTTCCTGCTGTGGCTCAACATCTGTGGCTCCAAGCAGTCCCCTTCACTGATGCACAGATTGTGCAGAACTGAACTGCAGGCAATGATTTTCATTGCAAAGGTTGGTTTTACTTCCAGTGCCCCCAGAAATATTGCTCTCCTACTCATTTGCCAAATGCTCTCTCCACCACAGAGCATGCCTTGGCGTGGTGCTGGTTGTAACGGGCCTGAACCGCATTCCTCATGGGTTCCCTGTAGGGTGTCAGCAGCGTGATGGGATGAGCAATGCAGGGATACCCACCATCACCCAAAAGGATCCTTCAGGTGGGTAATGTTTGTTTACATAAATTGGGCTTTTACGTAGAACCTGTGAACTGTGGACTGATCCTTGATTCCCAACAAAAATATCTATAAATTTGGCATTAGAGTCACATACAGCCTGCAGTTGAATGGAATAAAAAGTTTCCTGTTAAAATAACAAGCTGCATTTTCTTTTAGGACCTTTATTCTTATGTGGCAGCCATCAGTGTTCCCTACGACCTTTTGAAAGGTGGAAGACCAAGCAAGCTGCTATAAAACCAGAGGTGACTAATGGCAGTTCATTCCCACTGGATGCTGGGTGACCCTGCTCATCAGCTGGAGGATGCGGTCTGCCGTCCTGTGGACAACGTCGCTCACAGTGGACCGTGGCATGTCAAAGGCTCTGGTTACCACACCGTAAGATGTGCCACATGCCAGCCAGAAAAGAAACACCAGGACCTCAGTCTCCTGTGCCCCCAGAGTGTGAGGAACCCGAAGCTGCTCCACCAGATGCTCAATGGTCCTGCGGGTCAACCGATCTGCGGGTCTGCCGGTCTGGTCTTGTGTGGGACTGACCGTCAGCGTTAAGGGCCACGACAGACACCTTTATGTTGGCAAAGCAGTAGAGATGTGGAAAACCCTGTAAAATAGAAAAATAATTATTTCATTGAGAAAAATTTAATCTGATATTTTTTTAATGTTTCATTTTATTCTGATGTCTTAAATTTTAGTTTATGACGTATTTATAAATGCTGGAAAATCTCGGGGGGTTTTTTTTGGCTGGGTTTTTGGATTTTTATATAAATATTTAAAAATTAAAGTATTTTTGTTTAAAACAAGTGATATGGTTTGACTCTGAATAAAAAATACTAAACTTTGATCTCACAAGTCTTTCCTGTAGTTAGACTATACAACTCATAGTCCAGTGTTGAAAAATAATGTTAAACTCTTACCCAGCTGACTGTGTAACCTTGAGCACAATTAGTGACAAATGCTTACATTGAACTAATAAAAAAACTTTAAGTTTAACTCACAAGTTGTTCATGTCTGGTCAGGGGCATCCAGAGGAAATCTTCTGAGACGTCTGCTTCTCCTTGCCGTCCTGTGATGCTGCATATCTGCTCGTTTTTGGTTTGATCTCACGAAAAACGGTTGAATTATTGCCAGGAACACGGACAGATTCATATATAAAGCTATTTTCAGTAAGGTAGAAGATAAAACTACAGAAAAAAATTCTTCCTCGCAAGAGCCCGTAAATCGTTCAGCGGCACAAAAATAAATATTGCCATGGACTAATGACATGAGGGTTTATTTATCAGCAAATACATAAAATCTACACCAATGTGTTTGTAATCTTATTATTTATAAATCAGCCACGTTTTCCATGATCAGATAACAGCAGATTCATAAATAGTCTTCATAAAATGTTCATATTTATTATATTTTTACTTTGACAAATGGGTGTCATTCTCGGCGTCAAATAGAAGTAGTACCCCTCCAGACCAGGTGGTGGCGGTAATGCGCCACTTTGTTTTCGTGCCAAGCGCCATTCGAAAACACCCGAAAGAGAAAACTAGTGAGCACGGGTGTCCGAATTGCTTTGAAAATTCAGAGAACTATATAGAGAACTATATAGTGCCGCACTATATAGGGTTTTAGTAGTTAGGGGTTAGGGTGGTAATTTGGACACAGCCTATATCTATATCGATTTCATAAGGGATAATGCCAGACTGGGTGTCCATGTTGTAAGGGACGATGCCTGATGTCTATTATTCATTCATTCCTCTTCTAATCCGTTTGTCCCTTTGGGGGTCACGGCGCTGCTGGAGCCTATCCCGGTCACTTATGGGTGAAGGCAGGGGGCACCCTGGACAGGTCGCCCGTCAATCACAGATCACACAAATAAAACACCCATGCACACTCACATTCACACCTAGTGACACCTAGTGACCAATTAACCGATGAAGCACGTTTTTGGACGGTGGGAGGAAGCCAGAGTCCCCGGAGAAAACCCACAGAAAGGTCCCCCCCATTGATGTTCTGGTTCAGTACCCCCAGCCAGGGGCCTTCTTGCTGTGAGGCAAGAGCGCTAACCACTGCCCTACCGTGTCTATTATGTGAGGGATAACGCCCCAGGAGGTGTCGCATATGTAAAATATAATGCCCGGCGAGTGTCCACTATGTAAGGGATAGTGCCCAATGAAGGTGTCCATTATGTAACGGATGTTGCCAGAATAGGTGTCCAAGCGAAAATCTACGACACCAAGCTTTGAAAGAAAAAGCATCACCAGATTTGCATCACTTCAACACTTCACACCAAGACTCTTGCATCTGGAGATGATGGAAATGCGCTAAAGAACAGTAGAAGAAGAAGAAGCCCCTCCCTGCTTGTCCAGTGTGAACATAGGCTAAACATGTCTGGTGAGAGTTTGGTGGGCATTTTTAAAAATAAATTAAAGACACATTATTTTGAACTTAGCATTTACAAAATTCAGCACATTAAGATTTGGTGCTTCGGAATTTTTTGGCTTTTGTGGTTTATCATTCGTATATTTATTATCCTTTCTATCTTTTGGTCTAAACAGCACCTTTTCAACTAATCTTATATATATATTTTTAATTGTTTTTAGTCAGTTGTGTTTTGGAATTTTCTATTGTTTTAACATGTGTCCTTCATGCTGGTCCTCTCTCAAAAGTGCAGTGTGAAGGCAGACCTGAAGGAACAAAAGTCTCCCCTGATGCAGGAATGAGTTCCTGTTTCCTGTGGGAACTCAGAGACGCTCGTTCTTCTGTGATGGAATTAGAGAGAGCTGCGCTCTTTGTTTATGTTGTGATACGCAGAACACCTGACTGGTTTTCATATCAACGCTTCTGTTTTCCACATTACAGGACGACGTTGAGGAGAGAGTGAACAAACATCTTCCTTAATGGTGGAGACACACCTTTAAGAATGCATTAAAGTAAAAAAAAAAGGACAGTATCTATCTCATTAAGAGGTTGTGCTAATGCGCATTTGGAGCAAACAACACGTGTGTCTTCAAACAGCTGCCTAATAAATTGACTTTGCTGTGATTGAAAATTAATTAAAAGGGGCTCAAACAGACAGCCGCCCACAGAGAAGCAGCAGCAGCAGATTACCGCTCAGAGGAAGGAGGAGAGACTTTCCAGCTCACCGTGTGCCGCTCTGCAGGTCAGGGATTATGCAGCACAGAATGCAGACTTTCTCCCAGAAATTGCAGCAAAATAAATACATAAATAAATAAAAATTCATTTAGGGGTATTTATTTAAGGGTATTTGCAAGTGTTTAGGTCAAAAATGCTTTAGATTGACAAAAAAATTACCAATTTTAGATGATAATACTAATAACTTTTATTTATATGGCACCTTAATATGATGTTGTTCACTTTACAAGTAAAGAACAAAACATCAAACACAATTACAGGAGTAAGTTAAATTCATAAAATTATTTAAAAAAAAAAAGGTAAACTTATAAATTTGAGATTTTTAGTGACCTGAGTGAGTCCATTTTCCATAGATGAGAGGTTTTGTATGAGTCTACATGTTCATACATTTATCTACCTTATTTATTATTATTATTACTATTATTCTTAACTGCTAATTTTACTGAATGTATGGTTCAATATTATTATGTTATATGATATGTAAATATGTAACTTTATTTTGATCTTTTAGGGTGATTTTAACAGGAACTCCAGATGAAAAATATCCCTTTAGCTAACTCTGGCATATTGACATGAATGTTTAATAATATGCGCTGTCCCTGTATCGAATAAATAAATAAATCTAAAAAAAAAGAAAAAAAAGGGAGATATATAAAGTACATTATTTTTCCGTTACAATTAAACTTAAAGAACCAGTTTAAAAAGAGAAATTTACAGTCAGGAATTTTTTTCTTTGATGCTATTTTAATGATAAAAGATGAATTGAAATGGTTTCTGCGGCACAGTAAGAGCTTTACTATCCGTCAGATACTTTTTGTCTTAAAGAATAATAAATCTGCAGGTCCAATCCTTAAAAATAATGTCTTTTTTGTTTTTTTCTTCCGACTAAGACTATCTGGAAGTGCTCAGCAGTCCAGCTCCCTCAAGCAGACAACGACGTTAAAGACTAATTGATGCGCACTTAAATAAGTTGTAATTAGAGCACGCCTGGTAGTAATTGGCCAGGCGGACTGAGCAATAATTAAAGCTATGTAAAAAGTGTGTGTGCGCCCGGGTGCAACCATGTGGATGATTTATCTCCACAGGGGGGCTGATGAAGCCCATACTTAGAAGAAGCAGACAGGTTGTGATTGGAGCAGAGAAAGAGGAGTAAATCTTCGTCCTTAACTGCTCTTTTGTTATGGTGGTACAGTCTGTGGGTGGTCGTTCTGTATGGAAAAAATGGGGGATATGACAGATATATGTGTGCGTTCTGGAGTTAAGTGTATCCCGAACAGGGCTAAGTGGTTCTGGAGCACTTTTTGCTTTTTGCTTTTAATTGTAACATAAAAACGCTAAAAACCCAGACGGACGTCTGTGTTTTTGTTCACGTCTGACCCTTTGAATCTCTTTAGCCTCATGCTGCCTTATTTAGACCCAACGTCATTCGCACTTCAAATTCATGTGCGCCCCTCCCCTCTGGACGCCAAATGTCCTGCTTGACGTTTACCCAAATATAAACTTGACGCTTCTCCACATGTGGGAGGAGCTACTGTCCAAAGTTTTTCAATCTCATCAGGGCATGAAAGACACGGGTGATGTTTAGAGATCAGCGCTACTTCCGTCTCTCTGTGACCCAGTTTGACGACTTGCTGTCCCGCATTGGTCCAATGAGAGCAAAATAAAAATAAGAATAAAATTAGACAATCTGTTCATTACAGTCTCGATGCAAATAAGAAAACCATAAAGTTCAGGAGGAGAACCATTGTTTGGTTTTGGACTTCACCCAGTGATTAACGAAACGTCACAAGCCTAAGCTGAGTTCCTGATTGGTTGACGTGTCGCAATTTCTTTGCCAAATTTTAAATATTTGAACTCCCGACGCGCCGCGATGCCCGGAATGCACTGCTGTCAAACTGACATGATGCGCCCGACACTCCGAGCGCACTTTAGGACCTCTGATCGCGTCTGTACATCGACTTAAACCCTAAAACTGGAGGCCCCTGAAACGTTGGGTGTGAACGCATCTTAAGTCACCCTTGTGACCCGTACGTGTACGCTTCCGGTTTATGGGTTGTCCGGGTCCGTGGAGGGTCATAGAGACGAGCAGCCGCATCCTAAGGGGAGCACAGGTGTGTCTGGCAGGAGGTTTGTACGGTGACCTGAAAATGGAACGTACCATTGTCGTGCAAGTGGTAAACATACAGGTGATGCTGTTGTCTCCGGTTTGGACTTTACTGTAGAAACCCGTCTTGCTCTTCTGCTTGAACCTGATTGGACGGTCTGTCGTGAGTACTTTGAACCGCGATCACAGTGTGTAAGGGCACGGAGAAGACCTTCAAGCTGTCCTGTGATTGTGCTGATCAAACCTCTGAAGTTCCAATTGTGTCCCCTTGGGCTTCGACACAGCAGGATTCATAACTCGGACAGATTTGTAATTGAAAATTGCTTCCAGTAGTAATTAATAGCACAGCGGCAGCACTCTGGAGCTGGCTGTCTAGCCTGAGCGTGCCGCTTGAACAGCTGTCGGTCTCTAATTGCTGGTTAATTAATTAAATATCCAGCAGATTAGAGGAATTACGGCCAATTGTCCCTGAACAACTCTTAACGAGGCCTTGATTGGTGTCTTCAGCCATATCCTGTGGCTAAAATGATCCTTCAATTAGTGATTGAAAGCTCATGAAGAGAGCGTGGTTTATGATGGACAGCAGGAACTGGATTTCAAAACAGTCACTTCATTCAGAGGCAGAGAAAAAGTTTGGTGCAAACGTTGTGACAAATTCGACAAAAACTGAAACCGAAAGGGGAATTATTTTACCTGCAAACCTGTTAGTTAGTCCAACAGACTTATTGGAGTTGACCAAGTCAGCGAATATCAGAGGACAGACCATATTTTTTTTAAAAAGATTTTAAGATACGTCTGGTTATCATGGAAACTTTTTATGTCCTAGAATTTGAAAATCTCAAGTTGTTTTTAATTTATGAGCTGAAAAAAATCTATTATAATATATATATATATATATATATATATATATATATATATATATATATATATATATATATATATATATATATATATATATATATATATATAGCGGCCTCATGTTCCCTTTTACTGGCTCCATAAAAGATTTTCAGCCCACCCCCCTCAGTGAGGTGGTACAATCCGAACATTCTATAAACTAAAATTATTTCTTGCATTGAAGAATTTTGAGCATTTGAAAAAAAGAAGTGGCCTTTTTGCAAGAGTATGTTGGCAGAAAAAAAGAAAGGTCTGAGTTACTGTATGTTACTGTGAGGCTCCGCCCTTTTTTCTGATTCACAGATCACCAGAGGACTGATAAAAAAAGATCAAACCTGTACAGGGCACGCACCAAATATCAAAGTCATAGACCGCTCAGTGAGCCTGTATGGGCACGATTCCAGCAACAGGTTGTCGTGAACACTTAAGGGTACCTAACACGTAAAGGAAAGTATGGGTGAAAGAGGGAAAGTATGGGTGAAAGAGGCACGTTGTACAGATCTTTCATTTTTTCCCCCCAAATACCGATGGACTGCACAAGAAGCCCATTAGTTCAGCATATGGTGTTCACACTGGACTGTCGCTGCCCAATACTCGCTCCAGGCTTTTTCTTTCAGAGCTCTAGTCTGTTTTTAGACTTGGTGTCATAGAATTCTGGCCGGGTACAAAACGCAATGATGGATTTCTCCTCTGTGATCAACTTTCAAACAGTCTGTGAATTGAAAGAGACGCCATCCGTACGTCACTACGCACAACATGCGCATCGTCCATGTATGTAATTTCGGTCTTCCGTGATCCATGCGTGATACAAGTTAGTCATAGGTATTTTCTTGCGTTTCCGCCGACGGGTTTTTAAACTAGTCGAGATTTTTGGTGGGTTAAAAAATCACACAGTTTACGCGTATTAGAATGTGGCAGGATACCTTTACCACACGCACAACATTGGTACGTTCCATTTCCATCGCTTCCTTACGGGGGCTGTACGACACACCTGTATCTGTTAAGATGTGGCTGCTCCTCTTTATGACCCTCCACAGGCCCAGACAAGCTAAAAGCCTCCAGCACCCGTGTGGGTGAACCTCTCTCTGGGTGCATGTGACTAAGGCTGTACCTGTGCTCTTGGAGGTCCTCTCCTCTGGATGTTCAAATACAGTGCAGAGTGAACCTGAGAGAAGTTTCTGAGACTCAAACATCCGACTCCCAGCTGATGTGCCATTATTGCGGCTCGTCAGTAGTCGATGCCGTAATTGACCCGGTGTAAATGTTGAGTAGAGCAGAGCAAAGAGCTGTGCCTGATGGCCCGGCGGGGACCGACTGGAGTGGTGTCGATTACCAACAGCTGGAACAGCTTGGCGACGGCGCCCGATGGGAACAGGGCCAGTCGATTTTTTTTCTTTCACAGCGCTCGCGTACAGCTTTGCACGCCGGCTCGTTTTTCTCACGCTGACACGTTGACGGGGAGACTTTGCTGGCCTGGGCTGCCTCGGCAGACAGATAATAACTGTGGATGTCTGTGTTTGTGTGAACAGACAAACATGCATGCAGGAAGTGTGGAAGGTGGTTGACATTTGTGGTGACTTGGCGAGAACATGCCCTTTCCCTCTCATCTCCTTTAGCCGGACTGAAAAAAAGAGAACGATAAGGCCTTTTGTTTGGCCTGACAATGCACTAGGGATGCTGCCATGGGAGACGATTCAGAGTGTAAAAGGTGTCTGTGTCTTCTTCTAAAGAGGGGAAGCCCTCGTTTAGTAGGATTGCACAACTTTTTGCTTTATTACAAATGTACATCTAGATCTCAGTCTGCAAAAATATAACACATCCATGCATCACTAATAAGCATATGGATTCAGCATCACATCAAGCAACTTTTGTTTATCCACATACAAGAGCCGACGAGTAAAATAAAGTATCATGGCCACCATAAATGAAGGAAAATAGACGGATACATAATCATGTTTCTTTAAATGTTTTCTATGAAGCACTTTTGATTGTCTTTGCACACAGATCAAGCTGAACAATTAAACTTTTCTTGCTTTATATGAGAATGAAGTCACAACGTTATGAGAAAAAAGTCAGCATTTTGGACAAAGTCATAAATTATGACAAACCTATTATAACATTATAACAAAAAGACCAACTGTTTCTATAAAAAGTTGCAAAATTATTTGAAAAAATATATCAAGCTTTACTAGCGTAGAGTCGCAAAAAAAATTCCCCAAATATTGAGAAATAGTTTGTAAAATTAAAAGCAAAAAAGCTAAGAATTTCACTGGACTAAAGTTACAAATTATGATAAAAAGGCAAAATTTCACACAAAAAAGTTGTAAAATTTTAAGGAAAAAAAGGAAAATTTGATGCCAAAAAGGTTTGAAATTATCCTTATGTGCATGACATGTGGTGACAAACTGACCTCTGGGTGTATGAATGAAATAGGGCAGAATAAAGTAGCAGTCCTTTACACCCGTTGTATCTCTGAGCGCTTTATTTTGAAACTCTGCATCATCGACTCCGAACGCTGGAAAGCCGGCTGCACCAACAATAATTTGATTTTGAGTCGCCAAAAGGTTCAGAATTTTTTTGTATTTGAAACCATTTGGAAATAAAACTTCACAATAAAGCTTTCTTGATATTCTTTCTCATAAAATGTGTGACTTTTCTTGTGATTTTAAACGAAAATTTATACATTTATTGTATGACTTTTAAAGTCATAAATATACAGTAAAAAACAGTAAAAAAAATAATAATTACAACTGAAAGTACATTGTAACTGCCTTCAGAAGGAACCCACAATATGAAAAAAAGTGGTCAAATTAATTTTGGAATTTGTTTTTTAAGGGTCTTTCGGGGTAAAACACCATACCATACATGTTTTGGAAATATTTAAAACACAATACATGGAACCCTTACTATTCAAAACAATAACTTAATTATCTCATTTATTGAGATGCGAAATTGTAATCTGAAGACCATAAAGGCTTTGTTTTATTTTCTAAAATGAATTTGGGAATTTATTTGTGAATCTGAGATGATTGAAGGACACCTGTGACAGTGAAACCTGTTGTAATTTCCTTTTAGCGCAGGAAATAATGGACCAAAATGCACATTCAAAAAGACTTAAATGTAAGTATTGTTACAGTACCTTCCCTCAAAGGAACAACTCCCAGACATCCCAACATTTCCACCTCCCAGCTTTATTTTTCAGAGGGTTTGCTGGAGTCAAACATTCCTGAAATACAGTAGAAAGACAGAAAGTTAAAGACGGATACTTTGTCTTTCAAACCTTCCTATATGATTGCATAAAAGCCAGTAAATTGTCGCGCCCAAATGGCGTTCAGACACCAGTGGGATGAAAGAATGTAGTTTGAAAGTGATATTGCTCCAAAAAGAAAAAAATAAATTGGGCGGCATCCAAAGCAGGAGCATTCATAACGTTGTGTAATTACCAGCAGCACTTTGAGGTTCGGATCCTGTGAAATAACCAACACATCGTCCTCAAAATGTTGCAGAACTGAATGGCTGCCCTTTAAAGTAGTGGTGGCATAATTGGTACTTAAAAAAATTCTGAATAGTATCATATATCTTGAGCTGGGGTTGTAAGAGGAGGTGAGATGTTGCCTTGATCTCACTCGTCACACACACATTTGTGGATGATACATCAGGGCGCCGTTTCATCTACGAATTCCCAAGTGTACCGGGACGCCATACGCCAAAATGATCCTCTTTGAATGACGTGGTTGGACTAGAAGCGTGTGTAAATAGTGCAGGCAGTGACTAATGTAGTGACTTGTTAAGAGGGTAAATTACCTGCTTGTTACAGACAGACCCTCCAAGAGAGGAAGAAGCAGGAAAAATGTTCTGGTTGGGGTGGGGATGAACAAAGGGAAGAAACAGCGAGGATGCTGCTGGTATGCATATGAAGTTGGGTTTAAAGTAAAAAGGATATTTCTATTTTTTTGTGTCCTCCATCATCACAAAAATGCCACAAGAACATGTGAAAAAAAAACACCAAAAACAAAATTTTCATTGCAGTTTCCTTTGGTTTCAAGCCAGAAAGAGTTACGTCAAATCCAAAGTTGAGTGTGCTTCTAACATGTGAACATCTCAGATTATCGTGTTATATAATTTAAGTGTTAAACACACGTAGAAAAAGAAAACTGACGAATATTGTTTCTGGATGAAGACGTTTAAAAAAATAAAAAATAAAAAGCAAACCTGCATGTTTCTGTGTGAAAAACTAAATTATTCCTAAACCTAAAATGTGGTGTCGGTTAGGTAGCAAAACTACATCCTTATGTTTTTGCTATAATGAATAATAATGTTAACTTTGCTTAAGACTTATAATCATTCAATGATCGGAAACTTTTAGAAAGTCAGGATGGGGAAAAAAGACGTTTCACACATCAAACTGATCAGTTTATCCAACTTCCCTGCAGTATTTGGAGATTTCTTTTGCTTGCAGTTTGTTCCAACTTAAAGTGGGTTAGGTGTTTAGCAGTTTGGTTTTGGATTTTTCAAAACCTTAGTGAATTGTTGTGATGTTTGCAGATGACACTGTGATCTTAGTGAGAGCAGTGATTTGTCGTGATGTTTGCAGATGACACTGTGATCTTGGAGAGAGCAGAGAGAAGGTGGAGGTTTTCTCTAGAAAGGAGAGGAATAGAGGACAGCTGCAGCAGGACAGAGCATCTGAGGAACGGGGAGGTTACAGGGAGCAGAGGTGAAGAAGGTTGAGGACTTTA
Source organism: Oryzias latipes (assembly GCF_053564925.1). Taxonomy (NCBI): domain Eukaryota; kingdom Metazoa; phylum Chordata; class Actinopteri; order Beloniformes; family Adrianichthyidae; genus Oryzias; species Oryzias latipes. Next base: position 6,236,126 of record NC_136238.1, read on the forward strand.
AGGACTTGAAGGGTGAAGAAGTGTGTGCAGGCAGGTCAGAATGCGTGGAAGAAGAAGGTCTGATGAGTTAAAGGAGGGACAGTGAGGATGTTATTAAAAGGATGCAGAGGGTGGAGGTACAAGAGGAGCTTCATGGATGTAGAGGAGGGCATGAATGGTTTGAGTGAGGAGAATGGAGGCGAATGACTTCCTGTTAGTTTGAGAAAGTTTATTTGTTGTGACGCTGACAATAAACACTATAAATAGAAAAACATTTCCAAAAAAAGGAGCCAAAATTTGTTGATTAAACTGTGGAAACTAATCATTCTTCTAATTAAAGCGAAGTTGGGTCTCATTAAAAGCAGTGAACAGCGTTAAATGAATCTTCTTTCTGTTCGTTTCTCTTTTGCTTTGCTGGCAGAGCTCAGTCTTTTGTCATTTTTCTGAGCTTGTTTAAATAAAAAGTCTATGCAGAGCTGATTGTAATGCAGCCTCGTCTTCTTCCAGCGCTTGCACAGCATAAACAAACGCTTGCATTTTGTGTTCAGGAGAACAGACAGTTTAGGTGACTGTTAAGAAAAAACATTTGATTATTTATACATGCAGGCACACATGGTTTGGAGTTGAATTACTGTTGTGAGAAGTTCAAGCAGAGGAACCAAACGAAAGCACTCGAAGGCATAAAATTTGATTAAATTTGGACCTGATAAAAAAAAATAAAATTTGATTAAATTTTAGGGAAAATCTCTGTGGCTCCAAAGTTCTCTGCAGATGCAGTTGTATAGAGGAGCCCAGATCCATAATAAAAGTTAATAACTGTCCTGATCCAACCAAAACAGGATGAAGTTTCTTCTTGTGCAAAGATGTATTGCTGTAATTAAGGAAAAGGTTTCTGCTGAAGAAAAGAGAAATCTGAGAAGATGGCATAATCTGTTCAAAAACTTTAACAGAACCAAATTCATTATTTCACCCAAATTTTCCGGAAGTGGAAAATGACCCTAATCCTTAAAAGCTTAATAACGGCAAAAGTTTAACTTTAACATCAAATGTACCGTAAATTCCGGACTACAAAGCGCACCCGATTACAAGCCGCACCCACCCATATTCATGTGATTGACTGCTTTTATACATATACAAGCCGCGTCAGAGTACAATCCGCACATGTGATAGCCGATATTGTCATCTTTACAGATCACGCCCAGCATCCCAGAGTGAGTGCAATGCATTAGCACATTGTGGGTGGTGCCAATTATGCCTCTGGGTCACGCATTTGAGTGTATCCACATCTGACAAACAGCATGGACCTATATTCTGTTCACAAGTCCCTCAGTTATGGTGTTTTTATTTCATTTTTTTTTTTTTACTTATTGACAATCTAGGTATCTAACATAAAATTACAAACAGTAACCATATAATCAACATTACATCCCTCAGTTATAATGAGGAAATTTACATCCGCGATTCCACATTTCCCATGAGTCTTAGGGGCTAAAGGCGGGGCCAACGCCCGGCTCGCCATTCTGTTGTACGTGTTTAAGAATGAGCAAGTAGCAGCAGTGCATGGAGGGGTGAACGGGAAAAGCTCTCCTTCCGCTTGTGTCGCAGCAGCGTTATGGGAGTAACAGGACTGGTTAGAAAACACAACGGTAAAATAAAGCAGCGGCGACTGAAAAGCGCGCGCCTCAGCGCGATACGCGCGCCTCAGTGCGGCGCGTGCGTCAGAATTCAGAAGCCTCTGCACTCCGCCGACGCCTCTGCGCTCCGCTCCCGCCCCGCGCGCTCCTTGTCTCCCCTTCCTATCTACTCCGACACCTCTGGCCAGCGCGGCTTCAAGGAGGAGCACTTCGTCCCCGTTGCGCCGGTGGACGGAGCGAATCGTGTCTGTGCAAAGCAATCGGACTTAATACTGTACGTTTTGTGTATGAGGGGCGGATGCGTTGTTACGTGTGGGAGCCATCAGACTGCCATCGGCCCCGCAGCTCAATCAGCAGGAGAAGATGTCTCCAGCTCACACGGAGGCTGTGAGTTTTTCAAAGCAAAATTCCGCTTTTACGGTTTCCTTAGAAACCGTAAACTGAGTGTACATTCACTCCATGCGCTGTTCTCTCCGTCACGCAGCAAACCGGCTTTTCCAAACCCGTTGGTGACGGTGGACTTTTTTACGCTGCTTTTAACGATTGCTTTTAACTTGAAAGCTTCATCATAATGTAGTGGCGATCACGTGCACGTTGGGTCTAATGGCCCCAAAGGATTCTGGGATGCGGCCGGGCATGCGTGTTTCGTTTTGTTGAACCATGACTGAAGTGTCTAAGACCTGAAGTCAAGTCCATGCTGTTTGGCTGCTAAGAGGTGTGTTGAATAAAAATGCCTTGAGCTTGGTGTTAGATAAAGAATTCAAACTATTCACTGAGTTCGAAAATATGTGCATGGCGGCCGCTAATTAAATCCATAAATTAGCCGCGTCACTTAAAAAGCCGCAGGGCTGTAAGCGCAGGAAAAAAGTAGCGGCTTGTAGTCCGGAAATTACGGGTAATTCATGCAGCAGAGGCGCCCGGCTTCAAAGTTAGGTCTGAGTACAAACGGAGGTCCTGCAGCACGATTTGAGCATCGCAACACAATTTGGACGTGGTGGTGCGTCTAGAGTTAAAAAATTTGAACATTGGCAAAGGAGTGCTTGGTTTTGACCAATCAGAAACTCAGATTTTGGCCTTTGATGTGTTCAATGATGCCATCAGTGGGTAAAGACCCAAACAAACGTGTGTCTTCCATGCATTGAAGATGAGATAAAAAGTCAAAAGCATTTGGCAGTAGCTCCTCCCACACGTCACTTTTGTGAATATATTTTTGAACAGGTGTCGAGCAGAGGATTCAGCACGCGTCAAAACAGAAGTGTGATACGTGAAATAACTCCGGTGTGAAAATAGCAAATAGCATAAGGGTTGTCAGGTATAATTAAGCTTTTTTTTAGGTTCCGGTTCTGGCTGTGGGGGGAAAGGAAAAACATGACAACAGCTGTATGTGAAATGGGCTCATTGACCAGGTGGAGACAGTGAGAAAGTCTTTAACACCAACAGGTGGAGTGCATAAACATGATTAGAAAACAGAGGTGTCGAGTGGAACCAGAAGAAAAACCAAAAACCTGCAGCAGAGGATGTTTGGTTATCAGGCTCAGCAGAATCTATGTGATGTTTGATCCTTTAAATGAACCATTAAAATATCTTTATTGCAGTGTGTGTGACTTAAAATGACTCTTTCAGCCTCTGATTTCATTGATCTACAGGACAAAATGCCTGGTATGCTCTGTTGCTGCCATGGTGGCCGATCAGTTTTCTTTGTGACACGGGCTCACAGAAATCTGGTCTTCAGAACAGCTGGACTCTAGCGGTCCGGCAGATGTACTGACCTTTTGTACCTTTTGTTTTTACTGTTTTCAGCTAACACTGAAATGTGCTCAGTCCCTGTTCAAATCAATATTAAATAAATAAATAAAAATAAAAGTTGAATTGAGAGAGCCCTGCGACAGACTGGCGACCTGTTCAGGGTGTCCCCTGCCTTTGCCCTTAATAGGCTCCGGCAGCCCCGTGACCCCGTAAGGGACTAAACGGTAGAAGATGAATGAATGACTGAATGAACTGATAGATCTACCATGAGTGTCACATTGGATCCACATGCAGCAGGTTTATAATCTCAGCAATAAAGCTCCAAAAAGATAAATCAGGATCAGGCAGGCACGGATTGATAACAGGCACAAGAGCATCAGAGGAGAGACGGGATGGTCAAAACCCAGGCGAGGGACGGGGCAGGCGGCAAGCAGGCAAACAGAGTCAGGGTCAGGAGACAGAAGATCAGGTCCAAATATAACCCTCAGTAAGGATGGCAGAGTGGCATAAACAAAACTTTGCACTGAGTGAGCTCAGTACAGTGTTTAAGTATGCTATGGTTGATTGAATGAATGATAGTCAGGTGTGCAGCATCCAGGAAGTGCACACTGGGTGTGCTGGGAGATGAAGTGCTTTCCGAACTCTGGAGACTGCTCCGGCCGGTGACCAGAGGGAGAGACAGAGATCTGATTCTGGACACTAAAACTAAATTATGTCTGCTTTTTAGACTCCACCCACTTTAACAACATCCAACAAAAAAGAAAGGGAGATTGAACGGAATTTTAAAAAATCCAAATTATATTTTTTGTTAAGGTAGTGTATTCATTTATTTTTGCCGCAAAGTTTTTAATATGGAAGTAAATGGGATTGTGCTCCCTTCTGACACCGTCTAGTGGTCAATTACGGAATTGCAACGTTTTGTACTTCCTTGTTAGCTTAAGTTGTTGATGGATTTTGGTTGTCATGCGTAGATGATGTTTACATCGTGACTTGATGATAATAGCTGTTGGACTGCGCCTCACCTCATGAAACAGAGCACGACAGCACTTCTGCTGGAGTGACAGCCGAGACACACAACCGTTTGCCTGGACTGCTGGTAATTTAGGAAATGTGTAGCGGAGGGGCTGAAATGACAAGACGGGCATCTTTGTTGTGGTGCGCGGTAATTTGCTTTTTCCTTCATTGTTGCACCGCAGGAGAAAAGAAGCCCAGAAGCATGTTTGTTTTTTTCTGCAGCTTTCACTGCCTGTCCTCCTGGTGGGCTGGGGGTGGGTTCTTTCCCCCATTGTTGTGTACTTTAGCTCAGCTGTGCGGCCTCTGAGTTAAACACGGGAATCAGAGCCAAACGTCAAACTACACAAGACGAACACAGAACAACTTAAAGCATGTTTTCTTTTTCTGACTGTGACTTCAAAATAAAATATCTAAATATACTTAATGTTGTGCGAAAATTACAGGTACCAAGATAAATATGACTTTTATATTAAAAATATTCCCTTGATTTTTAAACATTTTTATTTTTCAAAGCTCTTTGCCTCATTGGTCATACTGCAGATTAATTGGGAAAACAAACATTTGTGAATAAAGCTACAATTTGTTGCCTAGCAACATATAAAAACATAATTTCTAGTTTGTATACCTCAAAAGAACTTTGACGACCCCCCCCCCCAGTTTACCACGCTGTGATCGCTGCTCTGTCGTCTCCATGGTAACCAGGGCCCTTTAGCTCTCCCATTTGTTCGGCTACTGAACTCACGGCTAGAAACAAAGGAGAAGGACCCGACGCTGGTAATTTCTTATCACCAAATCCCATTAGGCTCAGGGTTGTTTCCTTTTTTCCTGTCTTTCTTTTCTGTCTTCCATTAACCCCCACAATGGCGAAGCAGAAATCAGCATAGCCAGTCTGCCCAACCCCTATCCTCATCCCAGTAAGCCTCACACCTGCAATAAAACACTATTAAACGGATATTAGTATTTTTCTATTTTTATTTTACTTGTTTTTATTGTCACTTAATTAGTTTTCTCTAAAAAAATGTCAATATAAGACACGAGAAGTGTGCTATGGCCCGTGGCTGCTTCTTTCAAAGTGGTGGCTTTGTTGTTTGTTTCATCTCCATAGCAACCATTGGAGTTGTTGGTCACCTGGGCCTAATGGACAGCTCTAAGTAAATTTTAGAAGAATCTAAAAAAGTACATTTTTGGATTTCCTAGGCAACGAAGGTTCTTTGTTAGCCACGCCCACATTTTTTAATATGTTCATATCGTATGTCATATCAGCTTGAGCCAACAATTCATGTGTTGAATTTTCACAATATAGCAAATTATGTGCAAACAAAAGGGGAACGCCACTTTTGCGAGCTCGCCGCACTAACGCTGTTCAAAATCAACTTCCAATTCTAACATTTTTTTCCCATATAGCTTCCCAATGATCCTCGAAGAGTTAGGAGGAGATAAATCGAAATCCAAAAGAGGAGTTTAAATCTGTAGGAGGTACTAAATGAGATTTTTTTTATTGAAAGTTCAAGATGGCGGCCTGTTCTTGAGGTCAAAGGCCAACGAAACTTCAGCTTTGGTTGTAGATTTGTGAAGTGAAATTTCGTGAAGATCGCTCAAACAAAAGATCGTTCCCATATTGTTATAAATTAGAATGTCATGCATGTTTTGTCCTACATGACCTAGTTCTCTAAGCATGACTCAGCAGAAATTTTATCTGAGTGAAAATAAATCGCACTTTTAAAAGATCATGCTTTATTTTCCCCCCCTATGTTTAGGAACAGTCTTGTTTTTGGCCTTCAGACTGTTCAGGATGATACATGAAACAAATACACTTCCACATAAAATGTTAATGTAAAACATGCTGATGAGATTTTGGCAGCAGTTATGGAAAAAAAATGTGAAAAAAGAAAAGTAAAAGCCATCAAAAGAACAAAACGCCTTTTTTGGCTCAGGTCTCAAAATCTGTCCTCTAACCAGCAATGCGTGACGGTTCGAGTCTCACCAAATCTGACACGTCTCTCCCCGCTGAAAGGACCTGGTATATGGAAAAGTGTAATCACCCACAAACGTGTGTTTTAGTGTGTCATGCTTTTGTGCCCATGTGTGTGATAACCACCCAATGAAGGCAGATTGACAGACAAAGCTGTAATCGCTCTTCAGATGCAGCAGCTGAACAACTCAGAGGAAGTATTGACCCAAAAGCACTGTAATCCTCTTCACCTAACACGGGCAATTTCACGTAATACCTGTAATAACACGCATTCAGCCCAAAGCAGTTATCCAAAGAGCTTTGAGTCGCTGTTTTTCTGGGGCGAGTCCTTTAAATAAAGGCGACCACATTAATCTGTTACAACATAGGAGCCCTGGCTCTTTTTGTGAAGGATTTTCTCTCACGAACAGGTTGGTTTGCAGATTTGAAACACTAGAAATGTACAATAAACAAAATAATACTCTCTGTTAATAGTAAGGCAACTAAAAACTGATTAAAATTATCATTATTTTATCTGTGATTAATGTACTTAAGGGGACTTTGAAAGATAACACGAAGGAGTTTATCGTCAAGAAATATCAAAACCTAAACTCTGAAATGTTTGCCGAAAGCAAGAATCTAATAAATATACATAAAAAATAAAAAGTTTAATAGCAAAGCTAATCTGTAGCTTAGCCAATAGATATTAACTGTAGATGTTTCTGAAGGTTATGTTTCACACTGCACCCCTAGGAGAGGACCTCTCATTATCTGTTTGCTGGGTGTTGCTTAAAACAATAAAACCCTTTTAGTCCTTCAGTTAAAGGATCTGATATGCTGACAGATGTTTACAATTTTTAATCCTCAAGATAATTTGAAGTGAAAGTGAAACTGTAAGGAACCACACCAGGGTTCACTTCAAAACCAATATTGTACCCGTAAGATTTCAGACTTGATTCAAACTTCTAGCGACTTTCTTTCAATCTTAGACACATTCAGCCATTCAGGGGGTTGACCTAGCATCGTACGGCTACACCTCAGGGATGTCATGAAAATGGAACGTACCATTGTCGTGCATGTGGTAAATGTATCATGAAGTATACGTAAGGATAATGGAAGCTTCACACTCTTATAACAAACAGGTGATGCTGTCATATAGTGCCCTATGACACACTTTAGTCACACAAATGCAGCACGCACAGTTAACACGATACCCAAGTGCCCGTAGGATGTCCACACAAATTATGCTCTGATTGTCCAATTCCCTCATTTCGGACAGATGTATCACAAATGAACCATGTTAAAACCACACGGAAGAAGTACAAATAAACCATGTAAAGAACACGTAAATCAAAGTAGAACATGAAACGTGGGTGATTCTTGTGCTGCTTATATGGAATTCATTAGTGAATTACGGCACACGTATTTTTAACACAAGCTGCTATGCAGATTTTTAAGTTCGTTGTCGGGATTTACGTACAAAATCGTGCAGTCATTGAACGGGCATTGAAAGTTCAAACAGTTGAATTTTGTTCTATCGGTAAATTGGAATTGGTTGTGACGTTTCAATGGCGAAATCTTTGATATATTAGAATACATCAGTGAAAGAAAACGTGGGGAGCAAGATTTGCACCTCTTTGACATTTCGAATCAAGCCTTTCCAACTGTAGGCGGTGGACACACACTAGTGACTAGCGACAGTCCAGTGTGTACACTATATGCTACAATCTCATCTCATGCCCAATGTGAACGTAGCATGAGGCCTAAACTTACTAAAACTCTTGTTCTTGGATTTAAAGCTCACTCATACGAAACAACCTGTACCGAACCGTGTAGGAGCTCGATCCATAACATCCATAAAAATCCGGTCCAGAGATGTGAAGGAGCCAAAAAAAAAAACCTGGACATGGAACATAATGTAACAGAAAGCATGACTTCAGACATGAAAACTAAACTAAACAAAGCATAGATACCAACTACAAAATAAAGGACAAACAAAGAACTTTAGAGTGAATTAAAATACAGCATCACTTGAAAACAAGAGCAGAATTCATTCAAATTCAAAACTAAATGAGAAAGAACTTGATTAATAATGACAACAATCTTTAAAATCGCATTTTTCTTTCTTCCAAGAATATATTTTCAGAAAGTGTGGAGCGATTTATTTGAACTGAAATATTTGCATACGCTAGCATCATTGTTACAACCTCTGTGTTCACTCATGCACGCTTCAGCCACTGATTCTGTATTCATGTCACAAAGATTAATCAACTCGCTCATTCCATCTGATGATACGAAGTCCGTCCTGCACCACCTGAAGTAGGTGAGTGTGTGTGCAGCGGGCCTGAAGGGGGGGTGGGAACGTTTGACAGACAGTGAGAGCGTTTCTATCCTCAATCTGCATATCTGCATATTAACACTGGACCGTTCCTTTAATTTCCTACAGCTGCTGATAACTGTTGCCTGCTCTTTGTTGCCCCCACACAGACGAAAGATCGCTGAGTATAGACTGGTGCAAACACACGGTCATATGAGGGCTGTCAGTCACTGATATCGTATTGATTTGTTCTATTTAATAAATGAAACTAGAAGCAACATATTAAAGATCGTAAAAACAAACAGATGAGGTGTGCAGACAAATAGCATCATTTTTAGTTTTAAATCTTACCAGGTATGACTGAAATGATCCCATAATTCATAACCCAAACATTTTTTGCCCCATAGTCTCTATTTCCAATGCCAGCAGTCATCGGTGTTGCCCCGCCCACATTACAGACCAATCTTTTCTGATTGGTTGGCTTAACAAAAACAACATTCGCTTCTCCTAAACTCAAAAGGGGGGAGGAATAGAAGTAAAGCAAAAAATTAAACTGTGCTTATGAATTCTGCAGCTTGGGTTGTAACTATTCCCGCTTTGTGAACCCTGCAAGCGGGTAACTGCTGAAGATGAGTTTATAAATGGGGAGGAGACCTCAAAAGGGGTCGATGCAATGTGGTTTGGGTGGCAGTCGAGGCCGGGTGCCTCAGCGGCCCAAACCCCGGTCATGGAACTTGGCTTTTGGGACAAGGAATGTCACCTCTCTGGGGGGGAAGGAGTTTGAGCTGGTGCGAAAGGGTTGAGAGATACCGTCTAGATATAGTCGGGCTCACCTCCACACATAGCCTGGGCTCTGAAACTCAGTCCTTAGAAAGGGATTGGACTCTCTACCCCTCTGGAGTTGCTGAAGGTGAGAGGCGGTGGGCTGGTGTGTGCTTACTCGTGAACTCCCATCTCAGCCGTCAAGTGTTGGAGTTCACCTTGGTGGACGACAGGGTCACGTCCCTCCCCTCTTACGGGCCAAACAGCAGTTCGGAGTACCAGACCTTCTTGGTGGCTCTCGAAGGGGTACTGGAAAATGCTCCAACGGGGGACTCCATTGTCCTCCTGGGGGACTTCAATGCCCACATGGGCAATGACAGTGGCACCTGGAGGGGTGTGATTGGTAGGAATGCCCCCCCTGATCTGAACCCGAGTGGTGTATTGTTATTGTACTTCTGTGCTCGTCATAGTTTGTCCACAACGAACACCATGTTCGAGCACAAGGGTGTCCATCAATACACCTGGCATCAGGACACCCTAGGCAGGAGGTCAACGATCGACTTTGTAGTTGTTTCAGGCTACCTTCGGCCCTGTGTCTTGGACACTCGGGTGAAGAGAGGGGCAGAGCTGTCCACCGATCACCACCTGGTGGTGAGTTGGATTCGCTGGCGGGGAAGGAGGCCGGAAAGACTTGGAACATACTGTGAGGGTCTGCTGGGAACGTCTGGCTGAGCCCACCGTTAGGGAAGTCTTTAACTCCCACATCCGGGAGAACTTCAAACAGGTCCCGAGGGAGGTTGGGGACATTGAATCCGAGTGGACCATGTTTTCCACTTCCATTGTCTCTGCTGCTGCTCGGAGCTGTGTTCGCAAGGTCTCTGGTGCCTGTTGCGGCGGTAACCCCCGAACCCGGTGGTGGACACCGGAAGTAAGGGATGCCGTCAAGCTGAAGAAAGAGTCCTACCAGGCCTGGCTGGCCAGCAGGACTCCAGAGGCAGCTGACGGGTATCGGCGATCTAAGCGATCTGAGCGGACTGTTGCGGAGGCAAAAACTCGGTCCTGGGAGGAGTTTGGTGAGGCCATGGAGAAGGACTATCGGTTGGCCTCGAAGAAATTCTGGCAAACCATCTGGCACCTCAGGAGGGGAAAGCAGTTCTCCACAAGCACCATTTTCAGTGTAGGTGGGGGGCTGTTGACTTCGACTGGGGAAATTGTCAGGCGGTGGAAGGAATACTTCGAGGATCTCCTCAATCCCACTGACACGCCTTCTTTTGAAGAAGCAGATAATGAGGGCTTTGGGGTGAGGCTGTCTATTTCCCAGGCTGAAGTCACTAAGGTAGTCAACAAGCTCCTCGGTGGCAAGGCCCCAGGAGTGGATGAAGTCCGCCCTGAGTACCTCAAGTCTCTGGATGCTGTGGGAGTGTCTTGGCTGACACATCTCTGCAGCATCGCGTGCCAGTCGGGAACTGGACTCCGGCAGGGCTGCCCTTTCATCACCGGTTCTGTTCATAGTTTTTATGGGCAGAATTTCTGGGCACAGTCAGGGGCCGGAAGGGGTCTGGTTTGGGGACCACAGGATTTCCTCTCTGCTTTTTGCAGATGATGTTGTCCTGTTGGCTTCATCTCCAGCGCGCATTGGGGCAGTTTGAAGTGTGAAGTGGCTGGGATGAGAGTCAGCACTACTAAGTCTGAGGCCATGGTTCTTGACCAGAGAAAGGTGGTTTGTCCTGACTGGGTGGGTGGAGTGCTCCTGCCCAAAGTGGAGGAGTTTCAATATCCCTGGTGTCTTGTTCAAAAATCAATCTATCAATGTAGGAAGATTGGAGATTGGAGCGTGAGACTGACAGGCGTTCGCTGTAATGGGGTTGTTGTGCCCGTCCGTTGTATGGAAGAGAGTTGAGCAAGAAAGTAAAGCTTTCAATTTACCAGTCGATCTTCGTTCCAATACTCACCTATGGTCATGAGCTCTGAGTCAAAGAACGAGGTCTCGAATAAAAATAAGCTTACTCTGGAGAGTGTCTGGGTGTGCCTCTAGAGAAAAACTCGGTCATCTGAAGAGAGCTCAGTAAAGTGTACCAGTTGAGGTTACTCAGGCATCAGGTCCCGGTGCCTCCTGGACGCCTCACTGGGGAGGTCTTCTGGGCATGTCCCACTGGGAGAGGGCCCCAGGGGAGACCCAGGACAGAGCACGTCCCTCAGCTGGCCTGGGAATGCCTCGGTGTCCCCCCAAAGGAGCTGGAGGAAGCGGCTGGGGAGGGGGGAGTCCGGGTATGTTGGCCTGGACTGCTGCCTGCGTGACCCAGTCTCAAATAAGCGGAGGAAGATGTCTGGATGGATCCCAGATTTGTTTGAATATAAAGTTCCAAGCAGATGTTTTGCGTCTTTAAGTCTTTTTTAATTTGTCAGATTATCAAGTCTTTTTGAGATTGATTTAACATTGAAAGAAAAAGGGGGGCCATCTTGATCACAAAGACTAGCCATGGATTTCCAGTCTGAATGGTCAAGTTTTTGTTTTTGTCTCCTGGCTTTGGTGGAAACCTGCTTTTCTAAAATGCTGAACTGTGTTAAAAAGACAGAGATAACAGAAAAAATTTTGGTCGCACAAAGTTTTCCCAAAAAAGCCATTGAAAGAATCCCCCCCCCCCCTATATTTGCAACGTATGTTTTTCCTTTCAAGCTCCTTGATTTACACGTTTAGTTGGAGTTACAAATGGCCTTCGGGCTTTCTGGGGTCACTCCTCGAAGATTAAAGCCTTCTTAACCAATAGAAATGCAATCACAAAGGCTTTCACCTCCCGTCTTCAGACGGTCGCTGCTGAAAGTTTCCTCCATGAATTTTTTCCTTTTCATTTTAACCCTCTCAAAGCTGAAAGTGTGTGTTTCTGTGTGTGCGTGCGCGTCTCTCCAAGGATCTTTCAGTGAGATAAACACTTGAGGTGCTGAAGAAAAATCGGTTTTATAGTAAGGTCAGAAGCACTGTGTGTCTCAGCCTGAGCGAGAAGAGCAGGGATGTTTTTCCAACAAATAGAGGACATTTTTTTCAGAGCAAAAATAACAGTGTGGAGTATCTTTGCTTTTGTCTGTACCTTAAATACAAAGCAACTTTCAATGAGGTCAAACACATGGTTTATTTGATCAAATGTATGAAAACAAAGTGAGTATAACATTTAGACTTTACTACGGCAAAAAAAAAAAAATTCCCAAGTAAGCGACAAAGAAAGTGAAAATAATTTGATTTAATATGTTCAATTTTTCTCGTCTATTATTGTCCGAAAGTATTAGAAACGGTTCAAATCCTTATTAGATTAGACTTACTTTAAATCTGAAAGAATGCTTTTGCTTTTTTAACTGAGTTTAGTTAGAAAATTTTGGAAAAAACCCTGGAGCTTCTATTGGAAGATATACGGTAAATATGGTTTGTGCCTGGATGGAATTCTTTGCCACCAAGTCTTTGCTATATCGGAATAGAGCTGTGAAAGAAAAATCACACGCCCAGTGTATGCGTAGTTTCAGTCAGACTCGGACCAATCGCTGCTTACTGATGACGTCTGACTCCAACATGACCATTTCTTTTGTGATGTCTGTATCGCAAAAGAATTGGCGGCTGAATTGTAAACAAACAGTAAATGTGACGCCATCGATTTCAAGAAGGGAAAATCTAACTGATATGAGCATTTTGTGACGATTATTTACTGTCTTCTGAAGATGATATTTTATTTAAAAAATACATTAAAATACATTTTTGGCAAAAATTGTTCAAACAATTTGCATTGTGATCTATATTCGCCAATCTAGTGAGCAACAATGCACACTGGTTTATCGTTGAGACTTCTGGGAAATGTCTAGTGCACTCGATTTTGAAATTTTAGATTTGGACCGCACTATAAAATGGCAAACGCACTTTATAGTGCACTAAGTTGGGAGTAGGGAAGGAATTCTGACACAGCCTCACTCTCAGGCTGTGTCTGAATTCCCACACAAACCCCTAACTACTAAACAACTATATACTGCGGCACTATGTAGTGTCCTGAATTTTAAAAGCAACACCATGTTCACTACTTTTTTATTGTTTTTTGTAGACGGCAGATATGTCCGAATTCCTTCCCGACTCCTTACATACTCATTATATAGTGCGTTCTCCATTTTGTAGCGCGTACTAAAGGAATTCGGACACAACCTCACTCTGAGTTCTCAGATACAGTCGATGATGTCATGTGACGCGACGTGTCAGGTGTGCGTGGGGACCAACAAACAATCACCAAATTATCTAATCAAGTTCTCTGTAGCCAGGTAGCAAATTATCATGGGATATAATCCCGGAGTTTGTTTTGGGGAATTATCCAGCGTCTCATTGAACTTAAAAGATACATTTTTTTTATATTTGTTATTTTGTATAAAAATTGTCTTTCATGTGAAAATCTTTTAATTTCTATGTTGTACTACGTAAATAATCTACCTTTAAACATATAACTTTCATTGCTCTTTATTGTCTGTTGCAGTAGTTGAGCAGTTGTGTTTGTTGGAGCTGAAAGCAGAACTACTTTCCCAGAAGTTCTTCCAGCCTGTTTAGATGTAAACATGCATACAAAGATATGGAGCCAGTGCAATAACTGTGCCTCTGCGATTTTGTCTTCCTGAGAATCCTCTTGTTGTCTGTCAAACTGAGAGCAACATAATGCACTTCTTATCAGACCCAAATTGACATCATGTGCTAACATGTGAAATTGACAGCGCGTATGTTGTGTCCGAGGGCTAGACTGACGGTTCAATGATGGGATGATAATGTGCGTTCATCACGCTGGAGGCGGACAAAATGATGGACGGCGCCGTTTCTGGCTCTTATCCTGATCATCTGTCCGGTTTGACTGACTGCGCCGTTGCTGCTCTGCAGTTTTCACCCTGCATGCGCTCCGTCAACCGAAATATCTACCTGACACACACAACAACTGGGGGGGATTTGGAAGGCAGGAGGTTGTTAGAGATGTGATGTCTCCAGCGTTAGCTGTATCTTTAAACAACTATAAACTTTTGATCTATTTTCAAAGTGTTCAAAGTCTTCTAGTGGTCTTTTAGTTATAATGATGGTGTTTTTAGCCAAAATCAAAAAAACGTCTATCATTTTCTAGGACATAGTTTCTGCAGAGCGGCAGGAGATCATTAGAAATTCACCTCTGAGTGAACATTGTCGAGAACTCTCCAGCTAGTAGGGCTGTCACCAATGATTATTTCAGTATTCGATTAGTCAACGATTATTGTTTACATAAGGTGATGGGAGATTTTTATTTTATTTTTTACAAAAGGTGACAGTGCTGGTACTCAGTCTGCAGAGGTTCGTGTCACGTATGGTACTGCTGATGCTTGGCATATGGTGCATTCACAGAAATTAAAATTGTACATGCACAGTTTACGACTTTCAATTTCACCTTATAAAAAAAGAGGTTAAGGTCCCAGGTAAGCTATATGCTGAAAGCCATAATTGGCTCTAAATCCATCCTCTTCGACCATTGAGAGAGGCCTCATTCCTTTCAGAAACACATTCAGGATGCTCTTTGGAAGTGTTGCATCTCTGGTCTGCACTGGCTCCTCCTCAGTCTACAGTCAATTGCGCAGCCCAAAATTTTGAGCTTCCGCGAACAGAAAGCCTGTGATCGCCGGTCGTGAGCTCTACGTAAAAATTGGGTGTTTATTGATCGCACACCGACAGTTCAACCGGTTAAACTTTTTCATGCTGAATCGCAGCGACGCAGCACTGTGACCAATCCGGGTACAGAACGCAGTGTGTTGTAAAAAAAAAAAAAGAATACAAAACTGCACAAATTAAATCTGCCAAACAACAATACTATGGAAGGTGACCGGTGATACAGCTAAGGGACATTTTACTTTAGCTCTTCTTTCCTGATTTGTCATGTTTGCCCCTGGTTTAAGGTAAAAAATTGCCACATGTGTCCATATTTTTTCTATCTATCTGCCTTTTAAGGACATCTGAGGGCTGTCCCTTTGGGAGGGGGTACTGTCAGTCCAGGTTTTTCTTTTGTTTTCTTGGCCTTCCGCTACTTGGTGGTGATGTTACAACTTGTGTGTCCTTCTGTTTTAGGTTATCGTTTGCATCATGGACTCTATGGTTTCACTTGATTCTAGGGGGGGATCGTCTTACCTTTCCCCCCATATTACCAACCTGACTTCCCCCAGCTGAGCTTAGTTCCAGTGTCGTCTCTGACTGCCAGCCCCCTTCTTCCTCCCATTACGCTCTTTATCTCCCCATCACTGTTGTGTCACAGCTTTTATCTTGTCACCCTCACCAACCTCTTCATCGCGTTGTCCTGCTGCAGCAGCTATCTTCCTCTTTGTCACTCTGATGAGGGTCAGCGGGTCAAACCTGAGGGGCTTGTCATTAGGTGGGAGTGCACACTACTGACGTTACAAAATGAAGCAGACATGATAACAAAGACTGTAATGATCACTGTGTGAAGACTGGAGTCTCTTAAGTAAACCTTTATAAGTACAAGGACAAATGTATTATATAGAATCAGCGGCAGCTGCTATCAGCACTTGAATCTGGTTCCTATTCCTCCCTACAAATAATTAATTAGTATAAAACCCTTTTATTTCCAGTACTTCTCTATCAACTTGTTACTTTAATGAGAGGTTTATTAAAACTCTATTTCTAGAGGGACGGGCAAAACCCTGCAGAAAACCCATAAGAACTGAAATAACTGAAAGCTGAAGTTACAACTTCTCAAACGGTTTAGTTACAGTCTTTGGCTTTGAGTTTTACCTTTTTGAACCTCCTGTGTGGACAATTTACTTTCTGCTTCATGATGTATCTGTCAGATGAACTAAATGAACCAGCAGGAAACTGCTGATGGTGCTCATTACGTCGATCACGATCGACAGGTCCATCTTCAAGGACGTGAGGGTAGATCATAGGTCAGCAAAGATAAATATAACCTAAAAAAGTAAAAATATATTTCAAAAAGATCTGTCAGCGAATCAAAATCATCACCAAGAAGTACGGGACTTGATTGATATGCAGAACGGCCAATCGAACATCCTCCAAAACATACGTCACTGCACATGCGGGTTTAGAGACACTGAGCGCAAATTCTGTCTGTCATCAGAAAGTCGCTACTTGCCTCACGGCACCGGCACGTCAAGTCCCCGCTAGAAGACCACTCTGGCCTACTGGAGTGTTTATTGAGGCCCGGATCGCCCTGCGTGCCTCCGAAAATCCCGCCTGATGGATCCGAGTTCACTTTAAGACATTGTTGTCACAAAAGTAGCTCACATGCCAAAGAAGTGTGGACACCCCTGCTGTACACAATCAAGGTCTTTGTTAAGTCCATCCGCCTCTTTTTATTTCCAATTGTGTCTCTTTAAAAATATACTTTTATAAATATGTATATGAAAATGTGTAATAGATTTGTTTATTTTTAAAATGGAAAATGTTCCTAAATTTTTAAACAAATATTTTTGACAAAAGCCTTGGTCACACGCACTCGCACTAAACCAGTTCAGTGGCCTTGTGTCCACCCCAAGACTGGAAGGGGTTCAAACCCAGGCCGAGTCATACCAAAGACTTTAAAAATGGGACCCAATGCCTCCCTGCTTGACATTCAACATCAAGGGGTTGGATTCGGTGGTTAAATCCACCAAATGGTGCCCGAGCGCGGCTGTATCTGCAGCCCACCGCTCCCTCAGGGGATGGGTCAAATGCGGAGAGCAAATTTCACACATCTGTGACAGATAGTGTGATTTAATTTAATTTAATTTAATTTAATTTAATTTAATTTAATTTAATTTAATTTAATTTAATTTAATTTAATTTAATTTAATTTAATTTAATTTAATTTAATTTAATTTAATTTAATTTACCTGTTGCAGGTTTTTGGGTTGTCCGGCCCGTGGAGGGTCAGAGTGGCACGACTGCACCTTTTGAGGAGCGCAGGTGTGTCTTGCAGTTCCCTTCAGGATCCTACAGTCACCTCAAGGGACATCATAAAAATGGAAAGTACTGTTGTTGTGTGTGGTAAGTGCACCGTGAAATATTCGTAAGGCAAACGGAAGTCAAATGCACTTATGACATATGGTTGACGGTGTTGTACACCAATCTAGACCAGGGATGGGCAACTCCTGGCCCATCCCTGGTGTGTCTACATGATCTGTAGATATCTAGATGTTGGAAAACATGCAGGAGTTGCCCATCCCTGGAATCATTAGAAGGTGCGAATACTGGCCCCTTAGTGACCGTGTGCAAATGTGTGATATTTGTTCACGGCATGTCCCTTCTGGGGTCGCCATAGCTTTCACGTGGTTTGGCACGCCAGATTGTCTTCCTGACACAACCCTGTATTTTATCCAGGTCGGGAACTGGCACAGGTAGACTCCGTTTTAGGCAGTAGCGTGAAGACCCACACTGGATGAAGCTCATGACGCCTCCTCGGATTCAAACCCCGACGTCCTGTGTGCTAGTCCCGCTAGTCCTTGTCCTCATTTCTAAGCGTCAGGCTGCATGAAGGGAGTGCGCATGTACGACGTGAACAGCACAAACAGGCTCCTTGCGCCGACTGCAACATTAAAGGGGGCTCAAAAACATGAAAAATCCCTTCGACACATCTTTGCCTCACCCTTACCCTTACTCATTCTTACGTGTTATGTTAAGCCACGTTATGTTCACACTGGTTTAGGCGTTTGAGCGACCATTTCCAATGAAACGTCCATGTAAACGAGCATATATGTGCGTTTTGGGCTTCTGCATTCTAAACTCTCGCATTCGCGCGTAGCTACACGAGTTTTTAAGTCTGTTTTTGCGCTCATTGATAGAGATGTACTGATGCCGTTCAGCGTCTTCTTGAATTTGCGTCCCATGACCAGTGTGTACATAGGATGGGTGTTCCCTATGACCTGTCATTCGCAGTATGTCTATTGAAGAAAGAGCGTAGAGCGGTCTAAGACCTTGATAATTCACGCGAGCCATTTTTCGCCCATATCCACCCGTAAGGGCAGCTGTTACTAAGACTAAAGTCTCAGGTTGGCTGACTTGCTAACCTGTTGCTGCAGTTTTCTGGGGAATCTTTCTCTTCTGGGTTTCAGACTCAGAGCTGCTCGGCGTGTGCTGCTGCCGCTGCTGTTTGTTTAGGCGTCTACGACTGTTGTTCGTCGTTGGTAGAGCGCTTGGGTGCAGCTATTTGTTCAGCTTGGCCTGTTGCTCAAGGTTATGCGTCTGTGTGTGTGTGAGAGTTTGCTGTGTGGAATAGAATCTAAAGTAAACACACGTGTGCGTCTCCTCTGCCGACTCCAGGTGGAGCTGGATGAATGGATTCAGGGACATTGATGAGCCAGCTGCAACACTAGACTAAATATGGGATAGAAAAAAAAACATACATTTCAAATTAAAAGCATTTGGTGACACAGGAAGGGTTTTGGCTGTTTTATACCACAAGAAACGTTTGTTGAATCTCCAGTTTGAGTCATATTCTGTGTGTTCGCATGTGCGTTATTGATGTTTACGCTATTTTTGGTGCATTTATTTATCTGCTATCTAAACCAGATTTTAGGAAGTGAGCTAAACTCTAACAGACGATGTCTCCTCTGTTTTTTAACATGAAAAAAAAAATAAAAGAAGAAAGCTAAACATCTTTTACTTTTGAAGAGCAAAAACTTTATAAACAAACAAATAAACAGCTTGATAATCAACAGAGCCAATAGCAGCAGCTAAAGGGTCTCTAAACAAGTACCACATTTTTTTACACTCCAGTGAAGAATCTTTCAAACCGAGTGTTAAAACTTCAAATTGTAAATAATTATATTTCTTGTAAATAATAAAATCCAAAAAGGTCCACACAGGAAGTCAAAGACGTCAGAGATTAATTTAATTAAACGTGTGGGGAATTCTGAGCTCAAATATTAATAATTATACTGTCGAGAGTGTTTTTAAAGATTTATTTGAACTGTAATAAACTATAACACAACAAACAAGTGGGTTCAGAATTCAAAAGGAGTAGAAATACGGTTTGATCAACATTGAAAACTGTTATTTTAGACTGACACACAACAGTGTAAATGTTGCAAAGGAGACTAAAACTGAGTCGTTTAGACATATTTAATAAGTTCTTTGGGGTCACATTATTAAATCTACCTCCCCAAGCAGCTATTGATCAGGTGGGCAGAAGATGAGGGGGGAGGGGGTATTTGAGAACCATTTGTCGTTAATTGGGTGTCATTTCACGTGTAAAGTAGTAAAGTGATTTTTTTCCCCCTGATTTCTTCAGAAATGTGAGAAATGTGGGTGGAAAACGGGAATGTGACCATTTGAAGCTGTTTCAAACTCTAACTTCCCCTCAATGCAGGGTTGGACTGGTCATCTCCAACCCCCCATTGGATTTTTTGTGGCAGAAATGAAGCTTCAAGGAAAGACATGTTACCTGGAGTTTGCTCCGCCCACCTCAACAATGTCCCAAATTTAGCCGATGTCCTGCTCAAAGCTAAACAACGGTTTAGCCAAATAAAAAAAAATTGCACACTTTTGCCTCCCAAAGCCAAATTGAAAAGAAACTCCTGACAAATTTTAAAACCAGGATGTACATCAGTTCATCATTGATATAAAAACATTAAAAAAAAGAAAAGAAATTAACTTAAAATGAGATCTAATGGGAAAATGCAACCAGCCCCTTGTGGTCTTTTGAGGAACTGCAGCATTTGGTCTTCCCTGGTTGTTTTTATATTCATGAACTGAAAAGAAAAATCTTTAGGTTTGGTGTTTTGCTTAAACCCACATTGACCCTAAAACATGGAATTTGAACCCCCAATTTACCCTCCCCAGCCCTGAAGTTCATCTCATTTTCCTCACATCCACCTCGTTTACATTATTTGCTGCAGCGTGAGATTCGTAAAACATCCTTGATGTTTTTCCCCTTCAGGAAAAAAAACCATTTGCCTGCAGTTTGAATAATTTGACCACTTTTTCTGGTAATTTTGGAAGTTTACGACCAAATAATAATTTAGGTTCGAAGCAGAGTTTAAGAGCGAGATGCGGAGGCAGAGTCGTCCAGATAACCCACCGCCGTCTGATTTTTTTTGAAAATCATTGGTGTGTTCATCATTGGTGTGTTCATGGCTGCACGGTGGCGCAGTGGTTAGCGCTCTTGTCTCACAGCAAGAAGGCCTCCAGTTCAAGTGGGGGACATGTAAAACACAACATTTGGGGGCCTTTCTGTGTGGAGTTTGCATGTTCTCCCCGTGCATGCGTGGGTTCTCTCCGGGGTCTCCGGCTTCCTCCCACCATCCAAAAACATGCTTCATAGGTTAATTGGCAACTCTAAATTGTCCATAGGTGTGAATGTGAGAGTGAATGGACGTGTGATTGTGGATATTCTACCCTGCGACAGACTGGCGACCAGTCCAGGGCATCCCTTGCCTACGCCCAAGTGGCCGGGATAGGATCCAGCAACCCCGTGACCCCGAAAGGGAATAAACGGTTAAGAAGATGAACGAATGATGAATGAATGGTGTGTTCATGAATGTTGTCAGCTGCTGTCAGGCGAGGATGACGTCATAGGGCGGTGCCAGCTGGATCGCCAGCCGACAGCTGCTCTGATTGGACGATGTGTAAATGTCTTTGGACGGCGGTCATCCATATCACGTGTCAATGGCCGCAAACCGCCCGGTAACCGCCACTTCTCGATTACAAATGCCGCCACACGGTGGCCACCTGCCAAATTTGCTCAAATTTGCTGAGGTCGCTGCACCCGTGGCGCATTTGTGAGCTAAGTTTAACAGTGCAAAGCCAAAACAAAAAGCCGCTTTTCTCTGGTCGGAATCAGCTGATTCACATGAACAGTTACGGCACGTCGAAGAGGTCTGTATCTACGCACTTTCCTGCTAGCTTACAGCCCCTCACACCCCCAATCTAACATTACCTGTACACCAAAAATGGTGAGCAGTGCAGCCGTGCAGTTTGGATCCAGATTCCAGCTCAGACCAGGAAAACAAAGACCTTCGTGGATCTATTCGTCTGCAGGTGGAAGCATCAGCATGGAGCGGAGCAGAATAATTTATATGATCTATTTTTTTTAAACACCCTTTAACAGAAATGCAGTTTTAATCTTAAAATCTTTTATGTACTGCATGTCCTCCAAGTTCGAGAAAAATGCCACAAGAATATATCAAAAACACCAAAAAAACATGATTTTTTTTTATCAGACAGTCTTCTTCATGTACAGAATGCGTTCAGTTCAGCAAATCTACATAAATCTTTAATTAGCTAGTGCTGTATCGAGAAGTCTGAGCCACGTCTGACTTTAACGTCACAAAAACACCGACCTTGATTTTGCACCGAAACGTGATTTTTGGTGAGAAAGTGAATTCTCTAACGTTCAGTGTCGTTTCATCGTTTCAGGTGGGATCTGCCCTCCTCATCGCTCCAGCTTTAGCAGAAAGCAGGAGTTTCTAGGGCCTGACGTCGATTATGTCTCTCCCAGCGTTTTCAAAGCGCCCCCCCCCCCCCCCCCCCCTTTCCACATGCCAGGCAATTCCCAGAGGCCTCTTTGTTGACACGGCCGCCACAATGGGAACCAAAGGCCTCCCATTATAAGCCTAACCCTAGGCCCAGTCGCTGCACTACGGGGTGATCCAGCGCAGTGTTTTGGCCAAAGCCCCCCCTGAATATCAGCCGGGATGTATAAGACAAACCCCCCCCACACACACACACGTCCGTCCAGCCACGCAGCTTTGTTCAGTCATTCTGCTCCCACAATGGGACATCACACTTTGGAAGTAATTTTGTAAAAAGGGGAAGCCAATCAAAAATAAAGGCACTTATTGTTTCTCTTTTGACACACATTGCAGAGCGGCCTGCCCCCTCCCTCGTCGGTTGCTTTCTCTGTACAGCCCTGGAGTTCATTCATGTCTATTATAGGGACAAATTAAATAAAACCCCAGCATGGGATGGTGGTGGTGGTGGTAGGGGGGGAGACAGAGAGTCCCTCCGGACTTTTAATGGTGGTGTAGCAAAGAGTCAGCGATGGGAGGACGACCGCGGAGCAAAAGCATGAGCGGAGAAGGTTTGAGGAAGGCAGGAAGCGCTCAGAGAAGACATGAAGTTGTGAAGAAGCAGGAGGAGAGGAGATCAGGGGAAGAGAAAACCAGAACCCGTTGGGGGGGATCCGGGTCGGGCTCCATCGGACAGGTCCGGGAGTGAAGAGGGTGTTGGTGAGACGATCCTCTGAGGCCTTTTAATGGAGACAAATCCAGAAACCATCAGCAGTGGAGATGGGATTCTGACCGGAAAGGTTCTCAACATAAAGAAAAAGTGATAACACTGAACCAGACTCGTCCCTGCTGGATCCATGGAAACGTGGGAAAGGTAGGTTCCTTCACCTCACAGAGGGAGGGTCTCATCTTTTTAAATGCATGTGTTTAGCTTTGAAGGCATCAAAAGTTGACTTTTTCCCTGCTTGAACCGTCTTCCAGATCATTTGACGATAAGTCAAACATACAGGTGATGTACGTCAACATTTTTAAGTTTAAAAAAACACATGTTCCTGATGATGGAGGACATATACAGATAGAAAACTAAGCTTATAATGGCATTTCTAGGTATTTTGTGGATACAAATCAGTGCGAATCATGAAAAAATGCCGTTGGAAAAAGAAACTTGTAACCCTGACGCAGAGGCTGCTGTGGGAGCTGGAAAGCTGTTATGTTGCCCGCCGTTTACGTTAGTTTGGGGGGCATGAGGGGCTGTAAGCTAGCGGGAGAGCGCGTACACAAAGGGGATGATGGGAACATTGGGGGGAGGCTGTCTTCAACAGTCCTGCCCACAGCTCAGAGGAAAATTTCTCTGATGAACGACTCCAAAAACTGTGTCCCAGAAAAGGACAGACTTTTGAATTTCGGGTAAAAAGCAGGATAGTTATAATAGAATAAATAAAAAGGATTAAGAAAAGACTCGGAAATTCATGTGAGGCTGTAAAGAAAAGAAGGTGGAGCAAAGGGCTGGTGAAGGTGGGGGTGGGATTGAAGCTCGACCTCGTTTGGGACGATCCGGAGACACGGAGAACTGACGGAGGGCGGGGAAAAAAGGAGTCTCAAAGGCCCGCCACAGGAAGTCCTCTTCTGTCTGAGGCAGACACCCCCCACCATCAGCCCGAGAGGAAGGGAGAGACCATAAAGGCCGGACCCCCATCCTCTCCTCAAAACTTCCCCTCAGCAGGACAGTCAGAAATGTCAGCGAGGAGGACGGCGGCGTTTCCTTCAGGGATCGATCCTTTTGATGTGCGCTCGTGACAAAGACGTTTGACCTTTTCTCAAGTTTTCACGCCGAATCAAAAATGGATCCATCCTTTGTCCGCTACCGATTGACACGATCGATTCGAGAATAAAAGTCAAGAAATATGGACTCGTGTGTCCATTTTGGCTTTTTTAAATGGAGAATTAAAAAGAAATCATGCGAGAATTTTCTGTTTCTTCATGTGGTTCAAACAGAAAGTTCCAGTCCGATAATCTTTTGATTTATTTTCAAAGCATTCCCAGTGGTCTTTTATTGTTATTATGCCCTTTTTTTAGCCAAAAATCCATAAACTTGTGTTGTTTTCTAGGATACGGTTGTGGGCGGGACTTATGGAGCGCAGCAGGAAGCTTGTATGACCTTTTGCTAGCTGCATTTTTTTGTTTGCTCCTGATTCACATCGATTTGAATACAGAAAATACTAAAAATGGGATTTCAGGCTTAATTTTCTTTAAATATGTCCTCCATCATAAGGGAAATGCCACAAAAAGAAAAAAAGCAGTTTTTTTTTTAAACATAGTGTGTCTATAAAGGCTTTTGTTGACACTTGCTGGTTCTGTGGTTTCAAAAATCTGCAGCAGCTGACAGATTGTTCTGGCCCGCAGCACAATTTTCAGACGTGTCAGTAAAAGTCGGACGCGTTGGCGAGCGGGGATTGAATGGGATTAGCTGGTCCCGGCCAACGGCGCCCAACCGAACGCAAAGGTGTCTGCTCAGCAGGTCTGTCAGCTGCTGTCTCAGTTGCACCGTTGTGGGCGTGTCCATCCGGAAAATGGGCAGTTCTCCAAAATAAGATCATTTTTTAGTAAGATTTTACTCATTAAAACTCTAGATTTGCTACTTTTTTTTAGCATTTGAAAGGTTGAAAAGGTTTATTTTATACAGAACCAAAAATGTTGTGGTAGGAAAACAGAAGGAGAAGAGGCCGTGATTGGTTTGTTGTTCTTTTTTTGGGGGGATTCTAAACATTCTTGACTTAAAATAAGTAAAACTGTCACGGTGGTGGGGTGGCTCGAGAGCCGGTAGTACCCAGTAGCAGAGGCGGAGGCATGAGGATCAGAGTCTAATGGATTTAATAAACAAAAACCAAACACAAAGCGCTGCAGAGCAGGATTTCTGAACAAACAAACCGTACTTGACGTGGCGAGGAACATGAAACATGGACCGTGGCAAGAGACAGCATGACATGAAACACCATGACAAGACTAATGAACCAGCACAGGAGGAAGGCAAAGACATGACTTAAATACAGACAGGGCAGACAAGACACAGGTGAACACGATCAGGGCAGATGGGGACCAAAGGAAGTAAAACTCAAGAAAACAGACAAGACAGGAGAACTTTCAAAATAAAACAGGAAACAGAAACAAACAAGACAGAACAAGAACGAAAAACAAGACAACAAACTCAAATCATGACAAAAACTAAACCTATTTTTATGCTTTGGTTCACTTTGCAGAGAAGAGCAGACTTTACTGCAGTTTTCTAAAATACGGTGGTCTGTTGGAGCCAAAACTGTGTGAGATACAGAGGTTTTTTTTTTACTGTATGTTGCTGCTTCTCTCCCAGGATCCCCTTTGAATCTTCACCTTCAATGCTGATGGAAGGAGGTTTTCACTCTGACTATACACGACCCCGTTCATTCTTTCCTTTACGTGGATCAGTCGTCCTTATGCTGAAAAACAGCCCCAAATGATGATGTTTCCACCCCCGTGCTTTACAGTAGGCATGTTGTTCTTTCGATGCAGCTCAGCATCTGAAGAGTTCTTACCAAAAAGTTCTATTTTGGTTTCATCTGACCATAGGACATTCTCTCTCTTCTGGATCCTCCAAATGCTCTCTAGCTAACTTTAGACAGGTCTGCACATGTACTGGCTTCAGCAGGGGGACACGTCTGGCCCTGCAGGGTTTGAGTCCCTGGTGGCGTTGTGTGTTACTGATGGTAGCCTTTGTTACTTTGGCCCCTGCTCTCTGCTGGTCATTCACTAGGTCCCCCGTGGGGTTCTGGGTTTTTTGCTCACCGTTCTTGTGATCATTTTGACCCCACGGGGTGAGATCTTGCAGATGGAGGGAGATTATCAGTGGTTTACTATCATACTTCCTAATACTTGCTCAGGTCATTTGTTCACACCTGTTGCAGATTCAGTCTTCCCAGCCTGGTGCAGGTGAACAATTTGGTTCTGGTGTCCTTAGACAGCTCTTTGGTCTTGGCCATAGTGGAGTTTGGAGGGTGACTTTTATTTTGAAAGTACAACAGAAGCGTTCGTGTCAAAACCCGGACCTGTTCGCCTGTTCTCCCTCTGTTTGCCGTTAAATTGATGTGTCATCACAACAGCGATAGACCAGATTAGATGAAAAATTGACAAGTTTAGAATATTTTCATTATTTTGTGTCATTTCTGTCAATTTAGAGAGTTTTGGATGAACAGATAAGAAGATTCCTCTGAATTTTTAAGTTACACATAAAAGAAATGGTAAATTAAAGTTAGTTTTGTGGATTTCTTTGTAGAGAAGTTAATGACTGTTTTACATGCAAACACCAGTGTGTTGTTGTTGTGTTGGTTTTGTGACGTCTTTATGGCCTGTTTGCGTTGGCTGCCGGATCTCTGGGGGACTATCATCGCTGCTAATCCTCGTCACGGTCGGCTAATCTATTTCTGCCGGGGTCCACTCCCTCCCGCCGCTCCCTCCTTTTTTCTCCTCCATCTCTCCTTCACCTTCCTCCTCAAAGGTCACTTCTCCATTCTCCTCCTCCTCCTCTCTAATGACATAAATCTTGTTTCTCAGAGAATTCCTGTTTGTTTGAAAAAGCAAACGCATGTTGACGGGTCTGGATCTTCCCTTCCCATCCCTCCAGGCGTCAGCTCCCATTTATTCAGAGCTCCGTGAAAACATGCGGCTATTTTATTTCAAATTCAACAGGAGCTCCAAAGAACATTTTTAATTTTCATTTTTTATTTTATTATAAGAAATTAAAATTTCCAGTAAATACCAAACGCGCTGAAACTTAAAAGGCTGAAATATTTTGAAAAATGTTTTAACTTTATGAGCTTCAGACCTTCAGGACTGCAAAAGCATCCAGGATACAGAAGAACAAGATGAATGAGGAACAGAATGATGGTAAACAGAACACAGAAATGCATGAATAACAGCATGCTTTTAATTTTAAAAAATAGCTCCATTTAAACTGAAAAGTTGTCAGGAAGGGAGGCCACGCCCCCAAATGAAATCTTACGCACAGTCACTATGTACATTCAGCGCAAATTGCACGAATAAAAATTGGTCACACGTGAATATATATGTGGAAAAAGTGAGAAAAGTCGTGAAAAATTTGTGTCACGAATAAATGACGTTAAGACCACGGGAGAATATGAACATGTAAATCAACACAGACACCACTAATTTGAAAATATTTTCTTGCAAAAATCACACACAAATGTGTAACATTTACATATTAATTGTGTGTAAACTAGGCAAACTATGTGTAAACTACGTCATTCTCAACCAGCCGAAAATGTAAACAACGGAAAACCGGATTCACGTAAAAACCCGTCGGCTGAAAACCCTCGTCTGACGAACGCAAGAAACACGTATGAATGACGAATATCACGCATGGATCACGAAAGAATGTTATTTAAATGGAAAATGTTTATTATTAATGTTTATTATTAAAGAAAAAGGCTTAAAAAATAAAAGCTTTTAATTGAAAATAACTGAGATTTTCAGAAAGTGTCTTAAATTATTGAAAAATTAATGGAATCTGTCTGCCTGGAAGTTTTTTTTCTGAATTTCTCCTAAATAAAGATGAGATTTTTGCATTTTGAAAAATGCAAAAACTGCCCATACTGTACTTCCCTGTTTTTATTGGTTTTATTTAATTTATTGATTTTATGCTGTTTTTTTTAGTTTGCTGTTTTGTTTTTATTCTGCGTTGTTAAGCACTTTGGTCAGCTCCTGCTGTTTTAAAAGCGCTTTATAAATAAAGTTGACTTGACAAAAAATGAATCCCGATCTATCACGTTAACGAATTCTTCCGTAAATGTTCTCACCTTTATATATATATATATATATATATATATATATATATATATATATATATATATATATATATATATATATATATATATATTTTTTTTTTTTTTTTTAAAAAGCTCATACTTGTAACAGATTTTTTTCACATTACACGCCTTCAAATCAGATAAATTTAGTCCAAAAATGTCAAAAATCGGAGAGGGAAAAGATCCGCCTTCCTTCACTCCAATCATCTCCTCACCCTTCTCAACCTTTCAGCTTACCTCCCCTCTCACTGCTAACAAAACCACAATCAGATTTCTTCCTCTTTTACACACACACACACACACACACACACACACACACACACGCACGCACACACACACACACACACACAGCATGATTTGTTCATATTTCATCCAATCTCTGAGCAATCAGTGATAAGGCCGGCTCCTCCCGACAATACAGGCAGACGGGGGGAAGGGGGGGCATGCTCTAATTAAATTAAATGCAAGTACAACTGTGGTTGTTTCGGCATTGGGGGGGGGGGGGGGGGGTTGTGTGTCCTGGGGGACAAAAATTAAATGTAGCTTCAGTGTCAACACTGACTCGCAGTGAAGTGACTGGAAATGAGGGTTTGTGGGTAACATGAGAAAAAAAAAAGCCTGGTTACATGTAGACAGTCAGGCAGACCGCCTCCCTCCTTTTTTGTGGTTTTGGCTTACGTTTTCACGCCATGCACTCGGGATTAATCTGAGAATTAAATTTTAAAAATAATAATAAAAAAAAACTACATGCAGTTCCAGCTGATGCTCACTAGGGGGCGAACAAAAAGCTCAGAGAAAGCAGATAACTAAAACAGGAAGTAAACAGATTAGACCCGCTAACCCGAATAAATATTAAGTGTCTGTAGAATAATTTACTCAAACATTTTCAAACATTTTTGGTGATATTTTTGATTAGATTTCTGCTCTGAGCTGTTTTTATTTGAAGCAACTAACCATTTTAGCACAAACAAAAGCTTGTAAGAATTCACGTGCAAACGCTGAAGTTATGGAAAATTCCTGATTGGTTTATAAAGGCTATAGACATTTTTGGATAAAAAAAAGATTTTAAACAGATAAAAATGTTCACATCTATGCTGAAATGCAGAATTAATGGCAGTCAGATTATAAATCAGAGTTCACTTAGTTATGAACTCACTCAGAGTCATCCTTGTGCAGCTGTTGTCACTAAGAAAAGGATTTTTCTGAGCCGGTTGCACGCTCGGACAGTCCCCCGCTGTCCGGTCTCGTGCGTTCTGCAGCCTGAATCCATGCGACCTGACAGCCTGCTGTGACAGGGAGCCTTAAACAAACTCCCTTCAGGATCACACGCCAGACGCCAGAATGTCTTTGATCATCTCCGTGCTGACTCAGATGTCAGGAGTGAAGTGGAGCGCTCCGCTGGCTGCTTTCACCCCTTCAAAGCTGAGAAAGTGAGTAAGTAAGTAAAACACAGGAAGGCGTTTACTAAATGTGATGGTAAAAGCACGGGCGAGTCAAAATCTGTTTTTCTTCTTTGAAGGCCATTCTCCACCATGATCAGAGCTGACTTTGCACATTAGCGCCCCCAAACGATGAGCAGTTGGAACTACTATTTTTTAACGGGTGGGTCGATCCGCTTCAGTTTTTTTGGGTTTGATCTTTACCGTCAGTAAAAGTAGAAAAAAAAAAGCAAATAAAGATGTGAAAAGTATCATCTATCCAGATCCATCACGTCTACGGGATCTTTACAAGTGCAATCGTAATCGACAATAAAAAAAAGAGAAATAAATGTATGGATTGGTGCGCTCCACTTCACTTGAAGTATCCAAATCGAGCGTTCAACTTTTCTTTTATAAAGTTTGGTTCCTTGATTCAAAGATTCAAAGGGGTTTATTGTCATACACACAATGAGGTGCTTACTTTGCTGTCTGCTCTGAATGACAAAAGGTTAAAGGTTAAATAAAATATAATACAGATAGGGTAGAATATATACAGGATATCTGAAACATTCACACATAACATTAAATATAACTAGACACACAAATCATCTGTTGTGCAAAGTCAGCTGAGAATAACTGCAAAAGAGGCTTTTTTTAAGATGTTGAATATTAAGGTGTAAACTTCAAACTTTGGGATTTAATAAATCGGCGCTCTTCTATAGCCGAGCTCCCCGACCACGGATGTCGTCAACTCCTTTAGGAGCCAAAGAACCGCTCTAAAATCAGGCGCTGGCTCCTACAAAACTCTGAATCAGCTGGGCGGACGTATAGCTCAGCAGAATTTACACTAGAGAACCGGAATTTGTTCCTAATTGGTGGTTTCGACCCCAGAACAAGAACTTTTGGTGTTTTCAGGATTATGGGTCAATTTCATGGGAATTCCTCTCAATAGCTTATTACAATTTTAAGAATTCTATATTAATCTCTAAAATAAACTATGATTTTATCGCAGAATTCTGATTATTGAAACATTTTTGTACAAAAAAAGACCCAAGGATTTCTATAGAGTAAAAGTCTCAAACTTTGATGAAAGCTCTGGGACTTCATCTGAGAAAAAGCGGAACACTCCCTCGGACCGTGTGGAAGTGTTCCCGTGCTTCCAGCAGCGTCTGCCGACTCAGCGCTCTGGGCTCTTCCAGCTCAGCTTTCCAGTGAAACTCTGCAAACGGCGGGCTGCGCTCAGCAGAAACTCTGGCGTGAATCACAAAACACCAAAATCACAGATTCAGAGAATCCCAATCAGAGACAGAGAGGATCTGGGAGTTTGAATATGAACAAAGCTGAAACGGTTCAACTTTACTGAACTTCAAACCCATTGGAAATATTCCAGTTACTAACTTTTAATTTCCGGTCTGAAGTGAAAATTGTTTTCTAATAAAAGAAAAATCTCAAAACTTTTTAAATGATTAACTTTAAAAACAAAGAAAACAACATCTTTCCTTTTGCAGGGAAATAATTGAACAAACACACCTCATTTAATCTCTTAAACTATTTTAATGAACATAAATAAAGTAGCTTCTCCTTTAAGCAGTTGATCTTTACCAACATCATCTGGGAAATAAAAATAAATAGAATTCCAGTCTCTGTTACTGATTTATGTTGTGCACGTTTGAATCTTTCAACCTCTGAGAAAACGCTTCCTAAATTCCAGATTAGAACTTTTTTTTTTTAAACTCTCTCTTAGCATTTTCTGTTAGTTTTTCTTCATTTTTTTATTCTTGACTCTACTTTGTCATCTTTTCTTCTTTTGTCATGAATCTAAAAAGGAGGAACCTCCTCGAAAAAACAGCGATTAATCCTCCCATTCCTCATTTAAGAATAAGGAAATGGCTTTTAATGAAGCCGTGGCTTGATTATGGATCCGATGTCTGACACAAAACCGCCCGCCGTCACGTTAGCGTTCCACTCCGATCCATCTTCTGATCGAATCGTTCCCAGTGATGATGCCGTCTTTAGGAAAAACTAAAAAAAACACTCGTGGACATAGTTTCTGCAGGGCGGCAGGAGTTTTTTACTTCCCAGTTGCGTTAGCATAGAGCAAGCCCGCCCCCTCTTCCCCTTTTCCATTGCAGAGAGCTCTCTGTTTACACACTCTCCTGCTAGCTTACAGTCCTCCACACACCACGCAACCTAGCATTAGCGGTGCAACAAAGATGGCGAGCGATAGTCAGAGTTTATTCCAGCTCTTCCACGTCACAAATAGGATCTTTTTCAAACTGCTTTTTGTCGTCTGCTCCTGATTCACCGTGATTTGGATAAAGAAAAACTCCAAAATGCAATTTTAAGCGTAACTTTTTCTTATAAAACCCTTTTTTTTTATTGAACGTCACCTCCAAAGCTTTCCGTCCATCTCTGATGACGGTTCAAATATTCCTCTGTGCATTCAGAGTTGGACAGAAGGCCACACAGCACCATATCCCAGCATCCTTTGCGTGTTTTTCCAGCATTCTCCTTTTTCCCCTCAATCCCGCTAACTTCAAGTTTAGCCTCATTCCACCCTCTTGTTTGGATGTTTCACTCCAAAAGAAGAAAAAAAAACATTTTGTGTCCTCAGTTTAATGTGTCAGTGATCACAGTTTTACTGTTTTTTCTCTCTCTTTTTTTCCAAAATAGTGCATTATTACTGTCTCACCCTGGTTTTTGTGTCTAAATCTGTTGCAGATGTGGAAACTTTTGATGCAAGATGGACACAAATTGTGGAAGAAACGCCTGATAAGGAGGAAATCTGAACGACAAACAAGGAGGAGCTGGTTTATTTTTCTCTGTAAGGCCAAAGGAAGTTTTCAAATCCAAAAAAAACCTTTTTAAAACGATATCTTTCACATCTTTATGGCCTCATATCTTCGTTTTATGCTGCAAAAATGTCAAAACGCAGATTTTACGTCACATTATTTATCACTGTTGAGCACCAGGCCTTTGAAAATACACACTTTTTTCTAAAATTGTATCAAACTTTTCACGAATTCCTTCCTTGTTTTAGGTAAAAACAGCTTTTTAAGCATATTTCTCCAATGTAAACACCCTCTGGTAGCATCCGCACGCAGGAAAATGTTTCCATGAATGTTTCACTTTCTAAAAATAAAGATCCGGGCACTTTGAGGATCTAATCTATCAGATCTGACGATCCGATCGATTTGCCTGCAAAAATCCCCCAGCAGAGAGCAGCTGATGTAAATCCCAGCGCAGTGACAAAGTGCCTCTCCCTCTTCTATTACTGGATCAATAAATCCTGTGTTAGTAAATAGAGAAGAGTGTCGCTCCTTCAGTCAATATGAAGCCTCTCTGTCCATTTTTTTTTTTTTTTACTCTGAGGGAGACGAAGCACTCTGGATCACTACACCCAACCGGGACCCACGGAGAGAGCAGCATCAGGCCCCAGCGGCGCGCCAACACACTTAACCATCCGCATGAGAGGCTGGCAGCACCTGGCAGACGCCACTTTGGGAACGCCAACCCCCCCCCCTGGAGCATGACAGCACACTTTAACGCTCCGTTTCTGTCTGTTCTGAGCTAGAAAACTTTGAAAAGAAAAAAAAAAACTCTCAATGTATTCATCTTCTGATCTCATAACAGATATTAATATTAAACTGTAAGACAAAATAAAAGTCTTATACGGTGTACGGATGAGTGTTTTGCATGTTTCTGTTTGTTTACTGTTTTCGTTTGCTGCCCCGCTTTTCTTTGCTGAAACAAAAGATGCTCTGGGCGTCAGTCACCTGTTTCCTAGCAACGGGCACAACAACAAAAAAAGCACCTGTGGCTCTGAATAGAAGAGCTGTGTAGTCCTTATGTGGACAAAAAGGGTGAAAAGAGAGGGGGGGGTGCTCAAACACAAGAGATTTTAGGGGCATTTTTCATCCAATATGAGAGAAATCTGAGGAAAAACAGGAAGAAATGGTTTTAAAAGCTGTTTGGATGATTATAATTTGCTTTTTTATTTATTAAATTGAAGATAATGTCATAAACAAATTAAATGTATATATAAATATATATATATATTTTTTTATAGTTGATGAGAGGGAGTCATTTTTAGTTCTCCCACGTCACGAGAACCTCCAGCATGCAAATCTGCGCTCGAGCCTCTCCATTGGCCGCCTCGCGCTCATTTAGCTGCTGTCAGCGCGCGCAGAGCCGGGCACGCTCCTGTAACTTTTTTTTCCCCCCTCAGTCCGGCGCAAAGTGAGCTCCGACCCTGGTGGATGTCGTGGGGGGGGAGACAGACAGGGGCCGCTGTAACCTGTGAGGGGACTTTCATGTGAGGGTGTCCCCGCGCGCGCGCCGGCTGAATGTACAGCATCATGATGGAGACCGACCTGCATTCCCCCGTGGTGCCCCAGACCAACCCGTCCAACCCGGGGGGCCCCGGTGGGAAGGTCCCCCAGGAGAGGATCAAGAGACCCATGAACGCCTTCATGGTGTGGTCCCGGGGCCAGCGCAGGAAGATGGCCCAGGAAAACCCCAAAATGCACAACTCGGAGATCAGCAAGCGGCTGGGCGCGGAGTGGAAGGTGATGACGGAGGCGGAGAAGAGACCCTTCATCGACGAGGCCAAGCGGCTGCGGGCCATGCACATGAAGGAACACCCGGACTACAAGTACCGGCCCAGGAGGAAGACCAAGACCCTGCTGAAGAAGGACAAGTACTCGCTGGCGGGGGGGCTCTTGGGCTCCTCCGCGGGGATGGGCGGCGGGCAGCGACTGGAGAGCCCCGGAGCGGGCCAGGTGGGGGCCAATGCGGGCTACGCCTCGCACGTGAACGGCTGGGCGAACGGCGCGTACTCGGGGCAGGTGGCGGCGGCGGCCGCGGCGGCTCACGCCATGATGCAGGAGGCGCAGCTGGCGTACACGCAGCAGCACCCGGGCGCCGGGGCTCACCCGCACCACCACCACCACCACCTGCACCCAGTGGCGGTTCTACCCTGAATTACTCCCCGGGCGAGACCCTCCTCTGGCGCCCCCCCCCCCCCAATAGAGTCACTTTGTCCATTTATTGTAACTGAAAATACAGTTAGGAAATATTTAATAAACACAAATAATCTGAAATAAATATTATAAACTACAAATCACGCAAATAATACACTAGAATAAATGTAACTGCAGCACTAAGAACAGAAAACACTAACTAAAACCTAACCTTTGTGGCCTTCCTGATGCAAGCTTGTCAATAACGTCATCATATGAAATCTGCTCCCCCCCTGAATGATTGATACTAACAACAGCAGGTTAGTGAGTTGCTCCTGAGACATTGGTGATCTCAGGTATGACTTGATCAACTGGAGTTTTGAAAAGCTAACAGCAGCGGCAGCAGCTGCAGCGGCAGCAGCTGCAGCGGCAGCAGCTGCAGCGGCAGCAGCTGCAGCGGCAGCAGCTGCAGCGGCAGCAGCTGCAGCGGCAGCAGCTGCAGCGGCAGCAGCTGCAGCGGCAGCAGCTGCAGCGGCAGCAGCTGCAGCGGCAGCAGCTGCAGCGGCAGCAGCTGCAGCGGCAGCAGCTGCAGCGGCAGCAGCTGCAGCGGCAGCAGCTGCAGCGGCAGCAGCTGCAGCGGCAGCCGCTGCAGCGGCAGCAGCATGCTACCATCACAGCTTATTTAACATTATGAACTAATATACAACAATAAAACACAACAAAAACTTTGTGTTACAGCAGAGCAGAAAGACACACGAATCATAACTAATGTTACAAGTTAAGGCAGAGCAAACATTTAAGAATAAATATCTTAAAAATGACGTTATTTGCAATATTTGGGCCTACTTCAGTTTTGGTCATAATAGACCAAACAAGAGATTTTTCCTCTGCAACGTTGTTGTTGTTGGAGGGCAGGTAGCATTCGAATTTAGAAAACGTGCATCTAGCTATGCGATAATACCCTTTTCTTTGTCTCTTTTCTCCTCTTCTTCTCTTTTCTTTCTAAATTGGGCACCAGCTTTGACCTTTTTTCTCCATATTTCAGATGTTTTTGCATTTAGCATAAATGTCCTGACATAGGTATCAAGTCTGTCGACTAAACCAACTGTCATCTAAGTGAAGAATTTTTTTTGTTTTCCCATTTTTTATTTGGGCATTTCACACAAAAATAACCAAAAAAGCATGATTTTTTTATACCTTTTTTATACCCGCAGCCCCCCCCCGTTCGTCATACATTTCCAGAAGGAGCACGTGCAGCTGCACCCAGGGGCGCCAATTCGCTACATGGCGGCGCAATTTTTATTTTTATTTTTTCATCAAGCACTGAGCCGCGGCCCGCGACCGTTGCCCCCTGGAAGAAGATCCAGCCAGGTTTGCGCATGCGTTTTGCGCTCCGTGCTCACCTCTCAGCCTGCATCCTTCACCCCGCGCCCCCTCCCTTCTCCTTCTTCACCCCGCGCCCCCTCCCTTCTCCTTTTTCACCCCGCGCCCCCTCCCTTCTCCTTCTCACACACATTTGCGTCTACTTCTCAAAGACAGGAGAGAGCGCAGCTGCGGGGCGGGGGCGCCGCCAGGTTTCAGGCTGTTACAAACTCTGTGATATAAGTAAACCAATAGTGATTCATAAAGTATTTTACAAGAGCTGAGCCGCTGGCGCCGCCCCTCCGTCATTTTTCCGCCCCGGGCGATCGCCCGTATGGCCCGTGCCTAAAACCGCTACTGCCTGCACCACCACCCGCACGGCGCGCAGCCCGTGCACAGGTACGACATGAGCGCGCTGCCTTACAGCCCCATCTCGAACTCCCAGAGCTACATGAGCGCGTCCCCGCCGGGATACGGCGGCATCACCGGCTACACTCACCAGCACCAAAGCTCCGGGGTCTCCCCGGTGTCCGGGACCATCGGGGGCACCTTGGGGTCCCTGGTCAAGTCGGAGCCCAGCGTGAGCCCGCCGGTGTCCAGCGGCCGCGCCATGCCGCCGTGCGCCACGGGGGACCTGCGGGACATGATCAGCATGTATCTGCCGGGCGGGGAGGCGGCGGGGGACCAAAGCAGACTGCACGTGCTGCACCCGCAGCACTATCAGAGCGGCGGCGGCGGCTCATCCGCCACGGTTAACGGGACGGTTCCGCTGACGCACATTTGAACCAAAAACTCTCCAGCTCCATGGACGTGGACGCGCGCTGCTCCTGACTGTAAATTCTGGCCGCTTTAGAGCCATAAAAATGCAATCACTGATGAACAAACTTCTTTTTTTCTTTTTTTATTTGACAATTTCCTTCAGTAATTATGATTTTTGTGCGCATTTTACGCGTGTTCGCTCTGTGGATTAGAGCATGCCAATTTTTGGACGCGATTTAAATTATAATCCGTGAAGGCTGCTGGTGCATTTTGAAGGTTTTGCTCTGCACTCACGCACCCCTCGACTTTTTTCTGTGGAATTAGAGGCCCCCGCTGTGTGTTTGAAGGATTTTTATTTTTATTTTTTTAAAGAGGGCAGCGTAAATAAACGGAGGGCGGTGTGGAACATGTCTTTAAAAAAAAAAAGTTTTAGGCTGCAGTTGATGCTTGTAAACATGTGAGTCAGTCGGTGTCATTTTGAATCTGTTTTTGCTGTTGTAAAATATTTTAAATTGTGAATAAATAGGCCTAATGGAGACCATTTTAATGCAATTATATATATATATGACAAATATATATATATAAAAATTGCGCAAAATGCAAGATAATATTGACATAATTCTAAATATATGAAGAATTTGGGGGGGGGGGTGACATTTTGCTGTTTTTTAAGTCATGTATTTATTTTTGACATTTGGGGGCAAAAACAATTTTAATTGCTGTATTGAATTTGAAAAAAAAAGATTAATAGAACTAATAATTTGATTAAAAATGGAAAATAAACGGATCAAAGCAGAGGTGTTTCCTCAGCACAGCTGGAAAATGGAGTGAGCTGTCATCCTTTTATTTATTAAAAAGAAATCGTATTTGTATTTTAATTTGGAGGAATCTTTAAGGTTTTGTTGGTTCCGCTGGATTTTTGTACCATGTATTAATTTTAAATTAATTTATAATATTTCTTAATTTACTAGAAAGAGCACGACAAAATAAATTAGACTCTTCTCATTTTAATAAATTCACATCTTTACTTTAGGCATACATTTTTACGTAAAAAAAAATACCTACAAAATTTACAATAAAAAATTCAATATTTAATAGAATCCTTCAAAATTCATTTTTTTATGTTTTTAAAATACAGTCATATTTTCCCTAAACTTCTAAGTTGGAGGTGTTCCTCTGTTACCTTAGGGGTCGTGACCTCAGCGGTCTAAAACTCCGACAACAAGCGCTGCCCCCCCAGCTTCTAATGAATACCCTGAGTCCCCCCCCCCCCAGCCCCGTCCTGACCCCCCTGCATCTGCCTGTGTAATTGTAACGGCTGTTAAATGATTTCCTTCTTCTAATTTGACGGCTGAATCAGCGGAGGCCTCGGGGCAGGGAGGCGGGCATGAATGGGATGAAGTGGGGAGGGAGGGGGGGCAGGAGAGGTGGTTTTTGTGTTGGAGGAGAATGGGGATTACTCCTGGTGTAAGCCATGGAGGGAAGGGGGGGGGGGCAACCTGGGGGTCACCCCTGACCAAATATGTAAAAAATAAAAACCCCAGACTAATTACAGTTTACAGGTTAACATACAGGTTAAAATGGATTCTTAAAAGTTTGTTTTAAGGATTTTAGGAGGAAAAAGAAGCAGAAACTGTAGTTTGAGACATCTCCCGCTTCTCCTTTTCCCTCTAAACTGTGGCTCAGACAGAGTTTACGAATCTGAAAGAGGCTTCTGTTGTCCAAAACAGTCCAAAGGTGACTGGAAGTGAGCGTCAAACGATGCTCAGAAGGGCAGCAGCTTCCTCTCTTCTCATACAGAAACATTGATTTCACATTAATGGAGAAGATGTTAAAAAGAAATAAAGATGAAAATGAAAGAAAGAAAGAAAAAATAAAGATCATTTATATTTATATTAAGTCGTTAAAACCTTGCCTCTGGAGGATATTATTATTTGTTCGTGTGGATGAAGCTGCCATGATTGCTCCTGAATAGGCGGCTGATTGGACTTTTTGATCGCAAATATCCTAATATAATGATTTGCAAATGAATTCACTAAACTGATGGTATGAGGAGAGGTCACCCCAAACGGCAGAGGGGATGGAGATGCTATCAGCAGCATCGGGGGTTCCTATCAGGCCTTGATGGGATGATTACATGAGCAGATTTGCAGCTCAGGTGAGAGGAAATTGGCCCTAATGGTCTCCACGCCTGAGGAGCATCTCTGGGGTTTTTTATGCGGGAGCTGCAGACTGGAAGCATGTGGGTTGTTCCATCCTCGTGTTTTGGACACCCCTTTGCCTTGGCAGCCCCCTTTTCCCGCCCTCGCCTCCCCATCCCCTCTCCTGTTGGCTGCTGCTGTCCTGAACGTGGCTAATCGGTGTCAGTTTATCACGCCTCCGCACGCTCTCCTCCTTCTCCTCCTATAAAAACCCTCACCTCCGTGCTTGGACCCGGTTCTGTCATGGGAGATTACGGGGGGGGGGGACCGATTGCACAAGACTGAATGTGGCGCGAGGAGATTAGCCGGGACGCCACAGAAAACGGCGACGGGGGCCAACAGATTCCTCGCGAGGGGGGCCTTATCATGCAATTACACGTTGACACGTTTTAACCATTTTTCAGCCTCTTAATCCCCCCCCCCCCTCCCATACCACCCGTTTCCTCCCCCCTTTTCCAAAAGCAGACCTATTGGTGCTGAGGTAGCCCCCCCCTCCATGTTTCCCGCCTCTGCTTCCGTCTGAAAACTTCTCTTCTTTTGCTTTGATTCTCCAACTTCTTGCCTTATTAAACTTAAAAAAAGGACAATCTGAAATATTTCATAAACTTTTTACTAAAAATGAAAAAATCAAATCAATTCAACGTTTTTAGCCTCAAAAAAAGGGGGTTTTAGCTTTAGATTTAGCAGAAATAAACTGTTTTCTGCAGAGTTTTTTCCCATTTCAAAGTGTATTTATAATACAATTCTATTTTATAGTAAAGTAAAACAAAAAAAATCATGTAATGGTTTAAACTCAATATGACGTCTCAAAACCATTAAATTAATGCGATTATTTTAGCAGTTTTTTCTTTAAAATGAATGAATTAGCCTGATAAGATGGATTCTTGCATTTTAATGTGCAAATTCGACATTTAACACATCAATATAAAAGACTTAGCATAATTTTATGAATCAAATTTGAATAAAAGTGCTGTTTTAGCTTATTCTCTTTTAAAAATGTGGATCCTAACTTCTGTGAAGGATGGCGCAGCATCAGGAGGGATCCTGAAGCGACCGCATCGCCTCTCCTCGCGCTTTTGCATATTGAATTAGAGCCTTTCATGACAATCAATTAGGGAGTAACCTCTGGATCTCCCCGCGGAGCCACAATCATCTCACACCGGCTGGAGGCTTCAGTGTGACGGGGCCGCTGGGAGCCACACGGAGCCGCTTCCAGGTTGATTCAGACGCATTTCAGCCGGAGTTTCCACCTTAACTACAGAGCAGCTTTTATGCGTCTGTAGGAAGTATTGATTCATCTTTTTATGTTGTTTTGTTCAAATCTTTTCATCTGATTTCTGTGTTTTAATGCAGCTTCAGAGCAGATTTCTTTGAGGCATTTAAAAAAACATGTAATGCTGATTATAAGCAAATTTACTCAAAAATGCAGTTTCAGATTTCTTTTTAAACGTAATACTTCATTTGCTTTGACACATATTTATTGATAAAATTAGACAATTTATTGGCAAAAAGAGAACAATTTTAACCTTAGTTTTAAACAAAACCAACGGAAAAAGAGGAATCGTTGCAAGTTATGACCTAATTATTGATTTATATGCTTTACAAACATGCTACAGCTGCATTTTTGAACCTCCTGACTGGTTCAGGAGTCAGAAGATGAAGATGCCAGAAGATTACTGAACAACAAGTTCCAAGAAAAGAGAAAAACAAGAGGAGAACGAGCCACTCGACAGGCTTCATTTCCCTGGAGGTTTCCTAGAAAAAAATGAGCCGTTCCACAGAAAAACCAGCTCCAACCTCTGAACACTCATATATATCAACAATAAACAGACAAATCTCAGCCTAATGTAAGAATTTACCAAGGAGAAGTAAAAAAAACACAAAAGTGATTTCCAGGTAATAAATCTGCGAACGTTTCGGCTGCTGACGTCAGTGGAGCAGGTCAGGTTCTCAACTCACTGCCTGTCTGCA
The DNA here is from genome assembly GCF_053564925.1 of Oryzias latipes. Lineage (NCBI taxonomy): Eukaryota > Metazoa > Chordata > Actinopteri > Beloniformes > Adrianichthyidae > Oryzias > Oryzias latipes. The sequence continues at coordinate 6,276,542 of NC_136238.1, forward strand.
AACACGAAGATGCACGTGGATTTTCATTTTATTGTTTCTGATTAAAAATAAACAAACAAAAAGAAGTATACAATATTATTCACATCCTGTATTTTTCAGAGTAAAAGTCGCATTTTTTTGCGTAGTTTGACCAGGGGTGCAGCTTATACTCAGAAGCAACTTCTATCTTATTTTTAAAATAAATGGACTCATGCAGTAAATTTGCTATTTTCCCTCAAACAACCACTAGAGGGCACCATAGTTGTTTTTTATTAGTATGTTTAGATCCTGAAAATAACCCTAAAGAAGAAGCGCTGTCCAAAACCAACAAGGAGCAGAAAGTGATTGTTCTTTTCCCTCCAGACGTTTTTATTCTTATTCCTTCCTCCTCTGACTAACCCGGGACAGCCAGTCGTCAAACTGGGTCACAGAGAGACGGAAGTACCGCTGAAAGCGTCGGTCATCCAGAAGCGGCTCCTGCAGTCGACGGTGAAGCTCACGGTACCGGGAGAGTCTCTGAATGAGGTCAGACAGTGGAGACGTGATGACCCATGTTTCTGCAGGTCTTCAAAAGTAAATAAACCTGATCTCTAAACATCGTCTGGGTTTTCTGTGCATTGATTTACTGTCAAAGCTTCGATGCGGCGGGAAAACTTGACGGTAGCTCCTCCCACACGCAACGATAGTGTCTAGTTGTTGGACGAGCGCTGAGCATCAAATGTGGCATGACGAAATAAGGGGACTTAAGTCCGACCGACCGACTGTCAATCTATGGCAAGTGACTCCGCCCCTTGATGTCCGTTTGCTGCTGGAGGATGTAACTCCAGAAAAAACAGACAAAGAAGACAGAAAAGAAAGGAATGGTCACATCGCCATTCATCTGAGGAGTAACAGAACGCAAAAAAAACCCCGCAAAGGCCCATGAATAAAAAAATCACATCACATCACATCAGCCCCCCAGTCAAACCGCATAAAAACTGCTGGAACATCCTTGAACAAAGCAAGAAATGCAACCTCATTTACAAAATCCCATGTCACACCTGCAACAAAACATGCATCAGAGAAACAGGACGCACCTTCATCTCAAGAAAAACAGAACATCAAAAAGAAAGAAGAGACTAACAAGAGCAAGACGACAACAGGCAACTCAAAGAAAATATGAAATCAGCCACAACAGATCATGGCGAGCAAGAAAATCACATCATGCACTGGGAAAAGGCCAAAGTCCTCCGCACTGAAGACAACAGACACCACAGATGGATCATGGAGGCGGTGGAGCTCCGAAAGCGAGCCCACGCTTCCATGAACCGGGATGAGGGGGCCTTCCTGCTCTCCCACACCTGGAGCAACATCCTCCAGCAGCAAGTGGACGTCAAGGGGGCGGAGTCACCTGTCAAAGTCACAATCATCTCTTTTTATATACGTCATACATCTGATGACGAATCTGACGAAGACGGAAGACGTCCGTCGAAACTCGTCAGGTATGTGAAAAAACACAACCGTGTCTGATAACAGCAAAACCTAAGAAGTCATTTAAAGTTGATGGAAAAGTCTTGCAAACCCACAAGAAAAAGAAAATATTTAAAGTGAAAATCAACTCAAATGTGGGGTTTGAAAGGACAAATGTGGATTTAAAGCGCAGAGAAAAGGGCGTTTCAAATGCAGATGCGGCTATAAGAAGTCCTAACGGGGGTCAAGCCAGAGGAAGAGAAGCTTCTGGCTGGAAATCAATTAGAAATGCAGGAGCCAACGTAAGGTCTCGTCACGTCAATTACCTCAACACCACGGTGGCTTTCCTGGAGGGCTGAGGCACTTTGGAGAAGAAAGAAAAGAGAGCGAGAGCAGAGGACAGAATGGAAGAGAGCGGGAAACACTAACGTGATTACAGCTGCAGCTCAGGCTCAGGTAATCACGGCAGTTAAAAGGTCTCCTGCCGGCCCACAGGCCAATGAACAGTACTCTTCCTTTCACCTTTGCACAGGGGGGCTCTGTCATTTGCAGATTGCAGGTGAGATCCGGTTCAGTTTCCCGCCAGACGGGCAGCCAGAAGCAGGTCAATTAATGCCATTCATCGGCGGCTGGGCAGAATTTTGGGCAGGTTTTTTGTGCGTTTCTGTGTTTGTGATGTGGGGGAATTAAACAGAAAAAGTTGACATATTTAGGCAAATATTACTGATCTTTTAAAAACTTTGGGTTTTTGTGGTCATTTAATCAAAAAATCATGAAGATTTTTCAGAAGAAAGAGTTAGAAAATGCTTAAAGTCAACCTTAGATTTAATAAATGAGGCACTTTACTGCAAACTCTGGTCCGGTTGACCAAGCCAATGAATCTTTAAATCCAAAAATAGGACAAATATATACAAAAAAAATACAAATTCACTTTGGTTTTATGTAAAACTCCTTCTTTAGAATGAAAATCTAAACTTTCTGTATTTGTTCACACAAATCAACCTTCAGTTTACGTCATTTTCTTTCAGAAAAAAGCTTTTTTTCAGACTGAAACGTGGAAATATTGGTTTTTGATTATTTTTAGTGTCATAATCAAATTTTTCCATCCATAAAAAAAATAAAAGTTACCAATTTAAGGTAAAAATCTGGAAAGGAGAAACAAAATTACCATGTTGACGTACAATTAAAACACTAAAAATAAAGATATATGTGTTTGTTAGGCAGTTACAACGAAAGGATTCATTTAGATTATGGAGTCAGGATTAAAGGGATGAGATTGGATGTTCCTGATATCTGAAGGAGACGGTCCAGAGTTAACCTCTGCTCTTCTGGACGTGATGAGAGCAGAACAACAAATTCAAACGGTGATAAACATAAAAAAATAGGAGAATTGAAAAGACGATGAGACAAAAATCCTAGTAAAGATGGACTAAAATCCAGGTTCAAGTGAAACCTGAACACAGAATGTGACTCAATCTACAGAAGAAACAAACAAACAAACAAACAAATAAACAAAAAAAAATGAAACTCGGCAGTCTTTACTCACAAAACAAAAACATCACATCACAAAATGAACAAATATTACATTCATTTGTTGGCTAAAATGCTAAGTATTGGATTAGGTGAATTAGAAAATGTTGAATTTTCAAATGTATTTGAACGTTTGCTCATCAAAGGAAAATAAATTACATTCAAAAACTTTTTTTGGGGGGTATATTTTTAATTGCAGCTGAAATAAAACTTCAAAAATAACCGTTTTCTTTAATTTAGGTCCTGCTAATCAGTTAACGACTAAACCAATTTAGTCTTCAACTTCTTCGACAGAAAGTCTCTGTTCAATCTGCTTAACAAAAGTGTTCAAAATATTGTCACACAGTCTACTTTTATATTAAAATATCTATACATTAATTCATAATTTTGTTACTCCCCTGCTTTGGATAGGGTTTGCAATGTGAATAAATCGATTTTGTGTGCTTTTATTTTGATAGGGCTTAAATAAACAGTTAGTTCTTCTTTAGAGGCATTCTAGATAGTGTAAATTTTATTCATTAAAACTAAAATATACAAGTTTAACTTGTAATTCCAGCAAAAACAGTTGCATGATACTACCACCGCCATGCCTAAATGTTGATAAAAGGCTAAAAAAAGCGTAATCTCAACCACAGCTTCAAAATAAACAGATTTTCCCTTTTTTTTAATAGTTGGCACCAAACCAACGTCAGATGTAAAGGTTTCCGTTTTAGTGAAGCAGGTTCCTCAGCTGCGATCACTGACACACACAGTACTTGTGTGTGTCTGTGATGGTGTGCGTCAGCATGTGTGTGTGTGTGCGAAACAATGCGCTAATCTCTGGCGTGGAGTGGAGGGATTTGCTCCGTACAGGATGGAGAGAGGAGCATGCTTGTTAGCGATAGCCTGGCTGGAGTTTCCCACACCGCCTCCCTGATCCACTTATTAGCTCTGCTTTTGCATATGTGTGTGTTTGTGTGAGTCTGTGTGTGCGACAAAGAACAATCTGTCAGAGTTGACGCTGTCATCTTTAAAGGCTTTTTCCTTTTATTTTTGCGGATGCAGCGTATCGACGTCCTCGTGTGTAGCGGTGTTGTGTGTAGGTGTGTGTCTATGCACATGTGTGTGTGTGTGTGTGTGTGAGAACAGGGGGATGATCCGTGTTGGCAGCCGGTAGTTATGGACTCAGATTAAACATGGAGAGGGATTGAGTGTGAGGGTATTTACAGATGCTCAATATAGTCGCACAATCCCAGCCCACAAACACACACACACACACACACACTAATCTTATCACCTTTATGTGTATCTGTTTACTGGGGTCAGACCAGTAAACAGGTAATTTTTGCCGGAAGTTGATGTTTGAAAATGTAAAAATACAAAGTTTCACCTGATTTTGACCCACAAACTTGTGAAAAATGAGTCACTTTTGGTGAACTCTTTTGGTGAATTTTATTGTCAGACTTTTGGCCTTTTCTCATTTAAAACATGCTGTGATGGATTTTTTTTTTTTTTTTAAACTTCTTCTGGCGTCACTTTCTTATCGGCCATGAAGTTTTTTAACTAGATGTTTTTATTTTTGTTTTTTTTTAATGGAAACAAAAACATAAAAATTCAACTGACATAAAGATTAAAAAAAAACATAAGAATTTTCTTTTTATCTACTAAGAGACGCAAAGCTAAATGTTTAGTTATTTCTGTTATTTAATGTAAAAATATTTTCTAATATCCAATGTTTAAACCCTTTTTTTTCCGTATTTGTAATCCCAAAAACAAAAACCACCAAAAACTGGCCAGGTAATGACTTTGATGTGTTAAAAATACAAAAATCACCTGTTTGTGCAGAGTTGTGTTGTTCCCCGGGGCCTCCGCCCAATGGGACGTGCCTGGAACACCTCCCCAGGGAGGCGTCCAGCAGGGATCCGGGCTAGATACCCCGAGCTACCTCAAGTGCTTCCTATGGATGTGAAGGAGAAGCGGTTCTACTCTTAGCTGCTCCCCCTATCTCTAAGGCAGCGCCCAGCCACCCTACGGAGGAAGCTCGTTTGTATATCCAGGACCTGGTTCTTTGGGTCATGACCCCAGAGCTCATGACCATAGGTGAGTATTGGAACGGAGTTCAACCGGAAAATTGAGAGCTTTGCTTTCTGGCTCAGCTCTCTCTCTCTTCACCACAATGGACCGGTAGAACAACCGAATTATGATGGTCCAATCCGCCTGTCAATCTCACGATCCAGTCTTTTCTCACTCGTGAACAAGACCCCAAGATATTTAAAATGCTCCACCTGGGGCAGGAGAATTCCACTCTCCCAGAGAGGACAGACTACCCTTCTCCGATTGAGAAACCATGACCTCAACTGCCTTATGCACGCTGGCGGTCTTGGCTAGATGAAGCCAACAGGACAACATCATCTGCAAAGAGCAGAACGGAGATCCTGTGGTGCCCAAACCAGACCCCCTCCGGTCCCTGGCTGTAGCTAGGAATTCTGTGAACTACAAACAGAACTGGTGATAAAGGGCAGTCCAAAGTGCCCTGGAAACAGGTCCCGGTCATACAGAGACCAGACAGCCCTCAGTAACGCTCCTCAAACACCATAGTCCCAGAGTGCCCTCCACAGGACGCCACGGGGGACGTGATCAAACACCTTCTCCTAATCCATGGCATCATGTGGACCAACGAACGCTCCAGCACCCTGAATAGGGTGGCAACCTGGTCCACCGTTCCATGACCAGGACAGAAACCACACTGTTGTTCCTGGATCTGAGGATCCACTGTCGGACAAAATATTTGTTTAAAAAAAACTTTCAGATGGACTGATTCACAGAAACTATCCTTCTGAGGATGAAGTTTAGAATTTAATCTTCAGTTCAAGTGTCCAGCATTTAATACATTCTGTTCTTTGAACATTTTTGATTTTCTTTTTCTTTGGCTTTAACCAGAGTTCATTGTTCCTGTTATGTGGACTTTTATATTTGGACTATCTAGCAGAAACGAGCAATAAAAAACATCTTTATCACTCATTGAATAACAAACATGGAAAAAATGAAACCATCGTCTAAAAAAAAAAAAAAGGAGGAGAAGGATCAAACTCTACAGCATCCGCCTCTTGTTTACCCTCAAACTTTTCCTTGTTTTCCGTCATGTCGGCCGCTGGAGATGAGACAGAATGAATGGGGGAGGAGGGAGGTGAAAGCGGAGCTGAAACACAACAGGAGCATCCATCCTTTAACCAGTGGGGAGTTATCGCCTAACAACAGAGCTTTTCCAAACGCTTTAAAAAGCACATTTGAAGATGTATTAGTGTATCCCTGGATCCACTTGCTGCCAACACGGCTGCTCACTGGGCTTTGTGCACGTCTATATGCGTGTGTTTTTTTTTTTTAAATGCTGCCTTCAAATTCCCTTAGCAAGCGTTGCTAAGGTGCTTTAGGGATGGGATTAGCTGGAGGCTCATCACACGTTCCAAAACAGAAAAAAAAAAAAGTAGAGAAGGTGAATTTGAGGAAAGACGGAGTAGGAGAGGACAAGATTTAAAAATATAAATAAATAAAGTGGAAGACCAGAAAAAAAGTGTTTGAAGAAAGTCATTAAACAACAAAGCCATGATAAGGAGGAGAAAAGAGGACGGCGAAGTTAAAAGACATTATTAGAGCAGCGGAGACAAAAACAAGGGAGGTGAAAATAAACCGGAAGAGTTGCAGATAAACAAAAATAAACGCTGAAAGAACGAGGGATGAGTCGCATGAGGAAGGAGGACGGAGCTTGCAGACTGTTGCATCAGCCTGATAACTCAGGGCAATATGGAGGGAGTAATACGCGTAATAAATCATGTGGGGAAGATCCAGAAATGTGTCCCGGAAATCCAAAAGAAACGCTGTCAGATCGGCAGTCAGACTACAAAAACTACAAAATAAAACTGCTAATCTCAGATCCTGGCCTTTTCCTCATGATTTTTAATAAACCCGCACTTAATGCCAAATTATTTGTGTTTCACGCTTAAAAAAGTGGTTTGTTCTTTACTTTCTAAAGTGAATTATTATGCACTTTATAATCCAAACATGCAGAGAAACCCAGGCTGTGAGCAAATTTCTGCTTGTGATGTTTGGATTTTAACTCTCACAGTGTAAACAGCAGATTCATTTGCTTATTTATTGAACATTTTAAAGAGGTTTGACAGAATTGCAAAGTTGTTCCCAAAGGGTAATTATAACAGAAAGCAGTGGATGCAGTTTGTTTTTCACAGATGGAAGTGTGGCAGTGGAGGTTTATTTGTCTGTTGGACAGGTTCATATAACTCTGGACTGAGTTGGGGGGATTATGAACCATTTTCTACATTCTTGTAATATGTCAAAAGAGTCTTTATTTTCATCGTTTGCCCTTTTAAAATATAACAATAATAATAATAATAATTTGATTTGATTTGATTTTGATTTGATTTATTGATTTGATTTCAAGCATTGTAGTGAAAGCAACAAAGAATTTACACATATTTATCAAACTCATTGTAGAGTTTGATTTATTGCTTGAAAAGGAGTGGGAAGAAGCAAGCTTAAATAATCCCACCCCTACTAATAATAATGATAATAATAATGTTGATGAAGACTCATTAATCCAGGTTGATTCAATCATAGCAGTAGGTTTAGGGGCTGTTATCTGGATTTAGTTTTTTTTTAAAGTTTGAAGACGTTTCACCTCTTATCCAAGAGGCTTTGTCAATTCTGAATTAGGAGAAACCAAACAACCTCTACACAAGCGGCTTTACCAACATGGCAGAGCCAACCCAAGTGGACCTGAGTCTGCAGTGCACCTCCACCTGAAGGCCACAAACCACTCGTTCGAGGACAGTGAAGTCCGAATTCTAGCCAGAGAGAAAGGATGGTTTGAGCGAGGAGTGAAAGAAGCCATCTTTGTCAAGAAGGATAAACCTTCTCTTAATAAGAACGGCAGTCTCAGGTTTATTCCTCCATCCATCTACGGCAGTGTTCTGAAACCCAAACAAACTGAACCAGTTCCACCTGGATCGTTAACAGCTGATAGAGATGACCAGTTTGGGGAGGGAGTCACTGGCTCCCCAACCCCCAGCTGAGGACAAAGGACTCTAAACGACCCAAAACCATGTAGGCTAAGTGGACACTACCATCCAGCTTCAGGTCTGACTCCTCCCCCATGAGCGCATATATACCAGCTAATTCAGAATTGACAAAGCCTCTTGGATAAGAGGTGAAACGTCTTCTAACTTTACAAACTAAGTCCAGATGACAGCCCCTAAACCTACAACTATGACATAATAATAATGGTGCATGAAAAAGCATGGACACCCTGCCTCACAGCTTGTAAAGGCTTTTTGTAGCCCCCATCAGTCTCTCAGTTCATGATTAAGCTCTCTTCATCCATTCTGCTTTCCAAAAGTCGTTCAGTTCTTTGAGACTTCCGGTCCATCCGTGGATTTTCAAAGATGTCGACGGTCAGGTGGTTGGGAAGGCCATGGCCTACCCTTCGGTTTTTGCCTCTGGGGCGTGTTAGGATCAGTATCACATCTGTAGAAGCCATCCTCTCTTCAACTCTTCAGCTTTTTCACCGATGGCATCAAGTCAGAAAATCTGCTGAAATGTTGTCGAATCCATTTTCCCTTCTCCTCGTGAAATCTTTTGCTGGCTGTAATGTAAACAACCCCAGAGCATGATTGATCCACCCCCATGCTTAGCAGTTGGACAGAGGTTCTTTTCATGCAAATCGGAGCCCTTTCTTCTCCAAACGTACCCATTCCAGTCAAAAAGTTCTATTTTTAACCTTGTCGGTCCACAATACGTGTTTTCAAAAAGCATCAAGCTTAGTTATATTTTCCTTTGTTGAACTTTAACCAACGGGCTGCACGGTGGTGCAGTGGTTAGCACTCTTGCCTCACAGCAAGAAGGTCCCATGTTCAACTCCTGGCTGGGGGACCTGAAACAGAACACCACTGGGGGACCTTTCTGGGGGGAGTTTGCATGTTCTCCCCGCTTGATTAGTTAATTGGTTACTATAATTTGTCCCTAGGTGTGAATGACGGTGTGCATGGGTGTGTGATTGTGGCCCTGCGACAGCCTGGGCTACATGTCCAGGATGACCCCTGCCTTCTGTCCCCAGCCTTCGCCCGCAAGTCGCTGGGATAGGCTCTGGCAGCCCCGGCACCCATACAAAACGGATCAGAAGATGAATTAATGAACTTCTACTGTTGTCAGAGGGGAGGTTTTCTTCCGATGACTCTCCCATGAAGACCAAATTTTTTATAAGTATCTCTTTGCAGTAGAACAGTGCAACTCCAGCGTCTGTCAGGTCTTTCTGGAGGGATGGTGCAGTGGTACAATCCTGATAGCTGCTCTGTCTGAGATTTTTCTTGGTCTTCCAGATCTCTCTTTAACTTCCACTGTTCCTCTTGACGCCATTCCTTAACTCTGAACAGAAGATATCGGAAAAGGCTTTGCTATGTTCTTATAGCTTACTCCAGCTTCGCGAGCATCAATTATTTCCAGTTTCAGTGTTCTTGGAAGAACCCATGATGCTGATTGTTGGGGGGCAAAGGCCAGATGACTGCAATTATTTCAAATCTTTGAGACTGCAATCACCCGGTCTATGCAAACGATGATTGTGACCAGTGCATGAAGCTGTCAGGTCTCAGCTTTTGCAAAGGGCGATGCTCTAAATTCTGCAGGGGGCCAAAACTTTTGCATACGCCATTATTTTGTATTCTGGTATTTTGACATATTACAAGAATATCTCATCTGTAACCTGATGCCTTTTGAAGATTATCCCATCTTTCCTTGGCTTTTTTATGTACAATAATAGACCTTTCTGTATTTTTTTTTAGTTCAAGTCACATTTTGTTTGCCGTTTTTCCACATTTTCAGCGTCGCTTGTGCTCCAACTGTCGCTATTTTCCTAGATTTCTCTGTTTGTCACCACCATTTTTCCCTCCTTTGTGTCAAAGTTTCACCATGCTTAAGCTTCGTTTCTCTGTTTCCTAACAGGTTTATCAAGTTTTAAGTCTCTTAATTTCAGGTCCTCCTAAACTGGGTTTGCCTTAAAGCTGCTTCTAAAATTGGGCAGCCGGCCAGGAGTCTGCTGAAAAAAGAAAAAGACGATCTTTTTGATTTAAGGTTTTTATAACTAACCTTGAGATCATTTCTCAGTCTCAATATTCCATGCTGATGTATTCTGAATATCAAATCTCACAAAGAAAGACACACTAAAGCGACCTTGCAGAACAGCTGCTGCACACTCCTGTGCAACGGACTAATGTACATGTCAAGTGTCATGTTTTACCTAAACAGTTAGACTCACATTTCAGCGCCTCAGATCGCCATCTGTGATGTGAAGAAAGGCGCACGGTCGCAGAGAAACTGTGCTGAAAAACACTCCCTGAAGAAGAAAAGAAGACGCTCCTGCTCTGACTGGGATCCTGAATGCTTTAAACGCTGGTTTATTTCTGTTTCTTTATTTCATTTGTTTACCAGCATTGGCCAAAATGCTGTTTTAAATCAAATGTCTCTGGACATGTAAATTTGTCTCCCTAAAACAAAAACAAAAATACAACATAAACAAGATTCAAAAGTTTTGTGAAAGGGTAAAACCCAATGTAAGTATAAATGAACACAAGACTAATAGATATCTATATTGTAAATGGATGAAAAGTGATTTAAACAAAATACAGTTATCAACTTTGTAGAAGGTAAACAAGCATACATTTGATTTAAGCTGTGAGCCAATTCTTGGATGAAAATGGCATTTTTGACATGTTTTTGTAGCATTTTGCTGATGATGGAAGAAAATTAAGCTTCATAGGGAATCTTTCGAGAATTCCATGTGAATCAGGAGCAGATGGGAAAAAAATGCAGTTGGAAAAGATCGTATTTGTGAAGATCTCCTGCCGCTCTGCAGGAACAATGTCCCAGAAAACGACACACGTTTTAAGATTTTGGCTGATAAAGGGCATCATTACCTGCTTTGAAAATAGATTAAAAACAAAAGATCGCAGTGCAAATGTTTGTTTTTGACAAACATTGTGACGTTGATTCTTTGCTTCGAGGAACAGAGTTTCAGTCCTGTGCAGGCGTTTCAGAAAAATCTTTTACTTAAAAACGCCCAAACCTTAACGCTGCGTTGACAAAGGGAACGTGACAGACGTTCTTGAATGCACGTTTAGCATACGCCACCCGATGCCAGCGTATGCACCTAGAGTTGGTGTAAAAGCGGTGTAAATGTGGTGAATCTTGCTCCAGGCTTTGTCTTTCACAGCTGTATTCCGATACATGAAAGACTTGGGGTCACATAAAAACTTCTCCTTCATGATCAATTTTCCAATGGTTGGCACTGCTAGTGCTAGTGCCCATCCACACGTCATTATCCAAATCCGACTCCCTGATTGTACAAAGTTCAACCTGGTTTATTAACTTTTAATTTGCGTTCGATGGACGGGCGTTTTGCATTTACAGCCCAAAAACGGACCTAAAAACTCGCGCAGCGACGCACGAACGTGAAAGCTTTGAACACGGAGGCCCAAAACGCGCATTTGTTCGTCTTCACAGATAAACTTTTCATTGAAAGCGGCTGCATGAACGTAGTTTGAGAACACATGAGCAGTAAACTTAAAAGGCACGAAAGAACAGCGTAGCTAACACTTACTCAGAATCTTCCTAATGATTGTCATGAAAAACAGTGTGATAGAAAGATAATTTTTGATATTTAAAACTCGTTCCTTTCCTGCTTTTTTTCCTCATTCTTCCTCATTTTAAATTCCACTTTTAGTTTTTTGTTTCGTTTTGTTTGTTTGCTACTACAACTGTACGGGATCTGAGATGGGTAAAAAAAAATAAAGCGTTCCCACAAAATAATATTTTGTTGTTTTGAACGGAAGAATATTCTGACATACATATATCCTGTTGTCTTTGAATGCACCACAGTTAGAGGGACATGTTGATTGGTCGAGATGTATCATGGGATGTGTGTGATGCATGATGGGATTTCAAAGCATGTAGCCTTCGGATGTAAAGTGACTGCTAACGAGTATGTTGATAAAAGACAAGTCCTGAATATTATTATTCCTATTCAACCCTAAACTACAATGTCCAGACGGTAGACTCCGGCCAGCCAGCTGTCTGAATGCCGGCATGACAAGCAAAAGAGCTCCATGGCGGGCCGGAGCTCGTAGCACGGAGAATCGCTGTGGAATGGGGAAGCGGCAAGCTTGGGCATCTTAAATCTTATGATATTTTTCTTATTTTCATCGAGACAATAATAGATAGATAGATCGTTCTTGTTTTTATTTTTCCCCTCTTGAACAAATGTGGGTCACAGAGACACGGAAGTAGCAGCAGAAAGCGGCTTTTGCGGCCGACAGGAGACCGTGCCGGGATGTGAATGAACGAAAACATGGAGACAAGATTACCGATGCTTTTGTGCTTTTCAAAATAAATAAATCTGATCTCTAAACATCCACAGTGTCTTCCATGCAATGTAATAAGACACACACAGACAGAAATGTAAAAATATCTGCTGTGAATCCAAGTATTGCTAACATCCGTGTTTATGACTGACTAATCATGGCTAATCGCGTGAATAATTATTTCGCTCGCATAAATTAATTATTTCGACGGGACAAAATATTATTTTGTCAGTTCCCGAGCTCAGTACAACCGAACATTTGATTTTGATGATAAATAACTGGACATTATATATTTTTTTATTATAAAATCCTTAATTTGGTTCTGTGCAGAATAAAACAGCGAAACAACCGCAGGATTAAAGCTAAAATGAGGTTGTGGGTTTGAATCCCGATGGTCACCGCATTCCTCGACTGATGTTCATCTCCGATAAAGCCACGAGGTCGCTCCTCCATCTCTGCACAGCCTGGAGATAAACTAATACCTGCTGCATAGGTGTGGTTGGTTGGAGCTCCTGTTACCAGCTTCTCCAGTGAAACCCGACCCGCTTCTGTTTGGACAAACTGACACTGTGAGCCGAGCTGACACGCAGCCAAGATTTCCCTCTCTGTTTGTTTCCATCCCGGTTCGAGTTCACTTTCTCTCCCGCGGAAAATGCCGATGACATCTCAGAGATCGGTGGTTTGCTAGTCGCCTGCAAAGACCTAAAGGTGAAGATCTTCCAAGGTTTGTTCCCTAACGGCCTCTTGTAGCTCTGCTGATCCATCCATCCATCCATCTATCCATCCATCTAGGATTTCCATGATCTCATTATCCGCTTATGAAAAGGGACAGGTAATGCAATCTTGATGGTGTGGCATGACTCTGCATGTGTGTGTTGATTACCTGAACGGCAGTCAACAAAGTCTCCATTTCAGCCACTTATCTTGTCGAGAAATAATCATCTAATCAGATGTGTTCACCGCGCACACGCTGGAAAGTCGCCGGCGTTTGTGGGGACAAACTGAGGCCTCCATTCCAGGACGCCAGTCGTCATCATGGCAGAGGATCCAAGGAAAAACTGTCTTTTTTTCTTTCTTTTTTTTAACATTGTAAAAAGCAGGTCTATTTGGTCTTTCTTGAACTTTTAGCATCAGGGCAGACAGCTTTCAGAGTAATTATCAGCCATCATACCGAGTACACAGCGGCTTCCAAAAACAGAACACCTTTAACCTTTAAGGCTGCAGCTTTAGCTCCAGTATTCACATTCTTTCGACCTATGGGACCCCTTCAAGCGTTCACGCAATTAACGGAATTCCAACGGATTCCGAAGCAGAGAAAAGCAATGTTGACTAAAGCTTTAGCCCTAACTGGCCTGACGGATGGATCCGAGGAACGGAGGTGACCCGCACAAAATATCAAAGTTGTAGACTTCAAAAGCCCAAAGCACAATTTTTTCCAACACACGAGGATAAGTAAAGGTGTAGTAGGTCCGACGGAGGTGTATCGTACTGAACGGCGCAAAGAACCCGTTTGTGCTGATCATATAACAAGTGGTTTTTGCGTTAAGCCTGTTATAAATTAGACAGACTGCGTATCGTGTGCACACCCTGTGCAGCTACCAGAACTCACACCTTACTTATGAACAAAGTGCAGCGCAAGGACATTGTACGACAGCATCACCTCTACCTCGTAAGTGCCAGCAACTTACGTTAGCCTTACCAATACTTCCACGTGCACGACAACGGTGCATTTCATTTTCGTCTGGAGTTGGCCGAGTTTGCGAACTGCAAGACACTCCTCTCTACGACCCTCCACATGCCCACACAACCCAAATACCTGTGCAGGAGCTTCGGACACATGTGACGCATGTTCAAGAACGTTCTTAAAAGCAGATTTAATTCAAGCAGGGAGGGGCTTCTTCTTCTTTTTTCTACTGTTTATTGGCGCATGTCCGCCCCCTTCAGTTGGAGGGATCTTGGTTTGAAGTGTCAAAGTGGTGCAAATCTGGTCAAAGTTCAACTGGTTTAACTTTCAACACGTGCTTAATGGCTGTGTGTTTTGTACGCAGAGCCCGAAAACAGTTTTAGAAACTTGCGTGAACAAGAGTTTTTAAACTATTTTTCGAGGTTTTTCAGTTTCATCTTATCATAGGGTTCTTTTCTTTTTCCTGTTGCCTTTGTCCTTTATTCAATTTGGTCCCCAACCCTGTCTGGTCTGTCAAAAGTCCACCTGTTTTCACACTGAAGTCAACCACACCAGGGTTCATTTGCAATTTCAAAGGCAGCAAGGTTCAGCAGAAACAGACTGTCTTGTTCGAGGAAACAGACTCTGGAGTTCTGAGTGTGTCCACATCACTCAAACAACTATTTTTCCTAAAGTCTTCCTAGATTGTTCTTTTGAGCCGTACATATAAACTCACGTTATCATCAAAAGAGGAACAAATCAGAGTAACACATATCAGAAAATACGCTCTTCAAAATTAAATTCCATCTCTGCAGGAGAAACATAGTTGGATCTTTCACACCTTTTAGTAAGAGCAGCATTAAAAAAAAGAGCAATTCTGCATGCAGACGCCAGTTCAAAGCTACCAGGAAAATGATTCATTTGATTTTATTTCCATCAACCTAAAGAGTTTTCTCTCAAAAAATTCCCGTCTAATGCTCAATTGGCAGGTGCCTATTATACGGAGGATGGCGTATCGAGCCGCTGTGAACCCCAAGAGCAAGAGAGCCGAAAAATAGATCAATGGAGGCTTCGGCAGAAAAGGAAAAACTCGGAAAGAAAGGGACAGGGAAGGAGGGAGACTGATTGACTGGAGCTTTGACCTCTGCACACAAAACTCCCCCACCACAAAAAATAAAAAATGAAGAAAAAGAAGCCAGCCAGAGCCATTGCATTTTACTATATCAATCACCCCCCCACTCTCAGACCCTCTTAGCCACCAATCCCACACGGCTGGACAACCGATAAGTTGCAGGCAAGGACTAAAAGCCCCCGCAGGGTGGGCGACAAAAGGACTCTTCGAGTCCTAGAAGCAAAGTACTCCTTCTCTGCTCACACTTTCTTCTTCCTTCGCCATAGGAGGACATTATGGAAGCCATTATTCTGGCCCTCCAAGTCGCCGCCAAAGCTGGGGGGGCTCTGACCCGGCCGTGTGTGTGTGTCTGTGTGAGTGTGTGCGCACGCCGAAGCCCTGCTGGACGCTGTCCAACCCCACAGAGTGGGAGATGAGGAGAATTAAGTCATTTTTTTATGACAAGTCCTGACTTTTTACCCCCACTGAGGACCCATGCCCCACGTTTCACGTTTCCACCGAATCAGCCTGAATGTGCACGCGCAAGCCAGCCCACATGAGTTCAAAAAGTGGAGGAAAACTTGGAAAAGAAAAGAATTCTCCATCCAGCAGGACAGTTTGGGGGGTTTAGAAAGGAATTTCATGCCTAAAATTCAGATTACTGGCTAATCTGCATCTTTCTGTATAGACCTGAAAAAAATAAAAATAAAACAGAAAACGTTTTCAGGCAGTCGCCCAAAAAACTTTTCTGCTTTGACTTTATGTTTCTAACATCTTTCACATCCTCTGGCTGATGTTCTAACATCTGGCATCACCTTTAGAGATAGTCGTCAATGAAGAAAAAAGAAACGCAAAATGTGACCAAAAAAAAAGTCACTGGAGCCAGAACAATTCATCAGATAACCACTAGGTTCACCAGGAACCCGGTCCACCACTTTATACCAGTGTATTTGTCGTCTCTACAGTAAAATATAATATATGTTTTACTGTGGGGGATTTTTTTTTTTGTATAACCAAAACAGCATGGTCTTTGCAAATATGGAATAATTTGGATACTTTTACGATGAGAAGAATACAATCTGCTGATCACACATTTAAAGCCTCAGTTGCTTAGTCCGGGTCAGTGTAGGGTCATAGTGAAGAGTGGCTGCAAGAAGAGTTCAGGTGTGTCTGCAGTCCCCTTGAGGCTCGTACGGATACCTCAAGGGATGGAACGTACCATTGTTGAGTGTGTAAGTGTATCATGACGTATTGGTAAGGCTAATGAAAGTAGCATGTACTTATGACCTACAGGTGCTGCTGTTGAACGGTGTTCTTACGCCACAATGTAGTCTTTAGTAAAGTGCGAGTACACCTACTTCACCCTTACTTACCCTTACATGTTGTCTAAGTGTTCACCATGACCTGTCGCCCACAGCATGCCCCTATAAAAAAAAGTGCACAAACAGTTTTGCTGTATAAGCTCATTTGGCGGTCTATGACCTGAGTATTTCATGCTGTTCACTTTGTGTCCCGTACACGTTTGACCATATAGACAGTCTGTGTCCACCCATAAGGGCTACTGGGACAAACGCTACATTCACACCGGGTTCAGAAAAGCGTGTTCAGGCAGCCACTTCCAATGAAAAGTCTATTTTAATGCGCCTTTCAGGCTTCCGGGTCAAAAACTCTCATGTTCATGCATCACCATGCAAGTTTCTCATGCAGCACCTTTCTTTATACATTGAACCCACGCTGAAAGTTAGCCCAGTTGAACTTTGACCTATCAGGGACTTGGAGGGACACATGGGTGGCGGAATTTTAATTCAGGGAAGTATCAACCATTTGAAAATTGACCCTAGGGTAGAAATTAACGACTGAGGTTTGTGTCCAGTTGGGATTTCATGACTATATGGAATATGGCTATATGGAATAAAGCTGTGAAAGAAAGTGCTTGGAGCTACCACTTTGACATTTTGCACCAACGTTCTTCCAACATGCGTTAGTATCAGGTAGAACATGTATCATGATGTACCCAGTGTGAACGTAGCTTAAGGCTTAAGCAGTTTGGTTTATCTTTTGGTTAACCCTGATGTCAGTTTGGTTAGTTTTGGTAGTTGGCTCCTGGGTATCTTAAGAAGTCACATCAGATTCAGCCTGCATCAGAATCCACATCCATTTAATGCTCACCTCTTCCTGCCCACCAGCAGTGCAGCTACCTTAATCGCGCCTTAGCATTAATCCAATTCATGGTTCAAAGACTTTCACCAAACAAACTTGAATTTTGGGTTCAATCATATGCGTGAGCAGCTGGCATCGCCTGGTCAGCGTATGTCTTTAGTTTCTATTCAGTGCGTATGAAACATGCGATCTATCTTCTCTAAAACACGATAAAAGCAGATTTTTTTTGTGTGCAAATTATCTGAAGCGAGGAGGAAAATGAAGTCACGTCTTTAAAGATGCCCATTTCAGGTTGAGACTTTCATCCGTCAAGTTCACAAGTTATAGGTTTCAGTTTGAATTGTGCGTTTTTGCTCAGATGTATAGCAAAATGCATAAATGTCAAAATCTTTCCATTTGGCCATTTTAGGTAAGCTCAGGTCTCAGTGAAAGGTGCTCTTGTCCCTTTAAGGTGCATTTTAGCCTGAAATATTGCCTAGTTATGCTGGCTCTGCTAATGGACTGCATTTGGAGCTTTTTAGTCTAGTTGACTACTCAAAGCACTTTGAAGATCAAGCCACCTTCCCTCATCCTTTAATGCTGAGCACTGAGCACATCCCCACCAAACACACAAATGAATACATTAGGACCACTGCAGGTCTCCCTTAAAGGTGCTGTGTTTATAGAAGATGCTGTGGGTCCACTGATGACCCCTTAATGGATGACCATCAGTCAAATCTCGTATTTAAAGGAAACATGAATCACAACAGTTCAAATTTCCAACACAACGGATATGGAGAGTCTCGTAAAATTGATTTATTCTGCATTTCTACCCTTAAAGAAGACTCATTCATTCTTGATAGTAGAGAAGGATGAAGTTTTGATAGATCCCCAACCAGAGTTTGGAAGACTTTACTTTTGCAAACTAAAAATAGTAAGAGGGGACATTTTTGACATTAAACATTACGAAAAGCTTTGATACCTCAAAATCGCATTTTAAAGGTCAAAAATGTGCATAAGCAAAGTAAAGATGAAAAATAGTCGTAATGAACAATTCTGAAATGTTCTACATTCTCAAGACTCAGAAGGAGAAAAGGAGAAACATTTGCAAAGAAGGTCTTTCATTTTATGTAGTGGTTATCTTTAGTTTGAACTGACTGCAAACTTCTATCCCCCAAAGGTTTTTCTTTTAATGAACACTTAACTTGGTTTGTGATGAATGACTTGACATGTGACTTGGAGTAGTAAGAAAAGATTTAACACTTGACTTAGCTTATGACTAAAAGATTTGACGCGTTGGACAGACCTGTGGGTAAAGACTAAGTATTCGACTTGGGATGAAAGACTTGGCACTTAACGCTTTGCCAGAGATCTGAGACTTCGACTTATGACCAAAGGCCTGACACTTGTCTTGTATTTGTGAGCAAAGGTTTGGCACATGACTTGGACTTCTGACCAAACATGTAAGACTCAACTTGAACTTGTGGCCAGACACTAAACCTAGAGTAGTGACCCCGCCCAGAAAAAAACAACACTTTGATTAAACCTGAGGGTAAAGACTGAGTACTCGACTTGGACTTGGGATGAAAGACTTGGGACTTAACGCTTTGCCAGAGATCTGAGACTTCGACTTATGACCAAAGGCTTGACACTTGTCTTGTATTTGTGACCAAAGATTTGGCACATGACTTGGACTTCTGACCAAACATGTAAGACTCAACTTGGACTTGTGACCCCCCCCAAAAAAAACAACACTTGACTTGGATCTATGACAAAAGACTTGACACTTTGATTAAACTGGGGTAAAGACTGAGTACTCGACTTGGACTTGGGATGAAAGACTTGGGACTTAACGCTTTGCCAGAGATCTGAGACTTTGACTAACAACAAAAGGTTTGACACTTGTCCTGTACTTAAAACCAAGGATTTGGCACATGACTTGGTAAAGTAAAGACTCAGTACACAACTTGGACTTATGATCAAAGACTTGGCATTGAATGCCTCACCAGAGATCTGAGTCTTGACTTGTACCAACAAGTACAGACTTGGCACTTGTTTTCTACTTGTGGGCAAAGATCTGGCACATGATTTGGACTTGTGGCCAAACATTTATGTAAGGCTCAACTTATAACTGAAGACTTGACAGTTGATTTGCACTTGAGCTTAAACATGTTCCCAGTTGACTTCAAAGACTTAACACTGAACTTCCTGTCAAAGACTTGGTACTTTACATGTCAACAAAGATTTGACACTTGACTAGAACTTGTGACTACATAGATGACACTTCATGTGTTTTAAGAGATTTGCTATTTAACCTGCAGCTGTGACCAAAGCAAAATAGTCTACCTGATCTAGTGGCCAACGCCTTGACACTTGGACTTGAACCTCAAGACTTTACACTCGACTTCGACCTGGGAACAACGACTTTACACTTAACTTCTAATCAAAGCCTTGACTTGGACTTGTGATCACAAACATGACACTTTAAGCATCATAATATATTTGATATTTTGCCTGTACTTGTAAGCAAGGCAATATAGTTTACCTGAACTAGTAGGTAAGGACTTGTCGCTTGGACTTGAGTCAAAAGGATTTATAATTGACTCGGACCTGTAAGCAAAGAATTAGGCAACTGAACTTGCAACCAATTCAAACCATCCCACAAAAGGGATTTCAGAAGATGGATGGATGGACTTGCAATCAAGTACTTGACACTTGACCTGGTCTTGTGAGTAAACACTTGACACTAGAACTTGTGGCCAAAGAGTTGACATTTGAACTGGTAACCCAAGAGTCTACACTTGACATAAACGTGAACAAATGACATGGAGTTTCCTTTCATTTTGTAGCTTTTTTATCTATTCATGAACTTTGATTAATGAGATATTGTAGGTATTTTTGAGGGAAAACGAACTTTACAAACATTTTAAAGTAGATTTTACTACAAAACGACTACCGCTCTAAAAAGGTAAATCTTGGAAACACATTTCTGACTTTTCTAAAGTAATGTATTGAGGTCCTCAGTTCATCTGATGTCTTATGAATATCAGAGTAATCTCTATCACTCTTTTACAGTGTCTGACTCTACAATGTTAAAGATTACCATCAGAGGTTTCTTTCGGCAGTTTATCTTCTCTGGCCAGCATCTTTATTTTTACCCTCATCATCATCGTCGTCATAAATTTCTCCTCTTGACCCTTTGATTGGTCTGGACCTCTTGTATCTTTTTACTGGTGTCTGGAGAGGGCCTTTAGCTTTTAAACTGAGCCACTGATGGCCAGGAGAGTAAAAGCTGCTAAAAGAAAGAAGAAAAAAAGGAAGCAGGGGGAATCATGATGGAGCCTGTAATAGGAGACACACAGCAGGGGGGCAGTTTACTGTCACTGAAGGAGGAGAAAAGAGTGACGAGGGTGAGATGGACAAAGAGGAAAAGATGGAAGATTAGAGGAAGATGAATAGATCAGGGCAATGTTCAGGAAAAGGCACAAGACAGCACAAACTCTAGAAAGAAAATGAACCTCGCCACGGGCACCACAAGTCCACCAAAGAGCAACCAAGTCGTCCAATCAATATAAAGTCTTTTTAGCTGGGTCTGTATTTCAGGTCAACATCTGTCTTCGACTTCAACTGTTGTAAAAATCAAATTAAAAAAATACAATAAGTAGCTCCTTCCACCGTCTATCCTTGACAAAGCATTCATTGTTCTTGCAAAAGAAAGCACACTAAGAAAAAAAAGACATATCAGTACTGGACCCTAATTTCAAGTGGTACCAAACCTGAGGATTCAACGATAACCAAAAATCATACTCCACCTGTCTGATCGGCTGAGTCACAAGTTTGTTTTGAGTCAATTTGTCAGGTGGTTATTGGTATTAAGTCTAGGTGTGACAATGCCAAACCCCAGAACCAACGGCTCAATGCTGCTTTTATTTGTGACAGAGTTTGCTGATTTCTGTTTTTTTTGCATTAACACTTCACTTGATCAGCATTAGGCTGGTTTTCTCCACTTCAGAATCCGCTGGAGTTACATTTATTGCCTAAACGGTCAAAGACTTATGGTGGTCAAAAGAAAGTCAGTACTAATGTTCTCTGGTGTTAATGACCTGCTTGATTTCTAGAACCCTCCGTTTATTTTGAGTCGATTTGTCAGGTGATTATCGCCATTTTGGCCAAGTATGATGCCAAACCCCCAGAGCCTGATCTAATGACATTTTCAAGTACCCGATGACATCCCACTGCACACTCGATTCCAAGTCACCGGTTCAGACCAAGTCCTTAAACCTCATTCCCACACAGCGGTACGGTCCGGTTTAGACTGGTCCAGGTGAGCCTTTCCACTAGAAGATGGACCGTCATGGCTGCGTTATAGAAGTGCGACCACAGCAAAAGCAAAGCTATCAACAACAAAAACAATGGAGGTCATCCAGCAGGTCCTTTATTTCCCACTTGACTTTTGGTATTTTGTTGATACAAAGCATTTAATGTTGCTTGAGAGAAGATTGCGGGCAGCGGGAAGAGGAATGCAGGTGGAAACGGACCTGACAGGTGATGTGCTCACTCTCAAATGGTAACAAAAACAAGTGCACACACACACACACACACACACACACACACACATGCACACAAACACATGCCCTGACGCTAGTGGAAATGTGGACACGCTGCTGCCAGCGATGTCAAGAAGCTTCCTTTGAACAGGATTTCTGAGGAGTCAAAATGAAACTTATGATGCAAAAACAACTTTCCTAAATTATAAAGCTCAAAGCTGATGAGATAAATTATTGATAAGATCATTACTGCACCTGCATTACTTCCATTTTAGGTAAAGATTTAGACGTATCCTTAAATACAGTGGGAAAAAACAGAGAAAATACCGTATTTTCCAGACTATAAGTCGCTCCGGAGTATAAGTCGCACCAGCCCAAAAATGCATTATAAAGTAGAAAAAAACACAGATAAGTCGCACTGGACTATAAGTCACATTTTGACGGGAAATTTATTTGACAAAATCTGAGACCAAGAACTAATAACTTTCACAACCTCATATGACACAATCATAGCAGACTGTTTATCTCATAATTTCACAGTAATTCTTTCTCAAACTTATTTATTTATTCCTTTCATGAAGCATCATTGGCCAACTAATACTCTGTTTTCATCCTGTATTTGTAGAAACAGTTGTCATTTTTATTGCATTTCTGCATCTATGAAATCATTGGAAAATAAAATATTATGTTGTTAGCCTTCAGGATCCTACTGTAAAAAAAAGTTTGCTGATTCTCTGAGTCACTTAACATACTCTTAACACTTAACATACCTCATACATCAAATTGACCCAGGATCATCTCTGTTCCTCACAAATGAACATAACAGGAGGGTTAACAATGTATCTATTTCAATTTATTTCTATTATAAGTCGCTGCAGAGTATAAGTCGCACCCCATGCCAAACTATAAAAAAAAGGGCGACTTACAGTCCGGAAAATACGGTAATTCATTTAGAAACGTATTTGATCTATTTACAAACCCATGTAATCAGACAGGCTCATAACAAACACTTCATTTGTGTGTTTTTTCATATTTTTGGGAGTTTTATGTACTTTATTTTTCTTGGAAACTTAGCTTCTACCTTTATCGGATTGTAGCCTGCACAAGACTTTAGGAGGTTTTGCCTGGTTGTACACTTAACTTTGTTAATTATGTTTTATGCCATAAGGATAAAAACAGATTTGCAGAGATACAGGTCAAAGGTTATAATTAAACTGTTACAAGCAGTTTTAAAAAGACATCAAAACCAATTGTTTTTGTTGCAGTTTGGCAAGAAAAACTTTAATTAAAACTCTAAAGTGCCAACAACATGACTTTTTGGTACCCTAACAATAAAAAAACTATATTTTACACAAATCTTATTCTTACTTTAAAAAAAAGAAAAATAATCATGCAGCTGGCTCCAAACTGTACGGCTGGACAGCTAGAATATTGTTTGCCATTTTTCCTTCAAGGGGCTGTAAGATGGTGGGAGACAGTGTTAACAGATTGGGGATGGGAAGTGTGGGTGGGGTTGCTCCACACAACTCAGATATGATTTTCTGATAAACTCCTTCCTCTCTGCAGAAACTATGTCCTAGACAACGACACCGTTTAAAATATATATATATATATATTTTGGCTAAAAACGGCATCATCACCATTAAAAGACCACTGGAAAGGCTTTGAAAATAGATCAACAGGGGATCGGAGTGGGACTTTAAGAGGTTACCACAAACTGAAACCTCTGTAAAATGAAATAAACCTCTCAATGTGTCTGTTTTCTCTGTTAAAATCAAAGAGTACATTCAGAAAAGGTATAGAGTAAAAATGATGAACTGAACATGTTTTCTATTGAGTTTCCTTAATATGTTTCTTTCAGTTTAAATGCATCTGTGGTGGCTGTGTTTTTTGTATCTTTTTATTTATTTAAGAATTGTCCCGCCCTGCACTCTTAGGGGGTAATTACTTTCCTGTAGACGACTCCTTCATTCTCAGTCACAGAGGAGCTTTGTAGAAACAGTTTTTAGGATTTATTGTAATCAGATAAGGCGGGGTGTACTTAGATGTCGATTGTCAAACACGTCCTCTCAATCTCTCACCTGTTGAGTTCTTCTGCGCTCTTTACCTGCCGCTGGGACCGGCTCCAACAACAGTCAATTATCAGAAAGGCAATCCCACGAGCGACTGACAGGCCCGTAGAGCCGGGGATCGGGTTCGGTCCCTGTGGGACCGGTGTGTGCGTGTGTGCCAGCAAAGGTGTGTGTTGCATGACTCTGCGACGCTCTGACTTCAAGCAGCTCAGGTGGACCAGAAGTTTTGATGGGCTGATAAACCTGCAAAACGTCTGTGTGGCGAAGGCCTTGTTGTCTGAAGCTGGAGACCATGGGAACACGGATAATCCGTCAGATATCATCGGGAGAAACAGGGGGAAAAAAACGCCAGCAGTCTCCACGTTCTGAACCCTGATTGAATGCCGTGTTCTGTCCCTCAGTGGAAACATACATCCAAACTACACCTGTATTTTTCTGCACAGGTGGGAACCTGGAAGGAATCTGATTGCAATGCCTTGGGTGATTGGGCCGGACCGCACAACGCTTTTCCACAGAAAACCGGCAAGTTTAACGCCTCCATCTTTCAGAGGCAGTCCTGCAGGACCCCCCACTTACAGAAAAAAAACGTGTCCCACGAAACCCCCATGTGAAGAAATAAAGCTCTGCATGTCATTGAACTCAGCATCTGTCTGTTTATCTGTAACCGTTTAGATTAAAAACGTCAGATTTTTGCTCTGCTTTGTGAAAAATATACATTTCATTTAAAAATGAATGTCTTCAATGCAGAAAATAGTGCCTAAATTGGGGTGGAGCTACAGGTGGGCAACCCCAGCAAAAAGTTTTGCCCTACACCCCCCTACACACACAATTTTAGAGTCCATATGTGTGTCATTATTGACAAAGATAAAGAAATCATCAATACAAGCTTCTCAAAGCATTGCAAAAATAACAAACACAATATTTTTAAATGAAATAAAAACAACAATAACAATGACACAGTTAGAAATACAAATTTTTGATCCGTTTGTAATGGCTCTGGTGTTTTGACACCGTTCCAAAGTTTTCTGCCCCCCATATAAAATGTTCTATGTTGTTCGTCACCACAATTTTTGATCAAAAATTTTCCTTTAGCAATTTTTTTGTTGCATTTTTGAAGAAAACTTTAAATTTGGAGTAAATGTTGACTTGTTTTTACAGATTCTGTTTTTACAGTGTAAGGAAGTGGTTTTGTACCTGCAGTGAGTAAAAACAATGATTTTTATCCATGGTTTCTTTCAATTATTTATGATCGTTTTTGATGTTATTTGTCTCAATGGACTCTCAAAAAGTGTAGATTTGTGTTTTATCTTCAATTTAAACATAAGTTAAAAGATACAATTTTATTGGTATCAATTAATATGTAGAAAAAGGAGAAAATAATATATTTTCTCTAAAATATATTTATTCTTGTGTTTTTGTGAAGGTGGAGTTATTTGTACACTGATGTCTTCTTCTTTTTATAGCTGTTGACAATCGAGTAATTTCATGAAAATTCTTTTCTACCAATAAAAAGCTAATTAAAGTCAAAATGAAGGTAAATTATTGGAGCATTCATGCTAATGTTGCCTAGTTCCTCCTCATTTTTCTTATTTTATGTCTAAAACCTTTGGCTATATTGTAAATGATGGAGCAATTTACCTTTTGCCTTAAGGCCGGAGGAATGAGACGCTCCAGTTGCGTATGGACTGCTTCAAACATCATCGCGGCTTCAGTAGTTCAGAATGTTCAGTTGGTCCGTCCCGTAAAAATCTGTTGGTAACACTTAATATCCCTCAACGCTTTCAAAAATTGACTGTTTGCACAAATTCTGGTTCCTGACCTGAAATCAATTCAATCAATTGAAAGTCAAAATGCTTTAGTACAACTTTGATAAACTACAAAGCTGCACTGCTTGATGAGCATTCTGGGTACTGTAGTCAGGTGGACGGAAAAGGTGAGAGTATTGGGGTTTTGTCATTTGATACAACTGTTGAAAGCTTTTGTCAATAAAGTTTTTCTCTGTTGTGTTGCTCTCTCTGCATTATTGCAGATAAAAGAGACAAACAGGAAGTTCATTAGAAAAACTTCCCATCAACTCTTCCGACCAATCAATCGCCTGCCTTTTTGTTTTTTCACGGTTGCGGCGCAGCCATCAGTGGTGCACCAGAACACTTTATCCGTCTGTATTTATGGACAGCATTACTTTAGGACATAGTTATAGTAACTACTAACACAACGCAACGCACTGTAAAAAATAAAAAGGCTTAGTGCAGTTTTACGTGAGTAAGATGTGGCACAATCGGAGCAAAGCTGCTTTTCTCAACTTCAGAAGTGGAATCAAAGAGTTGGTAGATGGTGTGCCATTTCATGTTGCCACCGGCGGCTCCAATGGCGTTCTAACAAATATTTAAACATCGCCCAATCCCTTTTGGGGAGGGGGGGGTGTCACGCGGCTGCTGGAGCCTATCCCAGCGACTGTTGGGTGCAGTGGCTGACAACTGGACCGAGTGTGACGTCATCCGTCAAAACAGATAATAAAAAACTGTTTTTATCATCTGAGGAACGTGGCAATATCAAAAAAGTATTTTGTCTGGACCTGACCTGGAAACGATTATCCTGACTTTTGTTTTTTCTCTTGTTTAAATTACTGCAACCCTCTTTTCACCTATTTTAACAAACGCTCCCTAAACCGTCTTCAGCTCATCTAAAACTCTGCAGCAAGGCTTTTAGCAGGAACCAGTCAACGGTCACGCGTCACTCCTCTGCTGTCTGCTTTACATTGGGTACCAGTCAAATATCGAATTGGTTTTAAAAATTCTACTTTTAGTTTTCAGAGCCTTGCATGGTCAAGCTCCGACATACATATCTGACCTTTGAACCCCATCCTCTTCAGCCCGATTCTTGAGGTCTTCCAGCCAAAACGTTTTTTATCCCTTGTGCTATCCTAGGCACTTTAACGTTGGGAGTTGGGTCATCTAGACCCACTAGACAGTGCGCTGAACCTTTTTTCTTCAATGATTTGTGATCTTCACTGGTGTCCATGGATTACATGAAATCTTTCCACCTTTATCCACCTTTGTCATGGTAGGGGGAACACGTCAATGTAAGGGGGGGGGGTCATCTAAGATAGCACAAGGGTTAAGCGTTCCAAAAAGCAGCTTTAAGACGAGAGATCTCCCATTTCAAGCCGTTGCTCCTCGTCTTTGGAGCTCCCTCCATTGTTGTTGCGTTAGATTGAATCCATAGACCGTTTGAAATCTCAGGTCAAGACGTTTCTATTCAGGAGAACTTTTAGTTGATTTATATTCCTTGCTTTACTATGTTTTACTGAGTTTTGTTT
The DNA here is from genome assembly GCF_053564925.1 of Oryzias latipes. Classification (NCBI taxonomy): domain Eukaryota; kingdom Metazoa; phylum Chordata; class Actinopteri; order Beloniformes; family Adrianichthyidae; genus Oryzias; species Oryzias latipes. Next base: position 6,303,752 of record NC_136238.1, read on the forward strand.
GATTATTTTTATTGTATTCTATTACCGTAAATTCCGGACTACAAAGCACACCCGATTACAAGCCGCACCCACTCATTTTCACGTGTGTAACCACTTTTAAACATACACAAGCCACGCTGGAGTAAAAGCCGCACGCATCAGGCAACGCCTGACCAACCACGTACTGCCTCCCAGAGTAAATGTGATTCATTACCACACTGCGGGAGGAGTCAGCCTTGCCTCAGGCTCATGCATTTGAGTACGCCCACATCTGCCAAACAGCATGGACCTCTATTCTGTTCACAAGTTCCTCAGTTATGTTTTTTTTTTTACTTATTGACAATCTAGGTATCATACATAAAATTACAAACAGTAACCATATAATCAACATTACATCCCTCAGTTATGATGAGGAAATTTACATCCGCGATCCCCCATTTCCCATGAGTCTTAGGGGCTAAAGGCGGGGCTAACGCCCGGCTCGCCACACTGTTGTACGTGTTTAAGAACGTGCAAGGAACAGCTCTCCTTCCGCTTGTGTCGCGGCAGCGTTATGGGAGTAACAGGGCTGGTTAAAAAAACACACCAGTAAAATAAAGCAGCGGAGACTGAAAAGCGCGCGCCTTAGCGCGATACCAGCGCCTCAGCGCGGCGCGTGCGTCAGAAGTTTCCTTCCACAACAAACACTGTAGCTCCGCGGACGCCTCTGCGCTCCGCGCTCGCCCCGCGCGCTCCCCTTCCTATCTTCTCCGACACATCAGGCCAAGGCGGCTCCAGGGAGGAGCAAATCGTGTCTGTGCAGAGCAAGCGGACTTAATACTGTACGTTTTGTGGATGAGGGGCGGATGCGTTGTTACGTGTGGGAGCCATCAGACTGCCATCGGCCCCGCAGCTCTATGTGAACGAGCAGCAGGAGAACATGTCTCCAGCTCACACGGAGGCTGTGAGCTTTTCAATGCAAAATTCTGCTCAGTCCTCAGAAACCGTAAAAACGATCACGTGGATTTGTGTTTCCAGTCGTGTCCCGACAAAATAAAGGCTGATGTTATTCCCACATATTTACGTGCAGCCAGCCGAGTCACTTTGACTCAGAGGTAAATTCACTCCTGAGCATGCACTGTTCTCTCCGTCACGCAGCTGACCGGCTTTTCCAAACCCGTTGGTGATGGTGGATTTTTTCACGCTGCTTTTAACGATTGTTTTTAACTTGAAAGCTGCATCATATTGTAGCGGCGATCACGTGCACGTTGGGTCTAATGGCACCAAAGGATTCTGGGATGCAGCTGGGCATGCGTGTTTCGTTTTGTTGAACCATGACTGAAGTGTCTAAGACCTGAAGTCAGGTCCATGCTGTTTGGCTGCTTAGTGTGTTGAAAAACAAGTGACTTGTGCTTGGTGTTAGATAAAGAATTCAAACCATTCATTGAGTCCGAAAGTCCTTACATGGCAGCCGCCAATTAAATCCATACATGAGCCGCGTCACTGAATAAGCCGCAGGGCTGTGAGCGCAGGAAAAAAGTAGCGGCTTATAGTCTGGAAATTACGGTACTTCTTTGTGTTTTGATATGATTTTGTGCTCCTTTTGTGAAGAACTTTGTGTTTCGTTCTGGTAAAAGTGCTACAGAAATAAAGATATATTATTGTATTTTCTATCCATAGAAAATGGTTTACTTCCAACTAAATGGGGTCCATTTTTTTGGAGATACAGACGTTGTCAGGAGGATGCGGAGTCGGGAGCTGTCAGGTGGGAGGTCTGGAGGAGGACCACAGAGGAGGTGAACGAAGACATGAAGGTAGCTGGCGTTAGAGGAGAGGACGGCAGGGTTGGATGGAGGAAGCCGATTGGCTGTGGCGACCTCTGAAGACACTTTTAAAAACTCATCTTTTTGCTCAGGCTTTTAACTCCATCAGATCTAGTGGGCCAGTTAATTTTATTGTTTTATTTTGTTGTATTTCATCATTTTTTTGAGTGATTTTATTTTTATTAGATTTTATGTTCAGCACATTTGTTGCTATACAGATAATAAGGTTAGTTGGTTTAAGGGAAAGAATAATGTGTTGAAATCATAATTGTCAGACTTTGGACATCCTAAATATCTACAACTTTACTTTGAAAGGTTTTTTTTAGTCTCCATCATTGAGAACATTTGTGTTTTTTTTCCTGCATTTTTGAGTAAATAGTTTAAAATCCGGCTGGGTAATATTTAAACTCTGCTTTCATGAAGGTCCACTTACTTTTAAATCTCCCAAAGCTCTTAATGTGAAGTTATTTTTATTTTACACCTTAAGACTTGTGCTATATTGCTGGATTATTAAAAGCCCTTAAAGCAATGTTTGCATTAGCTGGACGGAAAAATTAAATGTTTGAATGTTGGAAAAACGCTCATGTTTACTTGGTTGGCCCACATTTTTCAGGGTTTCCTCTCAAGGTAAACTGATCATTCATCCACTCCGTCGTGTGGATTTGAGCGACCGGCGTTTTCCTCCGAGTATCTCTATGCAGCTTCACGACCTTCAAAGAAAAGTCCCTGAAGGTCAGAAAACTTTACAGAGTACCTCCCAGCCCCACGGACGCATCCCAGATGCATCCAAGGTTGGAAGAAGAAGAAGAAGAAAAAAAGACAGAAGTGGAGAGGCGGACAGACAGAGGAGTAAATGAGAGATGATGGAGGAGGGCCAGAATGAATTCAAACCATGAATACATTTCTCCAAGGCTGCTCAGACCGGACCGATTCAGCGGCGGCGGAGCACGCTGAAGTGCGGTAAACACGCTCCGTGTTGTGTGTGGAGACGGGTTGATGTGTGAATGGATGGAGGAGTTTGAATCGGCTCTTTTGTTTTGCAGTGGATCCGGCTTAATGGAAGGACGAGCAGAAGGATGAATTTTTCAGTCGGAGCCAATAGATTTCCTGCAAGGTTCTGTGAGAGTGCTATAGGACCGCTCTGGGCTAGACAATGGCGTCCAGATTCCTCCCTCACTGCGTCCTTGCTGCTTCGTTTCTTCTCACATGTTTACGTCTTTCATTCTCCGAGTTAGATCATCGATATTAAAGACATTTCAGGGGTATGAATCCTATTTAAAAACTCTTCTATTAGAACATAGAGATAGAGAAACTAGACAGGTTCGTGGTCAGTGACACCTTGAAATTTCACAGAAATCCTCTTTGTTTTTTGGTTTTAAATCAGACTGCAGAAACGTAAATGTTTGAAAGATAAACTTTTTTTCCCCCTGAAAGTAGATGCTTTTTGTGAAATACTGCCCCCTAAAGATTAGTTGTAGGAAATGCAGTTGTGAACCAAAATAAATGCAATTTTTTGTGATCTCCACTCAAAATTGAAATTCAGGTTTTAAAAAAAGAAGCAAAATGATCATTTAGATGCTGCAGAAAGTTTAAGTTTCAACTGAAACAAAATTAAGAGCAAAAAATATATATTTTTTGCAAACAGAATTTTATTCTATTTTAAAACTTGTGAAAATATCTGCACTTTTTCTATTTGCAATCAATTTTAAAAAATAGTTAAACTTCTCGGCATCACACAGACTTATTTATGCATCTGGGGGTGATTCGGTCTTCCCTCCCCAGAATGCACAAAAAAAAAGAAGAACATCATCCCTCTTAATTCCCACAGCAAACTGGGAAATCTGCTGCTGACAGGAGCCGCTAAACTTCAACCGCTTATTAGACGCCATTCACAACCAGATAAACGGTTGTGCAAGCAAAAGCGGAGCTGCAGAAATGCACGACTCAGATCCGCTCTGCAGAAACGATGCTGCCTCCAACAAAAAGGGGAAACCGAGAAAAACGTTAAATATAAAGTTTAAAAGTTAAAGTTCTTTCTTACTGCGCAAACTTTCACATGCTCAAAAACCGGCCAAAATTTGCGCCAGTAAAAAATGAATTTCGGACACGGTAAAACGACCCGCCTCCAAAAAACGATGACATCGTCACAGCAGGCGAAACCGTCAAAAAACGTGAATGGGGCCAACTGTTTTTTACATTTTCCTTCAGAACGGACGAATAAATCTTTTTGTTTCAGTGATTTTTTTTTTTTTTTTTTACAAAGTTTCACACGCCACCAGCTTTGCACAGCGGGACGAATATTCGCCAGGCGTTATTCGCCAGCGTTTTTCGCCACGTTTTTTGTGTTCACACCCAGGCGATTTTCGCTGACGAAGAGCCGAGCAAACATGCAATTTCATTCGCTGACATTAGATGGCGCTTAATGTAAAACAGAAATACTCCTGTACACAAGGTGGCGCTGCGCAACTTTACGCTTCTTAAAGTCGCTTTTCACTCAGAAGAAGAGAGCAAGTATTTACGCGCTTGTCAGAATCATACAAAGAAAACATGAATATTTCAAGCACCAGTAGCTCTAGCTCCAGTTCCAGCGATGAAGAAATTATTGTTCTGTTGAATGACGAAGAGACGTCGATTTTGGGTACATCCCATAGTTACGAGAAGAGAAGAACATGGGGAGTTTTATCCACTGGTACAAAAGCTGAAAATGTATCATGAGCGTTTTCGGGGATATTTTAGAATGTCCGTCATTATTTCTTCGCGGCAGTGTAGACGCTACTTGGCGTCTATCTTCTTCGCTGGTATGTGTGCTCAGAAAGGCAGTTTTGTGTTTGAGCGCCCCCAAGTTGTGTTTTACTGTAACTTCAGAAGCTCCAGACACGTGTGCAAAAGCACCATTCTCATTGGTCGTATAGTTTTTGACGCGGCGCATCAAACCAAAAAAACGAACCCGTTTTTTAAAAAATGACGCTTTTACGCGTGGCGTTTTTTCTCATCGGTATGCACACTCACATTGGTGCCCTTTGTTTAGTCACGAGCCGTTAAACGTCGGCGAATATCGCGCGCGAAATTCGTCCCGGTGTGTACGGGCCTTAAGTCTACAACCACAACTGAAGTTTGGTTGACGTTTGACTTCGTCACATTTAGCACCAGCTACAAGATTAAACTCCACCCAGGGATTTCAACCGTCACCCTTCAACTCCCTGAGCTGGATTGGGGAAGCTCCTTGGAAAAAAAAAAAAAAATGTTGGAAGTGAAGTTGTAGATTCTGAACGGCGTCAGCAAAAGTGGCGTTCCTCCGTGAATTGTTGACTCAAGCTGAACGAAACGGCGTGAATATATTGCAAATGTGGGCGTGTTTAAAATAATAATTTAAAAAAACCTCCGTTGCCATGGAAATCCAAATATTTACTTTTGCAGATTCTTCTCAAACTTACACAGACCCGTCTGTCACACCCAGATGAACATGATATGAAATGGTTGCTATGGAGATAAGACCAATAGAAAACCTCCATTTTGTAAATAGTGTTTTTTTGTTTATAATGAATTGGTCGTATCTGCTCTGACTAGGGTGGCAGGGGCAGAAGGGGGGAGTGAGGGGCGTGTGACAGCTGTTCGGCTAGTGAGGGCGGGGTCAGGTGGCGCCTGCAGGCCACCCAACGCCGCTCGCAGCTTGAACACTTTAGGTGTTTTACGTAAACATCCTTTTCATTTGGTCGGACATTGACGGAGGATGAAAACATGTTCTGGTTCTGTTGGGTCCATTCTGGAACCGAGTCATCTGTGGAACCTCGAATAAGTTAAATACGTAAACAGAAATATACTTAAAATCTTAGTCATATTAGAAACTGTTTTTCCAAATCCCATTTAAGTAACCCCACCAAAAGTTTTCCCAGAATTCCCGTTGGTCAAGGAGCAGAGACAGATGCGACGAGGAGAGAAGAAAAAAAACGCAAAAGGTCTGAAGGAGAAGACGGAGAGCAAAAAAAACCACACATCTGAGATCAGGGAGTTAAAAAGAAAGAGGAGGACGAAGAGGAGGAGAAGCAAAAATCTTCCCAGCTGAAACTAAACCCACAAGGTAACAAGATTATTGACGCAGTTTATAAGAAAACCCTCCTTTCAGAAAGGTTCAGCTCACCGAAGGGGAAGAGGAAATCCATATGTACTAACTTTCTTTTTATGAAATACATGAAAAACATTCTGACTGTTTTACGGAAAGATTTTCCTCTAAAATCCTTTAAAAATCCTTGAAGGAACTTTGCAGAGACGTCCGTGTGTTTTCATCTGGACGTCCAGATCCTGCTGCCTGTAACTTGAAGCCCTCACAGCTCGGATTGCGTTGCTTTGTTGCTTTGTTGCTTTGTTGCATTGTTGCATTGTGCTCGATTGTTCTGTGTGTCAGGACTTTGACGAAGGTGACAGAGACGTGACAGATTTAAGTTTCTGCACAATTTCCCTCGTTTAGACAAAAGACGCAGGCTGCATGGAGGGAGGTGGTGCTGGGGGGGCGACGCTTATAGGGATTACAAAACTCTTTTCATTAAAAAAAAAAATCAGATTAAAGTTGTTTTTTGGATGCAGAAAACGTTTTAAATTAGACGATAAATTGCAGCATTTCCCTTGTTTGGATGAGAGTTCAGGAGTGGACTAAATTCTGAACAATCAGCTGCAAATAGCAGCAATTTCACAGATAATTCCTGGATTTCACATGTGGATGCCTCCATCACGCCCTTCACTTCACGCTATGAAAAGACCCACAGACTGACACCAGAGTGGACGTCTCACCGTTTCTCCAGTCGACCAAACGCTTTACTAATCGCCGCTGATCAGTTTGCAGCAGACTTTAAAATCAACCAAATGGTCATCAATAGGTGCAGAGTTTCATCCAATTGTTTTCTTCTGTTGCTTATAAACAAGATAAACGTTTAGTTTCCTCAACAATAAATAGTATCTCTAAGAATTAAAACCTTTAGAAAAACAATATAAACTGATTAAAAACTTCATTTTAAAGGGGGGATATGACGTCATTGAACCCTCAACTCTCAGACAATTAAAAAAAAAAATAATGGGGAGGGGGCTCAGAAAAAGTGAGAGTTCAGCCGCATCAATAAAAAGTAAAGTACGTTTTGTGCAGAATTTCAAAATAAAGCCACTTGATTTCCGTTTTGGTCTTGAATTTTTTATGAAGGCCAGCTGTGCCCGTGTTCATGATCCACCTAGTGGTTGCTTAGGTGAACTGCAGGCATGGTGGATTTTTTTTTTTTCTTTACAAAAAGCTTCAATCTGGAAGTAGACCCCTTGTGTTGTGCCTATGTGCATGCTGGTATGTGTTAACGTGCCCGCGCCCCGAAACCCGGTGTACGTTTTGTATGTGTCAAATACAGAAAAGGCTCCCATAACTGAGACTGCGCCCTATAACCCAGCGCGCCCTGTGGTCGTGAAAACACGGTAATTCCGGTGGATTCTAAAGCGCAGAAAAGCAGTTTTGCGCTGATATGCGACGGCAATGAAGTGTTAACGCAATTAACGCTAATCAGCTGATTATGACAGAGAAACGTCAGCGCTAGCCGACGTCAAAAGCCGACCGATTTTTTTATTCTGCAAAAGATTCACGCGGATCGCATAACCCGTCAAAAATTTCCGGTAGGTCATCCAACTTTTGTTATTTCTGTCTTTTCTCTGGTGCTAAAGGGTTTTCCATTTTGTTTTGTTTTTTGTCAGGTCTTTGCAGCGCTCTCTTGTAGCAGAAAGAAGCAACAACAGGTTAATCCGCCTTAAAAAGCCGTTTTTACAGGGACACCATGTGAGTTTCTGGTCGTCGCGGTGAAAACAAAATCAAACAGGCGAAACGTTCTATTTCTACATCAGCCTATAATGAGCATTTTATGCTGTTATATGATCTAATATGGATGAATACATCAGTATAATGAGGCATCATACAGTTTACCCTCAGCAGTTGGAGTGGGAAACTCATCGCACACCAATGATGGATCCTCACAAAAAAAAAAAAAAAAAAAAAAAGGATTTATTTTTATTTATTTATTCCCAAACACAAAAGCACCTATTTTAGGAGATTAAAATGTCAAACCTGGGAGCGAAAACTTCAAAAAGCTTCAACCTGGAACCAAAACTTGGTAATCAAACAAGCAGCGACTGAAGGAAGATGAGTGGGCGGGCTTTAATATGTGTGCAACTTTGAACACAGGAGCCTAAAAATCCTGTTCCTGGAATGTTAAACTTCTTCTTTAACCCTCATTTCATAGTCAAAGAGGATTTTCGGAGCGGCTTGAAAAGTCTGCTTTTAAAACCTGTTGCCGCTGCAGAGCAGAGATCACTCTGGCTCCACATGTGAGGGGAACCAACAGGACTTTTTGGGAAGCCTGCCAAGTTCATTATGTAGATCTGACACACATGCTTTCTCATTTCAGGGTGTGAATTCAGCGGTTGTCAGACGCCAGAGCGGATGCGCTTGAAGCGGAGCATCCTGGGGCGCTTCGAGATGCGCCTAAAGAGATGATGAAGAGGCCGGAAAACACCTCCTAACACCTGAAGTCACACCACCCACATCTCCATGGCTCTGCAGCCCAGGAACGGAACTGAGAGGTGTTTCAAGTTTGGTGGCTCTTATTTTGAAAACCAAAAGTGACATTTTTTTGACTTTGAATTAAAAAAACAAACAGTTCCCAGCATGCACCCCTGTCAGACACATTTGCAGGTCTCATCTGCTGCCAGCTGTGGAGGAGAGAGGACGAGGCGATCAGCGCAGATGAGAAGTGAAAAGGGATGACGGAAAAACCTAATCGCTCATCCATGGTGAATCGTGTTGACGGCCTCAGAGGGTGCAGACAGCGGCCCCGGAGCCACTTTTGGGAACATTTTCAAGCTTACACGGATTGCATCAACATTAGCCTCATAATTATAATCTTCTCGAAGAAGAAGGCGAGATGTTTCCTCTGCAGGTGCTTTGCATTCAGTCGGCTCATCTTTGCAGAAAAGTCCTGAGGAGATCTAAACTGCTCTGCTGCCCCCCTGTGGCATTTGAAGGCAGTGCAGATGTAGTCCCATCACCATCATACCTCACATCAAAGGTTCAAAGCTTTCAGAAGTTTCAACCGTTCCATTACCACTTAACGTTCCTTTTTATTCACTTTTTAGGATTTAAAAAAATAAATATATGCTTAAACTGTCCCAAAAAATTATTTCTAAAAGATCAGAACCTTTGAACTAGACTTCATGAACCTCCTTTTTAACCAGCATCATCTCCTCTCAACGTGTCCGAACCATCTCCAGAACTTCCAGCGGGACCTGTTCCTCCCATTCCTTCTTCATTTCCATCTTTTCCTCTCTGTGACCTCGCCACGCTCTCCTACACCTTTCATTTCATCCTGTGGTCACACCTGAGGCCTTCCTCCTCCCGTTCCAGCCCGCTTGGACACGCCTCCTCTGCTCCCGTGCATCTTTGCTGCTCCGCTTGAGGCCTTCAACATGTTTGACTCTAGACGCAAGTTTAGCTTAGTTTCAGAACTCATTCTGCCATTTTTAGCTGATCAAGTCTCTATAATTCAACCAAACAGCTTCTTTCTAAAATATAATATACATATTTTATATATAAACTGGTGATGTTTGACCTATGATTATGCCCCAAAGAGACCGGGGTATAGTTGGCTGTTTATGTGTTTAGTCACGTTAAAAGCCGTTTACTTTGTGTTATTTTGTGGCATTTTTGTTTTTGCTCAACCTTATGCGAGTTCACACACTGGACCTAAACTTACTTAAATAAATAAAATCAGACATTTTCTACCTTTAACGTAAAATGAAATAATAATAATAATAAATAAATAATAAAGTGCGCATTAATAAAACTCAAATTTCTGCAGACATGCAAGCTTTTACATTCAAATGCAGACAGTCTCTTTTTTTTCTGTACTGCTGTTCCTAAAAACAGATTTCAGAATAAAATACGGACGTAATTGAATCATTTCATGCATGTTGTGCGTATGAGTGGGGGCGGTGGGTAAGAGGGTGGGCGTTTCGTTTTAAGTCTTGCTTTTGGTTTTTTAAAAATTGGATAAAGTTTTTATCGTTAGACACTTTGAGTTACGTCAGTCGGAGAAGTGCGATACAAATAAAGTTTCATTTGATAAATCCCTTACGGTCGCCTTGGAAACTAGACTTTTAGCCGAATGCACAAGCCTTTTGAAAATCAAAAATATATCCACAACTTTTGTCCTTTTGGAACAATTATTAACATTCACCAGGAAGGACCCATCAGATCATTACATTTTTACCTAAAGGGATGATGTTTGGAGTAAAATGCAAATTTATTTAAGTTTAACTGTGTTTACGTTGAATCCACTATAACCCTGGAAAATCCAACAATAATTTAACTCAGTAAAGTTAAATTTGTTTTTTTTGTTTGTTCATTTTGGGAATTAACAGCAGCCAAAAAATGTAAAAAAAAATTATTATTTTTTTAAACAGGGCCAAATTTGCTAGAGCACCTTTAAATGACCAAAAATCCTCTTTAAAACTGGCGTCTAGAGCTGGCATGTCCAAAGTCCGGCACGTAAGCCAAAGAGTTCAAATTTCCACCAGCAGGCAAAGCTCCTGTCATTAAATCACTCATGTGACGCCCAGAGCTACGATTTCTTAAATGTGATTGGCTAAACAACATTTAAGGGCCCCAAGAACAGATTTATTCCTTCAAAATAAGAAAACTATTTTAGTTTCATGTTCATGGGATTTAAATGTAGACGTTTACAGTTCAATCAAATACGTAAAATCTTAGATGAATCCGATTTAATGTTCAGAGTTTTTCTTTATTTCTGGTCTTCAAATAAAAAATTCACCGTAAAAAAACAAACAAAATTTTTTTTCATGTAGAAACAAAAGTTTCATTGATGTTATTTATGCATTTAATGTCATTCCAGGTGTTCCTCTCACACTTTCACCTCGTCAGACTTGTGTGCATTTCTTTTGGATTATTTGGCTTTTTTTTTGTCGTGTAAATTTGAAATTTCTGTCCACACTTTACCTCCATAAAAAGGGCATTTCATGCTTTTTTTTTTTTTTTTTAATTCTCCTTAAACAAAAACATTGAAACCGTGTAGATTTTCACTTCCTTTATTTTCAAGCAAATCCATGAACATTTCCCACTTAAGGATTGGCAAAAACCACCAGTACATCTTACCGACCCTTAAAAACTGTCTTACAAAACGATCTTTAAAATGTACACTACCATAGGTATTGTTCATTTATATTCTATATATATATATATATATATTTCAATACTGTATATTACAGTACAGTGATGTATAGGTAACATGAGTGCAGAACACTATGCAATAATACATTGATAGCTGTGTGTGAAGGCTGTCGGCTCAGAACCGCCTGAAAAGGTCAGTTCTGCGTTACCACGGTAACAACGGACGTCTGCCGCTGCTTTGTCGCAACCTGAAACTAATACTTCTACAAAATAAGAAAAAAAAAAGGAAAAGTAACTTAAAAGGAGCTTTAGCGGTTCCTTCTAAAGCGACGTTAGCTCCGCCTCCAGACTGAGCTCCAGGAAGGAGGCTGATGCTCCACAGCAGCGTTCGTGGCGTCCTACCCGACGCTTTACAGAGGCGAGGAACGTCCGCATGGCTCTGAATTTGACATTCACTTATCTCAGGGTTCGGACGAGGCTCTGTGCGGCATCCCTTCATCCGTGCGGACTGCTTGAAACTTTTATTTTTGGTTAAACGGCGTTCTGAAACCGGCCGTAAATAGAAACACGGATTCTCAGGCGTACAATAAATAACTTTGGGTAAAAAGACAATTTTACAGACAAAAGAGGCAAAACAAAACATTTTCTTGGCTTTTTTTCTTTAAATAAATGCATTAAAGTCAAATAAACAGCAACATCCTGCAGTCTAGTTTGTTCAGCAGCTTGGTAACAGTTTGTCTTTTGACCACTAGGAGTAGAAGTGAACCCAGACCAAAGCAGGTACATTTACTTTTTCTGTTTTCAAACTTGCACAAGGCACCTAATTTAAAGCAGCTAGAAAGGCTTTGGTTCATAGAAGCTCTACTGAGAAGTTGTGAACAGAACTTTTCTCCAGAAAGAACTGGAGCTGAGAGGACGGAGGCTGAGTGAAGGAGAAGAAGGAGACGTTGAAGATGCTGCAGCAGAAGGAGGAGAAGAAAAAAACGGTTTGGGAAAGAAGAAAAAAAAGGAGAAAACTTCAAACACCAACAAACTTCTACCGTCATACGACAAGAACAAGGATGTTTTCAGAATGTTTATCAGCTTAAGGCAAATTAGTGACGCTAATGAGAATGGAGCTTTAAGGTCGACTTAACTTGGAAATCTAGAAATTTCCAAATAAAACATTTTATTGTCATTTTAATGATCAGTTCTCATGAATATATATATTTTAAATTGTATTTAGATGGACGGATGTTATCAAAACTGTGATATTTAAGGCTCGTTTAAAGATCTGACATGTTTTTATGCTGAATAGTTCAGGGCTTTAAAGAAAAATGATGTTTTTGTGGAGTTTTAATGATGTCATATGTAAAGCAAATTAAGATTAAGATTGCATTTCTGGGTATTTCTTTATTCAAATTGTGATGAATCAGGAGCGGCTGTAAATAAGGAATAAATAAATAAAAAAGGTAGAAAATACCACGAGCTGCTCCGCCCCCAATCGGATGCGTCCACTGCTCGCCATTTTTGTTGCACCAGTAACGTTAGGTCAGGGGTGTGAGGGGCCCAAAAAGAATATATATAATTGAAGTGAAGCGGAGCGTCCCCGAAGTGCGGGTGGGGTTGCTCCGCCCAAAACTCAAGACGTAAATTTCTAATAAACTCTGTAGAAACTATGTCTTAGAAAACAACGTAGGTTTCTAGATTTTGGCTCTAAAGCTTTGAAAATAGATTAAAAAGTGATCGGAGAGGGAATTTAAAGAGAAAAAACCCTGAATCAGCTTAAAGGCTTGGTTGCTCTGAATGCTGAAGCGGGTGTTCAGGTTCTTCTGAAAGAGTCTTTTTAGTTTTTTATCATTTTCACACTAAAAAGATAACAGAACAACATTTGATTAGTCTTTCTTTGGATAAAAAACATTTTATAGTCAAACTGTTGGTTGTAAAGTAGTTAGGGAGGCTTTTAAGTTTGAAAATGTTATCTTTATCAAACAAAAACATATTTTTTTATGATTTATACTGAGAATTTGTTGAAGGGAAGCAGCTCAACTCTCTAGTAAACGAAGAAAATAAACATTTCAAGTGAAGCGGAGCGTCCCTGAAGTGCGGCCCCCCCGTCTCAGCAGCAACTCCTTCGGGCGCTCCACTTCAGCGTTTGGTAGAAACTACTCCACACACAAAGGAAGCTTTAAGGCAGGATCGTCATCCATCTTCACTTAAGAGTTCAGCTGGAGCTCTACAGCAGGGAGGGGGCGTGTCCAGCTGCTCGAGGGCCGCCGTCCCGCCTGCTTTACCTGAATCCGGTGGGTTCCACCAACGAGAAGCTGCAGTGACAGGGGTTTGCTTGGAAGACAAGCAGGACGGCGGCCGGGAGTTCTGGATCTGAAGGCGGAAAACCGGGAATGCTGGGAAAACAAAGCAACTCTGTGGTTCCTGGAGGACCAGGAGCCTTTTTTGTTTTGTTTTTGAAGCAGCAAAGAATGTTGGCGGCAACGAATCCAGATTGTGAAGCATCATTGGCCAACAGTGGCTGGGATAGGCTCCAGCAACCCCAAAAAGGGGATGTTTTAGGCCGTCGTCGCTGCTTCAAAGACTCCCAAGGTCTGGAGTTAGACAGTTCGGCTCTACCGTAGAAACTAAAAACACACAAATGTTTTTCTATCTGGATCTGAGGAAAGCCTGAAGCCTTTTGGACCAGGATTTGGTTTGGTTTTTTTAGTAACTTTTTTGCATTCAGGCTTTCCTGCCGGGCCTCCTTACTGCGCTGTGACGGTGCTTCGTCCTACGGAGTGTTTCTGGATAACAGGTTTGCACAGAGGCAACACCAGTTAGTCCTGCAGAGAGGCGGAGTCAAGAGAAGACAAGTCAGGGAGAAGGAGGACACCACAGAATCGACGGTCAGTTAGCCGTGAAGGCGTGGATCTAAAGGAACATTCAGGACGTTTGAGCAGGTGTGACATTCCACACGTGGAGCCCTTAAGAAGACGAGAGGCTGGAATGCTTCCCACAATGCTTTGTGCCTCCTGGGTGCGATTTACAATCCATTTTTTTACATCAACTTTCAACCGCTGAAGCTGAATTTGCTCCAAAGTGGTTGCATCCGAGTTAAAGTACGTAAAAAAAATTAATAAATAAAGGTCACACGCAGGTCTCAGGCTCCGCCCCACCGTAAGCGTTGTGGTGTGGCGAGTGGCCGTCCACGAACCGGAGCAGCGGCGTGAAGGTGCAGTAGTCTGGCTTTCTTTGCCAGCGGGTGAACATGAGTTTCTTGCTAAAAGCTGCAGACCTTCGCGGGTTGCTTTGGTTTTCGGAGCCTCGCCGGCGGCCGCCAGCCTTGGACGGGGCGTGGAGGGACGCCAGGGGGGTGAACTCCGACAGCTGGCCCTTGTAGAGTTTGTCAGCGCTCTGCAGGGGGGGGGAACAGACGGTAAAACTGCAGCGGAGCGCCTCAAGACGGATCCCGGCGTCTCAGCTGGCCAGGGTTTTTTTGTCAGCAGAAAAATCAGCAGAGCAGTAATTTCTGCAGATTAATGAGGGTTAATCCCAGCAGTTTCAGGTCAGAACCCGGCCAGCTGCGACAACAACCCCTTATCCATGCAGGTCAGGCGAAAATGCACCACAAGCATGAAAATATGGAGAGAGAAAAATTAAAAAAAGAAGCATGAATTAGTGTTTTTAGACCCGAACAAGCATGCAGATGTAAACAACCGCAACCATGCGTGCAGTCAGGAAGTGTCATAAAAGGGGGAGGCCACCGGGTGGCAGTAGAGCTCCAAAACACCCCAACGCAGGTCTGACACGACCTTGAGAGACGTCCACAGCACACACCGCTTAGGGAGTTTAGGAAGGGAAACCTGTGGAGGCACACAGCTGGACCCCCCATGGTCGCAGACAAAAGAGGAGTTTTTTTTGGGGTTTTTTACCATGACGAAGCGCGTTAGGCTTCCGTGAGCGCGACTCCGTCTAGTAAGGAGTCTGAGCAAGGGGAGGCCGGGGCCCTTTCAAACCTTTTCATAGCCCTAAAGCGCTGCAAACACATTGGAGGACAAACACGTTAAAAAAGCACACACACACACACACACACACACAAATAAAAAGAAGTATTCAGTCAGAACTTTGAAAAAAAAAGCAGGCGTGCTGTCGCAACACATGCAGGATTGTGGGAAATAAAATTTAAAAAAAGAGAGGGGTGGGGCAGAGGAAATGTAGAGGGTCACCTCCAGGAGGGTTAGAAACTGATTCTGCTGGAGGTCTGAGACAGCATAAAGATGGTGGAAGGCTCAGAGGCAAGGCACCGACGCTTAGTCTGCCGGGAGGAAGAGGAAGAGGTCAGTACGAAGGAGGAAGAGGAGGAGGACACAAAAAGAGGAGGAGAGGTTTACTGCAGTGGGAGGAAGGTTAAGGCCATGTCGCACAGCCACTACACACTTTTTTGCACGTTACATGGAGGAAAATTGGTCAGACGTGAATCCAAGTTGCGTGAAATTTTCGCAGATGTCTCAAATGAACCAGGTTAAAAAAAACAACAACATGAACCGTGTGTGATTATTGTGCCGTTTATACACAGCTTAAACGTGATCCGTGCGCCGTACACGCGATATAAAAGTTATCCATCGGTGGTACGAGTGTGGAAGCGGTCGTGGAAAGCCACATATCGCCATCTCGCAAAAATCACGCCCAACTGAATAAGATTTACGTAATAATTGCACACAAACTACATAAAATTTGCATGAACGGCGTCATTCTCAACTGACTGAATTCACGTAAAGACCAGTCGACGGACATCTGTGCACATCAACCAACGCAACAAAAAACTTAATGACGAAGATGATCCATGGATCATGACGTGTCATACGGGGAAAACGCTCAAAACGTTGGCAGTGGCTGCGCGACACGACCTTTAGGCCTCGAGACGCACCAGGAAGACGGAAAATCCACAATTGCAGACCCACTCCGATTATCTTTTGATCTATTTTCAAACAGTTTTGCCGTTTTTTTTGCCCAAATCAAAATGGTTTTCTAGGACATCGTTTCTGCAGAGCCGCAGGAGCTCATGAGGAATTCACCTCGCCGCTATGGGCGGGACCACCGCAAGGACACTGGCCGCACCGTTTCGATTCCAGATTCCAGCTCAGACGAGGAAATACAAACACGCATCTATTTGGAGCACAGAGGAGCATGGAGCCCACCCGGCGTCTCTTTTTAAGCATCTTTTTTTTCGTCCGCTCCTGATTCACGACGACTTGAATAAAGGAAATACTCAGAAATGCAGTTTTAAGCCCAATTTTCTGTATGTTTCTCCTCCAACATGTTGAAAAAAACCTTTTATTTATTTTAATCAGAGTGGGTCTTTAAACAGTCATGAGAAACAGTTCAGACACATCAGATAGCATCATGGGAAAAAAGAAGCAAAAAAGTTCTGTTTTTGTTTTTTTATGATAATTGAAAACAAATCCACCACATAGAAATTGTAAATTTTATGTTTTATTAAGGCTTTTTTTTTAGTTAATAAAAGATTATAGTTTCATAAACGAAAAAAACAAACATTTATTGAGGCTTCGAAGACTCCGCAGCAGAAAACGGCTTCGATTTTTCCGTCTCCTGGTTGAGAACGGATCCAAACCGCTGCTGGCGTTTTGAGATCCCTATCGGATAATCAGAAACGTGTCGCGCTTAAGAAAAACCACAGCGGACTCTGACGATTAAACATGTTTACAGTCTTCTGAGGAAGTTTGTTTATGGTTTGGACTTCCTGTTGCTCCAAAAAACCTATTCCGCTTGGATTTAATGGATGTTTCAAAAGTACCAAAGCAGGTTGTTGGTTTTTAAGGAAAATAAAAGAGGAAATAAAAAGATTTTTACATTCTTTTTTCTTCAGATTTCTTGTTTTCTTCCACAGAAGAAAACTATGTAAATGTTTTTTATGTTCTAAATATTTTATTTCTATCGGTTCAGAGAACCAAACGTCTTTGCTCGGGCGCCGTTTCCAGGCTCCTCCGAGGACGAGGAGGAGTGACATTCGATTCCTTTTCTTCATCAATAAAACATTCTGCCTGTTTGGGGCTATAAATATCCACTCTTGTGTTTCTGAGAAGACAGGAGCACCGCACACAGGCGGAGAACCGGTGGCCACTCACGTGCAGGAACGCGAGGACGTGGAACGACCCAGCGTTCACCTGCTGAGCCACAGCACACGTCAGCGCAGGTGAACATCAGCCGCCGCCGCCGCCATTGACACAGCTTCTCCATTCAGAAAGGACTCACCTGTATGCGCTCAGTGATGGTGGGCCACAGGGCCCTCCAGATGACCTTCTTCACCACGTCTGGCAGCAGGCTGGCAGTGATGAGGAGGATGATGCTGAGCCAGGCTGGACCGCTGGACAGCATCTGCATGAAGACGTAGTACATCCTCTGGTAGTTGAGGAAAGGCCTGAAGGAGCAGCAACAAGGCGTTTTTCCGTGAGAAAAGTCTCCGAACGACAGCCGGAACGCGTCCGAAGAAACGGATAAATACCAGATGATCCCACCCCACAGCAGGGAGAAGAGCACGAAGAAGACCAGCGACCCCCAGATGACGAAATGGTTGATCCACGTCCAGTAATGCGTGTCCAGGACCAACTGCGGGACAGACGTCAGCCGTTAGCCGTCTGAGCGGCGGCCGCCGCAGACCGGCGTTTTACCAACTTTACCTTGAAGGTGACGGTGAAGACCAGCACGGTGAAGACCAGCGTCCCGAACGTCCAGTTTCCAAACATCTGCAGGCGAAGGGGAGAAACACCCGTCATTTCACGTCCAGCCCGACCGCGGCTCAACTTTGGCGAGGATTTTTTGTGAGAGAATTTATGACGGGGAATCAATCAATCAGATGGCAGAAGGTTCACGGACTTATGGAGGCGTCATTGAAAGAGATGAAGGATCCTCGGAACATTTGCAAACACTAAGAGCTACAAACTGAAACAGGAAAAAGGATAGATGGATGGATGGACGAAGGGAAGGACGTGTTATGAAACGTCCCAGTTTCATTGGGTTTATTGTGTCAAACTAGTAAAATGCACTAAAAAACACACATTTCTGCCTTTATCTTAGTCGTATCTGGAATATTTTGAGGCTTCTGCTTTACCCGCAAAAAGTTGGCGTTTCACAGATCAAACTAATCTTTATTTATAAAGCACTTTTCATACAACAGTAAGGTGTTTTACTGACAATGGTTTGATCCAGATTAGCTCCCTTCCACCCCACCAACAATTTTTCTTTTCTCCCTTAACCTAAAATGTGGAAAGTAAAAATACAATAATTTTGCATGTTTGAATAAAAAGCTGCTTGTTTTTACATCTGTATGGAGAAAAATATGAAGTTGGAGATCAGAAATGCTAAAGTTTCAGGAGTCCACTCGTTTACCATGGTTCCTGTTGACCTTAAGGTCAAATATTACCGTGGAAATGTTTTGTTTTCTGTTTTCTTGCTTAATATTTGCTAATTATTTATTAATGCTACTGTTAAAAACCATCTGTACTTGTGTGAAGCTTTATAATATTTCTTTAGACCTTTTTTTTAACCCTTTCATGCCTCACTTCAAAACAAAAAAATACTTTTCAATGTTTATTTCTGTCCAAGGCGGAGCTACGATTTACCAAAGTAAAAACCTGATAGATACAAACATCATATCAAGACCATTTATAAAATCCACTGTGTTCTGATGATGAAAAAGATATCTGCTTTTACTAAAATCGGTCAAACGCAATGCATTGTGGTCCGTATTTGTAGTGAGCATCGATGCACACTGGTTTTTCACAGAGACTTGATTTGGGAGAAAGTAAATGTGGACAGCCCGACAAAATGGCGAAGGCCTGGTGCAAAAAATGGTGAGTAGGAAATGAGTTTGGACACAACTGAGGATTTAAAGGTACGTAACGACAGACGGCATGAAGGGCTTGAACTTTTCAAACAAAAAAAATGGATCAAAATACAAATTATAATTTGAAAACCTTTCGCATTATTAGATTTTGCATTTATGGACTTTGGTTTTAGAATTTATAAAATGTGTCAATAAAGTTTATTGAGTTTGTTGCAAAAAAAACTTTATATATTTTTAAAGATGTTTATTTATTTATACATGTTCGCCAATAGGCTGAAACCTATTTTTAGGCAAATTCACAAACTAAATATATGTATAAAATATATATAACCATATTACTTATTTTATATTTATGTTTGTATTTATTTTATTTCATTTATCCTATAAGAAAACAAGCTAAAATAAAATACATATTAATTGTGTTTTATTATAAATATGTTTTTATTAATTCTTTAAGGGGTTATCTCCACTTTAAGGTTGTTTTAAAACTAAACGAGTACATGTGCATCTCTTGCTTTTAGATTTTTTTTCCTTCAATTCTGAATCATCTGTTGTCAGAAAAAACTCTTTTTATATTGAAGGAACCACAACCATCCTTCTGGTTTTTCACACGCCGTGAACTAACGTGTGGATTCGAACACGGACGGTGTTTGAACACCGACAGCTGGACGCGCAGACAGGAAGTTTGTCTGGACACAAAAGCCCGGTGTGAAAGCACAAAAGGCTGGGCATGGATGGCTGTGAAAGGCGTGGGAGGGGGGGACAAACAGGAAACTGTTGGGGGGGCTGAGTAGATGACAGAGCGACAGGGACAGGCTTACCATCTGTGTGTTGGTCGTCATTCGCTGGGAGGAGGAAAGAGAAGCAAAAAGAAAAACCAACAGAAAGGTAAGAGGAGGAGGAAAAAAGAACAAAAATCATAAGTACGAAAGCAAGAAAGATTAAATAAAACGTAGTATTAAACATAGTTTTAGTCGAGAAATTCAAAGCAGCAAATGTAAAAAAAAAAGGAGCTCGAAAAGGAAGCAGCACGATGAGCAGCCATGCTGGATTTTTCTGTGGAATAGAAACGATTCCCTGGTTTTGGCAGCCTTGATCTTTGAGGTAATCTGAGATGAAACTCAGATTAATACAGATTACAGGATGAAAATCTACTCAGCAGGTGAACCTTCTGCTTTTTTTAAAATAATTTTTATTTCCTTACGCCCTTATTTTGAAATAACTTTTAAGAGTTTGAGACAATCAGCAAATAAAATAAAAAATAAAAAAACAATAGCAATATATTAAAATACAAAAACTGCAAAGTAGGAGAAGAATTGAGAAGTTTGGGGTTTGGAGGGCGTGGTCTGGACAAACCCGGGTTACCTGTCCGTTGCTGGTGAAGGTGGTGTTATCGAACAGGAAGTAGGTGCCGAAAAACATGACGATGGCGTTGTAAACGCCCAAAACGGTCCAGTATATAAAGGTGGGCCATCTCAGCAAAGAGTTCTTGGCAACATCTCTGCAGAGAAGAGGGAGATTTCAGGAAAATGCAACACTGAACGTAGTTTTATATATTCATTTCAAAGTTCTGAAGAGAAGAAAAGCACTGCTGCCATCCCGTCAAGAAGACACGACGCTCACTTATAGAGGGAGGGGTCCTTCTTCAGGATGTCCATGTTGATGTGCTGCTCCATCAGGCTGTACACCAGGATGGGCAGCGACGTGAAGCTGATGTTGTAGAGCGTCAGGTAGGCGGTGTCGTACAGCGGCTGGAGGCGAGGACGGAGGAACAGTGAGCGTCTGGGGGGGGGGGCCGAGCCTTTTTCCTGACGCTGGACACCGTCAGGTGTGCTTACCTGCTGGGAGAAGCCGCAGAAGAACTGGTAGAGGAACTGTGGGAAGATGAAGCAAACGTTCTGTGGAGAGAGAAAAAAACAACGAGTGAGGAGAGAACAGGATGTTCTGCTAAAAATGACTAGATGAAGTTAAAAAGGAGAAACCGGAAGCATGACTGCAGTTTTGAGTCACTTCAGAGTTCATCATAACATCATAAATGAAATCCAAAAGCCCAGATGTTGGTGCGTTTAGTCACCTTGTAGAAGAAGTACTGCACCAGCTCCGAGATGCGGATGTAGTAATAGTGTCCGTGAACGAGCAGCATCTTCTTCAGGTGTTTAAACTTTGGGATGGCGTAGTCGCTGTTCCTCACGGCCTGACGCCCCTCCTTACCCATAATTCCTGATGGCATAAGGCATTTGTTTTTTAAATCAAACGTCGGTTCTTTGGGATTTCAAAGTAAAGCGTTCCGCACTAACCAATGCCGACGTGGGCCTCCAGGATCATGCTGACATCGTTGGCGCCGTCTCCGATGGCCAACGTGATTGGATGCTCTTTGGAAGCTTTGATCATTTTCACTATCTAAAAAAAAAAAAACACAGAAAGGAGGTCACTTCCGCGAGAAGGGGTGGATTCCAGGGAAAACACCTCCTCTGTTAGTACCTGAGCTTTCTGGAGCGGCGCCATTCGACAGCAGAGCACGGCGCTGCAGTTACGGCAGATTTCCAGAAAGATCTCCTTGTAGCTCCCGGAGTTCAAGTCCTCCTGGGGGGGCCTCATGACCGCAGAGAGGGTGGCTCCGTCGATGATCAGCCCGTAGTCGGTGCAGTCGTTTGACAAACTGGAGAAGAGGGGAGAGCGTTCAGCTCCAGGGGAAGCAGGAGGGCCGGAGCTCTCCAGACCGCCAGCCCACCTGGAGCAGTTGTCGCGCGTCATGCTCCCGTGGTGCCGCAGAACCGTCCTGCTTAGATCGAACAGGACATCGTGGAGGTTCTGCTCCTCCACCCGCTTGGTGGTGAGCTCCAGGATCTGGGTGTTGCGGCGAAACAGCCTGCTGGCGTAGCAGGTTGCAGCCGCAGTCTCCATCTTGTCTCCGGTTAGGACCCACACCTTCATTCCTGCCTTGTGGAGAGACTCGATGGTGTCAGCCGCCTGCTCCTGCAGCCTGAACAATCAAAAAGAGGAAAACGGATAAAGAGAGGCTACTGAGGGTTTTTAAAAGTTCTGCTAAATCGTGTCACATCCCTGCAAAAGTTAACCCCCAAATGATGATTTAGTGTTCCAGCCACCAAGGTCACATGACAAGCAATGCTTTTCAAAATAACCGTTTTTGTTGATTTTATCACCACAGCAACCATTTAATTTTTGGGTCACCTGAGGGTGACAAACAGGTCTGTGTCATTTTTAGACGAATCGGCGAAAGTAAAAATTCAAATCTCCTTGGCAACGGAGGCTTTTTGCTAACCACGCCCACATTCCTGACATGTTCACATTGTAGGGTAAATCTTTTCGCACTGCTTGAGCCAGGGATCCATGTCAGTCATACATTTTCACATAATTCTGGTTAAAAAAATAATACAAGCAAGCAACAGCGAAACGCCACTTTTGCTAGCTCGCCACGGTAACGCCGTTCACAATCTACAAACGCTAAAAGGAGCATTTTTAGGAGGCCTAACATTCAAAGCTTTAAGCTATAGATCGTTTTTTTTCCATTTTTTTTTTTATATTTAAGACGGCAGGCTCTTCTCGAGGTCAAAGGTCAACAAAACCCCAGTTGAGGTTGTACACTTCAGCTGGTGATGAGGGCTTGAAATCTCCTGAAGATCGCTCGAGCAAAAGTTTTTATTTTTTTCCAATAGTGTGCAAAAAATGTGACAATCGTCAAATTTCACACTTTCCTTATGCACAAAACAGCTGCAGGTAGTTTGTCCGTCCCATAATAATTGCAAAACGTCTGGATATCCCCGACACATGCATTTTGATTTCCTTGTTGGATTTAGACTTTAAGGAAGCCTTATACGAGATCTTGGCTGACTTTTTTTTTGGTCTTTTTTTTGGGATGTTTTCTCCTGCTGTGATGTCATCGTTTTGGGGTTGTCCCACACAGAAAGAATGAACCGGATTTAAAGCGTTGAACAGCACCTGTCCTCCACAGCAGTGGCCCCCAGCAGGATCAGGTCCTTCTCCACCAGCTCGTACGCCTCGCTCAGACGCTTGTCTCTGTCCTGCAACGCCAACTTGGCGCCGCTCAACAGACGGCAGACCTCCTGGTGCTGCTCGGGGCTCAGGGGCCGATACGCCACGCACAGAGTCCTCAGCCCTTCCTGCAGGAACATCACACACATAACCGGATATTCGGGATCCCAAAAAACAATTTCTGTGACGTCCAAGGTTGCCAATTTTAGATCTTTATAAATATAATCGAGTATAGTAAAAATATACTCTTAAGTATCGCTCTAAAAGTGCAGAATGATGTCAGATTTTAAGCAGATAAACTAACCGAATGTGCTACTGTCACAGGAATCTTCAAAGTAAAATGTCGGGGAAGGTTTTCAAATTCAAAATAAAACGTGTTTTCTGTAGATTAAAATAAATGAGACTGAAGTTTACAAAAATCATGTGGCTGTCTGCTCGGAAGGTGGAGAAGCCGTACCAGAATATGAGTTTTTATGGAATTTCAACATAAGATTAAAAAAAAAAGGAGTCTATCTGAAAAGGACTGAGTTGTCTAGTTGTTCCGTTTCTGGTGAGGTGTGGCATTTATTGTCTTCCTGTCACTAATCTACTGCAGCTGTGAGATCAACACAAGACAAAAGTTTCTCCAACTTTTGGAAAATTGGATTCAACCAAAAACTTACCAAAATAAAAGCACGGTTTCCTGTAGTTGGTTTCAGCAGCTTTTCCTTCTCTCCAAAGATAATTTATGTAATTGGTGTAAATATTTTATTTCTAATTTTTGGGGATTTTCTAACTTTGCGACCTATCTAAATTTACGGCTTCTTGTAACCATAAATATTTGCTTCTTATTCCTCATTTTTTAACTTGACATCAGCGTTTACAAGCTTTTTATTGCAGCGACTGTTTTTGTTGCCGATCTCCTTTTTTTATTTTTATCAAATGAACCAAATTAGTTTGGTTTTTTTATTTTTATTTTCAGTCAAGGCATCTCCGATAATTTAGCCGTTGAAGTCAGACTGTGGGCGGGGCGGGCCCGGGTTTCCCCGCTCCTACCTGGGCGTCTGCACAGGTGAGGGAGGGAGTGTGTGCAGGCGGAGCACTCACCACTGCGTTGTGCTCCACTCGTGCTTTCACCTCATCCACCTTTCCTGAGATAACTCTGGGTAGGATGGAGGAGTCGGCGCCCTTGCAGAACAGGAAGATGTCACCTGTTCTCCCACAGAAGGGTGGGGGGGAGGGGGGTAGTAAGCAGACCGGAGAACCTGATCCACAGTCAGAGCTGTGAGTTTGTTTTTGTTTTTTACCGGAGGCGGCTCGGACGATGACGCTCATCCTCCTCCGGACAGAGTCGAACGACAAAACCTCCAGCAGCTCGAACCTGAAACGACACGAAAGGTTCACTTACTTTTTTTAAATCCAGAATGTTATTTTTGAGCTGATGACAATCAAAGCTTAGAAATTTAAAAAAAAAAAAAATTTCAGGTTTTATTCAGGTTTTGACACGTTTGGGTCACATGACGGCTGCCATCTTTTTTCCTTTATGTATTCGGTTTAACCACCTGCATAAACGCCTTAGTGTTGGTTGACCCAACATGTGACACGATCGATTTTAATCCAAATTCTTGCCAAACACGGATCCATTCATTGTTTTTCCTTCACAAAAAAACCATGATGCTTCCACCCCCATGCTTCACAGATGGTATGGTGTTCTTCAGTGTTATCCTTCAAACGTATTGTACTTTCGTTTAGCTTTCAAAGTTACCATTAATCCATCTCTAAAATTATTGTCATTTTTCTACCCGATTTTTCCAACTGCAACTGCCTCTCAAGACCACTAGATGGCGAAGGGCGTGGCCAGACAGACTACTCTGATGGCTCTGGTAAAAGTACTGATGCTCTAACAGCAAAAATACAATCAAAACAATGTTAAAAAAACAAAACAAAAAATGCTTTTGTTTAAAATCCAAGATAAACAAACATTGGTAGAAGTGAATATCTGTCTATAATTTTTAAAAATGAGTAAAGATGTGTTTTTGAAATATCCAATCAAAATAAAGTAATCCATATTTATGTATATATATGCCCAACGATGGACTGGTAAAGAATCCAGTGGTTGGGATAGGCTCCAGCAACCCTGTAACCCCAAAGGGATTAAGTGAGTTTGAAAAATGCAACGCATTGTGTTTCACAAACACACATCTTGTCTTTCACACATGCACATTAAATGTTTCAGAGATGCACAACAGGTGTTTCTCACTGAAGTGCACGCTGTTTCACAAAAACACAACAAATGTTACAAGAATTCACAATAAATGTTTCAGAAATGCACAATAGATGCTTCACAAACATAATTTTTAGGTACACTTGTAATATGAACTCACACAAGTTTGTAAAATTCCTGAAAGACATATTGTGCTTTCGTGAAACACAGCGTGTGTGTTTGCGAAACACAAATTTCTGTTGCACGTTTGCATAAAATCCCAGTTGTGAATCAGAGCGTGTATTTGTGAAACAGGTTGTGCACATTTCTGATTACTGAGACTGAATTAACTCTACATTTATGTTGCGAGTGAAACAGGAAACCACGCACAACCTGCAGCAACACATTCCCCTTCATTCACGCTCACCTCTCAATCTCATCCTCCCTATTTAAGATCTCCATCTGACCGTCCTTGAGCCTCAGATAGGTAAAACCAAGCCTGTGGCGCAGACAGACAGACAGACAATTAATTCATAAAAACTTGGAATAAAAATAGGAATTTCTCTGCAGGAGTCCCACTTCTTCATGCCCTCCACGAGAGCGACTTCATCCGGCGACGAGGAGATGTAGAAGGAGGCGGACTTGCCCTGGTGGATGCCGTGTTTGATGCCGTCCACCGTCTCCTCCTCCTTCACCTGCACGGTGTGGCACAAACACAAGGCACGGAAAAACAGCTCCTCCCGCTCCTGCGTGGTGGTCAGAAAAACGGTGCATTCGTTAGCCTCGTCCACGGACACACGTGAACGCACAGAGTCTGGGAGGGGGGGCTCACCCTGCCCCCCGGTCCAGGAGACGTGTCGATCATGTCCATAGCTGCAGCCCCAGACAGCACCTGGAAAACAAACACAAACGACTAAATTTCTCATAGTGGTTGCCATAGAAACAGCGATTCAGACCAATCACTGCTTACCGACGACGACGTAGGAGCCTGAAACATTTTTTTAATGCGGATGCCCGAAAACGTGTTTACATTGGAAGTGGTCGCATGAACGCGCCCGGCGTGAACGTAGCCGGGTGGATTTCAAGCCGACTGGATAGAACCAGATGTTGCAGTTCTACTAAAGACCACCGGAGGCTGGTGACCGCAAGTGTGATTCCACAACCAAAAATTAACCTTCTAAGACCATCAAGTCAAACCTCTTTCCATTCAGGACAACTTGGCTGCTTTTAGAATCAGTCATTTGAATTTCAAAGAGATCAAATTTGTGCGTTCATAGGGGTATATTTGGGTTTTTGATTCACAGGATAGTCAACCAATGGTTGGACTCAACAGAGTAAGAGTGGGCGGAGCAAACTGTGGTCGACATCCTTTTATTAATGTATGATTTATTTAGAGATTTTTCAAATAAGGTAAAAAAAAATATTTTAATAAGGAATTAAAAAACACAATAACAAAGAAAGACAAACATACGACAGTAGGAAAAAAACAAATATAGCGTCTATGTCAAGCAAAGAGATTGAACACAGATTTCGGATCATTTAGATTCAGATCCATTAACCGAGTTCAGGGTTCCACTCAGAGTCCTATGGGTACATCTGACATTGAACACATATACATGCCAATGGTCAACACAAAAGCGTTACCTGTCCGTTACAGATGGCATCAGGGACGTAAACGTGTCCGTCCACGCAGCACTCGATGAACTCCATGTTGTTCTCGGTCAGAGTCCCCGTCTTGTCGGTAAAGACGTACTCCACCTGCAACGACGCGATCGTCTTATGTGCTTTTTATTATTCACACAACAAAAACTGGGATATTTAAAGTGATCAGTTGACTGGAAATGAGATCATATTTTCTAATTTGTACTAAAAATGTAAAACAAACGGATGGATTTCAGATTATTCTGGCGTGTACACACACGTTTCAACTCAATGAAAATCCAAAGAGACATCGGACTGTTCTGTGACCGTTTATCCAAGGAAGATCTGACTATTAAATATTAGGCTGTCCAGTTTGAGAAATCAATGCATCCAGAGATGAAGTCATATCTAAGGATGGCTTACACAGACTGTTCTAGGCAACATCTAATTGAAACTCCAGGATTCCCCCGCGACCTTAATCTGACCTTTATTTCTAAAGGTCCACCTGTTTAAGGATTCAGGACGTTTTCTGCATCACATACTCTTCTTTAAGGAAAAAGGAAAAAGATTACTGTCAAAATGAAACATATCGCTCAAAGACAAAGTTGTGCACACTTTAAAAAAAAGAGAAATTGGAACCCAACATTTGGTTTTATGACATGTCTGTTTTAAATACAACTTTTCTGTAGCAGCTACATGTCTGTTTTTGTTAAAACATGCTCCGCGGGGATAGTGACGCGCAGAAATCTGTACGTTTGAAGCTATTAACGTAAAGCGATGTTGAAGCGTCGTCATTACTGTATCAAAGCAGACGACAAGCAGCAGCTGCAAATCAACCAAGTAACAAAGCGTCAAAGCAGCGTGGCGTCACCGCATCATAGCATTGTCGTTATCAGAGTTAGCGGTCAACGAAAGGTTGTACGTCCCCGGCTCACCCACCATAACTGGCGTCCATTCCACCTGAGTGAACGTGTGACCTTTGTTTGTATAATCACCGCCATCTACCATCAAATGGACAGACAGGTTTGGCACCTACACGATCTTTTGTCTTGAATACGAAATTTCGTCTGTTGAATTACTGTTGAATGCTTCCTCCATAAGTTCTGGTGTTTGTTTCCAATCAATCCTGTTTTGTCCCATGATAACTGGTCGAGTTCTGGTTCTGATAATGGTGTCCTCTTCCTTTAGCAGTAGTTTTTCTCTACACTGTCGCCCTTATATGGGACTTGTTTAGGTCATTATTCTCCAACCAAACTGGCTCCAGAAATGAAAGCGTCACCTGTCCCAGCTCCTCGTTCAGGTCAGACGTGTTGACCACAGCCCCCTCGCCCAGCTCCTCGTCGTACATGTCATCGTCCCACATGATGAAGTAGGAGCCCAGGAACTTCTGCATCTCCACCGTGACGTACATGGAGACGGGAATGATGTAGTTAAACAGAACCATGAAGGCCAGGAAGTCCGTGAACGCCCTGATCAGCTGACAGACGAGGGAACGGGGGCGTTAAAGACGATAAAACACCAAGAGGTGCTTGCGGCAGAACGTCTTCAGAGGCCTTACGATGTGTCTTTGCCTCTGCGCCTCCGTCCTCTCGTTGTACCAGGGCTCGTCCTTGTTGGGGTCAGCCTGCCAGATGTACTTTAGCACCGTGTTGATGAGAGCTTTGCTGATGAGGATGCACAGGTAAACCACCAGGTAGGAATTCATTGACCTGCAGAAGACGATAACCAGCTTTGATGAAGAATGCATGGTTTAGTAGATCTGAACGGCACCTTGTCATCCGTTAGGATTAAAAAAAAAAAATTATAAGAACTTCAAATGATGAGGCATGAAAAGCATCTCCTCAAAGTGGAGAGATCTTAAATCACAAAAAAACAAACAAGCAGTTTCAAGTCCTCCAGGTCTCGTTTACCTGCAGCTGAATCATGTCAGAGAAACGAAACTGAGAGAGTGAGCCGGGCACACGCAGTAACACCAAGCAAATGCAATCCACCTACAGCCGCCTCTACAGACCATCTGGAGGCGGGACTGAGAGCGCCAGATGGACAGAAAATTGATTCAGTGAGCGCAAGGAGCCTAAATGACCGACTGTCGGAGAATGAATGAAGATAGGAGAGCAGATGGATGGAAGGATTGGTAGAAAAGAAAAAGATCTGCAAGCTCATCGGATTGTTTTATTTTTAGCTTACTTTTCCACCGCGGATCGTTTTTGAGACTTGGACTGGTAGTTTAGCGCCATCTTGGTTTCCATTCCTGTGTAGATGGCAACAGCTGAAAGGAAAGACCAGCCCCCGTTTTAATCCATCACACCTTAGTCCCATCCACTTTCACATCAATGAAGTCTATAGGGTGGTACCGTACCATAGATGAACTCCGTATTTTTCAGCGTGGCTCCTCGGAGCAGAACGTTCTCCGACCCCAGTGGTCTGTAACGGAACAAACGTATGTTTTTAAAAGCCAAACAACTTTAAGAATTAAAAGAAAATTCAAAAGAACCCAAAGAGTGACACAAGTATGCCGTTTTAAAGACCCACTCCGATGAAAATAGTGTTTTTGACTGGTTTATGTTGCATTTCTCGGATGATGGAGGACATTTATAAAGAAAACTAATCTTAAAATTGCATGATTAGCCCAGCTCTGCTCCATTCTGATGAATGCAGACCTGCAGACCAATAGATATTTTTGTTTCCCTCATCTGAGCTGGACGGCTGCATAGCTCCAATATTGCTCACCGTTTTTGTTGACAATTATAATGGTTGTAAGAGGCTGTAAACCAGCAGGAAAGAGTGTAAACAACGGGATGATGGGAAGTGGAGGCAGGCTTACGGCTTACTTTGCACCAATAGACACACCCACAACTCACAGGTGAATTTTCTAATGACCTCCTGCGGCTCTGCGGAAAATGTGTCCCAGAAAAATTACATATCTTTTAGATTTTGACACGTTTTTCGGAGTACAAGTTGCAGATTTTTTCTGCATATTTTAGCCGGGAGTGCGACGCATTGCACCTTGTATGTGCGACTCACATACAAGGTGCAACTTGTATGTGATTTTTGAAACATAGAGAAGGCACTGCATCCGTATTTGTTACCGACAGCAACGCAGAAAATGTAAAGCTACGTTCACACCACGTTCACATGCGTGGCGCATTCAAGAAACGCGCTGAACGTGAATTCTTGAGCACGCTTTTTAAAATATGGAGTTCCCACAGGTCTGTCGCTACCCGATACTAGCGCACATCACGCAACATGGCACAAAACAGGCCAAAGCGGTGCAAATCCGGTTAATTTTTCTTTTACAGCTCTATTCCAATAAATGAAACACTTTGCATCATGCCGACAACTTCAAGTTTTACTGCTTTAACTTTTAAGACATGTTCAATTGCTGTGCGTTTTTTTTTTAGTTTTTTTTTTAACTTAAGCGCCGGAAAACTGACATACAAAATTTGTGTAGCAATGCGTGAATGCAAGAGTTTTAAACGCGGAAGCTTAAAACGCGCATATACATGCACTTACATAGACTTTTCATTCAAGCTGTCACGCAAAAACGCACGTTTCCAAGCCTACTGTGAACGTAGCATGACGCCAGGCTTGGCGGAGTTGTTCAAAAGTGACACAGAAGTTGAAGAATTGGAGGGATTTATTGATTTGGAGTGCTAAAAGAGTTTCGTTGGCTTGTTGGCATGCTCTTTATGGTTATCTGATAATTGCGTGAATATACAAGATTTCCTCCCATATCTATTCTGCTATTATGATTTGCCTTTCAAAATAAAATGTTCATTCTTGGCCCTATATTTGGTTAAACACGTTTTTTTACAAAAGTTCGATTTCTATCTGTTTTTTTTCTTTTTTTCTATGCAGTTTTTGACTGCTCCGTTACTCCGTAGCGACTTAAAGCGGAGAAAACATGCTAATCGTGACTAAAAGGCCCCTGGGAAAGCTTTAAAAATGGATCCTAAAGCTGCTCGAAGTGAGTCTGTAAAGATGCCTACAACCTTGAACTGTTTTACTCCAATAGTCTAAAGAAGAGGATTCCGGTTACCTAGCAACAGCCTCATTGTCCATGTAGATGTTGATGCGGCCGACAAATCTGTTCAAACAGGTTGAGAAAGGCGACACTGAGGATTTCTGAATATAGATATTTATGTGCAGCCAACGAGAAGGGCTGACTGACTTGTACAGGTCCGGCTGCGGCTGTTCACATTCGATGGTGGCGTGGATGGAGTCGACCTCCTCCTCCGTGCGGAAGGCTTTGGTGTCCTGAACCGCGTAATAGGTCTTGGTTGGTAGGATGGTGGAAAAATAGAAACATTTAGAACAATTGAAAGTATGAAAGAAAAAAAATATGAAAAAAAGTAGAAAGAGGACGAAGGACAAGCTGCCCGTAGACTCAACCCACCTTGTGGCTGCTCTCTCCGTCCAAGCTGGCGGTGGTAACGAAGCATGTTCCATCATCCCGAGATGAAGAGAGGAGGATGAGGTCGCAGGCAAAAGTCTCATCTTCTTTCACAAAGACCACATCTCCAACCTGTCAGAGATCAGAGATTTATCGGCAAAATCGCAGAAGTAGTTCTGGCTGCATTTTAGTCCCATCAGGGGTCGGATCACAGCTGTGAACAAGCAACTTCTGAAGCAGAAGTGTCCGACCTTCACTGCAGTTGGTTTTCCCGCCCACAGCTTGTGGAGAAACAAGCTAGAGTGATAGTTTGAGGCCAACAGGAGCAGATAAAGAGCTGAGCTGTGGTCCAATCTGTTCTCTGGCGCTCACCGTGATTCTGAAACTCTCTTTTTTGATCTTCTTCCCGCGTTGGATCACGCTGACCGGACACTGGTTGACAGCTTTGTCCGCTTTGTGCCTCAGCCAGTCCTCATATCCCTGAAACACAGGAAGCCAGGCTGACTTTAAAGCGACGGACACACCGGCGTGTTCAAGAACACGCTAAACGCAAGTTCACATTTAGACCCTGGCATTCATACTGAACCAGCAAGGCAGTGTTGCCAAATCGACAACAGTTTTCCAGCCTAAAAACCCAGAAAAAAAATGCCACAAAGGTTCGTCAGTGATTAATTAGCTGTAATCAGCACTAATGGGTTGAATACTAGTAAGCATTTATTTATTTCTTTATCTTTATTTCTTTATTCTAGTATCCTCAACCATTTTTTGGTGCTTAACTCCTCCTACAATTTTTCAGCTATTTCAACCATTCAACTATTCAAATGTTCAGCTCTTTCAGCTTTTTCCAGCTGTGACTTTTGCTCCTTCAAACCCTTGAACTTTTCAAGATATTCCAGGATTTCTGCCTCCATTGAAATAAATGGGGAATCCTTGGTGCAGAAGCTCGCTGGTTCGATACTCGGCTCCTGCATTTTCCACAAACATATCTTTTTTGTTTTTGAGCCATTTTCACTTTATTTATGGTCAACTTTGATCATTTCTTTCTCTTTATTGATTAAGTTTTTGCCAATTACGTTTCTTTTTCATTCAGCGATACAGCATTCAACCCTGCATTTTCTTCTGGAAATGCAGCTTCTTGTAGTTATTTATTAATTCTGGTTTTGAGTCCAACTTTGAGACATTTTATAATGATCCACAATTTGGTTTTTTTTTTGTAATCAGAGAAAAGGATAAAACACACTCCAATTAAACTTTATTAGCAACCACAGGAGATCAAACACGAGCTAATGTTCAACCCCCCCCCCCAACGTAGGTAGGATTGGACCAACTCTATTCCTTTCTTCATCTCCATCAAAAACAAAAATGTACATCCATCTGAAGAGGACATATCAAATGTGCACTAGAGCTAGCCTGCTGTATATACTGTACCACTAACACTACAAATCCCACAATGCTTTGTTAGGACGTTGGCGCTCAGTCGAAACCAGCAAGCGCTCCTTTTTTCTGTAGACTGGTCAGTGACAGCCACGCTCCAGTCACATCTGGCAAAATAATTTCAGCCTCCACAAAAACGGCCCAACGAAAGAAAGATGGACAGCAAGAGGTTTCAGGACAGGCCTGCTAAAATACGAGGTTTGTTGATGAACTTACTTCAAGAAAAGATGCCAGGCATCTGGCTTAGACCAATGTGCAGAGTAGATCAGAGTGTAGCAAACGGAGCTCGAGTGTTTCTTATGCACTTTTTCCACTTCAAGGCTTGGTGTTTAATAGTAGAAATGTTGGGTTTTGTTGTTAGCTTTGAAAAAGATGTACTTTTAAAAAAGGTACTTGGAAAGATACAGGGAGAGACAAAATGTGTTTGTAATATCCAGCTTTGGCTGTTCCAGATTCTGTGTTTAAGCAAAACTTAAGTTAGTCTCCATCTGAAAGGGTTAAACATTACACGTCCGTTGAAATTGGATATTTTTAGCTAACTTTCAAAGTGCCTTAGTCTGTGTGACAAGCCTATAGAAGTTTGGCTTTTAACTCTGAATTATTAGTCATATTTCTTGAAGATGTGTGACTTTTTTTTTGGGGGGGGGTCTCACCTGTTTGATGGCTGTGACTATGATCACAAAGAACAGAGGCAGGCCGCTCGTGACCGGACTGGTGGGCGTGTCGATGATCAGCTGTCAACAAAAACAAACTCAGACCAACAAGGACATGTGTGGAAATAAAATAACACGAGATCTAGAGAATTAAAGTACCAGGAAGTGCTGTAAGAACAGAAAAATATGGAGATGTAATGCATTCTTTGGTTTAGTGAAAAAAAAAAATTTTATTTGGAAAATAATTTATTTATGTGGGGAAAAAAACTTTCTAAATTGCTGATTTTGGATAGAAAATAATTATTTAAAAAAATGTGTGTTTTACGGTAATAAAAGCTTTTTTTGGTCTTAAATGACAACAAAAATGTAACAAAATTGAGTCTTTCAAAAAAATAATTGCATCCATTCTTCCAAAAAACAAAACAAAAAACCTTTAAATAAATGCAATGGATGAGTGGATGGATATTGTATTTTCTACAAACAGATGGATGTTTCCCCCCCCCCACAATTTGGACAGCAAATTGCCAAAAAATGTGCTTTTATAACTTTTTATAGCATTTTGCTTTGAGTTTATAGAAAAAACAAAACATTTATGTTACAAAATATTCACATTTCTGATTTTTTTAACGCATCATTTCAGACAAAACCTTAAAACATCTAAACGGACCTTTTAAAACAACAAGGAGAATTTTTGAGTTTAGGTGCGATCTGTGATATTTTGTCCTCAGATGGCACAACTTTGTCAGATTTTTAAGAAAATTAAAAAAATTGACACGAAGAAAAAAACTAATCAGAGTCACCAAACGTTGGTAAAGATGAACCGTTTATGGCTTGAAGGACTAAATTACGTTGCCATAGCAACTATGTAGGAATATTTGATTTTCTGGTAATTGGTTTGGCACATTTAATGACAAATCGCGGCATATCATCAACCGGAATGAAACGAAAACATTTAGGAAGGCCAGAATCTTTTAGGAAAAAAGAGGAGGAGTGAACGGCGGAGAAAAAGGGGGAGGTCCCTTTAACGGTCATTTCCTGCCGTTTTAGGTCATCGATGCGACTCGACGGGCGCTTTTACCTGAACCAGGAAAATGATGAGAAAGTAAAAGTTGGCGACTCGTCGGAACTGCTCAAACATGTTCTTGGGGATGAAGTTCCAGAACGTGTACTGCAGACAGAGGGAAGTCAAAGCAAACGTCCAGCATTTAGAACGTCTGCTCCAAAAAATTAAACAGAAAAATAAAACAGAAAAAGGACAAATGTAGACCAGAAATTAAGCTTTATGTTATGATTTGACTAATTAAAAGTGCTTTATTTACTTTACTCACATGCCTCATGTTTAAAATTCTAAAGTACTTTTATCAACGAGGCTGATTTCATTTTTATTTTTTCTACCTTTATGTTTTTTTCTGACCTTGGAGGAAACTACTCTGTTGTCGGGAAATCTCTGCTGAATGAAGGCATCGGCTCCCGGTGGAGGCTCCTTGTGTCCGATGTAGACCGTCCTGCTGTCCACCCAGTTCTCCTCACCCGCACACTGCAAGAAAAACCAGAGAGACAAAAAGAGAGATGAAAGTCTGCAGCTGCCCATGCAAAGTGTAGGAAAAGATCATTTCATTCTTGGCAATGTCCACATTTTCCCAAAATGTTGGGAGGAAGAAACTTTTGTTCAAGCAATCTTCCCAAAATAAAAAACAAGCCACCAGGTTAAGTCTGCAACCACAAAACCAAGTTTCATTGACCTTTGACCTTGGGAAGAGACACTTTCTCTAACTTTATTTTAGTATCAGATACACATGTAAAAACCCCTCCTGGGGATTTTGATCCATCAACCTCCAAACTCCTCGAGCATCGCTGGGAAGATACTTGTAGATTTTGAACACCGTAAGCGTGGCGAGCTCCCGCGAGTGGCGTTTCCCCTGTTGCACGCACACATTTTCTTTAAACAGAATACTGTGAACATTGAATAGATAGTTCCTTAGCTCAAGCAGAACAAAATGACACAACATATGATGGGAACATGTAAGGAATATCAACAAAAACTTTGTTGCCAAGGAAATTCAAAACTTTACTTTTGCGGATTCTTCTAATAGTTGCATAGATCTGTTAGCCATCCCTAGACAACCCAAAAATGAAATGGTTGCTATGGAGATAAAACCACAGAAAAGCGGCCGGTGTGAAAAAAAAAAAAAAGTGTTTAAAAAAAAGAAAAGAGTGACACGTGGTTGAACCGTTTCGCTACGGCAATTTCGGTTCGGATCACCTTTGTATCGTTTCGGTATTTCGGTTATTTTTGTTTGTTTATTTTTTCCCCGCAAATGTTTTAACTTTGCGCTGAGGATGAACTGATGTTAACCGCGAGTTTCCGCCGAGCCGCTCAATGTGTGTCTGCACGCGCGTTTAGGAAGGAGGGGGGGGGCAGCGCGCAGCGCAAGAGTGCATGTGTGTGTGTGTGAGCGCACGTTTAGGGTATGCTGCTCATTTCACCGAAACAGTTATAAAAACAGTTTCTTCCAAAAGAACAGAGACTGGTTCTTTTATTAACCCGCTTTGGAGGCTCTGAGGGTCCAAACGGGGAAGTGAGCCCCAAAAGAAGATCCGCCTTCGGCCCTGGAGAGGATCTCCCCTGCGTTTTCCTACCTCGGTCAGAAACCTCAGTTCAGGACGTTCAACAACTATTAGGTGCAGAAGCGACGGTGAGCGTGTCAACAGTATCAGCATGGCTAATGCAGAGGCGTTAGCTGTGTGGGAACACTATGGATTTGTTGTCAGCATGAAGGGAAAAGACAATTGGATAAGTCGAATACTGTGTTTGTAACATTTTATTGTTGCACGAAGATAGTGTATGCGTCAGATAACACATATAATCTTAAACAACATCTTTAAAACAGCCTCACCCGACTGTGCAAGTTACAAATTTTTTTTCCAGGCCACTGTTAAGTATCCAAAGTTTTTGGTTCCTGACAGCTAATAGTTGTATTATTTTATATAGCAGATCACCTACATAGGTTCATTTTATTATTGTTATATAAAACCAATAAATGCCTTTTGCAAGTAAATTTTTTTCTGCCTTTTTTGTACCAAATAAGTATCGAACCGAGCCTCATGAAATTCTGAACCGATTTATGTGTACCAATTCACTAAACATACATGTACACTTAAGTTAGTCCAAGACAGAGCTACTACGCAATTTAAAGTACAGGAAGCATGTATTAGCACGTGGTTGACAAATGCTAACAACGGAGCAGCATTTTTGTATCTAATAATTATTTGTTTTATTAATTTTGTGATTTTCATGCCCCCAAGTGACAAACACACCCCCTGACCCCCCGCTCGCAAACTGCAGCATTGCGCTCCTTCACTTTAATGGCAGCCAGGAAACACCATACGCCATCCTCTATACAAGTAATGGATTAGAAGGAAGCATCCTCTTTTCTGTGGGTTTCATTTGGATGCATCAAGGTTCTTGTTCCGGCTCTGCTCGTATGAGGCAGCAGTGATCCTTCTGAAGGCATTTACACGGAGAACAATGAAGAACCGTGACTTCTCTCTGAATGGACACTATTGTTTCAAACAAAACCAAAAAAAAAGAACAAACTGGAATGCAGATACCGTGCGTGCACACAGGCACACTTGCACAGCCGCCCACGTGTCGAGAATTTATCCACTTGCATGGATAAAGTGCAGCTTAACCCAGACAGTCAGTGGAGTTTTTTTCAAAGGCTACAGCCCTGAAAAATGTTTAAATTGGCTGTATCCTGCTTTCCTTAAGCTTTTCAGAGTAACCTATTTCCATAATTATGATAATACGAGTTATTATTGCAGCTCATTTTGCTACGACTTGATCTCTTAGGCTCCGCCCATTTCATGATGTTAAACCAGAGCCTTGGCAGCGTGTCTGCGTTTCGCTCACGAAAACAGAAACAACAAAATTCAGCTCCCCAGAGAAAGTGTGTGTGTGTGTGTGTGTTAGCCTGGGGGCGGTGCTGGCAGAACAGACTCTTCCTGGAAGGGGCGGTTCCTCACTTTGTGATGTCACAATGCGAAGATCCACTCATTTTTGTGGGTCGGGATGAGTGTGGGATTTTCAAGGGATGCTCACAGATGCGTGAATAGATGAAAATACCTCTTAGGGGTTGTTTCTAGAGGGGAATGAACATTATAAAACACTTCACAAATCTAAAAGTTGATTTGTCATGATATAAGCCCTTAACGTGACATATTTGGAGAGTTCTGAAGCCTCGGATATAAAAAATGTTTTTTTAACTCATTTTAACAATTAGCTGATGCTGCAGTCAGTGACTCAGCCCCTCCCACAAGCTCAAACAGGCCTGCAGCTGCTAGTATTCAGAGATATAAGAGCACATTTCCTTTAAATCTGTTAAATTGACTAAAATTCACTCTTTTATTAAAGACAAACAAACTGCCCCGCCTCCATAAATCTGCTCTGAATCAGTGTTGCTTTGAGTTTTTTGACAAACACCATGCAGAGCATTTAGCATTTTTACTCAAAACAGCTTCTCTGATAAAGTTATGGTTGTGGAAATGTCATAAACAAATGCATACCATGCAAAACATTTCTCTGCAGGTCTGGACCAGCATGTTTTCAAAGCTTACACCAATCATCTCACTCACAAAACTGAACCGACAGGGTCAAATGTAGCACTTTTACAGTCCAACATTGGCAAAAATATGGATTTTAAAATTGGTTGTGGTTAAAATGAGTTTAAAAAAATGCTTGTGTGCAACTAAAACTTACGTTTTGTGATTTTTATTTGGTAAAATCAAAGATTATTTAAACGTTTTATTTATTTGGAGTCATTTTATGATGAAATCATAATAGCCCGTGCATGTTTAATTCACATGAGACTATAGCGGGAATTCCAAAATAAAAGTCTGCTTCTCTGGGAACCGGCTTTAGGAGAGGGGTTGAGTCCACGGACTGCAGAGGGTGAAGCTGATCTTCTGTACCTGTTTGAACCAGAACCGCAGACACACCTTTGGTGAGTACCTGAACGCTAAAAGATCTGCTTCTGTTCAAACTTGTTTTTTCCTTTTCCCAGCCACACCCCATTCAAGCTTGGTCTGTCTGCTGCAGCAAAGAGGTGGAGGTTTTCCCACACAGGCTAACCAGAGCTGACAGTAATCTGTGGAGGATCCTTAAGATGGAGCGTCCAGAGGCTGCATGGCCCACTTTACCTCTGCGAGTAACCTGGTAACTGAAACCTTCAGTTGGGAAGCTATTTTTAAATTCTGTGCAATTATCTGTGACAAAAGAAAGGAAGGAGAAGCTCAGAGCCAGAGCAAAGACATCACAAATGCAACACTAATACCTGAACAATAATGATTCAATGACATGAGCTCGATTCGCCAAAAAGGGGCATTTTTACAAAAGCATCAACTTGTTTGCAGAGTTCTGAAAGATGCACAGTGAGCCTAAAGCTCTAGAGCATCTGTACGTCGTTGCATCTGCTGACATCACAACCAAACAAAAATTATTAACGCAAATTAAACGGATTAGCCTATGGAGGTCTGCAAACTGGAGAAACACACTAGAGGTTGGTCCGACTTGGACGCAATGTCTTTGACACTAGTCATAATGAGGCTTGGTAGTGGGCGTGGCCTCCAGCTGCCCGTATAAATTTCCTCCAACCCCTGGGTTATGCTTCTGATGAGGCGGCGGATGGTCCTCCCACACCTGGAGCACAGCGTCGGCCGACTCCCAGACAGTCTGCCATTGGTGGACGGACCGAGACCCTGATGTCCCTGATGATTGGATTCAGGTCTGAACGGGGATCGGGTGGGCCAGTCCAATACATCGATACCTTTGTCTAGCAGAAACTGCTGACACACTCCACCCACATGAGGTCCAGCATTGCGTTAGGAGGAACCCATTGCCCATCGCAGCGGCATGAGGGGTCTGAGAATCTCGTTTCGGTCTTGTCATCTTGGCTACCTCTGGTAAGCACACGGAGAAATCCCACCCTAAATCGGTGAGGCTGGACGATGTAGCAGCAGCAGAACATTCTCCACGGCGTCTCTAGACTGTCACGTGTGCTCAGCGTGATCCTGCTTTCATTTGCGAAGAGCACAGGGCGCCAGAGGTGAATTTGCCAATCTTGGTGTTCTCTAGCAAATGCCAAACCTCTTGCCCGGTGTTGTGCTGTGGGGCCCTCATACCGCCCTCTGGGAGTCTGTTTCTAACAGTTTGAGAAGACACACGGACATTTGTGGACATTTTGCAGGGCTATGGGATTTTCCTGCACAAAGGAGGAGGTGGTGGTCCGGATACAGGGTTGTTGCCCTACTACGGCCTCTTCCACGCCTAGACGCCGTCTCATGGTACCGCCAGAGTGACAACAGTAGCTGCGTTTACACGGACAAAAGTAATCGGAATGAACGCCTGATCAGAATAAAAACGCATCATGTAAACACAGCGTTCAGAATTCTCCGGCCCAATCAGACTCGTTCAGATCAAAATTTATTTCCGATCGGGATAGGCGAGCATCTCAAACATCCTCTGACCGGGTGGGACCGAAGACGCCAAAGCTTGGAGAGAACCTGCGCGTCTCGTCTGTCGTTTCCACTTTGGCTTTTATTGCCCCCCCCCCTCCATCTCTCACCACAACCTTGATGGCCTCTCCCATCCGTCACTTTCGCTCATCTTTCCCGCGGATAGTAGAAAATCGCATTAAGATCGCATCTTCTCCGAATAAATAACACAACCCCCCGAGCGTCTGGAGCCGGAGCCCTTCGGCTGAAACCGGACACTCCGGGCTATTCCGGAGCCCGATAATAACGTTTACCAGCGCCTCACGTTTCAGGACGCGGCGCGTTTCAAGAGCCTATTTAGAGTCGGAAGGGAAACATTTGTGGTTGGAGGAGAGGGGGGAACGGGGAGAGCATCGTTTCTGTCCGTCTCACTCAGCATCCACTCTTCCTCCCAGCAGAGACTGGAAAGAAAAATGCCCCCCCCTCCTCTCTCATCAATAAGGGCTTTGGTTTGAAAAATCAAAGTTTGTACGCAAATGTCAGCTCACTTGCATCCAAAGTGTGGTTAAATATCCATTTTCCAAACATTACGGTTCCCACAGAAACCTTGATAGTGAAAATTTGAATTAAAAAAAAAAACCTCTAAAAAAGGAGGTGAAGTGAAAGTTTTCTTTGATGCCAAACGCTGCGTTCTTCCGTCGGGGGCTGAAGGACGCAGAGAGCAGAACAGGAAAAAGGAGTAAACAGGAAGTGCTGATCCTCACATGCACGTTTTCCAGAAACAGCCCCCCCGCCGCCTCTCTTTCCTCGCACAGCGCCGGCAGAGAGGAAAAGGAGGTTCAGGTGTGAGAAACCGAGGTCAAGACGGAGGAGATGCAGCGGAGCACATTCCTGCAGTGCATGAAGAAACGCCAAAACAAAAAAAACAACTGCAGAAAGTCCCTTCAAAATAAAATTAAACATGTGGAAACACTTGGAAGTTTCCAAAAGAAATCAGCAGATCTGAAAAAAGCTGCGGTTCGACACAGATGTTTGAAATTCTACAATGAAATACTTTTTTTCTGCACAGCTGGAATGAATCACATTTCAAATTAAGACATTTTATCCCTTAAAGTACCTAAAAAGGAGAATTTTGAAGCCGGTTTTTACCCTT
This sequence comes from Oryzias latipes, assembly GCF_053564925.1. Classification (NCBI taxonomy): domain Eukaryota; kingdom Metazoa; phylum Chordata; class Actinopteri; order Beloniformes; family Adrianichthyidae; genus Oryzias; species Oryzias latipes. Next base: position 6,344,534 of record NC_136238.1, read on the forward strand.
TTTTTTTTGCTTTTGGAGACTTCAGACCACATTTAAAAGTTAAAAACAAAATTTCAGAATAAAAGTTGCTTCCTGGAAGGTATTCTACATCATGAACGGAAGGAAACCTTTTTTCATCAATCAGATCAACAATACGAGTCAAAGGCAACTTTATTACAGTTTAAATAAGTATTTTGATGTTAACAGTTTTTACTACACTTATTAATAAAGATATGCAGATTTTGAATGTCTGCAGACAGCAAATCCCTCTTCCATTTGCCTCTTTTTGCCTAATCTGAGTGAGAAGCCAACATCGAACGCTGTTCCTTAGGACTGTGTCACGCAGACACTTCCTATGTTTTTACGCAGTTTACACATATGAAATTTTGGTCATTCGTCATCCATAAACGTAATTCTAAGTGTTCCTTGCGTTCGTCATTCGTCGATGTGCACAGATGTCCGTCGAAGGTTTTGGCAGACAGGTCTTTATGTGAATTCGGTTTTGACATTTTGGTCGGTTGCGAATTACGCAGTTTAGGTGTGTTTTGCCTAGTTTGAACCCAATTATTGTGCAAATTTTGCACAATTGTGAGTGATTTTTGCTAGATGCAAATTTGAGGCGTATGTCTAACGGCCTTTTCACACTTGTACCACCGACGTGTGACTTTTCTTTATTGCGTACAAGTCCCAGCAATTGACGCTTGTATCACTGACGAACTGAATAAAAAAAGCTCACGCACAGTTCATGTTCTACGTTGGCTTACGTGTTCCTTGCATGGTTCATTCGTACTTCTGCGATTTTACCGCGGTTCATTCGTGATCCATCTGGGAAAAGACCCACAACTTTTCCCACTTTTTTCCCACCTTTTGACCAGTTTTCGTCCGTGCAACAGGCGCTAGACGTTCGTGTGTGACGTGGCCTTTAGATCAATCTAGCTGCCGAGGCTTCAGAGTCTTGACGTTCTCGTTCATCGGCGATGCTGGCAGGAGGAGATAAGCTTCATCCGGAGGGCCGCATTGGTGCTTTCACTGCCTGTGATCTGCTGGAGAGCAAACAGCAGGTGGGACAATGCCCCGTCCCGGAGGGAACGCAGGCTTTCTGTCATTAGATTACAAATGCGCCGCCGTTTAACGAGTGGTAAATCTCTAAAAGCTTTCAAAGGCACAATGTTGAGCTAAATCTGTACAGTTGGTGTTGGTACATTCAGAACGAACGTGTGAAATCCAAATGAATGAGAAATCAGGCCGGTGTGATAAAAGGGGGAACCAACACGCTTCTTCCTGAATGACACAGGATTTCCTTTCTAAGTCGGTCTTTCTCCGCCCGTGTGGCTCTGCTCAAACGTGGCTGCACACGGCGGCGGCAGGCGCTTTACATTAAAGTGGCATTTTCCGTTCATTTGTCTTTTATAATTAAACAATTGCCTTATTCCTGCAATAATGTTTTAGGTCTTGTTTTCTCACTCCTTAAGGTGCCTAGAAAGGCCAAGTATAAGTAAAATGACATTTATTATTCACTCCTAAAGGGGTGAAGTAACAGAACGCTGCATCCCACAGCATGGCGGTTCCTACAGAAACCTGAAATCCTGCCTGAAGTTAACGTTCTGCTCCATCCACAACAAAAGAAAAACAGAAAAGGCTAAAGGGAGGAGGAGGAGGAGGAGGAAGAGGAGGAGGAGGAGGCGCGCATGCACTCTGGACATTACTCCTGAACAGATCAGGCAGGAGAATCGCTGGTATTCATCAACGTCTGTGCGAGTCAGCGTTTTCGGCGCCGGCGTACTTGTTCGAGTGTGACGGAGGTTCTCTGCACCTGCACGCCGAGAGAGAGCCCCAAAAGAGGAAAAAACACTTCTATTCCAGTGCAGAAGCACCTGATGAGTCACCTTCCTGCTCTGTTCACTTTCACCGGCTTTGACCCACATCTTCATTCAGCTGGGAAACCATTATTTGTCTTGATTATTTGGTTACGCCTCCTTATGCATTGAAATGATTAGTTTCAATGTTTTGACCTTTTTTTTTCCAGCATATCCGACAATTTCACAGTTAGAAAAATGGTCAAATCTACCAAAAGATTGCTGTATTACGTCACTATCAGTGACAATACAAAACACCTTATATATGTATCTATTTATTCAAAAAAAATAGTCACATTAATGGGGTTTGGGTCAGGTTTGACCCTGTTATTTAAACAGAAAAAAAATATGTTTTTTCCACTGAACTTAAACATTAAATAAGTCAGAACAATACAAATGAGAAATTCATTTGTTAAAATAAAAGGGAAACTCTCCTTTTTATGCTTTTGTAACTTATAAATGGGTGGAACCGCAACAAGAGGGTGTTTAAAAATTATTCATTCATTCATTTTCTATGCCGCTTTATCCCTTTCGGGGTCACGGGGCTGCCGGAGCCTATCCCGGCCACTTGTGGGCGAAGGCAGGGGGGGACACCCTGAACAAGTCGCCTGTTTGTTGCAGGGTAGAATGTCCTCACTCACACACCCATTCACTCCTGCACTCACACCTATGGTCAATTTTGAGTTGCCAATTAACCTATGAAGCATGTTTTTGGATGGTGGGAGGAAGCCGGAGACCCCGGAGAGAACCCACGCATGCACGGGGAGAACATGCAAACTCCATACAGAAAGGTCCCCCACTGATGTTGTGTTTTTCATGTCCCCCAGCCGGGACTTGAACCGGGGGCCTTCTTGCTGTGAGGCAGGAGCGCTAACCACTGCGCCACCGTGCAACCAAAAAAATTTTAATGTTTAAAAATTAAAAAACAGAAAAAGAAAACACATCTAACCCTCTAATAGTTTACCCTTTTAAATGATGTCTCACAGTGAAAGATTCAGGCTTAAAAAATAAGAAGAAAGAGATGCAGCATCATCAAAAAGTCTTGTCCCAAGTAAAGTCAAATTTGATTAGGATTCTCAGCCTAGTTCCCAGCCTTGCCGACAAACAAACAAAATCACAGTCCTTCTGAATGTGAAATACAAATAAGAAATGTATGAAAAAGTCATAAATAAACCTAATTCAGCCCTGCATCAGTAGTGGGCATCCAGTGTTTTGCATAATGACTGCTCTTTTCCATCATTTGAGCTGAATAGTTATTGAAAAAAATTACATTTTTGGTAAGAAATGTGGCGCCGTTTTTAAGGCTCAGATTTTAAAATTTAGACTTTAAGACCCCGCTGGAAGCTGGTCCTAATATTCTAACCCTTATTTATTTTTTTACAGTTTGATGCATTGTAAAGTATTTTAAGTGTTTTTTTTTTTTTTAAACATCCGAGACATCCTTCAATGGTGACCCATGCTGCAGGTGTTTAACTTCATGCTTGTTCTCCAAACGTTTTTAATTGTTTTCTTTAATTTCCTCCGCTTAGGTCACATTCTTTGTCAAAGGATTTTTACTTTCTGCAGCATAATAAAGTCTAAATTTGTCAGAATTGAGGTTGTAAAAAAAAAAAAAAAAAAAGCAACATTTTTTCTCCTGCTTGACCATTTCCAGGAGCTGGAGGAACCGAGGAATTCCAGCAAAAAAAAGGGGCAGAAAGCAGAGGGACAAGCGGCGTTTGCAGAACAGAAGACCGTTGTTCTGGATTCCCTGCAGTCGCAGTCGTATAAACTTACTGCTGTCGCTTCAAAAAACACGTGGAAGTTTCTCTGACGGTCACATGACCCCCCCCCCCACACACACACACACACATGACCCGCCTTAACGCTCCAGTCATGAGAGCGAGAATGTCAGGATGTTCTGCTGGAAGTTTAATCTGTAAATTCCAGAGTCAGTAAGAGTGACTTAAAATGCAGAATTTAGAAAGTCCTTTTTGGGTTTGTGGACTTCCTGTCTTGGTTCATGGACTCCCAGACCTTCAGGGATCCTCGCTGAACACCATAAGAAGCACAAAGTCTGAATCTGCCAATTGCGGCGAGTTAGAGACGGAGCTCCGCAGTCTGTGCCGACCGTCCGTCCTGCGTGGTTTCTGCTCATCAGACATTTATGATCCTCAAAGTGACGGCTCCATTAGCAGCCCGTCTGGAGGGCGAGGACTCCATGGCAGTGCGCCTGAGCGTTCACATTCCACAGTAATGAAATCCCGTCCGCAGATCTCCAAGGAGACCAGACACACGCTCCTCTATCTTCGGCTGCAAAGTGGATTTCCCCAAACTCCTCTTCCTCCTTCAGACATCCATCTTTTCTTTTTTCCCCACCCCACTCATACAGGAAAAGCATCCTCCTGTAAACCTACAGCAGGCTCGGCTCACATTTTAGTTTAGTATGACCCAGAATTGAACGTGAAGGCCTCAGAAAGTGTTGAAATTTGAGGTTTAAAACAGACACAGCAAGAGTTGTGACACGTGTTGTGTCATATTGGGAAGCCTCGCCTGATTTTGACATTTTCCCCCTCCATTGTCTTTGCTTTTTATTTTGTGGATTAATACATTTTTATTTTAACCCTACATGTTTGATCCTTTGTTATAAAACAAAAAACTGTCTAAACTCAATTTTGGGGATTATTGCAGTAAAATAAAAGTTCAATTTTAGTCTTCTTTAAAGGCTTCTGGACAGTTTCAGGTTCATTGTGGGGTTATTGTGCTGAATAATTCCAAAAATAGATCCGTCAAAAATGAAGCTGGGGTTGTAATAAAAATCAAGATTGGCCAAAAAATAAAAATAAATAAAACAGTTTTAATCAATAGAGCAAATTGTAAAGTATAAAAAAATAAGGCCCAAAAAGCTCTCCAGACCATCAATACTTCTTTTTGCCAACTGGTGGTTTTATTTTGAAAGGGTTTGAGTCTCACTGGTCCAGGTTTGAACTGTTTTACATCCATCATGCGATTATTAGCCAGCAAAAAGTCCAACTTTAGACACTTTCGTTTTCTAATGAAGGTTCTGACAAAACCGGAAACCAAATTACAGTAAAACACGTCGCCGTGGAAACGTGAAAAGCAAAGAAAAAACATTAAAAAAACAGCAGCATCATGTGCTCCCCATGAAGGCCCGTACACACCGGGACGAATATTCGCCAGGCGTTATTCGCCAGCGTTTTTCGTCACGTTTTTTGTGTTCACACCCAGGCGATTTTCGCTGACGATGAGTGGAGTGAACATGCAATTTCATTCCCTGACATTAGATGGCGCTTAATGTAAAACAGAAATACTCCTGTACACAAGGTGGCGCTGCGCAACTTTACGCTTCTTAAAGTCGCTTTTCACTCAGAAGAAGAGAGCAAGTATTTACGCGCTTGTCAGAATCAAACAAAGAAAACATGAATATTTCAAGCACCAGTAGCTCCAACTGGTGCTTGGTTCGGGGATATTTTAGAATGTCCGTCATTATTGCTTCGCGGCAGTGTAGACGCTACTTGGCGTCTATCTTCTTCGCTGGTATGTGTGCTCAGCAAGGCAGTTTTGTGTTTGAGCGCCCCCAAGTTGTGTTTTACTGTAACTTCAGAAGCTCCAGACACGTGAGCAAAAGCGCCGTTCTCATTGGTCGAGTAGATTTCGACGCGACGCGTCGAAAAAAAAAAACGAACCCGAGGCGTTTTTTTTTTCGACGCTTTAACGCCTGGCGTTTTTTCGCGTCGGTGTGCACACTCTCATTGGGGCCCTTTGTTTAGTCACGAGGCGTTAAACGTCGGCGAAAATCGCCGGCGAAATTCGTCCCGGTGTGAACAGGCCTTGAGACTGGCGTCAGCTGGATTCCTGAAGGTTTTCCTGACACATTTCCTCAGATTGAAATCACAAAGAAAAACTAAGAGAAACTCGCATCTGTGGAGGTTAACTCCTCCATGAGTTTTGGATGAAGGAGAAATGTTTTCTTCTGCAACAAAGTAAAAGCCGGACTGTGCAGAAAGCTCAGACAAAGTGATTTTCTGGAGTTTATCCCCCTCATTTTGTCTCTCATAGTTGAGATTTACCTATGATGAAAAGTACAGGCCACCCTCATCCTTTCAGGTGGTACAACTTGCATAATTGGTGGCTGACTGAATACTTTTTTAGCCCCAGAACCTTCTGTCTGAAGAATATTTACTGCAAACCCCTTCAAAAAAGCCAAGTCAAACCTTTGAACCCAGACTTTAACGTGCAGATTGATCCTATTCAAAATGAAAATGTTCCACATCGTCTCTTCTCAATAGAGATCCCTCAGCTCTTTTACTGCAAATCTGCGGCTTTGGTTTCAAAAATAAGGTGGTTTCTTCTGTCAGCGGCAGCTTCACTCAAGCATTAATGGAGTCTTGACTTATTCATATTAAAATGGCGCACGTGTCCAACTGTTCTGTTACTTATTTACAGCGGCTCTCAATAATTAGGCTTATTTGATGAAGAAAATGTTGAAAATTCAATTAAGATTTAATATCAAAAATGATCATTTCAACACTATTTCTATAAATGGTTGATCTATTGGTGAAGAAAACACTTTAAAAATCAAAATAAAAGACTACAGTTGAGCTTAAATTTAATTAGTATTTTAATTATGGAGTTTTAAATCAAATAAAGGGCTTTTTTTTCCAAATTCAGAACAACTTTCCGCTCTGGCCAACATGAAACACAAGTTTGAGGCTCTTTAGACAGCGAGCATGGCGCCAACTCACCAACTAATGTTCCTTTAAAATACCAGGAAACATTTTGTAAAATCACTTTAAACACTTTTATAATTATTGATGAACATTAAAACATTAAACGCATATATTAAATATTTTTCATTCAGTTTATATTCCTGAAAAAATACATTTTTGTCATAAAACCTTTAGATCGATTTGGTTGCAAATTCTTATTATGCAGTTTATCCAAAACTATTTTATAAAAATAAAATAGATCAGATGGGGGAAGTTTTTTTTAATTCAATTTGTTGGAATTTTTCAGAATAAAAACGCCAGATTCTTAACAGACTAAGGTGTGAAGTTCATTACAGAGCACAAAGATTTCCGGAAAAAGTTGAAACTCTCCCTTTGCGGAGATGGAAACAAATTACATAAACATTATTATCCAAGTTTATCTTTTCCGGTCGAGGAAACCTGAATGTTGCAGCCGTCCGACGCCTTATCCAGAGAAGAGCGTGACGAATACACGCAAAGAAAACAAACTCAGGATGACGGTGTTGATAGAAAGTTGTGTCAAGCACAAAGAAAAAAGCAGTTAAATGCAGCAAAAGGTTGAGATTTGAGTGAAAAAGCTGCAGAAAAGTTTGGATTTGACATAAAACCCATTGCTGGATGAATCCAGACGTTCAGCGGTTCAGGCATACGACACGATAACATGCAGGTAATGTTTTACCACCAATGAGGCAGAGAAAGTGAGCAGCATCAGTCTCTGAATGACTGACTTGTTCACCTGAATGCAATGTTTTCACCTCTTTCAGGTAAATGAACTGCTGAGTTCAGAGACAGCAGCGGTTTCCTTCTCCGAGCCTCCGCCCACCATTAACCCAGCGCCATCCATCATCCGTCTCTGCGTTCGATGCGCTGCTCTATGCCGTTAATGTTAGTGTCTCTAATGGAGCTCATGCCCCTCCTCGGGTAATGTCTGGACAAAGCGATTAGGAGCCCGACTCTTTATTGACCCCGGCTGACCTTCGAATCCCGGACCAATGACAAGTCCAGGGAGAAAGTTTTTTAAATCAAGCTCCCAGCCTGCAGACAAATGGATCCAGTTTGTTTTCCTCGTCTGAGCTAGAATCTGCTCCGATACTGCTCGCCATATTTGTTGCACCGCTAATGTTGGATGCGAGGGGGCTGTAAGCTAGCAGGACAGAGCGTGAACTAGGCCATTTCGCAAAAGTCTGCGAAAATCGCGACAAATGGCAAACTATCAATATGCCAAAACAATCGTATGGCAGCTTGAAGTATTTAGCGAATCAAATAAATCCCTTTATGCACTTGACCAATCGGATGGAGCAGTTCACCTCAGTGACCTATCGGATGGAGCCTTTTATGTTAGATGTTCGCCCCCTTACGTAGACAAGGGTCATTTGGAGTGTAATTTACTTATTAAAATGATGTTTTTGCGTGTTTTGCTCTTGTATCACAAGTTATATCATCATCGCAATATCGATCACTAATATGACACATCGCGAGTTTTCCTTATATCGAGTGTAAACAAATGGATGATGGGAAATGGAGACAGGCTTTCTCCATCCCAAAAAAAAAAAAAAAAGAAACTCAGTGGTGGATTGCAGATGAACTCCTACGGTTTAAAAATAGATGAAAAGTGGGACTTCATTATTTGGGTCGCTAAAAAAAATGATGTACCTCACTCCAGAAAAACCGGTTTGTGGGAATTTAAGCTGCTGGCAAGAATCAACAAGTTGGGAAAGACTGAATAGTTTAGTGAGAGCCTCTCAAACTAGTTCTCCCTGAAGCCCCAAAGAAGAAAAGAAAAACAACGGAAGACCGGCGGAGGAGGGAGAGGAAGGAAAAAAAACTTCCATTTGAACCTTGCAGGTTCTAGTTCTTCATCGGTATGATTTGCTGCTCCTTCACAGTCGACTCCAAATAATCTGTTTGGTTGGTTTATTCTTCCTCCTGACCCAAATACGTCCACCACCAAAAAATAAAAAATAAAAAAAAAGGAGGGTTTCTATTTTCCATGGCAGTAACACACCCATATAGCTGAAAGTAACTGGATCCTTAAGTAATCGATTATTACAAAATAACCGTGGACACGCAGTGGTTTAAAAATAAATCCATTATCAGGATTATTTTCCTGCACTTCAACAACTTCTTTCACTCCGTTGTTTTTGGTAAACTTGGCGGCGCCGACGGTCAATAGCATTTGATTTAACAGTACAGAAACTGCAATAGACACGATGATGCATGGTTGACGTTCTCCGTTTGTAGACCGTGGCTATTTTGAAACTTTTTAATAATTTAAAACGGCAAATATGATGTCATCAATTTCCCCGCGTAAAAAAAAACAGCTTGCAAAGACTATTTATGAATCCCCGTGTTCTCACAATGCATTGTGGTCGCAGACACTTTTGAACAATTTCTGGGCCAATCGAAGTGTAGATTCAGACAAAAAAATAACTACTTGGTGCCCCACATAGTGCACTGAGTAGTAAAGAATTCGGACCCTTGAGGACGAGAACGCAGATGCCTACACGCCGAACGCTGCAGGGTTTTAGTCTAACCAAAAGAGAAGAGCGGCTGTTTTTTTTTTTTTTTTTTTTAAAGTAGCGCAGCATTGGATATGGAACGAACCATTTGATATGGTAAAGTATTTATAAGGATAATGGAAGTAGCACGCAGTTATGAAATACAAGTGATGCTGTGGCACGGTGTCCTTCCGCCACACTCTAGACATTATTAAGGTTCGAGTACCGACCACGCATAAATGCGCACAGGAATGTGTATGTGATACGCAAGGGCTCGTAGGACCCCCGACGTCGACACAAACAACGCTAATTCCTAACAAGTCCGCAGGATTCGGGGAGAGGGGGTCCGACGTGGCTTTCCCATTGTCGTTTAGTGTTCCCTACGACCCGTCGCCCGCAGAACGGCCGTGGTCATAGAGATGGTCTATGACCTTGACATTTCATGCGTGTCCCCGTACAGGCTTGGCCATTTCTCAACTGCAGACCCGCCTGTAAGAAACAGTCGGGATGTCTCACATTCCACCCGATTGCTGATTCTCCCATTTGATATGCACGTTTGCAAATGTAGAACTACCAGATAAATGTGTTACATACCGGAAAACGTTCACTTTTCAAGGAGAAAACTTAGTTTTCATTCCATTTTTAAACAAATCGGATGGCAAATCAAGGACGCTGAAAGCAAAAACCCTCAAAAAATCCGATGATGAAGCCCATTGAGACGACTTGTGAATTTGGGCTATACAAATACAATTAAACTGAATAATTGTGTGTGTAACTCAGCTCAATCACCTAGTTGTGTGAGTGTCTTCACACATTTTTTTTTGTCCTCCCATTTTTAGAGTCTTTAGTATGACTCAGCCTGGATTTGAACTTATGACCTTCCAGTCACAGGACAGACACTCTACCACAGGGCCACTGAGCTGGTTTTGTAGAGAACAAAGATGTTCAATGGGCGGTCACATGACATCATAGCTGTAAAGGATCACATTTTACACCAGAACTGCGCTCTGGCGCTCACAAACTCAGGTGTTGAGCTGCACCTTGGCTCATGAGGGTGGGGGCTTCTCCCAGAAGGCCCCCTCCCACGGAGCTGCCCCGCCGCAGATGACTCCAACACTTGTGACGGCAGCATCAGCCCACAACCAGCTAGTCAATTATTAACGCCGACGCAGAGCCAAAGGAATTCATGCGATCCGCTGGCCTCCGCGTCAACCGGGAGTCCACCTCAGTTTACCAGAGTTCAGACACGAGCGTTTCACAGCTCCAGCTACAACGAGCGGCGGCGAAACGACATGCACAGGTGGAGGGGGAGCAGGTAGAGAGACACAGCAGGTGGAGCATAAGCAGCAGCTTTGGGCGGATGGCTGTAAAGTGGATTAAGGGAACAGCAGTAACCCTTTAATCCAGCCAGGGAGGCCAGCAAGGCAGACGGAGGGGACGGCCGCTTCCTGCGGGGAATGCAGGCCGACCACGTTCACGCCGGCCGCTGGGACTTTTTCTCCTGCCAGAAACAAAGGATTTTCTCATCATGTGACGAAAACTATCGCACTAAAAAAGAAAATATTGACAGAACAACCTTAGAACCCAAAGATGAGCTGGAGTTTAGGGAACCAACAAACCCCAGATCTGATAAAAGATTATGTTCATGCGTTTTCAGGGAAAGTGAGACAAAGACCTCTTCTCCTGATTAAGTATAATGGATCTTAGAGTCAAAGCAAGCGAGTATTTTGCAGAAAATTAAAGACCCGCTCCAATGAAAATGGTCTTTGGTGTTTCTGTGTCACTTTTCTGATAATGGAGGACATCTATTAAGAAAATTACGGTTATAATCAGAGTTTATTCAAAATGTTGTGACTCATACGGGCAAAAGAAAACGCTGTTTGATGCAGAAAAAGGCGGGGCCACAAGCTCCCTGCTCCACCCAATTCTGATGAAGACAAACTAACTAAACAACTTAGTCTCTCATCGGAAGGGGAGACGCTTTTTATGAACCTAAAAAAACAAACAAAAATAAACGTTATGGTGAAGGAATCACTTTAAATTCAATGTGTGGAGCAGTAGAGAAAAAAAGATTTAAAACGAGTGAAAATTCTAGTACATCTACAAGTAGGCCAGCCGTCCTTGATCTGTTATCGGTGCCACTTCCTGTTGTCATGACGACTGGGAGATTGGCATTTGGTAGTTTCCTTCCAAACCGTCTGATGTCCCAAAGTTTTAAAGAAAGAAAAAAACAAGTGTGAAAATGTCACAGAAAGTTGTAAAAAAAAAAAAATAGACATCATTCATTTTAAGAAGATTAAATTAAAAAAAAAGACGTTTTAAAATATTTTAGCCTAAAAATAATCTCGGTTCGGGCGTCTTTTTGGATCGTTTCAATGTTCAATCTAAGGTTTTAACGCCTAAAGAGGAAACCTTTCCAGATGAAGAGGTTCTAAATAGACAATGTTTTACGAAACATCTTAAAAAAATAAAGTCAGATGATGCTAATTGAATTTCTCAACAACAGAACTTGTTCTCGACTCCTGGTGAAACCAAATCAACCCCTTTTGCCTCCTTTGGCTTCTATTCCAGGTAACGTTTGATGCTTTTTTTTTTTTATTTAAAATTGTCGCACACTGCAAACCATTTGATTTTAAAACTTATTTTTCCAAGATATTTTAAGTTTTTTTGTCCAAAGTTTTTTTTGTCTCATGAAGAGCCAAGATCTAGGAATAAGGAAATTCTTATTCAAATGAGTTACAATCAGTTTTGCTCAAAACTCTTTGGAAAATGTGATTTAAAGACAAAAAACTGTTATTGTAAAGCTTCGACTGGCATTTATTGCTGTTATTTCAGAAGCAAAAATGTAGATTTATGTTGTAAGAATTGGACTTAAGAACTTTTACCAATACTAATTATTATTTTGTTCACATTTTGTACTAAAATGAATCATTTTTACTCGTTTTTAATCCAAAATAATTACAATTATTTCCATAAAACTCAAAAATACACACCAATTCATTAGATCTAGGAAAAGATACTTTTTATTGGAACTTATTGTTTTTCATAAAAATTTCTTGTTCAGTAAAAATCTGTCCAAAACAGCCTCATCTTTCACACTGATGGGAACGCATCTGCACTGTATCAGCTGTCCTACTCATTTCAGATATTGTTTGTTTGTTTGTTTGCTGTTATTTTTAATACTTAAACCCACAAATGTCGCAGCACGGGAAGATCTGTTCTCCACGTTTGACCCGTCCGCATCCCGAAGGTCCATCTCAGTTTCACCCCGGGAAACTGCGGCGGTTCAAAACGGAAAAACTTGACAGCGAAAAGGCGGGAAAACGAACCAAAGCGTCCGGATTTAGCGTGTTGCTACAACAGCTGCTCATTGGACAGAACTGCAATGAACATAAATTGCCTTTAGGTTTGGAGTTTTGCACCGTCAGCCACCCCCCCCCCCCCCCGGTCCATTTTAACCACTTAGAGCGGCAGACCCCCCCCCCCCCCATCAGCTTCCCACATCCTCCTAATCTCTCCAGGTTTCTGCCTTCATGGCTTCACTTCTCCATCCATCTATTTAATCAGCCAATCGCAGCACAGCGAGGCTGAGCCAGCGTGGATCACAAAAGAACAACAACAACAACAACAACAACAAGAAGCGTGCAGGCAGGAGCACTTTCCATTGATTTGCCTTCAGGAAGGAAACAACTGGATTACATAATTCATGATCCATTAGAGAGCCGGGAGAGGAGCAGAATGTGACAGCAGCAGGACCCGATGACAAGTCTGCTGATGTGAACAAAAACTGCTCTCGTTTATCTCTATTTGGTCGTTTTATACGTGTGAAGCATCAAATAATGCAATATGTTTATCAAGAAACACTTGAATTTTGGCTTAATTAAGATTTTACATGCCTCAAATCTGACTGTGAAAATAGAAAGCGTGTTATTTTATTGTTGCATGCTATTAATAAGTCATAGAAAAACTGAATTTAATAGAACTTATTTATTATAAATAACATTTAATCAGATTGTTGAATAAAAAAACCTAATATATGGGGATAATATATTGCATTAAATGTTTATCCATTTTATACAATTGTATTATTTAAAATGCCTCAAATCTGACTTTTAACTTAGAGAACATGTTATTATATTGTTACGTGCGATTAAAAATCATAAAAATTGATTTAATAGAACTTGTATATTATAAATAACATTTAACAAGCTAAGGTTTGTTAAATAAACAAACCTTAGCTTGTGGAATTGGTTTTCTTAATTGAGGGCATATTTTTTAATAAACATATGCTTTTTTTTAAAATAAATTTTATGTAATTACTTTTAAATGTAAAAATGCGGGTTATTTATGGTCCTGTGCAACTAATAGTCAGAAAAACTTAAATGAATAGAACCTGTATCATTAACGCGGAATAAATAATTAAAAACTTGGTGAATTTTGGCTTATTTAAGAGCCCATTTAAAAAAAACTATATTACTTTTGATGTGTATTAATTCTATACCATTGTTTTGTTTTTACGCTGATTTTTAACAAGGAAAGCATGTTGTTTTTTACGGTCACGTGCCACTGATAAATCATAGAAAACCCGGATTTCAAAGACTGAAATGAGTTTTAAGCTATTTAATGTATATAGATAAAGTATTTAAAGGCATTTTATATACTTTGGAGTGAATTCTAACAAACATATCGACCTCCCGCCCCTCAACCAGACGTTCCCACTCCCTCCTGCGTGGGAAACTTAATCCGGATGAGCAGCTCCTTCGACATTTTTTGCCCGTTTCAACCCGTTTTTCCGGTGGGAAAAGTCTTCGGGCGGACTCACGTATCGGTTGATGAGGGTCCGCAGGGCGCTGAAGTCCACCCCCATCCTGCTACTCTGCGTGGCTCCCGGGAAGCTTCACTTTAGGGCTTTTTCCTGCTCCTTCTGTCCATGACCTCCTCCTCCTCCTCTCCTCTTCTTCTGAAGTTCTAGCAGCAGCGGCGGACCTGCGCTCTCCTTCACTGTCCACGCGGCTCTAAAGAAGCAGAAGCTGGCACCTTCCGAGGCGCGCGCGCGCAGCACCGACCTGATGCTCGACTCGAACCCAACTCCCACTAAGCCACTTGTGTCGGGAGGTTTTCTTTCATGTACGTCACACGGAGCCAGGTGGTGGCTCTGGCTTTGATGGACGCATGCGCTCTGGAGTCTTCGATGACTGATTGGATTGTGGCATCGAACAGGGGGGTAGGTGCGTCTACCTCTGGGGTATTTACCGGCCAGTGGCGCCTCTGAGGGGAGGGGAGGCAACTTGTGTGGACACCCAACTGCCCTTCCCACCCACGCATCAAAGGGGCGTGGCTTAACCGTAAACATTATTCTGAGAAATGCTCATGTCCAGTAAAGAAAAAGCAAATAAAAGCCGTTAGTTTTTTGGTTTTAGATTTTTTTTTTATTATAGAAAAAATAATAATGAATTTAAATTAAGTTTTTCACAATAAATCTACATTAAATACATGGCAAGCAAAAAGGAACATTTATAATATAATATAAAATAATATAATACTGGACACTCCACAATAAATTCAGATTATTTGGATAGAAACAAATTATTTTATTTATTTAATAAATGTGCAAACTGTATTTTTTTTCCCTTAAGTGTTGAAACTGTCCAAACATTTAAACAGCAAATGTAATTTCGGCTAAAATAAACCAGCTTTTCCATGAAGGACATTTTGGTGCACCGCCATCCTTAAATCTGATTTGTCGGAAGGAACTCTGTTGCTGCTAATGTGACTTCAAATGAATATTGGGGTGATGGTGGAAATTTTCTACATTAATTGTATGTAATAGATAGTTTCTTACAACAAATAATCAAATAATAAATAAAGAAAATATTTGCTAATTAATTCGTGTTTTCTGTTTTTTTTTTTAACTTTATTTGCATTTTTTATGATGTTTTTAATGTAAAAATAAGACAGTTGTGAGAAATTTTCAAATCCCTAATAACGGAAACGATGAACCGGTAGGAACAAACAAAAAAGGCCCTTGTTTCAATAGGGAAGTATTTTTTTCCATGGCGTGTCCGACACCGGGGACGCATTTCGGCGGGTAAATTGAACTGTCTCAATAAAGTTCTTTGTAATCAAAGCGGATGTTTCCTGTTAACTACTACACAATAAAACGCATCAAGACCTTTTCGAGACAAATTTTGTCATAAGATTGTTTTGGCACATTTAAAGTAACCATTTATTGGAATTTTCGCAGTCTTTTGCGATATGCATATAGCACAGCTTGATCTCGATAAACTTGCGATATATTGTGCAGGCCTATTGTCTACATTTTTTTGAGGTCTTCCACCACGTACTAGCCGTAAAATCTATTTTCTTTCTCTTTTTTTTGCACACATTGAAGGATAGCCTTACTGCAACCAAGAAAACATTTCATTTAAAAAATTGTGCAAAATAGTTATTTTCTACACAATAAAATACAATCATTTGTAGTTTTAATTATTTTTAACTATAATTTTAAATGCATGATTAAATGCAAATGCACCAAACACTCTACTGTTCATACTTTACCTATTATAAATATGCCTTTTAGAATTCAAGTATATAGTATATTAGTGAGGTTAATAACTGTCTTATTTGGAATCTTTTCTTTTATTTACTATTTTCTGTGCAATTCTGATAACTATGCTGAAGGCTCTTATTTTGAAGGGGGCAGGAAAAGGGTCACTTCAGATTCCGTCCTCCCCGCTACTTTGACTCGTAGTCGCTAAATGGCGTTGCTCATTGTGGGAGGCTGCGGTTAATAACTATTCCTTCCCTGCATTTGCGAATTGATCCCGTCTGTGGTGAAAACGATGGCGACGTTGGACCAGAAATCCCCCAACGTCCTCCTGCAGAGCCTGTGCTGCAGAATCACGGGGAAAAGCGAAGGTACGGGAGCCAGAGCTAGCATAGCCGCGACACCGCTACTTTGGCGAAGCTGCTTTGAAAACGACACTCTTTCAGGTTGAGGGTCAGATTGGCGGTTTAACTTGCTTCTTATTCATTTTAATGACTTTAAAATAACAGTTAGTGGGAACGGATTTATTCGGCACATGAAGTTGAAGCTTGACATTTATAAGTGACTAAATACAATCGTAAAGTCTCCCGCCGGCTAAACCCAGAGCGTTGCCGACGGAATTTGATCATCGTAAACCGGGTTTTCTGGCAATACATGTCAACAATTATTTGGTGATCCGCGTGGAATTTTTTGCTGAACTTTACTGCCAGCATTTGAAGGGGATCAAGCGAATCGTCTTAAAGGAATCCGTGGTTCGCAGGGAGCTCGGCCCGGGTTAGCCTGAATGTCAGGCTGCGGTCTTGATGCTGCAGCATCCCGCCTGAC
This sequence comes from Oryzias latipes, assembly GCF_053564925.1. Lineage (NCBI taxonomy): Eukaryota > Metazoa > Chordata > Actinopteri > Beloniformes > Adrianichthyidae > Oryzias > Oryzias latipes. The sequence continues at coordinate 6,360,987 of NC_136238.1, forward strand.
AGCTGCTGCGTTAAACCGCTATGCCGGGCTCGGGACCGCCGTTAGCTGGGCAGCGTTTCGGCAGCCCGTGCGGAACCACTGACTCCCGGCTGCAGGCCCCAGAAACGAGGCAAAAAAAATGTTAGGGCGAGGTTGTGAGGGGCTGCAAGCCAACGGGAGAGCGTGTAAACAGATGGATGATGGGAAGGGCGGCGGGGCTTACTTACTACTACGTGTCAACAGCCACAACACGGAGGCGAGTTTCAAATGAGCCTCTGCTGCTCTGCAACAACTGTGTCCTGGAAAACAACATGTTTTTAAACAGTTTTAAGGTCATAATCCTAACAAAATAAATAAAGAAAAAAACCAGGAAGGCTTTGAAAATAGATCAAAATATGACCAGAGTGAGACTTTAACAACTGAATTAAAAGCAGCATTGTCCAGTAATTCACAGTTACCGTTTTTAGTGACATAATTTGGTGAAAAAAATCAGAATTTCTTCCTTTTGTGTCCTAAAATGAAAACCATTGTTTTTGTTTGTTTGTTTGTTTTTTAAAGCATAAACTCTTTTGCTGATTTAATAAATATCTGTTTTTTGTGCAGCTGAAGTCGCCCACCAGTTTCAGTATGCCGTCCGAGTCATCGGCAACAACTACGCTCCCACTTTTGAGCGAGACGAGTTCCTGGTGTCGGAGAAGATCAAGAAGGAACGTGAGTGACCTTTGACCTCAGGAGGCTTTTTTTTTTTTTCTTCCTCTGCTGCATCTTTTCTGAATTTGGTCCCTTTAGCATCTGGCCTGTGCGGATAAACGTCAGACTCAGCAACGTTGAAAACCTTTATTGCCTCTCGGCAGCAAATATCTATTGACTTGCTTTGCAGTAGCGCTAGCGGGAAAACATTGATCTGAGCCTCGTCGCTCATCATCAAACTGAAATAGCACTTTCCAGGTTGCGGGGGCTGGACGTCTCCTGTGACTAATGGGATTTAAATAAGACTTCCAACCGAGGTTAACGTGCACCCCCCCTCTCTGTTACTGCAGACGACAGAATCCATCCAGGTATACTTTATTGATCCCAAACGGAATTATGATGGAGTTTGTTCCAGGAAGTCCAACAGAAAAGCCTCTTTAGTTGTGTTTGTCTGCAGCTCCAGGTGCCGGTCGGGATGCATTCAAACCTGGTTTTAGTTCGGGAAAAAATTAATTTCGTCCTTCGTCTTGCTTTCAACATTGTATATGTTTACACTTAGTAATATGCTTCTGTAAGAAAAAAATCTTATTGTAAAGTTTAATACTTGTCTTTAGTGTTTTTTCTAACGAACATATTTATTAAGAACATTTATTTAATTGAATTTTTATTTTATTTACAAAGTTGTATGTTTTTCTCATTTAAAAGTACCAATTTTTGTTGAATTAACACATTTATTTCATTTTATCAGTGCATGCTTTATAATATAGTTAACTTTTGACTGTAAGAGTTTGTCGGATTTGTTTTTATTTTACAAAAAAAACCAGAATTTAATTAAAAAGCTACGTTTCAGTTTTAATTTGTACTTCTATAAACTGAAACAAGCGTAAGGGTTTTTGATAGATGTGGACATGAAACCATCAGACGTTTGAGGCTGTGAAAGGAGCGTTGGATGGCGTCTAACTGTTGGTGTCGATGCTCCTGCAGTGGTGAAGCAGAGGAGGGAGGCGGACGCTGCTCTCTTCTCAGAGCTGCACCGAAAACTCCAGACTCAGGTGAGCGTTTTTCTACCCGCCAACAAGAATAAACCTCCAAAAACGACCCTGCTGGCTTCTGACGACACTATTTCAGCTGAGTTTGTAATACTAGATGAATAAATGAGGAAAAAACAAAATACGTGAAGACGAAAGGTTAAAAGTCCACATTTATTTGATTGTTGTCCATTTTTCTGTTTGTTTCTTGCCGTACTTTAATTTTAAAGCTATTGATGTTAGTAATTAATAAGCTATGATTTTTTTTTTTATTAAATTTGGTCAAAATTGAATCTTCTTTCATTTGATTGAAGGATGCTGGGCTTTTATTTTGACGGTTTTCCACCTTTCAGGGTGTTCTGAAGCACCGCTGGGCGGTTCTTTACCTGCTGCTGATTCTCTCTGAAGACCCCCGCAAACCATCCTCCAGGGTGAGCGCGCCCCCCCCCCACGACTCAAACACAATGTTTCTATCTTATTTCCTCTTCTGTCTTGTATAATTTCGCTGCGTCACGGATCGTCTCGCATCTTTACTACGCTGACCAAAGTGTCTCGTTTCAGGTTGGAAACTACGGGGGCCTGTTTGCCCAGGCCCTCCCCAGGGACGCCCACTCCACCCCGTTTTACTGCACTCGGCCCCAGAGCCTGTCGCTGGGTCACGGGGAACGGACCGCCGCCCTGGTGGGGAGCGTCGGGACCAGCGGGATTTCCAGCTTGGGGGTGTACACGCTGAACGGCCCCACGCCACAGTCGCTGCTGGGGGGGTAAGCTCTCTGGTCCGTTCACACAGAGGGGGCAGAAAGGAGGCGCACAAAGCGGTAGAAAATAACATTGTACTTTGCAAGGACGACTCTCACTTTTCCGCTGCTTTTTTTGTGATTTCTATTGTTTTAAGTTGTGAAGCACTTTGTGAATCTGAGAAAAGGGCTATATAAATAAAGATTTACTTACTTACTGCGTGGCGTGGCCGTGGCTTTTAGGAGAACAAACTCGTTAGTCTGTGGTCTAATAAAACCCACAGCGATGAAGCTAGCAGCAGCAGATGAACCGACCCGTAAAAAGGCTGTTTTAGCCGCCATTTAAGGCTGTTTCTGAGTTTTTATAGCTACATATGCACAAAGTGCAGAAAGCTGGTTGATTTGCACTAATGCAGTTTTTCATGTCAGTTTTCTGGATGCAAACTGAATAAAACCAGAATAAGAAGTTAGTTTACAGTTGAAACCATCAATTTGATAACATCCGTGACAAACATGAACCAGACTTTTCTGGTTCCAGAAAGATGAGTGAAGATGAAATGAAGTAAATAAAACAGGAGAAGAAGAAGTTAAAAAAGAAGGAAATCAAATAAATTAGTAGTACTGTAGTTTTATTGAAGTTTTTCCAGTTTTGGTCTTTTTTTTTTTTCTTTTTGCAAAAAAGCTGCGGTTTTAGAAGCTCTTTTAGTCCAAGAGTTTCTTTTCTCGCATTTTTTCAGGTTTAGGTTAAGAAATATTTTAATTTGGATTTTTTTTTCTGTTAAACTTTTTCTGAAACTCTAAAAGAGCCTTTTTTATTATTTTTATTTGTTCTTTTTCCTGCTCTTTCAGGTTTCATCCGAGGATATTTTTCTGTCTGACAGCCCCGTTCAGTGACTTTGAATAAAGAAATGCTACATTTGGATGTCGTTTTCATCGGGTTGTCTTATTGTGTTGTGTGTCTGCAGCGCACTTCCTTCAAGTGATGTGTTGGTTTTTTTGTTTCTATGTTTCAGTCAGGTGCCTCCGTCTGCCGCTGGAGCTGCTCCAACTCTGGGCTCACGGTTAGCCTGGGCTCTTCCCATAAGCTCCTCCCCTTCTGCATTGGCCCCGCCCAGCGCCCGACTTCCCCTCGGACCTCCGGTGCCGACGGCCAGAGTGATCCGTCCTCGCCAAGACGCCGATCTGACTGGTGAGCGATGCGGACACGCTCCGCAGTGTAAATCGGATTCATGAAGCCACGATTTTCAGATTTAATCATTTATTAGGGACTTTAATGAAAAAATAATACATTTCCCACAAAATGTTTAACTATTTTAATAAAAAAAACTCTAAGAAAAATAATTTCTGCTACAGAAATATTAGAAACAATCAATAAAAATTGATTCATGGGCTTTAAATTGTAAAAAAAAATAATAATAAATTTCATGGAGGTCAGAGAATGCAAATATTGAAAAACATTCTAGTAAAATGTGTTAATAAAATCTTTTATTGTATTTATAAATAGATACAGAAATGTTTACATTAAAGCCACTTATTTACAGAAATAAATAATGCAGTGTAGAAACATGTAACTTTCTAAATTAGGAAACATAAGCTCAAATGAATAAAATGAAGACATTTTCTGCTAAATATATTTTAAAGCAAACAAACTGTTAAAAATGTCCTTTGTTTCATTTAAACTTGTGTTTATTTTTTATGTTCTCTAATACAAATCATGATTTTTATCCTGTTTCTATCGTTAATCCATCAAATGTGAACTTTTAGAATAAATCTATAAATAAAATAAAAGCTCATCCTCTTCTTTAGACGTCCAGCTTTCACAATAAAAGCACAACAACCCAACACTTCCTGTTTTAATGAACAGAAAGGATAATTTTCCAGGTAAAATTAATAAAAGTCAGAGGATTTTTCTTCTTCTTCTTTAAAATTCATCACTTGCAGCTTTTCAAGGAAACCTAAAAAAAAAAATGTTTGGAAAAAGTTTAATTTGAATATTTATTAAGCTTTACAAAGTAAACCCCATTTCTAAGGTGGGTTTTTTTGGAGATGATGATTGAGTGACCTGTCCACCAGGTGAGGTCCACGAGGCTGCGCTGGTGCGGGACATCCTGTACGTCTTCCAGGGAATCGACGGGAAGTTCATCAAGATGAACGTCCAGGAGAACTGCTACAAAATCGACAGCAAGGTACTGACGGCCGCAGCCAGCAGAGGGGTGGGGGCTGCACTTTACCGGATCGATGTGAAGCTCTCTGGATAAAAGATGCCGTTTTTTGCCTTTGTGGTTTCATCAATGAGGAGTATTTTCTCCTAAACATAGACTCAGTGCTCCACCAGACCAAGATAAACGAGGCAGGAATAGAGATAATGGGATGTTTTTAGTTGTTTTTTTTAGTCTTCACACAAAAGCTGTCCTTCAGGACATGAAAATTTAATGCACCTTTTCCTTCAGAAGGTAAAAAAAAAAAACAATCGTCATCTTGATGACACTTCAGAGACGGAGCTTTGCACTCTTGAGCAAACCAAACGCAACCTTTAGTGCCTTATTTGATCTATCACTCAAAATGTAAAACTTTTATAGTGTGTGATATAAGCCCTGTAACAAACCATTAATAGTAAAAGGAATGCTAGAAAATGAAAATACTACCAATTACTGTTTTTGACAGTAATCAAAGGTGGTTAATATATCCAAAACAATATTCAAAACAGATTAATCCCAATAAAAAATCGTTCTTTTTTTCTTTCCTTTTCTGTAAACAACTTTTATTTTATGAGCGTACGATTCATTTGGACACTTCTCTAAGCCCATACAGTCGATTCAGAGGCTAGGAGGATGAGGCATCCCCAAAACGGGGCGGGGTCAAACGGGATCTGAGCAAAAAAAGTCCTTCCTTCTGCTCAGATCAAGCTTGATTCCTGGATTTTAAAAGCTCCTAAAAGCTTGTGAGTCGTTGGTCTCAGAAAATCCCATCACCTCGGGAAATATAAACAACTCACGCACGACATGAAAAAAAGTATCATAAATGTAATTATTGTTATTTCTGTTAGTATTGAGTCCAGCTCGTTGACGTCATAAAGTCGTTTTGAGAGTATTTGTTACGACTCTCCTCGACTCGAGCTGACGTTTCCTCACTAGGTGGTGCTATGCAAATCCCTGAGGGACACCAGCAGCAGACTGGCCGAACTGGGCTGGCTCCACAACAAAGTGCGGAAGTACACGGACGCCAGGAGCCTGGACCGGGCCTTCGGGTTGGTGGGGCAGGTGCGTGTGCTTCGGCTCCATCAGTGGTCCTTGTTCTTGGATGTATCCGCCCTTAACGCCCGTCTGCCTCTCTCCGTCTGCCTCAGAGCTTCTGTGCCGCGCTCCATCAGGAGCTGAAGGAGTACTACCGGCTCCTCTCGGTCCTCCACTCACAGGTAAACCCGCTACGGGAGGAGGAGGCGCCTCAAGTCCACCGTGTTTTTGTAAAAAATCCACACCTACGAAACCATCTTAGTCTGTTTTTCTGAAGAGAATTTTAGATATTCAACATGTTATGTGTGTGTGTGTGTGGTGGTGGTGGTGGTGGTGGTGGGGGGGGGGGGGTAAAAGACATGGACCCTTGATGCAAACGCAGTGGGTTCAACTCTGTGGTCGTAGCCATCTTTGAAACGCCTTTAAAAATTGGATAAATAGTGGGAAAGGTGACAGTCATACGAGGCCACGCCCCCTTTTTGGTCTGATCTTTTCATAAAAGGTACCTTCAAAAACGTCAGGTACAGTCGTCATAAATGTTATACCAAACGACAGAGAGGGCAAGTTTCATTGAAATTCGATTGTAAACAACCCCCAGTGGTCACTTTGGGGAACTGCGGCCGCATTTCCATTTTGAAATGAGCTTCATTTGGGAAGTTGGTGTTGTCCCACCATTAAAGCATATGAATTGCCAGGATTTATTTGTATTTTAAATGTATACATCAGCTTTGCAATAAATAGAATCTAGTAGTTTTCTGTCAGTGTCTTTCATTTTTGTGCGTTTTTAAAGTTTTAGTAAAACAAGAACTCAGTAAATCTTTCATTTTCCTATTTGTTTTTTCCGTGATAAAGAATCCGATTAGTAAATATCAAACCAATCTTTATTCATAAAATCATTGTCATTTAATCAAACTCTTTTTCAATTGATTTCTTGTGTTTTTAAGCAGTTTTTAGTTGGTTTTTAATGTAAGACTTTATGGTTTTTTGGGTGAAAATTCCATTTTTTTTCCAGGTCACATTAATAATTAAGTGCAAAAATGTTTTTTTGTGTTTGTTTTTTTCCTCTTCAAAACCAAACGAGGGCATGAATGTTGTGTTTGTGGTGCAGCTGCAGGTGGAGGACGAACACGGCGTGACCATGTGCACCGAGAGCAGTTTGACCCTCAGGAGGCTGCTGGTCTGGATGTACGACCCCAAGGTTCGCCTCAAAACGCTCGCCGCCCTCGTCGACTTCTGCCAAGGTGGGTTTGACCCTCCGGAAACGGTCCAGGCTGCTCGACGGCTTCACCTCACCCCAGGTGGCTTTTTATCCGCCCGTCTCAGGCCGAAAGGGGGGCGAGCTGGCCTCGGCGGTCCACGCTTACGGCAAAACGGGCGACCCTCAGATGAGGGCGCTGGTTCAGCACATCCTCTGCCTGGTGTCACACCCCATCCTCAACTTCCTGTACCGGTGGATCTACGACGGGGAGCTGGAGGACACCTACCACGAGGTACGCAGCTCAGGGAGGTCACCTCCACGAAAAAGAGGGCGTGGCCCAAAGGAGGAGAGGATAGAGCTGCCTCTTAAATGAGGACTGATGGTCGGCGTGTAATGGAAACCGAGGTGATGGATGCGTCCGCCCGCCCGCCCTTTTTCCTCTTTGTGTTTCTCCTGAAGGGGATTTATGGATCCAGCGGTAAACGGTTTCTGGACTGGATTTAAAGTCCGTGTTTAAGAGCGCCGAGACGGAGTTATTCAACCTTTTAGGAGCTAATTAACCCCCTGAGGGAAAAAAAAACCACACAGCGACTCAAATAAAAAATGTTCACGGGTCAGTTTCTTCTCTACTTTTTGTTCAGCTCTTTTGTGGTTTTCAGTTTTTAGCGGGTCATATTTGGGCGTTTTGGTTGTTCACATTTAACCTTTAAAAGACTTGGCTGTTAAAAGTCCCACTCTGATCCTCTTTAGCCAAAACCCAATTTGTAGGACATAGTCTCTGCAGAGCGGACAGATTCCAGCTCAGACGATGACGGCAAAGACGTACGCCGATCAGTTTGTCTGTAGCTGGAAGCTTGTGGCCCCGCCCACTGTTGCTGCTGCGTCAAACTTCCAAGCTTTTCCCAGCGGCATTTTTTCCGTCTGCTCCTGATTCACAAAGATGAACGTAGAAATACTCAGAAATGCAATTTTAGGCTGATTTTTATGTTCAAAGCTCCATTTTCATTGGCGTGTGTCTTTAATGGGACTGAGAAAATTCCTCATATGAAGCAGATTTAACCCTTTCTCTTTTGTTTTAGAGATACATTTACTTAGTTCTAGGTTCTGCAATAATAAAAACTTGACTTGGACGAACAAGTAACGCCCTTTTTGCTTCACATCGTCCCTTAAGACCATTCATTTCTGAGGATGGACGCCCCGTTCAGGCATGATCCATCGTGAACCGTGGTCACTTACGAAAGAAAGAAAGAAAAAATCTATTAGTAGTACTTTATTGTTGTTTGTTTTTTTAAATAAATGTAACAACAATTTGATATCCGTGTGACATGTTGTCATGGTAACCTCCAGCTCGCTGTGCTGCAGCTTGAGTGTGAGGACGGGGGGGGGGGGGTTGCTTTGGATGCTAAACGTCATGCTAAAAGCATCATTTCAGGGAAATATGTTCCAACTTTCTGTTGCTATGGCAACCAAGTGGTGGACGGACTCCCTGCAGCCAATCAGAATCCAGTATTGACTGGATTCCACTTTTGATACCAATTCTTTTTTTTTTTTTCAGCTTTTAGTCATTTTTAAATTATCCTCTTAAACTTTTTGGTTTTGCTGTTAAAAATATCTCAAAACCAGAATTAATTTTTGTAGAATTTAAGGTTTTTTTTGGTAGTTTTTAGGAGCAGCAGCAAAGTTAAGATTGAACATCGGGCTCAGATTCCTGTTGGATGTCTGTAGATGTTTTCTTGCTCCAGGTCCTCCAGTTTTTGTTTTTTTTAAGATCTTTCCTAAACATCAGGAAAACATCTGGTCGTTGGCTCAAATCCAAACTCGTGCTGTTGTTTTTCCGCAGTTCTTCGTAGCTTCAGACCCCAACGTGAAGACGGACCGTCTGTGGCACGACAAGTACTCCCTCAGGAAGTCCATGATCCCCTCCTTCATCACCATGGACCAGGCCCGCAAGGTAGCTAACAGTTAGAAAACGCTCACGCCAAACGCCCCGCTGCTGCTGACTCCGCCTCCTCCCTCGCCCCCCCCGCAGGTGCTGCTCATCGGAAAGTCCATCAACTTCCTGCATCAGGTCTGTCACGACAGAACGCCGCCCGGCAAGATCACGCCAGCCTCCAAACCTGCAGACACGCCCAAAGACGGTAGGTGTGCGTCGCTCGAAGGAGAGGATTTCAAAGTAAGAGTTTTCCACCTTCAAGAGGATGGATGATCTTACGGCTCGCATCCTTTAGTTGGAGTGGAGCAGTTCAGCTGACCTGAAATCCGTCTGATTAGGATGCAACAGCTAAGACTGACGCTATGGTTCTTCCAGAAACGTGCCACATGTTGATCATTCTTCTCTTTCAGATTTCAGTTTCTATTTGAATCAGCTGATTAAAAAAAAAACAGCACACATTTCTCTGCAATGAAGTTCTTCTGGGAAAGGGAGGAGCCGAAATTCTTTCTTTTCTCGTTTTGACTCCCTCGCTTGTCGGGTCAAAGAAAACTATGTACAAAAAGAAATCAATTAAATGTATAGAAGTTTGGCGCCCCCTTGTGGCTGGAGATGAACTGATCTCCTTTAGACGACCAGCTATGCAGGTTTATCCCATGTAGACATTTGTTAACCTGAAATCTCCCGATCGCTGCATCCTACTAAACGAAGACCGGCATCTATAGAGGACATTTGAGATTTTTCAAGTGTGCCAGATGTGAGGGGGGCGGGCCTCTGGGAATTGTAGTTTTTTTGTTTGAATTGTGTTTTCTTTTCTTTTAATTGTTTTTCTCAGGTGTTTAAGAGGATTTAAGTGCACACTGAGAATATAGGGCAGTCTTTATGTTTAGGATGAAGAATATTATCAGTTATTAATTAGGTCAGGACACTTCAACAAGCCACATACCAAAATAAAAGCTTTGAAAATAATTTTAATGGTTTAAAAATGGAGTTTTCATTGTTTTTAAGTGCTCAAATTTAAAACAATTCTCTGATTAAATGCTAAATGGAGTAATAAGATTGCTGGCACAGCCTGAGCTCTTCGGTTTGTGTATTTATTAGCCTCCTAGTGGTTGTATTGTGAACTTTGCTGGCTCCAGTTATTGTCAGATCGAAGCTGAAACCGGCTCCATGCTTCCTCGTAGCTGCAGAGCTCCTGTCCGACCTGGAGGGGGCGTTCCAGGAGAAAATCGATGCCGCTTATTTCGACACCAGCAAATATCTGCTGGATGTCCTGAACCGCAACTACCTGCTTCTGGAGCACCTCCAGGCCATGAGGCGATACCTGCTGCTGGGCCAGGGGGACTTCATCCGACACCTGATGGATCTGCTGAAGTGAGACGCTCTGCGTGACGCCGCTCGGACGCCGAAACGACATTCGATTGATCTTTCTGTTTTCATGTACCGGCAGGCCTGAACTGGCTCGCCCTGCTACCACCTTATACCAACACAACCTGACCGGTATCCTGGAGACGGCCATCAGAGCCACCAACGCGCAGTACGACAACGCCGAGATCCTGAAGAGGCTTGACGTGCGCCTGCTGGAGGTAACGATCGGACAGCGGGGAGCCGTTAGCCGCTGCCCACTGCGCCGTCTCACCTTGCCGTCCTCACCTGCAGGTGTCCCCCGGCGATACGGGCTGGGACGTCTTCAGCCTGGACTATCACGTGGACGGCCCCATCGCCACGGTGACTTGTTTTCCTCCGTTCCTCTCTGCGTTTTTTATTTTATTTTTTTACGTGGCTCTGATGTCGGTCGCTCTTGTGTGCGTCAGGTGTTCACCAGGGAGTGCATGGGCCACTACCTGCGCGTCTTCAACTTCCTGTGGAGGGCCAAAAGGATGGAGTACACGCTCACCGACATCTGGAAGGGACAGATGTGCAACGCCAAGCTGCTCAAAACCATGCCCGGTGTGTGAATACCATCACACACTCACCAGCGTGTGTGTAAATTCATTTGACAGAGTTAGGTGAATGTAAAAAGCCCCTGCATCGAGGTTGATGCTTTTATTTTGAAAACGCTTTCAAATTGATGCTTCTTTTATGTTTAAAATTAGGGATATTTTTGAGCTGAAAAAAACAATTAATTGTATCTTTTTGTGACATCCACACAGTTTGATTTTTCTTAATTTTAAATATGTTTGGATCAGAAAAACAAACATTTTTTCTGGTATTGGGAGGAAAACAGTTGAATCTCTTTAAAGCTGAGAAAAGTTTTTCCGAATAAAGATAAAAATGAATAAAATCTTCAGATAAATAATGTTTATTTGATGACAAACCACTACTACGTTTTTTGTTTTTTTTTATTTCAGCTGCAGGATGTGATTCAACACAAAAATACTAAAAACAATTAAAAAAAAGTTTCCAAAATTTTCAGATAAATTCGAGGAATAATCAGAAACACAACTTTTCTTTTTTATTGTATTTATTTCATTCCCACAAAACTCAAAACAATGAAAGTGGAACAGAAAGAGGAAAACAAATAATTTCTGTCGCTTTTACTTAATTAATGAAGCCCTTTTACCCCCCCCCCCCCCCTCAAAACAATAAACAAAAAGAATAAAAAATGACAGATGGTGGATTTCTTTGTTTAAACACAAAATAACATTTTAAATGATTTATAGTTTTGGAAAATTACATTTTAGACTTTTTGGATTTGTGATACTGCAGATTAAAGCACAACTTTCTAAGGGAAAATTAAAATTTCTGCAGACTTTTTGCCCAAACTGACATTTTATAAACATTTTTTTATAGCCAAGTGACGATTTGACTTTGATCTTTGTGTCCTTCCAGAACTGTCCGGCGTCCTGCATCAGTGTCACATCTTGGCCTCGGAGATGGTCCACTTCATCCACCAAATGCAGTACTACATCACCTTTGAGGTCAGGCCATTGGCGGCGCCGCCACACGCCGTAACGCTGCAGTTCCAGACATTTGCCCGTGCCGTAAATCTGTTGTTGAGGTGGGAGGCGTGACTTGTGTGGTGGCGTGCTGCCGTTGGGCTGCGTCTAGGTCCTGGAGTGTTCGCGGGACGAGCTGTGGAACAAGGTGCAGCAGGCCCAGGATCTGGATCACATCATCGCGGCTCACGAAGTCTTCCTGGACACCATCATCTCCAGATGCCTGCTGGACAACAACAGCAGGGTAAGGCCCCGCCTTCCCCCTTCCTCCCCGCCTCCCACTTTCGGATGCTAAACGCCGTTTTTGCCGCCTCAGTCTCTCCTGAACCAGCTGAGGGCCATTTTTGACCAGATCATCGAGTTCCAGAACGCCCAGGACTCGCTGTACCGCTCCGCCCTGGAGGAGCTGGCCCTCCGCCTGCAGTACGAGGAGAAGAAGCGGCAGAGAGAGGAGGAGGTGAGAGGAGGAGGAGGAGGAGGAGCTGCTCGGTGAGTGAAGATGAGGAGGTTCGTCTCAATGCCGCTTCCTCTGCCGCCACAGGGGGAGTGGGGGGTGACGGCCGAACAGGAAGCCGAGGAGAAGAGGCGGGTCCAGGAGTTCCAGGGCACCATTCCAAAGATGCGCTCCCAGCTCCAAATCCTCACTCACTTCTACCAGGTGGGGGGGGGGTCCGGACCCGGGTTCTTATTCCCAGACGGGCCTGTGAGTTCTGACCCTGTCTGTGCTCCTCAGAGCATCGTGCAGCAGTTCCTGGTGCTGCTGACGACCAGCCCGGACGAGAGCTTACGCTTCCTGAGCTTCAGGCTGGACTTCAACGAGCACTACAGGTCAGTGCGTCGCCGCCGCTCCTTGAACCCGAACCCCCCCCATCCACGTGATCCACAGACACAAACAGGAAGTGCAGAAGGGAGCCTAAGAACCAAAGACTTCTCTATTCAAACTGTTTTTTTTCTGTTTTTCTAAACCAACGAAGAGGGGAGCCAGGAAGCAGGTGAGGCTGGTAGAGTGAGGGTCTCCGTAGCAACGAACTGAAAATCCTCCGTTTAGTCCAACAGGCAGCAGAAGAAAACGATTTAATCTGATGCTTCTGTCCGTTTGTCCTCTGTCAATAAAGTTTTTTTCTGTTGTTTTAACTGTAGCTTCAGGGAATAAAGCAAATTGACAGAAAACAAAAGTATACCCTTTTATATCTTCGGGGGGGGGGGGGGGGGGGGGGGGCAAATACTTTTTTTTTTTTTGTGGTTAAAATGGGAATTTTATTTTGAAAGTCTCTCTAGCGTGGAGGCAAACGTTCAAAAGCAGCAGAGCATCAAATCATTTGTGCCCCGCCCCCATTTTCCCCCATGCTTTTTTGTTAAGGTTGTTTTTTTAAATAAACTTTTAACTGCCCCGCAGGGCCAGAGAGCCGAGGCTGCGCGCGTCCATCGGTGCCACGAGGGGGCGGCGGCTGTCATACATCTGACAGAGCACCGTGGCAACACGCCCCCGTCCGAACGCCACGCAGGACCCCGGTGGCAAAGTGATGACGTCGGCAGAGACGGCTCTGATGAGGTCAGCTGGGCGGCACCTCCCCCCCTCCAGGAAGACAAGGACTTCCTAAACCTGCAGGTCACCTCGGAGTCTGGTGACGGCGTGAGGAGGCGGCGCCGTCGGAGCGAGCTCTCCGACCCACACAAGGCCTCACGGCACGCCTTAACCACAGCAGAACACTGTGCGTCCACGCCACCATGGAGGCGTTTCCTCGCAAGGGCTCCACCCACCCAGGTGTGACGCGTTTCCTGTCCGTGCTGTTTGCAGTGTTTCCAATCGAACTTTATTTAAACACACTGACCTGACGGCAAGCACGCCGTCTCACCTGTGACGGCTTTTCCAGGTGTTTCTTTCTCCAAATGTAAATATTCCTCGTCAAAGGATTATTTTCTATGTAGAGACTTTACAGAAAGTATTTATTGTTTGGATTTGTTTTTCTACCCGACGAAGGAGGACGACCTTCTGCATCGTTTCCGTTCTCCCTCATGAACCTTTAGCATCTCCTGGCTCCATTGAAGGTCGTGACGTTTTTTTACTTTTCTGGCTGCGTTGATGCTGCGTTAGGTCTGCAGGCCTTTGACGGGTTCACAAACGTACCGGCGTGGAACCCGGAAGCGAGCGGGGCGATGCCGTTCAGATACCATCCATCCGTTTAATAAAAATGTTTTTATGGATTTGTTGTGGCTTGATTCACTCTGAAGCTCCGACACTGCCCCCTTCTGGCAGAGGAGTGGTACTTCCAGCAGTTTCATTCCTGAATCTTTTTTTTAATCAAATATTTGAGATTTTAATAAAAATAATATATATATATATATAGTTTGGTTAGTTGAAAAATCCCCAAAACATAGTAAATTATGGGGGAAAAAAATCATTTTTACATTTTTATCCATTCAACGTTTTTTTCCACCCACACTTTTGCTCAATTTTGGAAGTTACACAAATAATTTCTCCATCTAATCTTTTAGATTAGCCTTTAAAATGAGTTAATTACAATAATCTGGAGCAAATTGGATGCCAATAATCTCAGTTTATCTTTAAATCAACAGAGTTCGTGTAAATTCATTTATTTATTTGTTGCTTTCATGAAAATTGATGATCAAATGTTTACATGTTTCTCTTACATCTTGAACATTTTCATGATTAGAAGGGAGCAGAATTGAAGAATACAATTCTTATAATTATGTGCTCCCATAAAGACCAGATGTTAAAAGTTAGGAAAAAAGATCTGATAAAAAAAAGTTAATGATTTGACTTGAAACTGATTTAATCTGACAAAAAAACAACTGGAAAATAATTCAAAAACACCACACAAAAAAACATGGGATGAGAAAACAAAAAGGTTTTAAAAAAGAAAATCACTGTTTCTGTTTGAATATTTGAAAAAAAAAAAAGGAAGTGGTACAAATCAAACTTTATAAAAGTGTTTACATTTAATTAGCCTTTTCTGATCATTTAACCTTGAAACCTTGAACGTTGTTGGGTTTACGTTGAAGGACAATCATAGATTCAATCAAGGCTGCAGTGGATGCAGTTTATTTTTCGCTGAAACCGTCTTTGTGGAGGACAGCTTTTAGAAAATAAAAACAATAATAAAGGGTGAAGATGAGCTTCTTTTGGCGGCTGAGTCCCGTGGCGTCAAACTGAGACGACCAGCAACGTCCGGGAGAAAATCTGTCTGAAAACGCCTCCGATCCTCCAGGAAGAGTGAAGAAGGTGAGGAAGACGTCCCTGTTCAGACCTTTTGAGGACTGATCACCTGTAGCTTAAGTTCCAGAAACTTCTATTTTGTAATCATGTTAAAGTAGAGTCCAGGGGCCTGTTTCAGAAAGGAGGTTCAACCAACTCTGAGGTTGAACTTGAACTCTGAGTTGGTCAACCGGGAGATTAACAACTCTGAGTTTTCTGTTTCAGATAAGCTGATCGGAGTTAGGTCAATCAACTCTGAGTGGACTGATTTGGAGGTAAGCGTGCGCACCGCGACTATGAGAAGCCATTATCAATGGAGCGCAGATATCACGAGTCACTATGGTAACCGTGAAACAAAGAGGTCTGCATATTTTTCGCCAGCTGAACTTGACGTGCTGCTGCAGAGTTACAGTGAATATGAGCACATATTCCAGAAGAAAAGCAACACCGCTGCATCTGCAAAACAGAGACAGTTAGCGTGGAAAACATAGCTGCTCAAGTTAATGCCTAAGTTTGCATTTAAATCATTGTTATAAAATATTGGCTGTAATAACTTTTTAAATAGCGTAAGGTGTGAAATAAAAATGGCGATTTTTAGTTGTACTTTTGAAGTGTTATTCCTGGAGTAAATGCATGAAATGCTGCATAGTGTACAGAACCAATCTGGGGGAAAAATGCATTTAACGTCGGTAATGTTTAGAGGACTTTTTTGTTAACCTTCCCCTCTTGCAAACGTTGGTCAGTTTAATATTAATACATTCAATTGTGTTTCTAAAAGTGAACTTTTGTCTACCCTTGTATTGATCAAGTGGTATAGGTTTATATGGGATTAAGAAAGTAAGCAGGACTAGCAAATTGTGTTTCCAAAAAGTAATTGTTACATTAATCTAATCCAATGTCCCTGATTTCATTTTCATGTAGATGCAATCCTGCAGGAATTAAAAGAACATGGCAGCAGCTAAAAATGAAGTATAAAAACATAATTCAATCAGGTCAAATTTGAGCATGTCATGGATGTAGACTTTGTTGACAAAATTTGACATATGAAACATCTACATAGCAATACATATCTAATGTTGTTTTCATTGTATATATGTAATTGACTGCAACGAAAAGCGGTAACGCTCAAACAAAAACGTATGGGGAAGTGACAAGAAATCGAGTCTAGGTCTCAAAATCCTCGCACGACGTAAATGTAATTCTCTAGGAATTAATGCAGCCTCCTCGTCTATTGGGTCCTCCAAAAAAAGACAAGCCATTCTTGTCACTTGTCTCTGTGTGACGGAAATTTGGGCAATGAAGGTTAAAGCGAAAAATGCCGCTTCGTCTTTAAAAAGGGGAGGGGACCGGCAGAAACTTTGAGTTTAGAGAATAAAACCTGCTCCCGACCAGGTTAGGTTCACAGCGTAAGTAACCATGGACACTGACTCCGAGTATAAGTTACCTCTCTTTCAGAAACGGGTTTGATTTACTCTGCTTTCTCTGGTTTAACAAACCTCCCATTCTGAAACGGAAAACCCAGGGTTTCCCTGATTTCAGGGTTAACGCACTCAGAGTTTACACTTAACCTCCTTTCTGAAACAGGCCCCTGGTCCATCGCCTGTCCGTCCTGGGAGAGGATCCGTTCTTCATGTGGACATCAGGGTCTAAGGGCTGGGATTTCCAGTTGAACCTAGTCTGTTTGTATTTTATAAATGATGTACATATATCAATACAACTGAACTGAATTGAGATTTCTATGCTATGATGAAGGAGGCGGAGCTTCTGGAAAAGATGGTGCAAGTATGAACTAATCCTGTCCATCGTTTACAGCAGAGCAAGTGGAATGCATGAATTTAGTGAAGTTATTTGATATTATTGTTTTTATACTTTTATGAATGTTTTTTTTTTATTATTCTCAAGTCTTCTATTTGTTTTGTGTTTTTTGTGGCAAACGCCTGTAATAATAAAGTTCCTTCTAGGAAAATAAGACGCACCAAAAGCTGCAAGATCAACTTTTGTCTGTTTTTATCATCGAATTTAGAATAATTTTTTTTTTTCATGAAGTCTTATTTGGTGTGCTGGTATTTTTGTCATTTTGAAAACTCATATTTCCGTTTAACTTCTTTTACAAAAGTTGCTCATGAGTTAAGAAAACTTTAACGATACCCTTGGTCAGCCACTAGAGGGCGCAGCAGCCCTCTTTTTGACCTGATTGTGTCACGCTGCTGCTGCTGTTGTAGTGATCGTGTTTGTGTTTTGGTTTCTGCAGCCTGGAAGCTTCTCCTCATAAAAGTTTTAACCGTCCAGCCTGGATCGTGTTTGTCCCCTCCAAGCCCAAAAATGGAAAAATGTTCCTCATCGTCACTTCCTGCTGCTCACACGGCAAAATGACATCTGTCTGCTGCTATTCTGCTCTAACCAAATCTGTGAGGGAGTCAGCGGCTGCCGTTTGTGGGAAACCTCCTCTTCCTCAGAGGAAGGAAGCGGGCCTTCGTCTTCACTGATAACTCTGAGAAAATAGTCAGTTTAGGAGGCGGGTGATGGAACTTTGTCCATTTTCTTTTGCCTTTTCCTCTTCAGATATAGGTTAAGATCATTGGAATTATGCAAGAAGTTGTTACAAAAATGTAGACAAAACAACGAAAAGTGTCTTTATGCTGATCAGTTTGTGGAAAATAAATACAATTTGGACTTTATTGTGGAGGTTAATCAGTGCTAAAACCTTCGTAGCTGTTTTCTAAGACATTAAATTTACAAAAATATGTTTTCTATGAAGATTATGTGTACTGGAATCTGTTTTCCCGCTCTAAATAAATCCTTTTAGACATTTCATCTTTTTATTCTAGTTTTGAGTTTTTGCGTTGGATGAAGTCTTCGTTAGCAGATCAGGCGCACCTGGACCTTCCCAGAACACCTGAAGCAGTTTTTCTTCTTCTTTTGTTTAAAAGGAAAAAGTTTGTTTCCGTTTTCAAGAGGCAGCTGGTAAATGTTTTGGTTTTACTTTGATATATTTGGTGTTTTTTAATTATTAGAAAAACAAAGTATTTTAGTTGTTTTGTTGAGGAATTTTGTGTAGCTGCTTCTTTGATTTATCATTTAATAGAATTCACTTTTTAATTGTTTGTGCCACGAAAGAAAAAAACAAAATAATCAGATTATTGTTCTAAATATTTATTGTTGTTTAAACTTAGTTAATTTAAAACAAAATCATGTAATTCACCAAAAAAGCCTTAATCCTTAAACCTTAATTTATTGTTTTTGTAATTTTAATATATTTTTGAGGATGTGTGTGCAAAAGATTTGTATGCAAGATTTGTCAAAACGACCACAAATAATTAAATTCTAATTCTTTTCCATTTCTGATCAAATCAATTGTTTGTATTGCCTAAAAACTTTATATTTTACAAAAAAATCTGACCTAAATTGATGCTTAAATCTTTAAATGTCATTTTCACAATATCTATGGAGCCCCTAAAGGGACAAAAAATATAAGTAAAAAAAAGTGTTTTTTGTGTGAACGAGTTTTTTTTTTTTTTTTTTACACTTCACCAGAAACCTTTTTTTTTTTTAAGTTTGATATTCCCGTAAACTCTAACCAGCATGTTTCTGTGGACGTACGGAAAGCTTCACTGCTGTGACAGAAGAGCCGATTTTGGTGTTTCTATGGACCCTAAAAGTTTAGAAAATGTCAAAAGAATAAAGAAAAGAAACTTCCCAAATTTTGCCCACACCTTGTATTTTATTTTGGGTTTAGTGAACAACCCCCCCCCACCACCACCACCACGAAACGATGACATCATTGCGGGTGAAACCATTAAAAAAAAATTAGGCAAAGACTTCCCGTCGGGCTTTAGAAAAAACCTTTTGGAAACACACGGCTGGGATATCCTAAGGCCGTTTTGAAATTATTATGGGATGGCCGCACAACCTAACGTTTGGCCACCATTTGGTGGCAATTTTTTACATAATGGGAAAAGGAAACTTTTCATGAAATTTCACACTCATGTTGCCACCTTAAGTCTACAACCATCATGGAGGTTTCCTTGACCTTTGAACTCAAGAAAATGCCATCCTCTTGAATTAAAAAACAAGAAAAAACACCTGCGTGTACCAGCTGTAAATTGAAACTCGCCATAGTGATTTTTATCCATCGTTTCCTAAGGGCATCGTTGGGAAGCCAACGATATCAGGGGATGTCAAATTCAGCTGCAGGCTCCACTCCCGGTGATGCCCTTCCGTCAGTTCCTTTAAGTTTCAGCTTTGCAACCATACTCCATGTTGCAATTAGATGTTGTAGGTTTTTAAACGGCGTGCGTGTGGCGAGCTCACCAAAATGACGTTCTCCTCTTACGCGCGCAATTTCTAACGGATTGTGTGGAAATTTTGATGCATGGATCCTTGGCTCAAGCTGAACGATATGATATAACATATGACATGAACATATAAGGAATGTGGGCGTTGTTAGGAAGTAACGTCCGTTGCTAAGGAGTTCCAAAAGTTTACTTTCGGCGATTCTTCTGAATCTTGCGTCCATCTGTTTGGGATCCCCAGGTGACCAAAACATGAAATGGTTGCTATGGAGATAAAACCAATAGAGAAGCTGCCACTTTGGAAGAAAGTTGGGTATTTGTACATTTATTTGTTACAGTGGGAACCAATGAGAACACGCAGAGGTGCACAGAAAGACGGGGATCCTTTCTTTATAATTTCATTTTATTTAAAATTTTTGTTCATGGATTGTAAAATTTGACAAACATAAAACCTCGGAGCAGCGCAAACGTATCATTTCCCTTTTTTTCTTTCATAAAATGCTTTTTGTTTTTCTCCATTTAGCTTGTGAGCAAGACGTCTGCAGTGTCCACAAAGGTGGAAGAGTTCCTGTTTCTGAAAAAATACAGCACAATGATAACCTAATTTTGATTTTATTGTAATTTTCTTTTTCACTTTTTCACAATTAATAACTTCCTAACTTCACCAAAACAAACAAAAAAACATTACGACCAGGAGAGATTTCCCATCATGCATCATTGTAAGAGCTCATCCTTTGCTTGACCTTCCAAGTTTTTCCTTTATAGCAAAAAAAAAAAAAAAAAAAAAGATAATCTGGGAGAAAAACACTGGATTTATGGGATGTCAGGCTTGGAACCAGGAGCTGACGTTTCGGGCCGCAGGTGGACTGCAGAGAATCTCATTTAAAAGAGTGAATTCTGCTCTACATCCTCATTGTTTGGGGGCGACTGCCAGCTGGAGCCACATGTGTGAACAGATTTACCGCCGTGCCACGTTCCTCTTCCTTTCGTCTCGAGGACGAGAGTGAAGAAATAATAGGATTTTTTATTTTATTTTTCAAATTCGAATAATATTAGTTGGACTAGCTCTTGCTCCGACATGAAACAACGTGCTAAACTTGCATTTCTGCTCATCCTAAAATCAACTGCCAACACTTATTTTTGCAGTTGTCTCCTAAATTTTGAATAACTCTTTTATAAAATGACTTCCTTTTATAAACATGATAGTAAACGAAGATGCAAAAAGTCATTCAAACTAGCAGAGCAGCAGATAAGAAAAAAAACTAGAATGAGCTGCATTTCAGAAGAAAATGCAGGGTTAAATGCTCAATTGATGAATGAAATCAAGAATGGATCAAAGTTGACCATGTAAAGTGAAAACAGCACAATAACAGAAAAAGATGTGTTTGTGAGAAATGCCAGAGCTGGGTATCGAACCAGCGAGCTTCTGCACCAAGGATTCCCCATTTATTTCAATGGAGGTAGAATTCCAGGAATATCTTGAAAAGTTCAAGGATTTGAAGGACCAAAAGTCAGAGCGGGAAAAAGATGAAACAGCTGAACATTTGGATAGTTGAATGCTTAAAATAGCTGAAACATTTTAGGAGTTAAACCCCAAAAATGGAGGAAGATACTAGAATAAAGAAGGAGAAACAGGAAAACAATGGGTTGAAGGATTTATAGCATTCAGCCAATGAGCTGAAAAACAGCAAAAGTGTACAAACTGAATGCTAAATGCAGCAAAAGCCACTAAATGTTGAATTTAAACCTACATTCACGCCGCCCTCTGCAAAAGTGAGAGTTTCAGGCGTTTAAAACTCACTAGTTGATGTTCAACCACACAAGTTTCTACGAGCGTTTTTAGGCTCTACGTCCAAAATGCATCGTCGCTGAAAAGTGACACCAGGTCAAACTTCAGGGACTTCAATGGTTGTGTATGAATTTGGTTTTCTGGTGTTTTCCCAAATCAAGGTAACCCGCAACCCCTCTCCTGACGTGGTGGCAATCTATTCCCGCCAGTACCGGTCTGAGCCGTTTCTGCCGTAAGCCTGAGATTTGCAGCACATCGACGCTTGGCGCCGACTGCAGGTCGGAAGAGGCGTTGAATGCGGTTTGAGGAGGGGGTGTGAACGTAGCTTATGTACGTTTGAGAGGCCTTTTCCGATCAAAGGTTTGCATCAACCCTCGTAAACGCATGTTTCGCGCTCCTGCGTTCAAAACGTCTGTCTTCTTGTGTAACTGTGCAGGTTTAGAGTCCAGTTTTGGGTTCTACGTACAAAACATGCGGCTGTTGAACTCGCGTGGCAAGTTAAACCATGTGGAAGTTTGACCAATCTGGGAATTGGCAGCGATGTATGGATGGCGTCCGTTTAATTCAATAAAACGGACAAAATGAAGGGAATGGAAATAACATTAACTAATTCTATTACAGACGTAAATTTTGACCAAAAATCCAGGAAATAAGGAAAAACGGATCAATAATTCCCATTAAAGTAAAACTTTATCGTCAAGAAGCCTTCCAATGTTTAAAAAGATAAATAGAAGGAAGATGAATTTCTCTATAATCTGAAATAGTTTGATGCCAAAGACGAATTGAGAATGGTAATTTTATAGGATTTTTGTTTATAAAAGCAGATGGGATTAAATTCAGATTATCTGGATTTCTTCATGCGGCCATTCTGACATACACTATTGAATTAGATTTTCATTTTTCAGTTTTCATTCTGTTTTTTGTCCTCGTTTTTCTCCAGGAGAAGTTCTCCGGAGCTCCACTTCCCAAAGAAGATCCCTCTCAAAGGTGGAGAAGACCAGAGGAAAGAGGTCAGTGTGGACACGCACCAGACAAAAAGCCTCCATGTGATGGTTTCTCGTCTAATTTAGGCATTAATCTGCAGACTTAATGAAGCTTTTACTCTAAATAAAACCATTAAGGTCTCTTAAACTTTAGTTAAACCCAGAAGGTAAAACACTTTAATTTCATTTTAGTCCACTTATCTTTATCCACAAATGTTTTGTAAATTTGGCGGAATTTTGGTTTTATCTGAGATTGTCAGACATAAGCCTCTGTTTAATTTAAACTGCCTTCCTTTCTGTTTTTTCAAAGTAAAAGTCTTGAATCTTAACCTTTTCATGAAGTGACTGAAGCTGAGAGCTTCTCCTTCTTCCTGTGTTTCCCTTTCAAAGTAAAACGATATTAGTGATCAATACTGAACCCGATCACCTTCATATGAAATACTTTTCAGGGCTTCTTCTTCAGGTTTAAGTAAAGTAACTTTGATTTAATGGATTACAAGATGTTCTAAAACAAATGATCTGTCGTTTTTAAGTTTGTCAGTAATTTACGTACTAAAGTAATGATCAGAATTTCTTTTATTCTGAAAATTCAAAACAGAAACAGCTGATTGGTTGGATGTTGGATTACACCACCTGTGGGGTATTCCAGGAAGCATGTTTAAACTAGCCTGACTTTAAGCCTGAACTCTGGCTGAAATCCGCCTGAACTTGCTTACTCTGGGTATGTCGGTTCCAAAAGACCGGATATGAGTTGGCGTAATTACGCCGAACTTGGTAACCCTGGGTTAATGCTCGTGCACGTCAAGTACATAAAGACATTCTCAATCGATCGCTGATTTCTGGAGTCACCATGGAAACGCGTGGTGAGAAAAAAAGAGACGCTACACTTCAGTGAGACGGAGTCTGAGATTTTAATGACGGCGTATGAAGATTATAAGACCATCAAAAAATTAACACGGCTGCATCATCAAAAGAAAGAGTTTCTGCTTGTAGTAGAAGAACAGACAAAGTCAACGCACAAGTTTCTGATCTTATTTCCATTTTCCTTGTGACGCATGTATATATAACGTATCCAATTTTGCCAACTTAAATGAATTACTTCTATTGGTAACAAGTAATTGAGTTAAATTTATTCAACGTAACTTCTTACGTCTATAAAACTCAATAGTTGTTTATACAACTCAAATTTACATATTTATCTAACTAATTACTCCAATTCAATTGATATTTTTTCCATCTTAATGAATTATAATTCTTGAACTCTCATATGTCTGAGTTTGAGCCGGCAGACATACTTATTTTGAAAACAATAAAAATAACAAAACAATGTGCTCTTGCAGAGTAAATCCATTAGGGAATATTCCAAGATTGTCATTATGATGCTAGACTGTAGGGGTGTTACATAAACTCATCTTCCTCTCCCTCCCTCTCACTCATGGTGCAGAGACCTAAGCAAAGTAGGACAAAATAACTTGGCAAAACACAGTAAAACAGCTAAACAACTAAACACATTTGGTCAAAAAGCCACACTTAAACCCAAATCCGTTCAGACAGGCATAGGGAATGGTATCCCACAATCCCTTGCGGTGCCAATCTAACAGCAGCACCAAAGTTACACCTACTTCATTGAATTAATTTGAATGAAATCAAAATAACTGTCTGCAAACTACGTGTTATTTTTTAATCTGACTTAACAAAAAAATGGTTTATCTTAGCTGAAGCAAATAATCAAAGTAATCAATAATCAAAGTAAAAAAGTTTATTTTTCCAACATCCATATGTGGTCTTATCACCCTCTCATGGTGGAAAAAGTATTATCTGAGCTTCTTCATCCACTAAATCATCTTCAAATGGACACACCATGCTGCTTCACCTCTCTGTAAACAAACTAACCTTCAACTAAACCTGCTCCAGACCAGGTTATGTTCAGAGCATGAGTTGCTATGGCAACTTGACAAACCCTGAAACATACCTCCATTTCTGGAACTGAAAGCTGAGGTTATCAACTTCCTTAGTCTCAAACTTACCGTGGGAGCTAGCATAACCTGCTTTCTGGAATAACCCCTGTAGTGATAGTTACGTCACCATGTTGCAAACAAAAGTTGCAAATGAAAATATGCCATTTTTGCTTTCAAAAACTTTTTTTTTACAAAAATTTTTTTTGTTTTAATTTTTTTTGTTTTGTTTTGGCTTTCATATAGAGTGATATTTAAGCCGACTTATTGCACACAAAACCTTCTAAGTTGCGGATGAAAATAATACAATAAAATACAAAATAATACAAAAAAATGTTGAAAACAAAAAGATAATATTTGATGAAAAAAAATTTTTGAAAACAAAAATAAAAAAAAATTGAAATCAAAGAAAAAGTTGAAGTTTGAAAAAGTTTGAAAGAAAATACTTTCATTTCCAACTTAGAAAGTTGTGTGTGGAACGTGTTGGCATAAGTATCACTCCATACACCTGTAGCTTTTAAAGCCTCAGGGATGAACCCGCTATGGAAGGTTCCTCTAATGGAGTCTCTACTTGTGAACTCTTAGCTCTTAGTTTGCCGTCACCGCAGACCGATCTGGACGTGGTTCCATCTTTTGACACCTCCATCATCTTTACTGTGTGTTTTTTTCCTTTTATCTCTTTTGTTTTCTTTGTAATTTTAGTATTTTCGCTGCTTTTTGATGTCATATCTCAACGCCCAGAGAACATCTGATGAAGCACAGTTTACTAACGGAAAATATATGTTAATGCCTAGAATAAATGTCATTTCTACATGTGGGCAAACCATTTAACTCATTCAAGATGTAAATCGACCCTCCGGTTGCCTCAATAAGAGTAGGTGGAGCCTGTTGGCTCCAACGTTAGACAGATTTCATTAAGCTGGCGTTCAAGTGGTAGGGGTGTGGCCTTCCATCACGCTCACTCCTGATTGGTCCTGATTGCCATAGAAAGTCATACCAATCGCTGCTTACTGACGACGTCTGTTCCCGACGTGATGTGGGTCCGTATCGCAAAAAAAAAACGGCGACTGAATTGACTTGATTTGGTTGGAGCTGGAAGTAAACCATTTTCAATGGATGATGGCGCACCTCACTCACTCCAGTTCTCTATTACAGTCGATCCTTATAACCAGAGACTTGTGGATGATGGACATTTGTGTGACATAGGCTGGATCTGGAGTTAGTCTGTGTTAGGTACGTGTTGACGTGTTTTCGTTTGAAGGTTTTCGGAGCCAGTAAGTCTCCTTGTAATATTTGAGTGCATCTATGGACAGGCCCCGCCCCCTTAGACAAACATCTATAACAAAAAAATCCTGGAGAACCATGTTGCCCCCCACCTCTAACATCCCTCTCTACGTCTGTCTTTTGTCCAGTCCATAATGGGGGGAAAAAAAGTTTTTTTTTACAATTATATACCCTTCTGTGTCCAAAGCTACAAACCCCCACTGTAGCAGTAACAGCTGTCCACCACTAGAGGCCATCAGCTCTCTCAAAATCAGCTGATGGCCTTTATTATTATTTTATCTCACTTCCCCTCCACATTATAACAGACGTGCACCAATCATGGCCACGGTTTCCGTGCGCTCTCGGCACGGCTTTATTTCCCTGCTGTCCGTGCTGCAGTCCAGTATTGACCGGCTAAGATATTGTTGTCTACAATTACCCCCCCCCCATTGTGGCTCATATTTGGTAGCCATAGGTTTGGTGACAATAGTCTCTGCAAGTAGATTTACAAGTTTGAAGTGTCCTTTCTGGAAGTACATGTATTGTACTTTTATTTTACTTTAGGTGGAAACTTTTTTCATCTAAAGGGGGAGCCCGTTTGACTTCCTGCTTGAAGGTGGTTTGAATTGAAAATGGGGGATATGGGAGTCAGGTTAGTTCACCAAGTGGCCACTAGGTGGCGTAGGCATTGATTTCAATGTAAAACCGTCCAGCTTTCCATCAGAAAGGTTTCTTAAATTCTTTTTTTAGCCAGTTCTGCACCGCCCGACTCTCTAATTTCTGAACCCCTGCTTTCAGAGATGTTGCTGGCAGAACATAATATCCGGTCCTCCAGATGCTTGGTGATAAACGACCGGTGTTCACTAATTGCCGCGCTCCTCCATCAGTCACGCCCCATTAATGAAACTCCTGTATTTTATGAAAGAAAGGATCAGAGGAGCAGAAAGGACTCGGCGCCGCCTGCAGGTCAGGAGCCAGGCTCGGGTCGAGTCCAGCCGCCGACCCCCCTTCGTTCAGCCATATGCTTCCTGCTACAATTAAAGTGGTGTCTCGGCACGCCCCCCCCCTGCAAGCTGCTGACATTTAACCAGTAAAGGTTAGGTGTGTGAGGAAAAAAGGGCAGTTAAATGATCGGAAAATGTTCCAACTTTTAGTTATTATTCTTAAAGTTTAATCGTTTTAATAAAGCTGTAAATTTAGATATTTTACTGTAAACATGAAGATTATGAACCCCAAAAAGAAGCACTTTCACAATAAAAGTTTACTGAGTTTGTTATATTCCATTTTTTTGGGTCCATTTATGGAAACTTCGAGCATCTGCATGTTTGGAGTTTAAAAAACAACTTTTTCTTGGCACAAAACTGTTGTTGTTTTATATCAAACATATTTTGAAAATGTAAATTCAGGATTTTAAACCAGATTTGGATTTCTGCATATATACATTTATAATTTAGATTTTTCTCACATTTCAGAAGCTCATCAAAATCCCTTAATGGCACAAAATTACTATTAAAATAAAATAAAAACTGAAATATGTTTTTAAAAAATCCCTTTAAGGACTCCAGATGGAAAAAAATATCAAAATTCTTTGAGTGTAAAGAAAAAAGAGAAAAATATATTTCTGTTTTCTAACAGTCACTTATTAGAAAGCACATTTAATTTAAAGGCAATGTACAAAAGCAAATGTAAAGATGTTCAAAGCTGTTTTTAATTTTAAGCTGATTTCCACCTTCACACTTGGGGGGCCATCAGTCATCAGGCGGGGGGGGGGGGGCATTTTTGTTTTATTCATGACTCATTTATTTAGTCCCCACCAATTTATTCACTTGGATTTTCATTTACGTCTGTGTGAACAGACGATCATTTATTGAAGAGGTTTTAAAGTAGGACTGATTTATTAAACCTTCCCTGGGGAGGGAGGGGGGGTGAGGAAGAGGGAGGGGATTTAGAATTTATAAGGAAACTTAACGACCCGACTGAAAATCAATGAACTGAACCTGAATGAGAGAAAAGCTGGAAGAAATCAGATCCATGATCTTGTAGATGTCCTTAAGTCCTCCCACGGAACTTACAAATTGGGTCACATGACCCAATATTTTTAACGACTAAGGCCTAAGGGAGAGTTTCTGTCTCCCAGCAAAAATTAAAACTTGAAAGGGGCGGGGCACTTTTACTCCAAAGTCGATGATCGGAAAATTGCAAAAAAGTGAAGTTTGAAGCTCCGTAAAGAGACCGAAGTTTAAAAAAATTGTCTTACATGAAAGAAGAGAAGAAGATTTTACTCGTTTACTTCTTTTCCGCCTTTAGTGGCCATTTAAGGAAGTGCAACTACGTGGTACACTCTGATTGGCCTAAAATTCTGGACAGGAAGGCGGGGCTTTGAGGTGAACAAACCCTGAGGTCATGATCAGCTCATTGGTGTTTTTATGAGAGACGTTTTTAGTTTAGTCCTGGTTTTGAAGGTTTTTTTTATTCTTTTATTTTTAAAAACAGAGCGAAAACATTCAATTTGTAAGAACCCGCCCTCTAAAGCCAATCATTAAATCCGTCTGAATTAAAAGAATGCATTGAAAAACTAAAAGAGCATTTTGAAACCAGGGTGTGAATATTTTTACGTTATGGAGTCGGACCTACTGGTGGTCTGAGCTCCAACTCCTTTCTCTTTTAACGGTGCTTCATTCCGGAAGTTTAAGACTCCTTCTGAGGAGCCCCAGTTCTCTCTAACCCATCGCTTGAGGTTTTTCTGTCCTCCCACGGTGGGATTTGTCTTCCACCGAGGCCTCGGCGCAGATCCTTTCCATGCATACCTAAAATCATTTGTAGTTGCCTCCTCCAAGCTGTGGTTTCCTTACATTCCAGGAGATTTATGGCAGCAGGAGAAGGAGGTCACACTCTGTTTGGCTGCATCTGCACAGATATTTGTTCCTACCAACATTTCAGATCAACAGAGATGAGAGGAAGACGTTCAATGCTGGTATTTTCCTGGGTTCTGCTGCCTCTTTCTCTTAGATAAACCGGCTGTTGTGATTCTCATCATTTTGAGGGGAGAGGAAAAAAAAAGGAAATCTCTCCTGTCCCTTTTAGAGGTCAGACACAATGTTTAGATGGAGGTAAATTCCCAAAGGTGTGGCGACAAAGCATTGAAGCCCCAAGGACATTCGTGACGGCTTCTGGTGTGAAATCATCTGCTGATAAGTTAGTATGAATCTGCGCCTCAGTGCAGAGAGAACCTGTGTGCTGGTCAGGCTTCACAAAGATGATTTTAGGGGCTTGCTGTGAAAACAAAATTGATGATCCTTGATTGGAAGATGATCTAAATTCCGAATGATCTCCAGCGACAAAGGTCAGATTTATTGTGGAGCAGAGGAGGTCGGCTCTCCTCTCCGTCGAATTCTAATTCTCCCTATCTCTTTCCGTTCTGATGCTCCTCATTTGCATGACAGTTGAGAACAATATTGCCGAAGCAGAGAGACAAAAAGCTGTAATTTAGTTCTTTCTGTAGGGTGATGAAAGCTAGAACGGGCGTCACAGATGAAACTGGAGGTCCCAAACAATCACTTTCTTCATTTACAGTTTCAAACATTCAGATGTAGTGACGTTGGATTGAAAAATAAAACATTTTTGGCATTTTGAAGGCAGTACAGAGAGTCAAAAGAGACAAATATACTATGGTGATTTCAAACATTTACATTCAGTAACGTTGGATTAAAAAATAAAACATTTTTGGCATTTTTTTAAGGCAATTTTTTTTTTTTTTTTTTTGGCCTCACAGCTCCAGGATCAGAATCTCAGCCACACCTGCAGGGACCAGCATCATTCCCCAACAAATCAAAACAGGATCATCTGAAGAGCAGCAGCATAGAAACACCAACCAAAGAGATATGGCATATTTTGCAAACAAGGCTGTGCTCGGGTTGAGCACGTGATGCTGTAGTATCGCGAGAGCCGACGAGAGGAGTGTGGTGAGTTTACTTGGCGGCGCGTAAGTTGTGAACAAACATTTTTGATTTATTTAATTACACCGCCATATTTAAATAATCCAGAAAGTTTAAAAAATAAAAATCTGAAAAAGTTTGTCAAGCATTTGCCAGCCTGGATGACCTGGAGGACCTGGAGGATCTGGAGAATTACATCGACGAGTGTTTCAATACCTGCCTCATGAAGAAATCCAACACCGCCACTCCGTCCACCAAACGCAACCGTCCCGAAGACTCCCCGGGGGCTGCCTCCTCCCCAGGCAGCAACATGAGTGATATCCTGGATTCAATTGATAAAAGGCTCTCCAGCCTTGATTGCCGTTTAAATCTGCTGGAGATCCTCCATAAGGAATTCCAAGGTCTGCGAGAGTCTCTGGAGTTCAGCCAACAGCAGGTGCAGGAGCTCGCAGCGGAGAACCAGGCCCTCAGAGAGACCGTGAAGATCTTGGGCCACGACACCGCCCGTCTCTCTGAGGAAAACCGATCCATCAAGGAAACCCTCCTGGATCTTCAGGCGAGGAGCATGAGGGACAATCTAGTGTTCGCAGGGATTCCAGAAGAGGCAGGGGAAGTCCCGGAGAACATTGTTAAGTCCTTTATAGAGGTCCACCTGAAACTCCCCAAGGAAGAAGTCCAGAAGATCTCCTTCCACAGGGTTCACCGGCTCGGAGGAAAAAGGCCGGACAATCAGCGTCCCCGTCCTATTGTTGCTAAATTTGAACATTATAAACAAAAGATGCAGGTAAAAAGCAGAGGGCGCGAGCTGAAAGACACACATTACAGCGTGAATGATCAGTTCCCAGGCGAGATCCTCCGCCGTCGGAAAATCCTCTTCCCGCTGAGGAGGAAGCACCTGTCTGCTGGAGCACGCACGGTGGTTGCTGTTGATAAACTTTTTGTGAATGGCAAGCTGTTCCGGGACCCAGAGGTAACACCCTGGCTGTGCTGAAGGCTTTCAGAGGCGCACTGACATCTGCGCTGCCCAGAAGAAACCCGCAAACTTATTTAACTAGGAAATAATCGGATCATCAATAATCCACACCTCTCAGGAAAAGTGTTTTTTCTTTCTCTCACATTCATGTTTCTGTTGTTGTTTCGTTGTTTTTGTTTTTTGTTCTTTCTCTTTCCCTCTCTCTTTTCTCTTGTCCCCCCCCCTTCCCATGTCCTCATATGTGAATCAGGTAAAGTCAACGCAACCATGGTGAGTATTTATTTATGCACGGAACGGGCGCGCGCGCATACTAGCGCGCATAAGAGCATGCACACGCGATCCCGCACACACACGTTGATAAACTGCAAAAACCTCACTTAGGCTCACACAGGACGCACGCAACATGCAGCTCACAGCCAAGACACGTTCACCCACAACGCATAGCGCTTGTCAGTGTAGCAGGTACGCACAGCGGGCACGCGCACACGGACGGGCACACGCACTATTTAGCCTTGCACTCTCCCGGTTAGAACAGCTATGAGCAGTCTTAACATCGTTAGCTGGAATGTGCGTGGACTTGGTTCTGGGCCAAAGAGATTGAAAGTGTTAAATCACCTGAATGATCTTAAAGCAGATATAGCTCTGCTGCAGGAGACCCATTTATCATTATCAGCTGGTCATCTCCTGTGCTGTTCCCAGTATCCAGCTATGTATTCTGCCAGTTTCAACTCCAAACAAAGAGGGGTTGCAGTTTTGATTAATAAAAATGTTACATTTACTCATAAGGATACAGTTACTGACCCAGAAGGCAGATTTGTAATCATTAATATATCCATTCAGAATAAAGACTTTTGCATAGCCAGCATATATGGCCCGAATGCTGACGACTCTTCCTTCTTTCACAGATTCTTCACCTCACTCTCAGTTCAC
Source organism: Oryzias latipes (assembly GCF_053564925.1). Classification (NCBI taxonomy): domain Eukaryota; kingdom Metazoa; phylum Chordata; class Actinopteri; order Beloniformes; family Adrianichthyidae; genus Oryzias; species Oryzias latipes. The sequence goes on from NC_136238.1 coordinate 6,392,058, forward strand.
TCTGACTCCACAATCATTATAGGAGGAGACGTCAACCTTGTTTTGGACCCTGAACTTGACAGACTCAGCACAGCAGCAAACCAGCGTACATGGCAGTCTGCAAGTATTCTAAAGCAGTACATGAATGATTTGGGTCTCTGCGACGCTTGGCGCTCATGTCATCCAAGCACTAAGGGGTTCACCTTTTTTTCTCCAGTTCACCATTCACAATCTCGTTTAGATTATTTATTAGTCAGTAACTCCCTTTTGAAAGAAATTAAAAGTTCCAACATTCATCCAATTATTATCAGTGACCATGCACCAGTTTCTGTTACTATTTCAAGGGAAGTACCCACACCCTCGGGTTCAACCTGGAGGTTTAATACGTCTCTGTTAAAAGACCAGGAATTTATTGAATTCTTTAAAAAAGAGTGGGCAACCTTCTTAGAATTCAACGATACTTCTGAAATATCACCAAGTATTCTTTGGGAAGCAGCAAAAGCAGTCATGAGAGGGAAAATCATCTCTTATTCAACGCATAAAAAACGCAAGGAGAAAGCAGATTTTTTAGAATTAGGAAATAAAATAAAAACTCTGGAGACTGCTTATGCTGCTTCTGCACAGGAACACATACTGGGCGACCTAAAAAATTTAAAACTGCAGTTAAATGACATCATCAATAAACAAACACAATTCCAGATACAAAGGCTTCGACTGGAAAGATATGAAAACTCAAATAAATCTGGCAAATTTCTAGCTAATCAGCTTAAAATTAATAAAGAAAAATCAACAATCACTTCGATTATGGACCAAACAGGGAATGTCACCCATGACCCGGTAAAAATTAATAATGCGTTTAAAGACTTTTATCAAAACTTATACACTCCACAGATCAATCCATCAGAACAAAGCATCAACTCATTTCTCAACAATATAAACCTGCCCAAGTTAAACGAAGATCAAATCACAAATTTAGACTCTCCGCTCTCGTTGTCTGAGCTTCATGAAGCTCTGTTACTTATGCCTAATGGTAAAGCACCAGGGCCTGACGGCTTTCCTGCAGAGTTTTATAAGGAATTCTGGGAACAACTGGCACCAACGTTTTATAAAACGGTAAAATTTATCAATGAAAGCCAATCTCTACCACCTAACATGAACTCTGCCAACATTATCCTTCTTCTAAAACCAGACAAAGACCCCACGAGTCCTTCAAGCTATCGCCCCATTTCTTTAATTAATGCAGATGTAAAAATTATCTGCAAAGCACTAGCACAGAGAATAGAAAAAGTCACTCCTCACATAATTGACTTTGATCAAACTGGATTCATCAAAGGCAGACACTCGGATGACAATGTCCGCAGACTCGTTAACATAATAGACTTTGCCACCATCAAAAACCAGGAAATGACTATACTATCACTGGATGCTGAAAAAGCCTTTGATAGAGTAAATTGGAAGTTCCTCATTGCTGCCCTCCATAAGTTTGGGTTTGGAGAATCATTCATCAATTGGATCAAAATATTATATCACAACCCCAATGCATCAGTTAGAACTAATAAACAGACTTCCAACAGGTTTTTTCTTGGAAGAGGAACTAGACAGGGTTGCCCACTCTCCCCCTCGCTTTTTGCAATATTTATCGAGCCTCTAGCTGCAGCAATAAGACAGAATGAGAGTATTAAAGGAATTAAAACCAAACACAGCCATCATAAAATTAGTCTCTATGCAGATGACATATTACTGTTTTTAAGTAATATACATTCTGTAAATGAAACGGCAACAATCATTAATGAATTCTCTTCTATATCAGACTATTCCATTAATTGGAATAAATCTGTTTTATTACCACTGAACAGTAATGCGGAGCAAGGACTCACAATACCAGTTAAATCAGGCAATATAAAATATCTAGGTATTTATTTTTCCCCCAAAATATCAGAACTGGTGCTGCTAAACTACACCCCATTACTGAAAAACATACAGGACGATCTAACACGCTGGACCAACCTGCCTTTGTCCCTTATGGGCAAGGTAGCCACGGTTAAAATGAAAATCTTACCCAAAGTTAATTATCTCTTCTCAATGATTCCCACACAACCGCCATTAAAATGGTTCAAAACATTAGACTCATCCATATCAAGCTTTCTATGGAACAATAAACCTGCAAGAATTAGTCTAAAAACTTTAAAATCTGCAAAAAGCTGTGGAGGATTAGAATTACCTAACTTCCACAATTACTTTCTTGCAAATAGATTACAATACATCTTAAAATGGTTAAAAAATAATCCAGAAACCAACTCATGGTTAGACTTGGAACAGGCGTTATGTGGAAAGATCAACCTGTCAGATCTTCCATTTATTAGTCAAATAGTTAAAAAACAGGATTGTTTCAAAAGTATTAATATAAATGCCACTTTAACAGCCTGGTGGGAATTTCTCAAAATATCAAAATCATCAATTCAACCGTGCAAAATGACACCCATCTGGAACAACCCAGACATCCTCATAAACAAAAAAATTATCCACTTCCCAGCTTGGCAAGCAGGGGGCATAAAACAACTAGAGCACATAATTATTGATAGAAGATTCATAACTCCCCAGGAACTTCAAGACAAACATGGAATATATAACTTCTTGGAATATCAGCAACTTAAATCAATTATTACTAAAAAGTTTAAATACAGAGACAACGATTTAAAGCTACCAGATGTAGTTACCACTCTGATCAATTTCTCAATGAATAAAACTCTCTCCAAAATATACAAACTTTTATGTAATTTAGATAACAATATTTCACTTCCGACAACAAAATGGGATGCGGATTTGAGCATCAGCACAGATGAAAGTTTTTGGTCAGAACTTTGTCTAAACACCTTTAAAATGACAAAAAATCCAAATCTGCAGCTAATCCATTTCAAAACTCTTCACAGAATTTACTACACTGGACAGAGGATGTTCAAGATGGGTCTCAGTAACTCAGACATTTGTCAGCACTGTGACAGTAATCTACCCGACAATTACATGCATGCACTATGGTTCTGCACGCCTGTCCAGGCTCTCTGGCAGCAGGTATGTGCCGATCTATCAGTCTGGCTTAAGGTTTCAATCACAGCTTCACCGTCACTTTGTGTGCTTGGTGACATGAGTGCCATCGATGTAGAAGGAGGATTAGGCTCTATCATTTTCATAACTCTTTGCATTGCTAAAAAAACTATTTTAATAAATTGGAAAAGCAAAAAAAATATAAATATAAGTCAACACAGAAATCTGCTGCTTGATCATATCAGCTTGGAAAAAATGTCAGCCCAAAGTTCAAGTAACTTTGAAAGAATTCGGTCTCTCTGGTCTCCCATAGCTAACTCCGTGACTTAGGGGGTGGGGGGGGCATGGTCGTCGCTGCTCCTTGCCCTTCTGCCGTGGGCCGGGGTGGGGGTCGGGGCCTCCGGTGCCTGGCCGGGGGTGGTGGGGGCTCCGTTGGTCGGGGGGTTGGGTCCGGCGCCTGGGTGGGGCGGCCTGGGGCGCTGCGTGGTCCTCTGGGCTTGGGTGTGGGGGTGCGTGGTGGGGGGGGTGGGGTGGTGGTCTGGCTTGGCTTGGGGGGGTGGTCCCTTTGCCTGTGCTGGGGGGGGTTGACGGGGGGCGCTGCTCGGGGGGGGGGGCCCAGCGGCGCTGGATGGGCTTCCCGTCTACACCTGGGGCTGGGATCGGCCCTTCCCTGGCTCTGGGGCGGGACGGGACAACCCTCTTGGGGCCCCCGGTCGCTCTGGGTGTCATCCGCTTCGGCTGCGGGGTCTGGGGGTGGGGTGGGGTGGGGGTCTTGTCGGCCCTGTCCTGTGGGGGGGCATTCTGGGGGAGGGGGGGGGCCACTATTGGTACGGGGCAGGGGGGGTTGACGGGTCGGGGTCTCCGCTGAGGCCATCGGCGGTTTCCCCGGCCGGTTGGCTGCCTCGGTCCCGTCGAGGCCTGACCAGAGCTCTTCTAGGGCCGGCGTTTGGGGGTGGGGGCCTGGGCTTGCTCCGGGGGGGGCCGGCGCTTTCTGGCTCCCCTCTCTCTGTGTGGGGGTGGTGGTGCTGGGCCTGGGGTGTCTGCGCCTCCGGGGGTGGGGCCCCGGGGCTGGGTGGGCCTGGCCCCCTTGCTGGGGGGGGGGGCGGGGGACGGCTGTTTGACCACCGGGGGACAGTCTATCATCTGTCCCCAACTTACCCCCTTCCTCATATAACCTCATAATAGGGTGAGGGGGTGGGGGGCTTAGCCTGCGATGAGCCTTGGGGGGGGGTTTACTAGGCAGTGACCCCCCTCCTATGGTTGCCGTATGGAGTGGGCCCCCCCTCTTTCGGTTTTATTTGCACCTTAGACATGTAGGGCCCTTGGTAGGGGGGGTGCTTGGACATCACTGCCAGCAAGCAGCGGATGTCCTCCTAGCACCCTACCCGCCAATTTTAACCGCACCTTAGACATTTAGGGCCCCTTGGTGGGGAGGGTGAGGGGACGTCACTGTGAGTAATCAGGAGACGTCCCCTTAGTGCCCTACCCGCCAATTTTAACCGCACCCCCCTTAGTACACACACCCCTCCCCCCTCAATATATACATCCCAACATAAACACACACACATGCACACACACACTCTCTCAAACACACATACACGCACACACATTTTGCAAGGAAGGTGGGACCTAGGACCATCTGTCCCCTGCCTCTTCCCTGGTGGGGGGTGCGGGCCCCTTTGCAACGGCGGCTGTGTCCCCGGGGTGCTGGCTTCCTGGGCCCGGCGGTGCTCTCTCCGCGCGGTGGGGGGGTTCACATTACATCTGAGCCGGGGTGTTCGTGTCCCTGGGGGGTGGGTTCTGGTCCTTGCTCCTGAGTGCTGGGCCCCGCCAAATTTCCAACTGTGGCCGAGCCTGGTCGGGCCATATTTACAACACCCCTTGTGGGCCCTCTTTTTTCCCCGGGGTTCCCCCCTCCTGGGCGGGGGCGGCGGGCCCCTGCCTCGCTCCTCCCTGGACCAACCGTTGGCCGGGCGGATGGCTGCCTGGAGTGCGGAGTGGGTCTCCCTTGGGGGGTCCTGGCCCGTACCTGGGGTTGGGGCGGGGGGATGCCCGGAACTCCTGGGTGGTGGTGGGGTGCTCGTCTGGGGCTGTGGGCGTCCTTCTCCGGTGGGGCCCTGCGTTGGGTTCTCCCGGCGCGGCGGGGGGGCTGCTCTCCTGGTTGGGCTGGGGCGGCGCCCTCTTTCCCTCCGTGCCTCCCTGCTCTCTGGCTCTGGGGGCCTTGCGGCGGCCCTGCTGGCCCTGGCCTGGGTGGCGGGCTTGGTCGCCCGGGCGGCGGTTGTTCCCTGCCGGTTCCCGTGTGGTGGTGGGGGGAATCCGGCTGCCGCTGCTGGTGCGGTGGGGGTCTTGGGGTGGGGATGGCTGGGCACTCTCCCTCCTTCTTTTCACGTTCCACCATCCATTTTAGAAGAACATAAACACTCACCTGAGCACAGGTGTCAGCTCAACAGACTGAATGACTGAAATATTTCACACTAGTTGGTTTTAAGGCATAAGTATGCGTGTGAACACTATCTGTTTTGTGTACATGTCGACAGGTGGACATTTTTGCAACTAACAAGTGTGTTTATAACATTTGAGTGTGTGTGTGGACAGGCTCCGCCCTTTTTTTTTTGTTTTTTTTTTACATTTGAACCTTACCATAATGATTAACAACCAGTAAACTTGTTGCTTTATGCTGCTTCATGGTCTTATCCCCTTTCCCCTCCTATTATCACCCCCTACCCCCCCTCTCTCTAACATCCCTCTCTCTTCTTCCCCTCTTTCCTTTTCCGTCCGGTCCAACACCAAAGATTTTCAGACATGTTTGAAATTAATAAAGTTTGGCCTCAATTACAAAAGGGGTTTATTCAGACATACCTTTGGTTTGTCTGAAGATTAATAACCCCTCTTGTTAAAGTAAAATATGTCCAACCCAAGAGGCCCTCAGCTCTCATCTGTCTGCCTAGCTGTTGGACAGGACAAGTTAAAAAAAAAAAAAAAAAAAAAAAAAAAAAAAAAAGTGAAGTTTGAAGCTCCGTAAAGAGACCGAAGTTTAAAAAAATTGTCTTACATGAAAGAAGAGAAGAAGATTTTACTCGTTTACTTCTTTTCCGCCTTTAGTGGCCATTTAAGGAAGTGCAACTACGTGGTACACTCTGATTGGCCTAAAATTCTGGACAGGAAGGCGGGGCTTTGAGGTGAACAAACCCTGAGGTCATGATCAGCTCATTGGTGTTTTTATGAGAGACGTTTTTAGTTTAGTCCTGGTTTTGAAGGTTTTTTTTATTCTTTTATTTTTAAAAACAGAGCGAAAACATTCAATTTGTAAGAACCCGCCCTCTAAAGCCAATCATTAAATCCGTCTGAATTAAAAGAATGCATTGAAAAACTAAAAGAGCATTTTGAAACCAGGGTGTGAATATTTTTACGTTATGGAGTCGGACCTACTGGTGGTCTGAGCTCCAACTCCTTTCTCTTTTAACGGTGCTTCATTCCGGAAGTTTAAGACTCCTTCTGAGGAGCCCCAGTTCTCTCTAACCCATCGCTTGAGGTTTTTCTGTCCTCCCACGGTGGGATTTGTCTTCCACCGAGGCCTCGGCGCAGATCCTTTCCATGCATACCTAAAATCATTTGTAGTTGCCTCCTCCAAGCTGTGGTTTCCTTACATTCCAGGAGATTTATGGCAGCAGGAGAAGGAGGTCACACTCTGTTTGGCTGCATCTGCACAGATATTTGTTCCTACCAACATTTCAGATCAACAGAGATGAGAGGAAGACGTTCAATGCTGGTATTTTCCTGGGTTCTGCTGCCTCTTTCTCTTAGATAAACCGGCTGTTGTGATTCTCATCATTTTGAGGGGAGAGGAAAAAAAAAGGAAATCTCTCCTGTCCCTTTTAGAGGTCAGACACAATGTTTAGATGGAGGTAAATTCCCAAAGGTGTGGCGACAAAGCATTGAAGCCCCAAGGACATTCGTGACGGCTTCTGGTGTGAAATCATCTGCTGATAAGTTAGTATGAATCTGCGCCTCAGTGCAGAGAGAACCTGTGTGCTGGTCAGGCTTCACAAAGATGATTTTAGGGGCTTGCTGTGAAAACAAAATTGATGATCCTTGATTGGAAGATGATCTAAATTCCGAATGATCTCCAGCGACAAAGGTCAGATTTATTGTGGAGCAGAGGAGGTCGGCTCTCCTCTCCGTCGAATTCTAATTCTCCCTATCTCTTTCCGTTCTGATGCTCCTCATTTGCATGACAGTTGAGAACAATATTGCCGAAGCAGAGAGACAAAAAGCTGTAATTTAGTTCTTTCTGTAGGGTGATGAAAGCTAGAACGGGCGTCACAGATGAAACTGGAGGTCCCAAACAATCACTTTCTTCATTTACAGTTTCAAACATTCAGATGTAGTGACGTTGGTTTGAAAAATAAAACATTTTTGGCATTTTGAAGGCAGTACAGAGAGTCAAAAGAGACAAATATACTATGGTGATTTCAAACATTTACATTCAGTAACGTTGGATTAAAAAATAAAACATTTTTGGCATTTTTTTAAGGCAATTATGGAAAGCCATTAATAACAAAAAATATACATTTTGTCGTTTTTGTGACTCTGTTTTCTTTTTTAAGATTGACAGACTTTAGCTTTTTTCTACTTTTTTAGTACTAGTTTCCTAAATGAAGAAACTGGAGGAAACTGATCAATGGCGTTTACGTTGTGAACGTTTACATGTAGACAAGTTGGACGAAAAAAGTTAACATTTTTAGTCATTTCAAGGCATGTACGGAGAGCCAAAAGAGACAAAAATACAATGGTGATTTAAAACATTTACATGTAGTTAAGTTGACTCAAAAAATAACGTTTTTTGCCTATTAAAGCCATGTATGGAAAGCCAAAAGGACAAAAATACAAGTAATACAATTCTTTGCTTTTTTCTATCCATGTTAACCTTGATATATGGCCACATAAAAAAGACCCCAGATTCTTGTTTAAAAAGAAAATAAAGGTCTGCACAGAGAATAAAATGACAAATGACTGTATTGTGAAGTAATTGTTTGCACAACTGAGCACAACTCAATACTGGAGCAAAAATATAAACAATATGCAAGAAAAGACTTGTAACACAGTTTTCCAGCCTGAAAGATCTACTTTAGCTCCTCCTCCATTTTTTTAAACTTGTACCTAACTAACCATTATAAAAAAAATCTATAAGTTTGTTTGGGATTGTTTTTTGTTTGTAATACCTTGGGCAGTTTAGAGACCGAAATGATTTATGATGAACAAAATCTGAAATAACTCTACAATAAAGTGAGCAATAAATATACAAGAACCTAATTCCACTGGTCAAACATGTTAAAATATAAACATGCAATTAGCTAAGTTAAAAAAAACCATCAAAGATTACCTACTTAAAGTCAATAAATTAAACGATAAATTAATTATTTATCATTAGAAATGTATTTTTCTAGTATAGTCAAGTAAAAAGGGCTTAAATGTGTTCTTTTATGGTCTTTTTAATAATAATAAATGCATATTTTCATGTGCTGCAGTCGGTAATTTTTATGTATTTAATAATTCTTTTGCTGTTTTAATACTTTTATTTTGAATAATTTGCTCAATTTTATTAGTTTAAATTATTTTTACTTTATCCAAAATTGTTTTTTGTTAATTGAACACACAAGAAAGTTAATCTATTCTATTCTATTCTATTCTATTCTATTCTATTCTATTCTGTTCTGTTCTGTTCTGTTCTGTTCTGTTCTGTTCTGTTCTGTTCTGTTCTGTTCTGTTCTGTTCTGTTCTGTTCTGTTCTATTCTATTCTATTCTATTCTATTCTATTCTATTCTATTCTATTCTATTCTATTCTATTCTATTCTATTCTATTCTATTCTATTCTATTCTATTCTGTTCTGTTCTGTTCTGTTCTGTTCTGTTCTGTTCTGTTCTGTTCTGTTCTGTTCTGTTCTGTTCTGTTCTGTTCTGTTCTGTTCTGTTCTGTTCTGTTCTGTTCTGTTCTGTTCTGTTCTGTTCTACATTAAAAGGACAATAAAATCATTGTCAGACTTCAATGCCAATTCAAAGTCACAAAACAGCCGATCCCTCAATGCATGAGCTTTGTCGTCACCCATTATCTTTTCCCTCTCAGTGGCTCTTCCTCCGTTTCCTTCACCGGATGCTTCTTTGGTTTCCATAGCAACCAATAGGCACCTACCTCCACTCAGTGAAAGAGCAGGCTCTGATTGGTTGATCAGTATTCAGATTGCGTGTTTTACCTGGCTCCAGGCTCCCCTGCCCATTGTCGTGGTGCTTTTTTGCCGCTCTAAATGGCGACCTTGTTGTGTCGAGCATTCCTAACGGGGTGGGGGGTGGAGGGCAGGTCCTAAGGAGTAGTGCATGGAGTCTCTGGTGTTTTGGGGGCAGAGGTGCCTGTACAGGGGATGAACTTTGAAGGTGTTAAAGAGAAAGATGGTCCCCGCTCCACCCTCATGTTTGTCCTAAATCTGTGATTTTAAAGTGACGGCAAGAGGAAAAGCCCAAAGGATGATGGGAAAACTGAGGAAACGGATCCTCCCATGAGAGGAGCAAACAAAACAACTAGAACTTCCTCTATACCTGGAGGGAAAACCAAACGTATGCAGAGCCGCTTTCCGAGAGCTCAGGAGCTTCCCAACCGTCTGTGGGACGTCACCAGGAGGTCAAAGATCAACGTTGTGGTGTTGACGGTCTATTGGGTGGCGTGATAGCTGACGGTTTCCATGAAAACCCTTCAGCGTCTGAACAGGCGGCGCCTGATGATAGTGAGGCAAGCGGACTCCCAAGTGGGTCTGAAAACGCTGGGCCTCCTGTGCGCCCCACAGAACCCCAACCTGATGGGGATTTAAAGACAGCCTCTGCTCTGACGACAACATGTTGATTTGCTGTTTAGCTGCTTTTCTAACGACCAGTTGCAATTCAGGGAAGGAAAATGAATGAGGAAAAACTGGACTTTGGCTGAGCTGGGATTGACAGAGTTCAGGAACATCTGGAGGAGATCCCGGTCCATCCGTCAACCTGAAGATCTGGTGAAGGAATGATGCAGAATGACCCTGAGGAGTATGAGCAAGGCAGTAACAGCTCCTTTATATTTGCAAAAAAGTAATTAGGACAGGTTCATCCTTCAAAATAAAGGACTTTAGTTTTTCTTCTATTAATAAAAAAAATAAAATAAGACATTTAGCAGAAAGAACCCCTCAAAGTGGTGTGAGACACCAGAACTTGACTTAAAAAAACAAAAGCTGCTTCAACAATGTCATGTAACTTTTTGTTGAATTCAAGATTTTATGGTTAAGTCTGAATAAATGTAAAGCACTCCAGGCTCCTGTCCAGCTTTATTAACAGATTTAATGTGTGACAGCAGCAAATCTGAAGAAAAGCAGGTTCTATTGAAAAGACAGCTAAAAGAGACGATGCCTCAGGAAGTCCACAAATGGAACAGACAAAAGCTGTGTAGCCTTTGATGGTTGCAAAACGAAGCCGCAGCCTCTGACTTCCAGGTTGAAGCTTGATTGAAAATGAAAGTGGCTGGTAGCAGGTCAATTCCCAATGTGACCACCAGGTGGCTGGTTGTAGAAGTAGGTAAATCCACATTTGACGTAGAACAATTAAACAAACTTCTTCGACTGGTTCTAAAATCCTTGTTTAATCTGTGTAGCGTTATTTTGTTTGCTGAGGGGGTGTGGCCCTTTGTTTGATACGTTATTCTTGGCTTTGGTCTCGTGAGGCTCTTTTGTCCATTTTATGTCCCCGCCAAGATGGCGGCAGTGTCCACAGTGGTGGATTTCACGTCATGATTTACAAAACTGCTGCGATGGGTAGAAAAAAAACCCAAAATATTTTGTTTTATAAAAACAAAAAGGAAAGCAAAAACACCAATTCTGAATTTAAAAAAAATGGTATTTTACTCCAGGAAAATAACTGTCTTTACGTAATAATTTGAATTCTCCACGGTCAATTGATGCTACTGCGGCTTCTAGACACGTTCTCCTTTCAGTCCGTCACCACTAGACCCCATTTCAGCAGATTCTCCTCAGACCTACAGGGGTGGGGGGATTATGATGTGGGATTGGTTTGAGCTCACAATTTTATCCTCAAATCTATACTTTGGGTTATACCGTGGCTCAGCGTAATACTCAATTCTGATTGGCTGCTGGGTAAGCATTAAAAAGTGATAATGCACACCTAAAAAAGTAGTTCCGGTCATATATCTTAAATGTTCTGTATCACTGCGCCGGCTTCTTCAAAAAAGAAACTCAGCTTCATCATCTGGACAAAAACAAGCAGTAAGAGGAGAACTTTCTCCCTGATTCTTTATTTAACACATCATGATCATCAGCATAGACATCGCTTTTCTTTGCCGCTGCATTCGAGATCGCAGGTCGGATGTTACCATGACAACGCGCTCCACTGCATAACTTAACAAATGATCCACTTTTTGTGAACAAAGCAATCCAAAAATAAAATTTACAAGAATAAATTACTAAAAACTGATTGAATATTTATTTCTTTTGTAAAAAGGCTTCCACGTCGTGCGTTATTTCTAAAAATACACACCTTGTTGGCCATTAACCCTTACTTAACATGGATGCTTTTATTCAGTGGAGGTATTTTTAACTCGTTATTTCATGTTTTCTAAAAATGATGGGGGTTAAAACTTGTTCCATAAATATTTGAGTTTATTTTGTTTTCAAATTTGATTTGGTTGAAATGAGCAAAATGCAAACATAGAAATTGGACTTAATTGCAGCAAAGCTGAACTTCGTTTATTATAACACCTTTATTTTTTTAGTGAAATCTGTTATTTGATGATTAAATTGCTCTGATTTAAATCAAATCATGGTCTTAATGAAGAAAATTCAGCAGGAAAATCTTTTGAAGCTCAAACCCCACGAAGGATTTAAGAAAAGATTAGTTCCCTGGAAAATAAAAAAAGATTGCCTCTCGTTGTGATATTGATCTGACGAGCCTCAAAAGCGCCATGGGAGGAATGCAGACGTGAATCTTTCATTAACATCTCTTTACTTTTATTAAACTGCTCTTTATCTGAACAGCAATGAATCACATTCAGCCTGATGAGGCCCAGACCCCAAAAGGATCTTCTGAGGTGAAGCTGAACAACCAGGAGTATTGACCGGAACTTTAATTGAAAAAATATATATAATAAATATATATATATACATATATATTTTTGGGTTGCTTTTTAGATTTAGTTGTTTTTTTCTATCACATTTCCATATGTAAATGTGAATCCCATCCAGCTAATTATAGTGCTTGGCGGCTCACCTGTCATTCAGAGGAGGCCAGGCGAGGCGGCGTGGGTGACGCGTGTTTCTCCCGGCCTGTCAATCTGCCAATCTGTCTGGGGCGGTTGTTGGTGTCTGCCGTCTGGCTCTGCTCCCCCGCCGGAGCTTCTGACTGATGAGCTTCCTGTCTCCAGGAGCGGCGGGTGGTGGATTTACGGCCCGGCCCCGGGGCCCCTCAGCTCCCTCCGGGGCGGCTGGCGGTTTGTTCCTCGTTTGTTTTGCGGGGATTTGATTTTCGGGGAGGGAAGAAGAAGGCGAGTCGTAAATTGGCGTTTTGATCAACGGCGTGGCTTTTAACGAAGAGTAAAGATCTGAGGAGGCAAATGTTGGATTTGAGGGTTTGGACGCTTCTTCTTGTCCTGTTTTTAAAACATTAACATGAAAGATGGTTCTAGGATGTTTTATGTGAAAAAATAATCTGCCAACAGATCTAGTAGAATTTGTCTTTGTCAGATTGTAGGGACGCCACATTTCTCGGTTCTAAACCAATAGACCGAATCGTACGTTTATCCTCACGTTTAAAGTGTCAATCATGTGCTGTGCTAATTAAAAAAACGAATTTATTTATGAGGCTATGTATTGCTTCATCACATTATACACACTAAAAACACAAAATATCACTTAATGTTTGTCTATTTTCTGGAATAAATATACTAGTAGTTGTAGAATGTTGTCATGTTTATTATTAATGATGAATTTGATTTATTTTTTATTGTATTTGTGGGATGTTTTTTTTAATGAAAGATGTTTTTATCAATTTTTTACTATTTATTTTATTATGCAAATCTCTTTGAGGTGCTTTTTTTGCAGGAAAATTGCCACATAAATAAATTAATTTGAATTTAAAAGTGAAAATGTCTTCAATATATTGTTTAAGTAACATTTCTAATGACTCATAATTTACAAACAGTTTCCTCATTGTCTAGAAACATTGATAGTTGTGGCGCCTAAGTAGGGTAGATCATGTATTTTTTTAACAATACAAGCTTGTTTTAGGACATTTTTATTTCCGAATTTCAGAGCAATATGCCTAAAAATGTGTTTATATTCAATTTTAAGATTAAATGTAGTCTTAAAAGTGAAGAACAGCACAATGCGTTAACCAAGACAAATTCTACTAGTTGTGTTGGCTGATTTGTTCACCTATAAAAAGATAAAAACCATCTTGTATTCAGTATTTATATAAACTTTTATAAATTATTTTAGGAGGAAAGTTATTTTTCCGGAACACCAGGTTTGAAAATGTGACACCTGAATATTTTTGAATATTTAGTTTTTTTTAAACATAAATTGTAGATTGAACCATAAAAAAGTGACCATAGAGATTGGGGTTAGAACCAAATTGTGGGGAAAGTGAATCATTATAATCCTGATAAGATGACAATAAATCTTGAAAATATAAAAACTCAAATATATGTGATTTACTTTGGTAATTGGACATACTGTGTCTGAATAGAAGACTATTTCTGGACTATAATCATCCTAAAGCCTACAAGAAAACATTTCAAGATACATTTTCTTAAAAATTATGTGTAAATTAGTGAAAAAAGTAAAATAAAACTCAACTGAACCTGTTGATTGAAACAACCGTTCACAGATAAAACTTAAAAACACGATGTAAGAATATGTTTTCAAGATCAAATAACTCGACTAAACAAGAACGAAGGCTTTCCTCTTGGTATAAGTGAAAACATCTGCAGATGAAGCTAAAATTACATAAACTCCTGAAGATAAAAGCAATCGATTTGATGTAAAACACTCCGTATTTGAAAATATTGAAAATGTTTTTAAAAATGTTTTGCTCAGAAAAGTAGTTATATTTCAAATAACCTGTTTTGAGAACTGCAACTATACTTTCTAGACTATCATCATCTTCAGATAAGAATAAAATTACATACGTTTGTCTTATAAATTCTATAAAAAAAATCCAAGTAAATGTATTTTCATGGAACAAAACCAATCAGAATTCGTAGAAAAAACTAAAAATAATGAAGGAAAAAAAGAAAATAAAGCCAGTTTCTGCAGAGCATATAAGACGTTTTCAACATGATTTGACTCAACAGAACAATAAAAGGTCACTATGTTTTACAGAAAAGTTATTTTTGTTCTTATATTAGCTGAAATAAAACATTTAAACTATTAACTAGAAAGAGTTGATTAGATTTTGGGGTTTTGCAGCACAAAAGTGGGATTTAAAAAAGCAGCAAAAATTACAAATCCCACTTCAAGTTTTTTTCAAGTTTAAAAGTCTCATCAGTCTCTGATAAGATAAGATATTCTTTATTGATCGCCATGTTGGGGAAATTCAATAGCTACAGCAGATCAGTGCAAAGAAAAAAGAAAAACAACAGCAATGTAAAGTCAGATGTATAAAGGGTGAAGAGGAACGGTGAGAGCACCGTCCCCTGAGGAGCCCCGGTGCTGGAAACCACCACCACCGACACAAAGTTGTGTAGCCTCACATACTGTGGTCTGTTGGTGAGATAGTCGGTCGTCCATGCAGCCAGTCGTCCGTCCACTCCGGCCCCTTCCAGCTTCTCTCTCAGCAGAGCTGGCCGGTTGGTGTTGAAGGCGCTGGAGAAGTCAAAGAACATGACCCTCACAGCGCTCTCTGCTGAATCCAGAGACGCTGTTGTTGAATTTTTTAAAAACCTGGTCAGGTTTCATCAGCAAACTCATAAAACGGGGAAGCAGCAGCTCGTCTGCAAAGGCGCAAGAAGAACTGAAAAAGCTCCGATAGTTATAAAGGAAGCTGGAAATAACTTGTTTTTCTCTGGCTGAAGACGAGAAAAGATGCAGAAGATGTTTTAAAACAGCTCTATAAAGAAAAACCCTTTCAGAATTCCTCATTATGTCTTCTTCCAGTCAACATGGACGTCACTGAAGAAGGTCGCTTGAGTCTGAATGAAGAGTTTAGAAAATAAATGTAAATCCTGAGATTCGGCGAGTACTTTTAGTGGTTCGTTGTCCAAAGGCACCCTCTTGTGTGAGCAGAAGGATGTTTAGATGGATGGATGTGATGCAGAACCTAACCTTTATCTGGCTAACATCCAGGAAAGCAAGGATCCAGGCCGCTGGAGAGGCTTTCAAATATCAGCAGCTGAACTGTGATGAATCCACGGAGCTGTCTGTGGTGCTGAAGTGGTAGAGGGACATTTTTTGTGTGTTTTTCTTTCAGTTTCTCCTTCATTTTGAGGAAATAAAGAAAGCCACTTCAAAAATAATGTCAACTATTTTCAAAATAATAAAAATAGAAGAAAAATCGTTAGGTTAATCAAAGGTAAATATTATAAAACTCAAAAGAATACGCGGACAGAAGCAAAAACTTATATCATCTGCCTGTTTCCAATATTAAAAAAGACAATTTATCAAAATAAAAAGGACTTTGATGTTTAAAAATAATATTAACGGAAAAACAGAACAACTTTTATGGAAAAACGTAAAAAAGTAGTCGTTTCCTGGTTTCTTCTCACGAAGGCTAGCTGATGATAAATGTCATTTTATCCTTTGAATACCGTGTTTTTGCATAAAAAATATTAATAATATACACTTTCATTCAAAAAAGAATAAATGGATACAAACCCGAAAAATATGAAACCTCTTTTCAAAAATTCTGTAAATAATAAATCACGTTTTAAATAATATATCATAGCTTTAATTGTGCAGACACATATAATTGAGGACTATATTTTGTATTCTTAGAGAAAATAATCAATATTAAACACAAATGATGCACAAAATATAACAAGAAACTTCAATGTGCTATTTTAAATGAATGAAAACATTTATATTAAGTAAAATCAATAAAAAAATTTTAGTTTTGGTTATTTCTTTTTTTATTTGATAAAAAAAAAGTTGTTTTTATATTTCCAACTTGAACGTCCATGTTTTTAATTTAGCCGAACTCGACAGTAACAGAGGGATCCAGTCATGTCTCCTTTCTATAAACCTTTTATTCAATATTTTCAATATTTTCTGTGTGTATACAATATATTAGACACAAACTGTACAGTGCAGACAAACTCAGTTTGCATAATAGATAGGTAAAGGTAACTGTACATTTACTGACAGACAGATTCAGAGTTGGCACCAGTCACGTTTGGCTTTCAGCTCATGGTTGGCGTGGTTTGCAGAGAGCGTCCAGCAGGCCGCTGCCGTGGGTCTGAATCCTTTTTAGAACATGTACCAGCGTTTCAGAAACATGTTTCCACAGTGGCGAGACAGACATACCCTGTTTCACAGACACCTAGTTTAGTTTTCTAGAAGGGCGCAGACGTTAAAAGGATGAAAACAAGATTTTTTTAATATTGTTTTTTTTAACCCAGAACCTAGAATCATCATCATCATCTGGTGGCTTTAAAATGAAAAACCAAAAGGTTTCATAAAATCTGTAATTGTCAAACGAAGACCCAGAGGGGCACAAATAATAATAAGGCTGTCATGCATCTTCATAGCTCATAATTCTTTCCAGCCCTCGGCCAACGGAGTGAAATATTAATGCGGCAAGTGTTTCCTGTCAGACATGCGTTTGTTTTAAAGCGTCTCTTTGATTTAATTCCAGTATCGGATCTTTTATTGAAATTAGTCGGTAAAAAAGAGTGAAAGAATTTTTGTTTTATTTTAACCATGCAACATGGTGGGAGGGGGGGGGGGGGGGGGGGACTGCCGGTTCCACGCCTGCGCGCTTACACAACAAGCGAGAAAGCAGAAGTCGGCGGCGGCGGTTGGAGTGAACAGAAGATTGGGGATCAAAGGATAATTGAAGCGCGGGGGGGAGGGTCCGCGTGGGGAGGGGCAGACGGAAACAGCTGGGAGGAGGGAGCGGCCTCTGGACACCAGAGCCTTTTGAAAGGGGAAGAACTTAAAAAGGAAGACAAAAAACCTGAGGGAGACGAGCTACATCACGAGTGCTAACCATTACATGCTCCTGCGGCTCTGAAGTGCAGCGCCGCCGCTGCTGCTGCTGCTGCTGCTGCTGCTGCCGCCGCTGCTGCTGCTGCTGCTGCTGCTGCTGCTGCCGCTGCTGCTGCTGCTGCTGCTGGGGTCAGGTCATAAAAGCTTTGCTGTTGTCATTTCGTGCCTCCTGACTTCTGATTTCCGAGCGGCATGGCGTGCGACCTGTGAGTGGGACTCGAACGCGGCCCGGCTTGTTGCGACTGCTACTGAAATCGGCTCCCCCTCATCCGCCGTGAGAGATGTTTCAGAAAGGCAGCGTCTCGGTAGGGAGGAATCTCTCTCTCCCCTTCTGGAGACGCCGGCGGTGATTGCGCGTTGTTGCCGGAACCAGAAGCTGTGAAGTCTTTGGTCCACAGCCAGGAACAAGAAAAACACCTCCACTCGTGTTTTTTTTCATTATAATTATGCCGTTTTTAGTCCGAATCAATAAAACTGTGTCACTTTGTATGATATAATTAGAAATTCCCCTCAGAGTTGTGGGCGGGGTTAGTTCCTTCCCGTTGCTGAGAGCTCTCTGTTTACACTCTCTCCCACTAGCTTAAAGCCCCTCACACCCCTAACCTAGCATTAGCGCTGCAAGAAAAATGGCGAGCAAAACAAAGACGTACATGGATCGAGCAGGGAGCTTTCTAAGATCTTTTTCTTCCAAGTGCTTTTTTTTGTCTGCTCCTGATTCACATTGACTTGAATTACGAAATCCTCCGAAACAGGCCGGGACTTGATCAGCTCGAACTATGGGGTGCAGGTACAACATCAGTATGTGTTGTAAGTTTTCATGTTGGAGGCTCTTCCTGACATTACTCCCTGCAATTAACCGGGCTTGGGACAGGCACAATCTTTTTTTTTTGCACTTCATCCGTCCATCCTGGCCTTTTATTTTGTCTTTATTTGATTTGATTTGATTTTTGTATTTTGATGTTTTTTTGTGTTTAAAAAAAAAGTTATTTTATTGTTTTCCGTAACCTTTTCCTTCTTTTAAGTTAGGTTTGGAGGGGCCCCCTTATATCCGGCCCTGTTCAGAAATGCAATTTAAAGCTTAATTTATGAGAAAAAAATGCTACAAAAACATGTTGAACAAACAAAACAAAAACACAATTTTTATCAGAGTGGATCTTTGGAAAAATGCGGTGAACCTGACAAACGAATGGAAGCAGGTTCCCGAAAAAAACTCTGGAAAACCCAAAAAGGGGCTGTCGCATACCTGATTGTCAGGGTTTCCTTCTTTATTGTTTTTTTTTTTTTTAACTCTACGTGAGACACAGTAAAAACAGACACAGCCACGTTTCTTTGATGTGACACGACCACGAAACCAGACTGCTTCCAACCCGCCTGTTAAGCAGAGGCACTCGGATAAAATCTCTTCTTTTTTCTCTAATAATGCACATTTTACAATCTGACATTCTGTTTCTATTTCCTCTCAAAATCCTCTAACAAGCGCACAACATGAGGGGGGGGGGGGATGTGGTGCACGAAAAAACAAATCTCTCAGGGTCAATCAGGAGGCGGTGCAGCCGTGCAGCCTCCACCTGCTGCACCGCTCGCTGCATGCCTGTTCCTGCAGCTCCTGCAGCTCCTGCTGCTGCTGCTTTGATGCGACAGGGCCGCTTTGTCTTTGTGGTTGAGGCAACACGGGTCATTAATCCTCAGCGTCGAGCTGCGTGTTTTCTGCCTCTGATTCGGTGCCTAAATTGGAATTCAAAGCTAAAGAGAAGCACAGTGTCTGTTGTCGTCGCTTAACAGCAGACGTCCTCCTGAGAAAATGAATTTTCATGTGCGTCCGCTTCGTTGTCACTCACTCTAATTTGGAGTTTGGGATCACGGATATCTTCCCAGCCTCGCCACGGACCGCCGCAGCTCCTTTTGGAGGAGTTAATTGGCGCCTGCTCTGGCGGTCAAACAAAGACGAGTAAACAGAGTCTGATCCCAGAACCGATTGAAGCTTTCACAGTGAGAGGAGAGTTCAATGCTTGTGATTTTCAGTCAGGACTGGAATCATTTTGTGCTGTTTCTTTTTCTTTTTTCACTACTTTTAATATCACTTCTTTAATTAAATATTATTGTTTTTCATCTTTACTTTACATTTTTGGAACTGGATGTCCGCCCATCAAAGGCCACCAGCCTCCGATTTAAAGCCACTGTGTGGAAAACTTTGAGAAGATGCTTTTTTTTTTGTTTCCAATAAAACTTTAAAACTAACTAACATTAAAATCTAATTAAAAATTACTTTGATTTTTATATAAATTATTTTACCAATCACTGGCTTCTTCTTAACCTCCCAAATTTGTGTGTTTTTAAATCATTTTAGTCCTGTTTTGTATTTAAAAAAAGGTTTTCCCTATATATTTTGATTTATGTGATGACATGTAAAGGGATAATAGTATGTATTAACCAAATAAAGATGGCAAATTAATTAAAAAAACTCTAAATTTCTTCTATAACCCCAGTTGTGGATTTTCACCAATTTAAAAAAAAATACTAATACTACAGTTGTTTTTGTTTTTTCCATTTTTAAACATTTAAGTCCAGATCTTCTTCAAAGGTTATGACATTTTTCAGCCACCAGATGGCTCTGTTCCTCCTTGGTCTGAAGCCTCGAAGCTTCGAATCTTTTGAAGCCCAATTGGAGGAAAAGTCTCAGCACCTCATGAAGGTTCTGTTCAGTTAACCATTGAGAAATGTTCATCATTTAAAAAATAAAATAACTATCAGGAAGGGTTTGGTATTTGGTGAAACTAAGAGACCGATGTGATGTTTTATTTTAAAAAAAATTTTATTTTCCTGTTTAGGCAAAGGCAATAACTTTAAAATAAAATGATTTTCATTTCTGTCTGGAAAAAAAAATGTTGTCCGTGATGTAAATCGTAAAAATGGAACCGAAAAGGTTATTAGTGAGATTCAAAGAGAATTCCAATAATATATATATATATATATATATATATATATATATATATATATATATATATATATATATATATATATATATATATATATATATATATATATATATTTTTAGCTTGAATGAGTTCTGTTAACCCTATGGTGGGTTATAATTCGCAAATGATTGCAAACTGACCTTTATTTTTTTTATTTTTTAGGTATTGTCCGATCTGCAACGGAAACCAAACTTTGACTTTCTCTTTGGTACATTAATAAAATTAAAATAAAAAAACATTTCATCTCAACATTTTGTAAACATGATTCGAATCTCTAACTTGTTGTGCAATTCAAAGTCAGATCGACCATTTTCAGTCCGCCTAAATGTTTTAAATAAGGTGATAATTTCTGGATTTGTTTTTCAACAAAACTTCACCTACAACCTCTTTAGCTGTTTGGTCAGAGATGCTTCGGTTCTGCACACAGTGGCTTCAGCGTCCCTTACCCTGTTCACTAACATTTCTGCTTTTCAAGTACTTGGGAAAGGCATCTAGAAAAAGGACGGGGAACGCCGTTTCTCCTTTTTAAACTCTATGATATCTGCTACTCTGTAAACCCTGGACTGCTACCGCGCTGATCGGACACCAGCGCACCCTTTTCTGCTGCTACAGGTCTGGAGGAATGATCCCGGAGGATGCAAACGCGTTTCTCTTCTGGTTCTCGCCTCCTTTTCAGGTGTTGTTGCATGTAGAACACTCCGAGTCTTAATTGATTAATGACTGCGCGCTCTGAATCAGCAGAACTGAACATCTGCTGAGGCTTTTTTTTTCTTTCTTGAATATTCTGCACGAAGAGTTTTTTGGCTCCATGAAGAAATCAAACAGTCCTATCAGGGTTTTTTTTTTTCTTTTCTTTTTTCTTTAAAAAAAAAAAAAACAAGGCCTTATTCTGATGGATTGTCAGAAAAAATAAATGACAGTGTGTGAGGATGGCATTGCTTCACTCTCAAGTTTCTCCATCCATCTTCTCAGTTCCCAAACATCAGTCTGTCTTCTTCCCCCCAGAGCCCAACCAGCACAGACGGCGGGGGGGAACGAGGGGCCCCAGCGCTGTCCAATCAGAGCGTGCCGCTGTTTGTTTTACCTGTTGTTGCAGTTTTTGTCTAGTGAGCGCGCAGCAGTGGGGCAAGGCTGTGTTTGTGGCTTCGGCCGCAGGCGGGCGGGTGGGCGGGCGGGGTTATGTCCCCCCCTTGTCGGGTTTGCTGACTGGTTTCCCTCCGTTCATGACCACCGGCTCACAGGTTGTGCTTTTGGAAGGCGGGACCCCTGCGAGCTTAGGCACCGCCTCCCCTACGTCGTGCAACGACGGCTCTCGGTACATGGCAACTGAAGGGATGAAACGACACGCATGAGTAAATCACATCAAACACACACACACAAAAATGAAAGGTTACCTTCTATGGGTTTAGGCAGGAAGTGTGCAGCTGGTTTGGTCTTTTTGACCCTGTTGCCCTTCATAGCCTGGCCCTCCTTGTTCAGGCCCAGAAACCAGGCCCGGCCCGATTCCTTCTGCCTGTACAGCATGGAGCTGTAGATCACATAGTAGTTCTCAAACACCGACTCTTTAAACTTGCACTCTGCTGTAAACAGCTCCTGCAAACACACAAAAACAGAAACCCATCTGACAATTTTCCTCAGCCTGGCGTCTGTGGGAGGTCATTTTCTACTAGAATTATCATCAGAGCCAGAGTTTCAGAAAAATAAAGAAAAATCAGTATTTTTGT
The DNA here is from genome assembly GCF_053564925.1 of Oryzias latipes. Classification (NCBI taxonomy): domain Eukaryota; kingdom Metazoa; phylum Chordata; class Actinopteri; order Beloniformes; family Adrianichthyidae; genus Oryzias; species Oryzias latipes. The sequence continues at coordinate 6,414,010 of NC_136238.1, forward strand.
CGGAAAAACATTTAAAAAAATGCAAAAATAACAGAACAATTAGGTTCAGATGGAGCTCAGTATTGACTTTTTTTATTTCAACAGACCCAAATGTGTGTTAGATTCACAATAGCAATCGTCTTAAAGTAAAAATCTGCCTAATTTCCAAATATGATTTCACACTCCGACCTCTCTGAGAATGAATAATTTTGATTTACTTTCCTTTTTGGAACAGTTCTCTGCACGCTTGGTTGTTTCCGTCATTCACCCGGGGAAATTCATAAGTGTGTCTGCCTGCAATTGTGACGGAATCTGAAGTATTTCTGACTCATTTTAATAAAACAAAAAAAAATGAAAAGTTGCTGCTGTTCAACACCTTTGCAGGTGACTTTTATTCTCTGGAAGGAATCTATGTTTATGCAAAACCAATTTCTACAAAACACAAAACGTTTTTTCATATATTTATAAATGCTTGCAGAGGCAACAAAGAAGGAATAGTTGCAACTGGTTTGGACAGCTTTACTGTTACTTTATTTAATATTTTTTATTTTAATATAGATTTAATTATTTCAAACTGACAAACAATAAACATCATGAACGGAAGCATAACGATAAAAGACAAAAGAGTCCAAGCCCCTCCCCCTAAACTAACGCATGACAAATTCAAACCAAAAACATTTTAAAACGCTATAAAAAAAACAAAAAAAAACTATAAAATACCATTATGCTGACAAAATAAAACAACATGGGACACAAATGTAAGAACACATTTGGTCTAAACAAAACAAATACACAAAAACGTTAGCATTATGCCCTGATGAGGACAGAAATGTATAGATGAGTTTGACCAGCTCTTTTTAAAATGTCTCTATTGTTTTAATCACTGAAAGACTTTAAACCTTTTTACACTTAAAAACAATCAAACCTTAAACTTTGTCCTAAAGTAGCAGGAAGTCGATACTCGATTTAGAAACGGGGTGATGTGAGGTCATCACTTCAGAAGCGGATCTAATCTGTTGAGTTTAAAAGTAAGAAAAAAATCATGTTTACAGAACATTGAAAATACTTTTTTTTGTTATTTTCATGCTCTCAATTAAAACAAACAAACAAACATTTCAATTTCATCATTTTTTTAATGATGGGAAAATTACAAAGAAAACCTGCAGGAAATCTCTTTTTTTTTTCTGACATCCCTTCGAAGCTAAAGTGATAATTTTCTCTTTAATTTATCTGCTCCAGACTTTTGAACTTTTTCAATTACAGCTTTGATCGTCTGGGATCCTGATTAAAAAAAAGAAGAAAAAGAAAAAAAGAAGCCGTCTGCTCGCTTTCCAGTTCAGAAAAGAACTTCTCCATGTTTGGAAACAAATTACTGGGGGTTACTGCAGGCTATCGGAAGAAGAAAATTAATGCCGCAAACTCTACGTTTCTGTTTTTAGGACGGTTCAAGGACTGAAAAAAAATGAACTGGAGAGGCTTGTGATGATGCTCACATTTTATTTTAAATTAGGAATTTAAAAGGAGCTTATGAGGAACAGGATGCAGAATCATGAAAAGTATCTGTGCTAGAAAGAAATCCGCCCACAGATGATTCTAAGACGCGCTTCTGCTCATAAAAGAGGGTTAAGACAAAGCCATAACACAAATCAGAGTCTGGTGACGCAAATTCAGCTCAAACTTTTGTTGTTGGCAAGAATAGAAATACCGCCAGCCTTGATAGTCAAGAAGAGTCTGTTCACTGTGGAGCTCTGCTGTGAAATGTTGCTGCTATTTTACCTCAAAACAATCAACATCTGGGCTGATTTGTGGTCAGGAAACGCAGACGGGAAAGGTCAACTTTCCGTCTGCTTTCACACTGCACTTCCGGGAGAGGATCTGTGTGGAAACGTCACATCAGCTAGTCCCACCCATGTTTTTAGAAGCACCGGTGGGACCGGTGACGCACAGCTGCTCCTGTGGCCAACTCAAGGGACGCCATGAAAATGGACCGTACCATTGTTGCGCGTGTGGTAAGTGTGTCGTGAAGTCTTTGAAAGGCAAACCTACGTTATTGACGTGCAGGTGATGCTGTCGCACGGTGTTCTTAAGCATCGTTAGTAAAGGTGCGAGTACTGGCGCCAACTGTATGCAAATGCTACACGCGTGGGGTGTGCACGTGATACGTACTGTAAGTGCCTGTAGGATGCCCACATGAAACAGCTCTAATAGGCACCTTGCGTCCATAGGATGTATTCTTTTTGGGGGTGGGGTGAATCAAAAATGAAAACAATCCATACGACGCGCCTGCATCTCACCTACTTCACTCTTATTCTTGCGTGTTGAATACGTGTTTGGTGGGATCTGTCGCCTGCAGCATGCCTTTAGAAAAACGTTACAACTTAGACTTGCAAATACGACACAATACACCTAACATGCGAACGACAATGGTACGTTCCATTTTTGACCAGCCTCAAGGGAACTGCTCTCCCCTAATTTAGATGCGTCTCGAACCAACCGCTACTCTCTCCAACCCTCTACTTCACACGTGTCGAACTCAAGGCCCGCAGGCCAAATATGGCACGAGAGCATAAAAGCTTTTAATTTCTTCAAATAAAAGTTAAAAATCAGTGTGTATTTGAATACATCTAGAAGGAATTGGACTTTAAATGTCGGTTTAAGCGACTATACATTAGGACTTAAACACTGTCCATCTGATCTAATTTAAAAGGATTTATGCTGGAGTAACAAGCAAACATATGTTTTCTACGCAACTGCAATTGTCACATTACAAAGTTATAATAAATAAATAATGAGTTATTAACATTAAGGAGTAGTTTTTCATTACATTTAGTTTCATGTATAAGTTATATCTGGCCTTTTGAGGACAACCACTATGCTGATGTGGGCCTAAGTGAAAATGAGTTTGACACCCCTGATCTACTTTGGGTAGAGCAGTGGGTACTATGGGTACCCAAACGGGGTGCATGCCACTATACTTTGCTTGCTTCCCTAGCCCTCTGGCTCCTCCATATCGCTACAATTGTTGGGCCATTTCAAGCTGTAGTGGTGTCCGAAAGTGCTCTTGCAGGACTTTTCAAATTATAAACCGTAGGTTGTGTTTTTTTCCAAGCAGCTACGCGCTAACATAGATAACCGATATCGTCATTAGGCGGTACTAACTTCCGGATTGGAAGACACTATTTTTTTCTATATCTCCCCGCTTGGGGGGCTAAATATCAACATCCACATAGCTGAGTTAATTTGTATTTAATTATCTGAATTTCATCAGATTTACTTAAAACTTATTGTCTGAACTAAGTTTATTATTTCGTTTATATTTAACTGATCTAATTGTGAGAAACTGGTTGACATAACTCTTAAGTAAATACAACTTTTCATTTGTTAAGCTGCATTCACACAACAACTTTCGCCGAGCAGCGAATTTGCTGCTTGACGCCCGTCCAAAAATGTGTTCATAAAGTTGATGTCGCAGCCGCTGGTGGGAGGAGCTAATGTCAAATGTTTTTGGCATGATCGCTACATGGAGCGGTATCTGTGTTTATCTCAATGCATGGAAGGGCGTGTTTAGAGATTGGGTCTATTTATTTTGAAGAGCTCTTCAAAAATCGCTAATCCCATCTCCATGTCTGGTTCATGAGATCATTCAGAGATTCTCCCAGTACGGAGAGGTTCACACCTACTGTGGGAGCTGAATGACAACCACTTCTGCAGTGTTTGCGTCTCTCTGTGACCCGGTTTGCTGTCCAATTTTAACCCGAGAGGGGAAAAATAGAAATAAGAATAAAACTAGAAGATATTTTTTTGCTATCGTCTTGATGAAAGTAAGATAAATATCACAATGTTCAGGAGGCCCTGGGCAGGCTGACTGGCTCCCTGGCTCTCTGTCCAGGTTTTACCCGCCCTCACCTGACAGTAGCCGGAACAAACTCTGGCATCCCCGTCACCCCAAAAGTGAAGGATTGGAGGTTCAGGACGAGAAGCCTCGCATCGCTCCGCCATGTCAGCTTTGTACTCCACTCGCCAACCGAGTCACTGAAAAGGGTCACGTGTCCCAAACTGAACTCGACAGTTCTTGAAAACATCTTATTTTAGGCAACATTTCTTAAGAAAAAAAGTTGTTTTTACTTTAATATTTTGAAGCAGAAGTTTCAAAAGACAGACTTGACCTGTTAGAAAACTGGAAACTTTGTTGTAATCATTTAAAACAGAACAAATGCATTTAACAACAGGACAGAAGTTTGTAAGTAAACATACGTCTATGTCTAATTTATCCTATAATAAATAACTAGTCCTTAAAATAAGGAGAAAATAGAAATTAGGATGTTTTTTTCCTGCTCAAAATAGGATATATTTGGGGGTCACATACATAAACTTTTTTTTCTTTAAATATGTAATACTCTTTTATATTATAGCAACATACCTAAATATGAGTGTAAATAGTGAATTTCAAGATTTTTGTCCTAGAAGGAAAACTTTTTTTGGGAAATCTCACCAAGAAATCTACTAGTTCGAGATTCTTTTTACTTACATCAATGAAAAATATCTAGATTTCTATATAAACTGTTGAAAAGGATATTTTTTTTTCAGTGTGAGAGTTCTAAACCCAGGGTTCTCTGAGGTTGGCCGGTTAGTTCTGTAAAAGTTATTGAGAACTTCCGGTTGTTCTAACTTGATTCTGTCAAAATCAATAAATCCCATCGTGTTATCACCCACAAACACCACTGTTATGGTCAAACGAGAAGCCCTAACCGTCACGCGCCAGCTGTAATGTGGAAAATAAGACGTCTGCGGGAGAAATAAAAGAAATTGAGTCGCTCCACGACTCCTATATGACGGAGACGACTCCTGCCTTCCCAAACAAACAAAATCCCCAGGTTCCTCCATCACAGATCGGGGAAGTGTTGGTCTAGACCGCCTCTTATTGGTTCTTATGGGCCTCTTGCCAGAGCCACAGACACATTGTCATTCAGCTCAGGTCTGTCGGTCCGAGTCTCATAGCAACATGAGGAAGAGAGGCGACACTGTAGCCGTGGCAACCAACCAGCACTGCGAGGGAGGGGTCAATGGGTGTGTGTGTGTGCATGAGCGAAAGGGCTGTGAGAGTGAGAGGACGCATAAACACTCGCATTGGTGATTTAACACAACAGTAATGTGCCGTATCCCATGCTCCGCCACATCCACTCATGCTAACGAAGCGGCGACACACTTCAAAGGTTGAGGCGGCGCACAAACGCACACTTGTGGCTCTGGGGGAAGAATGGACGGAGGGGAGGGGCAGGGATGGGAAATTTGACTAAATCATTGGATGACAGCAAGACAAGACGGTAAATAATGACAGGGACACCCAAACACGCCTCGGTTCATCAAATGTGTTTATTTTAGGTTGATATAGTTTTGTTGTAATGCATAAAATTAGCATTATTCTATACTTAATTATTGATATGCTTAAAAGGTGCACTCTTAGCTGTCCCACAAGACTCTTATTAATGCTGGTCAGTGTGGCCATGCATCATTTAAGACTGCTTTTAGAATAAAAGAACTCTGATGTCTCGTCGGAGACAGAAACATGTCTCCCGGAGCAAACTCGGAGAGAATGAGTGACCTGCAGGAGCGAGTCGAGATGAAAATCTCGCAGCTTTACAGGTGAGTCACTTCCAGAGTGCTGCCGTGGCTCGATGTGCTTCTGTCGACATTTCTAAATAGCTATGCTCGCAAGCTGCCCACAGAAAGGAGAAGAGGAAAGAATGAAAGAAATTGAGGAGGTGCATGTGTGTGTGTGGGGGGGTTGAAAATTGGGACATGAAGGAGGAGAGGGGACAGAGAATAAATCACCAAGTGAGGAGGATGACGCCTCCTGATTGGAAAAACAGCAGGGGATTCTCTTCTCCCTCCCTCCTTGGCTTCTCCGATTTTCATATTCTCCCATCACTCATCGTCTTTTCTGGCATTTCTCTGCAGAGCTTCAACACGCATGCCCCCCCCCCCCCAATCTTTTCTGTCATACGTGACACACCAAGCTGTACACCAGGCGGTCCTAACCAGGCCTGTTTGGACTGTTGCACGTACTGAACTGCCTGAACTGACACAGATACACTAGAAATTTGCATTAACGAGCGGTTGGACAGGTTAGTGTATCTCCGCTGGTTAATGCAAATTTCTAATCAGCCAATCACGTGGTAGCAACTCAAAGCGTTTAGGCTTGTAGACGTGATCCAGACAATCAGCTGCAGTTCAAATCGAGAGTCAGAACCGGGAAGAGAGGTGATTTAAAGTGACCTTGAACGTGGCATGGTTGTTGGTGCCAGACGGGCTGGTCCTCAGGATTTCAGAAACTGCTAATCTCCTGGGATTTTCACCCACAACCGTCTCTGGGGTTCACAGAGAATGGTAAGAAAAGGAGAAAATATCCAGTGAGCGGCAGTTCTGTGGTTGGAAATGCCTTGTTGATGCCAGAGGTCAGAGGAGAATGACCAGAATGGTTGCAGCTGACAGAAAGGCAACAGGATCTCAAAGAACCACTGGTTCCAACTGAGGTCTGCAGGAGAGCATTTCTGAACGCACAACACGTCCAACCTGGAGGCAGATGGACCACAGCAGCAGAAAATCACACCGGGTGCCACTCCTGTCAGCTAAGAAACTGAGGCTACAATTCACACAGACTCACCAAAACTGGACCATAGAAGATTAGAAAAACATTGTCTGGTCTGATGAGTCTCCATTTCTGCTTCACATTCGCAAACAACATGAAAGCCTGGATCCATCCTGCCTTGGATCAGTGGTTCAGGCTGGTAGTGGTATAATGGTAAGGGGATATTTTCTTGGCACACTTTGGGCCTCGTAGTACCAGTAGAGCACGGTTCCAACGACACAGCCCACCTGAGAATTGTTGCAGATCAAGTCCATCCCTTTCTGACTACAGTGAACCATCTTCTGATGGCTACTTCTAGCACGATAAGGCGCCATGTCATAAAGCTGGAACCCTCTCAGACTGGTTTCTTGAACATGACAGTGAGTTCTCTGGACTCAAATGGCCTCCACAGTCACCAGATCTCAACCCAATAGAAAACCTTTGGGATGTGGTGGAACAGGAGATCGGCATCATGGATTCTCTGAGGAATGTTTCTAGTACCTTTTTAAATTGATGCCACCAGGGATTAAGTCTCAGTACCCAAAAAAAAAACTTTGCAGCTATCTGCCTCGTGCTCCAACCGTTTGGTTGGAGTCCATGATGGAAACATCCCAGCGCCAGCACGTTGACGGTCCAAGAAGAAACCATTGTGAATCATTACAGCTCTGGAGTGTTTTGTCTGAGCTTTTTTGTTGTTCTAATCCACAAACAAGGTTAACCCTCTAGCCCCAATCACCATGGTGACAACGCCATGTCGTCATTTGACAGATGGGTTGAGTAAAACACGACCAGTTGCAGCTTCCTTTTGTGCCACAGCCGGTGTTACAACACTATGGAGCCACGTTAGCGACACAGACGGCGACTCTGGCGACACGCTCTCTCCGTCTGCAGACTCCACTCACCTCCCGATCGAAACATGTTTGCTTGGTTGAACTGAAGATCCTGTTCAGGACAGCTTGACATGAACAGCTGTCATAGTTGTGTTTCCCCTCCGTAGGTCAAGGGTTATATAACCTGAGGGTCAACAAGACATACCAATGTCCTTCCTGCAATAACAGCACTAATCTGATAATGCGACTGAATTAATGCATGTAGATGCCTCAAAAATCTGAAATTTTCCATCACGAAACTACATTTCTCCAATTTTATTTTGTAGTTTTACATTTTCACATGTCCACAGTAGGCCAAACTGATCAAGGACCTCATCCTCATCCCTACCTGTGATTCCACATCCTGTTTCACTTAACACACCTGATTTTCTGCAACAAGCAATCCAGGAAGAACTGGAAAACGGGCCGGATTGTGTCGTAGACATAAATACAGTAGACACAATCACAGACATCACCCATTGGAATTTGCACAAAGCTGAGTCCTAAGTCGGACGTTTACGTTGACTAGTGTCAACTACGCCCACTTTAAGTTCCAAGAACAGCAATCAGGTGAGACAAAGTAACGTTTAAAGCTTTTTGGCTTCTATTAGTGAAGAACCCAACTGTCAATCAAAAAACAATAAATGGACAAATTAGAGCTCTGATAAAATCAAATGGCTAAATTAAAAACAAATTCACCCACTAGTAGCCGCAACAAATAACAAACAAAGCAATACAATTTTTTTTAAAAAGCGTTGCAATTCCAAATGCACAAAAGTTTGATTTCAAGTGTGAATTTGGTCTTTTTAACATAAGTAACTGAAGAAATTGCTCCCTTATGCAACCATCTTCTAGTGGTCTTTGGAGGAACTGCAACATTTTTGGTACTTCCTGGTTTGCACAAAACTCTGGAGCAGAAGTTGGGAGATGGACACTTCACAAAACAAGTCACAGGGTAGTGACTAAAGAAACTGCAGTTTCCTCCGCATAGATTAGGGAAAACAGTGGTACAGTGGATCAGCGTTTATCGTAGAAGTACCGTTCTAAAAACAACAAAATCTGTGATGTACTCATCTTTGTTGTACGATTATTAAACACGTTTTAGGGCTGTAAAACTCCCCACTACACAAACACGAACATTTTCTCACTTTTCTTTGTCATTTAAACTCAAAGTTCAAATCACAGAAAAATGTGTCCAGTTTTATAGAATGGAAAAAAAGGTCTCTCACAATTAAAGATTTATGTAAATTTTCCAAACAAAACACATTATATACAACATTATATACAGCACAGAAATTGATAAGGTTAACAGCCAATCAGAATGCAGAACTCCATGCACTGTAAAACTGCAAAAAAAAAAAACATTCCTCGCGACAGCGAAAAGTAAACCTGCGAAATAGCGAGGAAATACTGTGGTGTGTTTTGTTATTTAGTAGGCAATAGTGTCCTCGTTAGCATAGCTAACCCCCATGTGTGCTAAAAGCAGACCTACACAGTTTGAGCACAACAGGATGTTCGAAAGCTACATCGTAGCATGCTAACGTTATCTGAATTATTCAGGTTTTGCATTAAAACATGCAGACCAGAGTTGTTTTTTTAATATCGCATTTCCAAACTCAACTTGCGAATACTCCCAGTTAGCTAACATATTTAACCCTTTAACACCAGAGATGCCACTGGCTACGCCTAACACGATCTTTGAACTGCCACAATTCTTGGGACCGTTTCTTGGCCATTTACACGATCAACGATATTCAGCTGATACTGACGCAGAGAAAAGCAGCTTTTATTATCGACTTTGGACTGATCTGCGACATTTTATGTTAGCAGTGCAAAGCCATGACAGAATCAGCTGATTAACGTTAGATGCGTACACACTTCAGTGCAGTAAAGTGTTGCATATCAGCTCAAGGCTGCTTTTCTCTGCTTCAGAATCGATTTGATTAACGTAAATTGAGTAAAGAGTAAACAGTGATGTACTATACACTGTATTGGATAAAGGTTCCAGGAATGGTTTACGAATGCCCCCCTCTCCCAAAAAAAAACTGTCATGCAAGTGTAAACAATATTTTTGCTACATGGCCAATATTAAAGGATTTTGGTTTTTAAAAGCTAGACAGCTTAACTGGGTGAGGATGCAGGAGGGGTCCAAAGCTTTTTGAAGACATTGACAAATAAATTGCTTAATTCGACCTCTTGGATTGAGCTTCGTACTTCAACAAACAAACTGTAGAGACAGTTTTAGGATAAGGATTCACGTCTCAGTAATTTGGGGGCTTGTCCGGGATCGGGGAAAAGTTAGAGGTATATTCTACTAGTGAATATAAAGGGAAGGCAGACATTCATCTCCAAATAACATTGCTCAGTTTGACCTCTTGGTTTATACTTCTCATTTGAACAAACAGACTTGGGTGAGACGTTATTTGGGTGGGGGATCCACATCTCAACACAAACTCTTTTTTTTGTTTTGTTCAGGCAGCAAAAGTTCTCTTAAATGACACAGACTGATCAAATACATGTTACAGACTGCAGATGAGGCTTGGTTGGATTTAGACACAGGGAAAAGACAACAGATTTCACTTTTGAGGAACAAAAAACAAGGCTGAGTGATGTTTGAGGGGTGGAGGGGCCTCCCGAGACCAGGATTTTGACCCATCCATCCTCCCTCTGAGGTTTTGCAGGGGTATGAAAATGTTTTCTTGACAGGCAGGAGGCACAATTCCCTTGGATGGCCTTGACAGGTAAATGTCGGCCGTTAAAGACCAACTCAGACCAAATATTTATTTTTCTTCTTTCCTTTCAATTGACTGCAACAAAGGAAATCTGTTTTGCGGCTTGATAGGAATTCAAAGAACTACCACCTAGAATTAGCTTTTGCTTTTGCTTAAAACTAGACCATTGGTTTCTGGGAAGATTGTGTCTGATAGATTCGGTCTCCTTTTAAGCGCGAGCGATCGCTCCACCACAGCAGAGCTTAATGCCACCGAGTTCACGGAAGGCGTCTGCCCTCCCGACTCCCATGCCATTGTTTTTCGTGTGGCTGTTTGCGAGCGGTGTACAGCGAGTGGGTGTATTTGTTTCCAACACCAGTCATTATCACAGCGCTAATTACCCAGGGGGATTGTGGGTAAACAAATCACTCTTAAGCAAAGAAGCCCAGAGAGAAGAAAGAAAAAGGATGAGTGCAAGGAAAAGTGATGATGAGAAGAAAACGAAAAGTGTTTGTGTGTTTTAGGAGACTTAAAAGGTGTGCAGCAGATTGGAATTAAGGAATAAAGCCGGCTTTGATCACCGTTGCGCACGTGTGGCCCCTAACATCTACACCTGACTAAAGGTTCTGTAGAGGACTTTAAATCATATGGCAGTCATAAAATACAGCATGTCTACCTCTCAGATATCTGTTTGAAACTAAAGTGGACAAATAATTTATCATTTTTTAGCCCCATGCAGATGTAAGGGGGTTGACCCGTACAAGTGCTGCAGGTTTTTTGGGTTCTCCGGGTCCCTGGAGGGTCATATAGAGGATGGGCAGGTGTGTCTTGCAGTTCCCTTGAGGCTCGTATGGCCACCTAATGAAAACGGATCGTACGACCCTGATATTTTGTGTCTCGCAGACAGACCGTATCCACCCACAAGTTGGACAGTTGGAACAAAAGCTACGTCCACGCCAGGCGAGTGATGCGCATTTAGCCCGTTATTTTTTTTTTGCATGAGCATTGGACACTGGACTGCCGCTTGGTGTGAAATGTCAAAGCGGTGTGAATGTGGGGAATTTTCATTTCACAGCTCTGTTCCGATAAAGGAAAGACTTGGTGACACAGAATTCCAGCCGAATATTCATTTCTCCTCCATGATCAATTTTGAAACGGTTGCCACTTTTGTGAATTGAAAAGGACACTACCATATCAGAATCCCTGATGGGTCAAAGGTCAACCTGGTCTACCTTTTAGTTGGGGTTAGGGTTAGCAATGCTTGTCTGCTAGAGTTTTGAAGGTGGAAGCCTGAAATGCAGGTTTAAGTGCATTTACATAGACCTTTCTATGGCGTCGCCGCTGTAGCTTAGCGCAAAAAACGATGCAGATGGGGAGGATTTTTGGGACTAAATCTCTCCCTAAAAAGGATTTCTGAAAGTCAATGAGCTGCATCAGCTCTTAACTTTACTGTGCCGAACTCGGCACAGTAACCGATTTTCTCAAAACACTAAATAATTTTCTATAATCGTCTGCATGGCAGCGGAGCGACAAAGAACTCAAATGAACGCAGTCCTTCTCCAAACTGAAACGTAGCAGATGCTTCCTTTATCCACGCTCCGTTTCTCCCCGCGGAGTTTTCCAGCATTTGCTCATCATCCCGGAAACAAACGGCGAAACCCTGCCGGAGGAACGCACGTCAAACCATGTCTGACCGGTGACCCTGCTCTGCCCCTCACAATAGTCACATCGGGTCCGAGTCATCCTCCATTCCACCGGCTTTAAAGAACACAGCAGTTTTGTTTTTCACTGTACTTCAGGGGGGCAGCTACAAGGGGGGCAGGCAGCAAAAAGCTTTGCACCGCCGCTTGCCCCCAAACATTTGAGTCCATATATGTATTATTGTTGACAAAGATTAATAAAGAAATCATCGATACAAGCTTCTTTAAATGTGTCAAAAATAACAGTTTAGCAGAGTTTCACCTGCTTTTAGTCATTTTTATAGTGTTTGGACTTCATATTTGCTTTATTTATTTAATCATTTGTATCATGTCTTCACACTTTTTAATCTTTATTATTAAAACAAAAAACATTTAAATTTAATTTCTTTAATTTTAACACAAAAAAGAATTTGTTTTTATTCGACCCAGTTTCAGATTTATTTTAAAATTATGTAATATAATGAAAAAATATGTTAAAGACTATGGATATGAACAGTTTTTTTTAAAAAACATTTAATTGGAGAGTTGTTAAAAAAAAAAAAAAAAACAGAAAAACACTCAAAGCGGCACTTACATCTCAGCACCTAATTATTCCAAACTTTTATTTTGAAGGCCTTAATGTCTGATGATGGAGGCTGTTTGACATTGCTTACATCTTAAAAAGGCAGTTTTCAGAAGCTTCCTCGCTCATGCATAATGCCGCTGTAGGCTGCACAGAGGCCTCCCACTCCACCCCTGGTCCATGTCTAATTCCTGAAGCGCTCTAAGGTGTTAGTCTGCTTCCAGCTGCTGGAAATCTGCAGCCTGTTCTTTAGACTTGATCTGTATCATCTCCACTGTTCCTCAGTTTCTTAGCCAAAAAAGTTGATTTTAGGAAATTTTTTACAATTACAACAATTAGATTTTGCTGTTTAAATATATTTTATTTTTATCTATTTTTGGAGCCGAACTGATGTACAAGCTTTTTTTCCCCCTTTAATCTCCTTAGATTTGAGAGGAGGAAACATGATGGGGGGGGGTTTGATTTATAAAAAAAAATAAAACAAACTTGCCTTCTATAAGCACAGACTCAAGGAAACCCCAGTTATTTTTTTGGGTCCAGACCAAAAACCGACAATAGTTGGAGATAAATCACGACTCTGCCAGCCTCTGCGTCTGCAGCCCAAACCTCGCAGGGCCGAGTCTGTACTGGGTCACCCCATTCAGGCTCGCCGCACGCTCTCAAGGTGCTTTCACACTTCCTGTGTTGTGTAGCCTCAGTCTGTTTTTGGTTTGAATTTTACTAAAAAGACGCCTCGAAACAGGACGGCTAAAGAGTCCAAAAGCCCGGCCCGCTGCCGCCTCTGATGCCGTTTATTTCCCTTCAATCTGAGATGACGGAGACTAGAAAGGAGGCTGCAAATACTGGGAGATTCACGATCGGTTCCTGAATATTAGAGTTTGAGTATTTGGTACATCCCAGATCGCTAGTTTGCAATCTTTACGAATATAGTAGAGTATAATACAAAAACCCTACAGACAATGTTACAATTGTTCTAAAATAATAAAATATTAACAATAATGTTGAATTTTTAGTATATATTAATGTCACTACTACGTTAATAAACCTTCAAAGTAAAGTGCCGGTGAAGGTTGTCACTTTCAAAATAAAACTATCTCGTTGGGGGGCAAAAAAAATTAAACTGAAGTTCAGTTTATTGATTATTTATTCTGAAAAAATGATTTTGTTTTAAATATAGCGGACAATTTGAATGAAAACTGGAGGATGGAAAAACTGTGAAGAACATTTTCAGGGTTTGTTTTAAATTTGATCCAAAGCAACATTCACGTTTGTTTTGGTTTCCTGCTGAAGTTAACCAGGAAGTTGACAGAAAACCTTTGGAGTGACATTCTTTAAAGTGTTTAAATGTTCGTGTTGTTTTTTATCTGTTATGTTTTGTATATTTTCCTAACATGATTAAATATTTTTTAAAGTTAGCTGACTAATAATTGCAAGCACTTCGTTTTAATGATCTAACCTTTAATATAAATAACGTTTTGACTAAAAGAAATTAATCTTTTGACTCTGTAGCGTTAAAAAAAGTGCCTGTTTTTTATGCAGATTGGGTTATGAATCCACATGGAGCATGCACACTTGGGTCTGGGTTATTAAAGCATGTTTCATTTATTTATGAGTCACTTATGGGGTAATAAAAGAAATAAAATAAAAGCCAAATAAAAAGACGCGCATGGCAGCCACTCCAACGTAGTATATTCAATAAAAACAATTTAATCTGTAAATCGTTTGTCTCGAAAGGCCGCCGAGTCCCAATCTCAGGGCGTTATATAACTGAAGTAAACAAAATGTTAATTCCAAGACTAAATACAGTTCTTTAAAGTCCAGATTATGTCAGTAAATCCCAAAAAAGATCAATTTTAGGTAAATTCTCCCAAACTGATCAATTGAGCGACTCGGGAGACAAAAAAGTGAATCGAATAGGTATTAAGGAACCATTTATAATGTCAAGGATCATTTTCTTTGAATTATTTTTGAATACATTGATGAATTCTCTTAAATATTTTTGTCTTTTTTCCAGTTTTTTATTGTTTTGTTGTTTCATTTGCTTGAAACAAATCAATCAATCATAGGTGATAATTTTCTTGTGTGAGGTAAATGCTCATAAATCTAAAGTTTTTTTTATCTTTACTGAGCAAAATATGAATCTATTGCTGTATGGAAAGTGAAAAGAAAACAACAGTCATCTAAAAACCAAGGGGAGAGAAGATGAACCTTTGAAAACCACAAAATAGTACAAAAAAACAGTATTTGACCCAGTAATAAAAGGAAAAACGGTGAGAAATACTGACATTTCTAATGCACATCTTGCATCTTTTGCTTCTTTCCATGTATCCCTGTTTAGATTGACGCTGGATGTGAATCTCTTTTGCATAAAAATGCGATCATTTGCAGGAATCCAGTGAGTGCAGAATCACGGGTAAAAACATTCTGTCCAAACGATGCGAGTTTCGATTCCTCTCTGCGCCACAGACATCACACAGTGATGTCTTTGAAGAGGCTCAACAGCTCACCAGGCACTAATTTATTCTCTAGTTTCCAGGAAATGTGTGTGTCATGACGCACATGTCTAACATGTGCCCCCCCCCACCCACCCACCCACCCCTGCTCTCATGTCTGTGGATGAAGACATCAGAGCTGCGATGAGCGCTGCAGCTGTCATGAATGGAAACGCACGCCCACATGCAGACATGCAGCAGGCGTGCAGAACCCGCGTCCCGCGTTCTAAGACAACGGATTGATCCGGACTACAGGTTGTCTGACAAAATACAACGATTTAACTGAATAAAATTGGCAAGCGCTCCATTTTTATGACCTAACCTTAAATATAAATAACATTTTGACTCCGAAGGCTTAAAAAATTGCCTGTTTTTGATGCAGATTGGGTTATGAATCCACATGGAGCATGCACACTTGGGTCTGGCATGTTAAAGCATATTTGATTTATTTATGAGTCACTTGTGGGGTAATAAATGAAATAAAATAAAAGCCCAAAATGTAAAAAAAACAAATTAAAATTCAATAACACTTGATAAATATTTTTTGAACAACCAAATACTTTATTTTAACAACTAAGAAAAGCTTGAAAAATATCAGACAAAAAAATCTTAAGGTAAGAGAGACTCGGATGAAAGACTTTAAATGGAGAAACTTTGAGGTAATATCTGACTAAATATTTCTGCTCTTCTAAACCTCCATATATATGGGAGCAGAAAGCATCTCCGTCTTTAAACTTTCTTTCCTCAATTTTTTTCCAATTGCGACACACGGTTGGTGAAAAGTGAACATCTGACTGTACATGTGAAGCCAACAAATCCTCGATTTTGTTTCTAAAGGAAGCAGTTTTTGTATAGTTTTGCCGGTTTTGTGGATCTGCAGCTTCTGAAATGGATTTTTCAGAAACAAAACAAAAAAATAGAAACTTTACATTTCTCCAATGAATAATAATCATAGATTACACATTTGTGCAAAGAATCACCGAAGAAGAAACGTCTTTTGTGGAAACATTATCTGATAATGTTTAGGCTGGTTTACCGCCGCGGATGCTGCATTGGGCTCAGAGGGAAGTCCCAAATATTGGCGTTTCCAACACCCAACATTTTGTTTTCGTGCTTCATTGTCTATTACCGTCAATTAGGGTGCTGGAGGTGGGAAAGGGGTGGGGGGTTGTGTGTAGGTCTGGGTAGGGGGCTGTATTTTCATTTTCGTGCTCGTTTTAATATTATTTTTTTAGTTTCGTCTTAATGTGAAGCACTTTGTGTTATGGATTGATGGGAAAAGGGCTATAAATGAAGTTCGATTTGATTTAAAAGGTGAGGCCAGACAGTTCATCAAACCCCCACTAGGGGCGTATTCATGTCTATCCCTATTTACTCTAATGCAAAATGGCCTAAAATAACAATAATACATAATTGCAGTCCAAATTTTTTAACGTCTCTTAAGTAAAATTTTCTTGAAAATGTAAATAGAATGAGAACGTGGCTTTTCGCAAGTAGGATGGACTTAGTGGGCGTGTCAAAAAAAAGCCCAAATTTACGACTACATATCCTGTCAAGATGGCGGCAACATAAAGCAGAAATACTGAGCTCAAACTGAGCATTTCTGAGATCTCAAGAATTCCATTTTTTCTTCCATTATTGTTTTACGCGACCCCAGTTAACAAAGGTCACAGGTCAAAGGGGACAGAAGAGGTTCAAAGATCCAGCATGTGCATTCACACTGAATGCCATTTGTGCATCAAATTTGTGCCCGCCGCCTCCGTTTGCTGCTCGACACAACTCCAAAAATGTCATCATAAACCTAAACATTTCCATAAATGGTAAAATGGTAAATGGTGTATACTTATATTGCGCTTTTCTACCTTCTTCAAGGCCCAAAGCGCTTTACAGTCACAGTCTCAATCACCCAGTCACACACACATTCACACACTGGTGGCGAACCTGAAATCTTACGATCATGGGTCGACCGCCCTACCGCTGCACCACGGCCACCCGATATAAGTGTGGGAGGAGCTACGGCCAAAATCTCCTTCCAGTCCCAGTCAACTCAGGTGTGCCTCAAGGCTCAGTCCACAGCCCTCCCTATTTTATCATCTACCTTCAGGAAATCAAAATATACAATTTCATTGCTACGCTGACGACATCCAACTCCACGTGGCAACTCGCCCCAACTCCATTCTCACTCTTGCTTTCGTGACAGCCTGTCTTTCTGAACTCAGATCCTGGTTTTCGTAATAGATAGACGGATGGACGGACGGACTGAACTTTGAAAGTGGAAGCTGTGTGAATCCCATTAGGAGCCCAAATTAACCATAAATGGAAAATCTGGTCTTCAAAACCATTATTTTAACTGCCACAACAAAAGAGCTAGCGTTTTTTCATTTGTTTTGAACAATTCTTACTTTACCCAAATGTGTATTTTATTTTTGTGTATTTCTGAGGCGGAACCTTTTGTTTAGGACCGTGTTGCGTGGAGAAAGTTTTTTCAGTTGTAGCACCATCAGAGTTCCATACAGCAGGCAGTAAGTCCAAATGATGACGCCGTTTTACCGGTATTTTTGTCATTTTTTTTTTTTTTTGTCTGCTCCCAATTCCCAACAATTTGAATAAAGAAATACTCTTAATTTTCTGAATATATCTGTCCTCCATCATCAGAAAAGGGCCAGAAGAACCTGCTAAAAACACCACGTTCATCCGAGCGGGTCTTTAAGTGTTGCAATTGCAAGGAATTGAAGGATTGTTGTTTCTCCTTTAAGAATTTCTTTCCTGAAGCAATTTAAAACAAATCATCTTTTCTTTTTAATTTGCTTAATTTGAATGCTCATTTACAAAGACATTCTTCCCAATAAACCCCAATTGTTTGAAAGCTAAGTGGACTTGTATAGATTTTCTATTGACTTTGTGTGTTTTTGATGAATCAGTTTTCAAACAGTCGCGTCATTTTATCCAGCAAGGCTTCTTCCTTTTTAGTAAAGATGATTACATCTGATATCTGGCCAGGCTTTGATGAGTGTAAATGTGTTTATTCAGAATGCCAAAGCAAACCTGCTTCCCTACGAGGAGACGAACAATTTGGGGCTTTAATATGTTTCCATGACACTGGACGGAAAGAGGAAGCGAGGGAGAAGCGCCGTTTTTTTTGTTTAAATGAACCAATAATAGCAAGAAGATGAAGGGTATCGCCTCGAACCCCGTCACCCACTCACCCATCTCCATGTCTAATAACCGGTTAGCACAGTCCTAACGTGAAAAACCGTTCGATCTCATGGCCTTACCGCTGAACCCGAGCATCAGTCATGATCAGAGTACCGTGCAGCTCTTGATTGCAACACATCAGACAAAGTAAGGTTTTAAAAAAAGGCGATCAAAGACGAATTAGATGTCAGAAAATGATGCGATGGGATGAAAAGTGTCCTTCCTCTGTCGCCATGCGCAGTGACTTTGCTCAAAATCCTTCATTTCCTCTTTCACCTCCCAGATGACATCGTCAACCCGACAACCCTGACAACCCCCCCCTGCGCCCCGCAGACCAATATGTAGCTGGTGCACACCCTCCTCGCCAAGACGCCCTCTCCTCACTTTCGGGTTGATTCGCACATGAAGTCCCAAACTCATCAGCACTTCTTTATTTTTTTTCCACTTTCCCCAGCATGCTTCATAATTATCACATAGCAGCTCATTGCACACTGGGCCATCTGTCAGCAGAACATGCACAAACACGGCTCGTGCACACGTGCAGGCAACCGCACGCCGCCAGATGCTGGGATCTGGAATTAAGAAAACCTGCAAACAAGAACCAAGTCTGCAGCAGGTCATTAGAAACTTTGAATAACGAGATAAAGAGTTTAAATTTGATCCAACAAAGAGTGCATTAAAAAGTTTTGCATTTAAAAGCTAAAAATTTGGAGAGACCTACTGACATTTTTGATTTTGTAAAAATAACATAAAAATATTTAAAAAACAAATAGTACAATAATTCTCAATGTATTCTCACAGTATTTTTCTGTAAATACCTATTTCCCCCCAATAAATTGGCTCTAATCTGATCAGTTTTAATCTATGATTATCAATTCTTTTATCTAACATCTTTTGAAGATATGAAAATTTAAACCTTCAGTATTGAAGTGATTTATTTATATCTCAAAAAACTAACTGAAGGCAAATGTTTGCCTAGAAAGAACATGAAATTACTCCAACTGATGAACTTGATTCATAAATATTAATGTCTTGATTAATGTCTTTAATTTATCATTTATTTTATGAGTCAGCAGAAAATGATCGATTGAAATCTAATTCAATGGATGACATTCATCTTTGATCAGAAAATCAAAGTTCAGGAGCAAAAATAAAACATAATAAACCTTAAATCTACTTTCTCATGTTGGCCAGGAGCTTGCTGACAAAATGACAAAAACGGCGTGAACATGAAAGTACTGTGTTAGGGGAATATTACTGTAGTACCAGGTTCTCCCTACAGCTGGGCCCTTCTGCCTTACTTTGAAAAGAGAAGCATCACTGGCACTTGCCAGTTTTATTATTTAATTTGTAATTTAAATGCATTATTCTGCATTTTGGAGCCATAACTACCTTCCCTGAAGTGTATTTTTACTATACGAGATTCATAAAATTATTTCAGACGTCGCAAATATTCACACTCCAACTTTCAGGAACAGCCAGGAATATCTGAGTATTCGGATACTCGTTACAGCTACAACTATGCCTGTATAAAAAAATAAATAAAAAAGAAAACACTCTTGAGCTTTTAGGTCCCACTTTTAGTCTTTGATTTTTAGTTCGGAGTGAGTCATTCTGATTATTTTGTTCCCTAACTGTTTCACTTGTTTGTCCTTCTATTTATTGTTATTATGTAATTTTGCTAATTGAGCTGGACTTTCAATGCATCAACAATTGTAGAATACAATTTTTTTCTTTTCTTTTTTGGTGCACTATTATAAAAAATCTGTTTGTAAAATGAGCTGCAGAAATAAAATGCACTAGTTTGATTACATACTACGCAGAACTTTGGAACCAGAGCAGCAGATATTTAGCACATTTCCATTTGCACTAAAATTTTGCAGATATTTTTCAACGTAGCTCTGAATGAAGAAACAGCTTTAAACGTTACTTTAATAATTTAAATTTCCTGCAGTGAACCAGAGTTCTCATGCAGATGTGCTTGCAGTGTCCACAAAGCTGGAATAGTTTCACCCAAAGATACAGAATATAGGTAAAAGACAGACATTGAGTCACTGAATGGCCAGTTAGAAAAGGCTCCACTTCATTGTGGGAGGGGCCAAACCAAAAACCACCAATCACAACAGTAAAATAAACTAAAACGATTAGTTTGGATTTTTGGATTAAGAACTTATTGCTGGTACAAAGCTGTGTATGGATAATCTCTGATAACTTTAAAAGAAAGTATATTATGGCTTCTAGAAAAAGAAAAGTTGGGAAATCTGAAAAATAATGTACAAAAATGAATCAAATAAAGTATTTTTTGTTAATTAAAATCTCAATCTTTTAAATCAAAGTAATGTTCCTTACTGTCACGGACACTACAACCATTTTACGCACTTTCCACGTATGAAATTCCCGTCTTTCGCGACCCATGTGTGAAAAACATCACTCATAAGTGTGTCTTGCGTTCATCATTCGTCGATTTCCGTCGAGGTTTTCGGCCCGACTGGTATTCTTACGTGAATTCGACTTTAAGCTGTTCGAAATTCTTGGTCAGTTGAGAATCATGCAGTTTACACGCATTTTACGTAGTCTGTTCGCAATTATTACCTAAATCTTACACAATTGTGCGTGCTTGTTGTGAGATGCATATGCAAAATTTGTGGCTTTCCACGACCGTTCCACGTATGTCAAACCCAAAACATTTAAGTCACGCGTCGGGGATATCAAAACGTGCTTCCTGTTGAACTTTTTCTCTAAAGGGGGGAATATGTCCAACATTCAGTCTGTCTCCTAACTGGCATAGACGGCTGACAGGCGCTCCATGTTTCTCTGAAGTTAAAAGCAGTGGAGTCTGATGTATATCGACATCCTGTCATCTCCACCTTAACTAGTTATGGGGGGGGGGGGGGGGGGTGGCTGCCAACAAGAGGAGAACCGGAATGGATTCCTGCAGAACCTGGAATGATAAACACCCGGAATGCTACTCTTTCCTGGCAGGACGTTTGCCGATTTTACACCCCCAGACATCCGGATCATTTAGACTCCCTGTTTATAATTTAGACATTTGTTATCATGGAGCTGCTTGGAAACGAGTCCCAACGCTGGAACAGGATCAAACGTCCTCGGTTTCGCTCTGTGGAGCTTTGGAGGGGACTTCGACTGTAAGGGGGGAGGAGGAGGAGGACTCCCCCTCTTCAATTATTTACAGGAAGTCCTCATGCATCTGTGACTTTCAGTGACAGGCTGAGAAAGCCCAGCAGAGCAGTACAGAGCTCTGTTCTTCCTCTTCATAGTCCTTTCTCTTCCACTTACCCCCCCCCCCTGTCAGCAACCTTTTTTCTTCTTCATTTCCTGCTCTAAAACTTTTCCCAACTCCCCCGTCTCCCCCACATCCTTTCTTCCGGGCTACTTTCTCCCATATTTTTTTTTTTCCTTTTATCGCCACTTTCCTATTTTTCTTAATTTTTTAAATTTCCACTTCTATCTCCAAGTTGATTGTTTCCTCTTCCATTTTCCATTTTCCTCTCCTCTCATCCCCACTGCCCCTCATCCCCCTCTTGTCATCTCTGCTCGACAAAAGGTAACGGAGGGGTGAGGAGAGGGGCGGAGGACGTCAAAGGAAAGAGACGTCAACCGAAGAGTGTGAACTCTTTCTGAAGAGTCGGCGAGGAAATAATTTATATTCTGCTCGAACATCTCGCTTGTCTTCTTCCTCACCCCCCCCCCCATCCTCCGCTCCACTTTCTCTTCCTTTTTGGCCAAATCATGTCTTTCAGACACCAACAAATAACTCAACACTAGAATATATTAAAGATTGCAACAAAAAAATAAAACAAATAAAAAAAAACAACTTTACATTTTAGAAAACAAACCAAATTGCAGGAAAACCAAACGGAATAGAAACATTTCAGAAAACAAAAGTGATTATTGTGTTTAAAGACAAAACACAATGAATAAAATCTGGAAAGGAATGTGCAATGTCCACAAAGCTGGAATAGTTTTACCTTAAACTACAGAACACATTTGAACCCTCGTTTTGTTTTGCCTGTTTAGTCATTCGTAGAGTCTGTTTCTGTGCTGGAAATATTAAGTAAGTCCCAGCTAACCTTCATTACAGGATCAGAAGTCAGAAACTCCATCTGCCGCTTTGGTTATCAGCAGGAACAGTCTCCAGGGTTCTAACTGCTCATCCTGGATGCCGCACATCTGACTCTCATTTATTCTCATTTATTAAATCAACCACTGCACTGAGCCTCACTCAGTGTGAAGTATTGTTTGTCCCACTTTGCCCTCATTAGCGTTACATCTGGACCTGATCTTCTGTCTCCTGACCCTGTTTCTGACTCTGTTTGCCTGCCCCGCCTCTCGCCTGGATCCTGACCATCCTGTCTCTCCTCTGATGCTCTCATGCCTGTTATCGACTCCTGCCTGCCTGCCTGATCCTGATTTAGCTTTGTGGACTTTCAGCTGAGCTAATAAATTTGTTTTACTTTTGCACTGAATAATTAGTTAGTGCAGGGGTGGACCTAAAGGGGGGCTGCTGCCACCCCCAGCAAAAGGTTCTGTCCCCACATTTTTTGACAAATGTTGGGAGGAAAAAGTGCCAATAGAGGCTCTTTCCAGCATTATTAATAGCACCTCAGCTAAAAGAACAGCTGTTTTTTAAACAATAATTTTAACAATTCTAAAAAAAAAAATTGAAACATGTTGCTGTAATTTGTACTTCAGGGCCACCGTACATCCATGTTCTTCCTTCCATCTTATGTTAATGATTTCTCCCACTTTGCTTTGTTTTTTTTAGAAATTTCTATTGACAAAAACTTATTATTTTTAATTTAATTTACAAACCTCTAAATGTTTTCCAAACCATCCTCTACTTATTTGAAATCCCCAAAAATGAAACTCCTCCCTAAAAATTCCTGGATTTCTTTTTTTTTTTTTAATCATTTGGAGTGAATACATTTTTCATTCATATCTCTGTCAGATCTTTTGCAATTAAGGCTGCTTCCACTGACTCTTCTCCAAGTGTGCCATCCTTCAGAGAGAACACGAGTCTCTTCAGTGGAGCTCGGTCCAGGCTGATTAAGTCATCTGCCAGATAAGTCTATCCCAAATATGCCGTCATTTATCCTGGCTTTTTCCTCCCTCAGCCATTCAAGAAAATCTCAGTGCAATCAATTTCATAAATCAATCAAACAAAAAACACATTTTTCTCTCAATTCTTTGATCAAATAGTGACTTTTTTCTCCTCTTCGTCTTTATTATTTGATGTTTAGGTAGTTGCCTGCAAAAAAAGGTGAACAGGTCTGTTTAGATAGACACCTGGCTGAGCAACATGTGACGCTCAAGCGCCCCAGAAAGAGCGAGGAGACGAGGGAGAGGATGACGCACGGCGATGTTTTGACTCCCAGGCATCCGTGCAGAAGACCTTATGCTCTGTGAGATGCCGGCGTGTGATTCGGAGTGCTCACCGAGGTGTACAGGTGGCCCTCGCCGTTCATTGCAATGTAGAGGCCGGTCTTCACAGATTGGATGGCCACGACTCTCAGACCGACAGGAATTAAGTTAAAAAGAGCTGAAACGAGACAAAAGGAGTTCATTTTCCTTCACGCTCTGAGGACTAAAATGCCACCATTTATCTTCCTAATTGATAGCATGAAATTTGTTTCATTCTAATCAAATGGATGAACAGATTCCTACTAAATAAGCTGAAATGTTCACCTTTTCTCAAATGGCAGACGTAAAAAATTACAGAAACAAAGCAAAAGTTAAAGATCTTTTTTTCAGCTTGTGACATTTGAAAATCGGCCCCCTCGTGTCTGTTTTTTTTTTTGTTTTCCCCCCCCAAAGAAGCAGTCCGTGCGTGAGCCCCGCCGGGTCAGGACCAAAGACCGCTGACGCTTCGGCAGAAGACAGCCCGTAGCCTCAGGCAGACGCTTTGAAAAGAACACCGCTGTCACTTTTCTGTTTGTTCACAACAACAACAAAACAACTTATTTCACTCCACATTGGCTTCTTTTCTTTATTTTTTTTTATTGATTTGACAACTTGTGTGTGAAATACAGAACTAACGTTTGAGTTTCTCTGATCCTGGATGGTAAAACATTGCAAAGCTTTTCTTTTATGTATAAATTTCTGTCAATAGTTTTTATCTCAAAAACTTCTAAAACAAATGCATGTTAAAAATCCCACAAAAATATGATTTATTACCTTTTTTTTAGAACATATTCATTCCTGTTTATGATTTTTTTTAAATTCCTTGAATTTACAAATTTCTATGCTTTGTTCCTACTATCTTATTAGTAAGATAGCCATTACTCATTAGTCATTAGATAGTCATAAGTCATTACTTTTTCATAATCCTATAACATTTTATCCAAAACAAAAAATAAAACATTTTATTAAATTTAGAAAATTCTGAGGAAAAATTCAGAATGTGACAGCAATAACTAATTTCTATTAGATTTGATTAGTTTATCACCTTTATAACATAAGAAGTTAGCATATTTTCTTTAATTTTGGGGGGATAAAGGACAAACCAGCTCTGTCAAAAGCACTAAACTGTTATTCATTGCAAGATTTTGATCAATAAAGCGGATAATCAAACAAAATGTTATTTTTTTCATGCTTTTCCTCACAGTTGAGCTACTTGTTGCCTCACCTGCACTGGAATTGATATTCTTGTAGCGTTACACACAAGAATTTGCTCAAACCATAAATACCATTTGATGATTTTATACTTAAAATCATTTCTAATGCAAAACTGTAAATTTCACCAAGTATTTTTGTGTATTTTCTACCCCATTTAATCGGGTTTTTGTACGTGGTTCAAGACAAAATGACTTGATCCATAGAACGGTGGATTTTTGATTGGAAGGTTGCAGGTTTGGTTTCCACATTTCTTGTGTTGAAGTACCCTTAAGCAAAAGAAATAAGAGAAAATATGATCTAAGTAAATACATTTATTAATATTTTCCTTTTTTTGACCATTCGTTTATCATATTTCAACTAAAAATGTCATACAGGATGAATATTTTTTAAACCATTTTTACTTCAGTACAAGTTTAGTAAATAAGTCATTACGAGTAGAATTTAATCAGCTATACTTTAAAGAACATAGTTTTTGTTTTGTGTAGCTGCAACATATTTAAATAAGGGCAAAAAAAAAAACATATTGTTGGTTGGTTGTGTTAGGTTTTCTTGTGTTCGTAACTCCATTTCTCATAAACTTCTACAGGAAAAGATGTCATTTGCTCCACGCCAAGGCAAAAAATTAAGTAAATTAGTAAAACAAAAAGAGGATACAGTGATGTTAAGGAGCGGAAACATCTGTAAAAACACTTGCCATAGCAGAGAAGGACAAGAAAAGCACAAAAAGATGACACTAAATAGGGGATAAAAATGGCTTTGTCTCCGTCTGAGCCACACTGGATTCAGACGTTTCAAATTGTTTTTGTGGGGAACAAAAAAGTTAATTCATAATGAGGATTATTCGCTCTGCGTTCATAGTGTTTCTTTTTTTTTTACTCTTTGAGGGCCTAATGTAGCTGCTACACACTGTGAATCCCTCGTGTCAACTCACTGGAGTTGGTGCTGTCGTCTTTGGTCCCATCCAGGCTTCCATCCTGGCCCATCTGGAGATAGAAGCCCTGCCTGCAGAACAACCTGGTCACGATGCCCTTCAGCTGCGGTTCTAACAGAGACACAACAGGGAGGAGGAGGAGGAGTTAAGGACGCTCTCCAGCGTTTGAGCTAACCGTCACGGAGACGAGGGCGCCGTTTGCTCCCTCTGAAGCTCACGTCTTGGAGGGCACCTTTGCCCACAGAATACAATGTGGCCACATGTGACCTCCAGCATCCGCTGGGATTTCTTTTGGAGAGTCTAGTCAAGCACAACCAATCCATTACAGGATTCTTGGACTAATCCGTTCTTTGTGGTCAACGTTCCACTTGAATAATACCGATAAATTATTTCCTAAAGTCTTGATGATGGAAGTGCAGCCTTGAATTGGCTGTAAATCAACCTTCCTCTCCTCTTCAGAACAAAATATATTGATATAAAGCAAGCTTTATGAAAAAAAAAACAAATAAATATATGGGTAAATATACGTAAATGTTTCTGTGAAACTGACTTTAAAGGTTACGTTGTCTGAAAAACGTTGTAAAGGTTGATCAATTTATGGTAGCATTAGAAAGGTGCATTAGAGGGTTGAGTAGCAGTCATTTCCATTGTTTATCTGTGTGATCATTTGAATATATATTTGATTGAACAGCATTAGTAGAACTTTTTTTTTTATCCCCTTGATGCCGATTGACAAAAAATATGCATTAAACCACTTCAAATAAATGTCTTAACTTCATTTGACAGAAAAAAACATGAATATAAATTATTAGAAAACATTTTACTCTTTTTAATTTGTTTAATTAAACAGATCTAGTGACTGCGTCTGTAAAAAGCTATTTTCCATCTGTTGATCAGTTATAAATAAAAAAAATTGCCTACTTTTGCTAAAATGTTGAGGTGGGCGGAGTAAACTCCAGTCTGTCAGTTTGGCCAACCCACTTTCAGTTTATTTTTTACCCCTTTAAAGTCCGACGGGTGATGTGAATCTGCTGGTTAACGTAACTGATGTAAACCGGGCGGCGGCGTCCAAACTGTTTGCAAAGAGGGCCGAATTTGGTGAGCGGGAAACGGGAGAGGGCCAACCATCTATGGGGGACTCTGGTTTCCTCCCACAGTCTGAAAACATGCTTGAATGGGTGAACTGGTGACTCTAAACTGTCCCTTTAGGTGTTGTTGTGTGTGTGTGTGTGTGTGTTTGCGTGTGTGTGTGTGTGTGTGTGTGTGTGTGTGTGTGCACGAGTGCGTGATCGTGGCCCTGTCCTGGGTGTACCCTGCCTTGCCCAACCACGGCCAGGTTAGGCTCCGGCAGCTCTGTGACGCCATCCGGGATCAAATGCATAAAATGAATGAAGTTTAATGAACTATTCTATTGCATGCCATACTTTTTATTTATTCACATAGAACAAATACTTCTAAATAGGTTTTTACCATCAAATCTCCGTTGTAGATGGCGTGTTTCGTCTAATTGTCACCACTATCAAGAAATTATACAGGCAGTTTTTTTCTTATAAATATAATTGATATTATGAAAGCAGCGGTAGAGATGTCAAAGGGTCTATATCAGGGTTCACCAACCTTTTTGAGACCGAGGGCTATTTCATGGGCACCAAGTGGTATGAAGGGCGCCACTAAAAACCTCCTAGCCCCCCCCCAAAGAAAACAACACAATTTGAGGAATTCAAAGATATGTAAGGATATAAGGATGCAAAGATAGACGTCCATATTGTTCATTTAAGAGGAAAGCGTTTAGCCGATCACCGCTGGCTCCACAGAGAAAGTGTATGTGAGCTGGCAGCGGAAACTCTTCCTGGAAGGGGCTGTTCCCCACTTTGTGACATCACAATGTCAGAACCCGCTTGTTTTTGTGGGTTGGGAGGGGCCGGTGCTCAGAGAGCAGGTTTTTAGAGGAATATTCAGAAATGGGTGAACGGATCAAAATACCACTTCGGGGTTGATCATAATGAGGAAATGACATTATAATAAACTTAACAGCTCAAAAAGTTGATTATGCATGACATAGGCTATTTAAAGTGGCATTTGGCACACGGGCCAGACTTTACTGATGTGAACTGTTGGAAGAGTTGTGGTAATTCAAAGACCAGCTGGTGTTAAAAGTGTCAGTGAAATCATTTTAATGTCCATATAAGTAGCGCTTTCCTACCAAAAATGGCCCATTTACTGCTTCTCGATCCAACCAAACACTAAATTAATGGAGCGTGCGACTTGTAAGACGATTAAACCACTGCCCTCTGGAAAAATTGGGGTTAAAAAAAGGGAATGTTATGACTAACTTTGAGAAAATGGCAGCTTAAAGACCAAAAACTGAACCCACTGGGGGTTTTTTTATACTAAATGGTGAGCCCAGCATCCCCATGAACATCTCATCCGGGTCCTTTATAATTTTCTATAGCTGATGCGTGGCTGCAGTGTACATAAATACCAATTAAACTCACAGATGTTGTGGTTTTAAAGCATTTGTTAGAACTGAACTCCAGATGTTTGCACCATTACAGATCTAATGTTCTTTTTCAACGCAGGGTTTCATTTTTAATCACCTAACAATGCGCTTTGGGCCATTTCATGATACTGCAATTAAACCAGGGTTTCCATTTGCCTGTCGCTGTTCAGATCTCAGCAGAATTAAAAAGGATTGACACCTCTGCAAAGCTCCAATCGATGATTACTCAGATGGATCCTTGCAACCCCGCCCGATGCCCCTGCTCCAGCGAGGGCGGGAATCCCCTTTTGAGTTTTTATGCGAGACTGAGAGGGATTCTATGAAGGTGTACCCTAATGCGGAGAGACGGAAGCAAAAAAAGAAAAAGAAAAGACTGACCCAGTTTTCCAGACTGTGATTGCATGTGAGGGAGACAGAGGCAGGAGTCAGGGGTGTTTTCCATCTGTGTGAAGGATCCATCTTGTGCGGCGGAGAAGAGTCACCCTTAAACCGCAAAAAGTCTCACTGCACAAAGCGATTATTAAAAAAAAATAAAAAACTTCATTTGCTTTATTTGTTTAATGGTAGCACCACGGCAATCACATGTCAGAAGGTTCAATTTTGTGATGCATCCACATCTCGTTTAGAAAATCGAACTGTCACAACCATAATATATGGGTGTATTTTAAACTCTTTCCTAATCAGTAGAGATTAACCGGTTCAGTTTTAGCAGCTTTCAACAGAACGCAGTCGAGACTCGGCTGACGGGGAATCTTCAAGGTTGTACAACAGATTACAATGTTTTATCCCATTTTTAGCTCAGTTTACCTTAGAAAAAAGCAAAAAGACTTCCTGCATTGCTGTTAATTTAATTAAAGAAGAAAACAAATTCAGTAAAGAGGTTTTATGATTTCCCGAATCTCCACGTTTTTTTAATAGAAATATTTTACTTTTTAACCAAAAAAATAATCCTTAATTGGACACTTTATTGGAAAAAAAAGCCAAAATGTTATAGTTGAAACTAAAAATGGTCTAACTGCTACATTTATTGACATATATAAACATTTAATGAAGCCTTTCCCGTTAATGCATTATGCATTTATTCCAAAATTATTTGGAGTGCAGGCGTTTGCCCCTTTGGTGTCGTCCAGCTAAACATAAAGTTCGAATGAACTAACAGGACTTCCATAAATTCTGTCTTTATTTGCTTTGCTCCACCCTCGTATTTTTCTGGCCGATGAGTGAAGAGATTTTTAGCCATGTGGTTCGAATCAGGAAAAGGCCGCTTGGCCAAACAACCGAGGTTCAGAGCTCGATCCAGACCAGATTTAGCGGACTGGGTCCGGAACAAACGGTTTTGCCAGTCTGAATAAAACGTGTGGTCACGTTTAATTTGAGACCTTTTGAGACCTGTTGAGGATCCACAGCCACCCCCGCTGAGGTATCGTTTCTATGGCAACCACTCTCACCAATCAGTAGTGAGCTTTTTGGAAGGCCACACCCTTACACCCACTTGAAAGTGGACTCGGTAGAGTCTATCAATCAAATGCATTGAAACTTGTGCAAGGGGCCCAGCAGGCTCCACCCACTTTTTTTGATTGGTCAGTTGACTACTACCAAAAAAAAAAAAAGGAATTGAACTTAAATAACTTGAACTACAGAAAAAAAAACATGAAAAAATGAGGATTGTAAAGAAAATGTAAAAAAAAAAGGTATCAGAGCAAGAATGTTTATACTGACCAATAGAACGACAATCAGCTGTTATTTCTCTATAAGTCTATGAGGTTTTGGCTTCCTGGAACCAGCGGGTACTTCCTGTTTGGGACACCAGGAGGGAGGAGTCTCCAAGTCCAGTTTTCAGTGAGTTTTCATGACACATAGGCACAAAACTTTATCAAATTCCTCGAAATTCTTCGAAAAACACAATTTAGGAATAACACTGTTTCTATAAAATGATAATTATGCGAATAAACACAAACCAAATCACGCGATAAGTCATTCGAAAACATGGCAGTGGATGTGATCAATACTTTGATTTACAGCAGATACATTCAGATTTCTGCCTCGGCACTAGCGCTCGTCATCTATCAAAGGAGACGTCGGCGTCTTCTTCTGGCCATGGAGCGTTGAGCTCCTTACACGTGGGAGGGGCTACGGATGAAGCCATTTTGGGACATGGTGATTTAACAGAGGAGCTGTGGATCCAACGATTCCACATGATGAGCTGTGTGATGCTGTGAGACCTCTGGTGGCGCCCAAGGCAGCCAGTGGTGGCATCCGGTTGTTGGTCACGTGATGCATTTTATTCGCA
This sequence comes from Oryzias latipes, assembly GCF_053564925.1. NCBI lineage: Eukaryota > Metazoa > Chordata > Actinopteri > Beloniformes > Adrianichthyidae > Oryzias > Oryzias latipes. The sequence goes on from NC_136238.1 coordinate 6,444,503, forward strand.
AAGGGCTTCCATTGCAGTTTTGCCAAACATATCAATGTCAATACGCCTCAAAAATCACCCGCTTATACCGCAAAGAAATTTTGTTATGATAAATGTGCTTTTTTTTTTGCGTTTCCATCAGGCGAATTTATCACCGCAGATGTGCTTGGAAACAACCAACTGGTTTAGCATTGATCTTCTCTAGATTGTCCTCATGAATGGTGTAGATGACTGTCTTCTGACATTGGTTCAGTCTTCAGCCGTAACTGACCCAGACTGAGACCATTGCAGGTGTTTGGCGTTAATTAGCTAATTAGCGTGTGACATCATCAGATTCCAACAATAACTTTCATCATTTTCACATTTCTTTGGAGACATTGATTGCTTTTTATTTCCTGTAAGCTATAATCACTTGATTTATTTCTTTTTTAAATAGACAATTGAAAAAATTTAAACGTTGACTTCACAAACTTTAAAACATTTTATTTTATTATTATTTTGATGAATTTGTAGCTTTTGGTTCACTGCCAGCACAAATGGCAAAGCAGGCAACTAACTTTTGTTGTTTTTTTGTGGCTGATTTAGTCTTTTCATTCATTTTTAGATTGAACTTTTAGAATTGAGCAATACCTTTAAAACCTTTAAACATTTACCATGTCTGGAAAAGGAATAAGACAAAAATATTTATTCCAGACTCATGAAATATCAAAGTTTCTTGAGTTTTTATAATCTAATATAAATGAATGAACAGGAAACATAATTAATGTCCCCTAAAGACGGAAATAAACAATACAAACTATTTGTTTTATGAATTAAATTAATTATAAAATGAAACTTGTGTCAATGTATAATTTTTTTTTAAAACAAAATGTCATTTTAAACTTTGACCCCCTTCTTCCTCTTTAAATATAAATCATATCAGGACAGAATGTGTCCTTTTAAAATCCCAATGTTCCTTCTGCTTGAATATTTATTGAAGGCCATTGCTGCATCCATCATTGATGTTGGCGCAACTTCTCGGCGTCGTGAACAGAATAATCTCCGATTCTCCGAGGGACCGTCGGCCGTTCCCGCCTTTTCATTCATAGTACCGGACTCCGGCCTTGGAGGTGTTTTTCCTGCGCTTCTCATGCAGGTGATGCTCCCACTCTTCCCAGTATCCTTATGTCTGTTACTAGGGAAATTCCCCTTCTCACGTCACCATAGCAACAGTCTCCATGATTCCAGACTGTTCCAGGGAAGGGTATTTCCCCATTTGCACACACACACGATGCAGCGTTTTCTGTGTAATTCCTTCTGATTCAGTCGACCGATCGCGCTGCAACATGCATTTGATGCGTCACTTTGTTAATTCGCTCCAGCCTGAGTCTGCATGTCGATGTAATGACGAGGAGGAAAAAAAGGTGTGTGAATGAAGAGTGAGGATCTTCTCCCGTCACACTGGAGCAGCATTTCACCAAACAAAAGCACCAAAGGATTCGTCTGCGGCTTCCCGGCGCCCTCGTTTCATCCTCGTTAGGATCGGCTTCAGCTCTGATTACAGAAACATACTGTACGGCGGCGCAGAGAGGACTTCTCTCCATCTGCGTTCAGGCTGATATGAAATTAGGATCTAATTTAGTAACATTTAGTTTGGCTTTTATGTTGTTTTTCTATCTAGAACATTTTATTCCTCAGAGGAAAACCCTCATCTCATAAGGCGATTGTGCATATTCAAATACATCGACACATTCTGCAGAAAGCAAATCTGCTAAGGAAGAAAAAAGGATCCACAGAGACATTCCTCCCGGGCCCCGGTGCGTCCGTCACACCAGTTAAAATGTGAAACAATATGACATTGGACATCTGATCCACGGAGAGCCATTTTACAGAGCGATTCCATTTTCTACCTGGGGTCAGGTTCAGACGGCGACATGGAGGCAGAGCGGCCCGAGGGTCTCTTACTTCACCTTTACCTCGGATTCTTGCTGGAAAAAGTGCAGCGGATCAGAGATCGGCGGAGAGGAGGAGTCCTGGCTGCATGTCCAAGCTAAATGCCAGGTCGCACTCATTGACGATGCTCTGAATAAAGAGCATTTTAGGAGAAAGTCACGTTCAGGATGATGCGTTTAAAGGCATCAAAGCAACAGAAATGTTTCTGTTTGTGTCTTTTGGGGTTTATTTCGAATCATTCACTTCAGATTAATTTTATACAAATTATAATAATAATAATAGCATCTGTCATTGAATACATTCATAGTAACCCCAGAAGTGTCACCGGCGACAACTACTCTGACATATTGCAACACGATCAATGTCAATCAGCTGATCCCTTATGCAAAAAAAGCGTCTTTTCATATCGAATCAACGTAAAGTGTTACATAACGGCGCAGAGCTGCTTTCAAATTCGCTGGAATCGCGGTAATAGCATAAATGACAGTAGTTGAAGGAATTTAAACACTAGGTGTTAAGCAAAGTTTTAAAAAAGAAGCTAAACGTGCTTTTCTTTCCATCAATAAAATGTCCTGCATGTGGTTGATCAGCTAGCATACATGTAGCAACTGCGTCAGACACTTAAGTTACAGACGTAAACGTTTGCATCGTCAGTATATTGTTAAACTCTTCGATTTTAAGATGATGATGATATTTTAAACGGAGTAAAATTTAAAACCCTAAACTCTAAAAGCTCTAGTCACTGAAGTTGGCTTGTCCGGCCTGTGGAGAGTCATAGAGGAGGGCGGCTGCCTCTTAAGGGAAGCCCGGGGTGTCTCATATGGCTCAAACGGTCACCTCGTGAAAATGGAACGTACCATTGTCGTGTGTGTGGTAAATGTATTGTTAAGTATTTGCAAGGATAATGGAAGTTGCACACAATTGTGACGTGCGGATAATGCTTTCATACGGTGTCCTTACGCCACACTCTAGTCCTTCACAAGGTGTTAGCAGTGGCTCCTTACTGACCGCGGACAAAAGGGTGTCCACACAAGCTACACTCTCATTCCCTTATTTCTTTATTTCTAACAGTAATGCTACGTTCACATCGGCCCCGTCAATGCACGGTCAAGCGACCACTTTCAAAGAAACGTCTATGTAAACATGTGTATAAGCCGGGGTTCCACAATCTAAGCAAGTTTTCAAAAAGCCCTCTTGAAAATGGCTAATTCTCACATTCTAGTTCAAATAAATGAATACATTAAAATCAACTTTCTGAGCTTTTAAGTGTATAATGTTCAAATATTTGGATCAATTCATGCATTTCAGAAAACCAAAGAAAAACAAATATTTTCATGTTAAAAAAAAACAATATGTGGATAAAATGGTGTGTAATTCAAATACTTTATTTTCTTTTAAGTCAAAAAAGACTCGTAGTTTACCAAAAATTGATTCTCTATACTACTTTAGTGCAAATTTGTTGTCTTGCGTGTAAGTTGGGTGATTTACAAGTTTTTAAAAAATTCTATAACTTTTTTTTGACAACTTTTTTACCCTCAGAAATCCTCCTGAAGATACGCTTCAGGGAAAACTCTAATTGGTGTTACTGCTAATGAGGAGGAGCATCAACTTGATTTCAAAGCTCCTCATAACTACAACTTCACCCCCGCAGATGTTAAGCAGAGGGGGCAAATGGGGTTGAGTTCTGTTCAGTTCTGCCTCAGAACCTAAACGACTCAGTTGATGGGCTTTTTACAGATGTGCTCATTTAGCTGAGATTACACTGAATTTGTGGAAGTTTTTCGGTGTCAGATTAACTGAACATTAATGAGCTTCCTTCCTATGAATTTGAGGGAAATGGTTCCTTTGTTATCATTTGTGTAACTCGTGTTTTTTGTGCGGTTCACAACGCAGCGATTTCGCAAATTAACTAACAGGACAGTTCACTACCTCAGGCTGCGAGAAGGATGTAATTTTAATGCTGTTAACATTATAATTGGCAATGAAAATAATAAAGTGGCACGTCCCCGCAGACTCACTCTGGATTCCTCCTGCCTACAAATCAGTCTGTGAATTTGGAGGATTGTGTAGGCATCATCCGAACTGACAGCTGTGGTATTTCATCCAGCGCTGTGACAATAAGGCAATTTACCTCGGAGCACGCGTGTCAGACATCAGACGGGCTCCGTTTGGGTTTTTACTCCACGTTCCATGTTCGTGGGAGAATATTTCTGTCTTTTTATGTAACGGGGTAGCAAAAAAAAGCCTAAAATGTCTTTAGAAGGGTTTCTATCAAAATTCATGATTTTGTTTGTATAATCAATTAGAGCGCAGTTTTCTTCACATGGGGTTCTTATGATGGATTAAAAATGTATTTTTTGTTGAAAATAAGATCCAATTTCAGGAAAATGCACAATTTGATTGCTAGGTTTTGTTTTTTTAGAAACAAGCGCAGTTGTGGCGTCGTGTCACCTGGTTTTTAGTCGAAGAACGAAGGCTTTCTGATCGGTTAGCTCCAGTTCTGTGAAGATCTCCTTCACAGAACCTCTGGAAGAGAGTGAGGGGATGCTGGCAAGTGGCTCTCACATAAACAGCACAGAGCGTGGACGCTGCCACACTTTTACCAGCAGTTCTCACAGCTGAGGGTGGAGAGCTGGAAGGAGCTGGTGAAGGAAAAAGGTGGAAAAAGAGGGGGGAATGGAGCTGGAAGGAAGGAGGAAAAACGTTGGAACTTGGGGAGGTTTGGGTGGAGAAGGAGAGCAAAAGAGGTAAGGACGCGAAGGTATGGAACGTCTGTTCTAAAAGAAGGAGAGAAAGGTGGGAAGAGGATTAGAATGGCAGGAAAAGGGAGGATGGAGGAGAAGAAAGTGGCACAAAAAAAGGATGGGGGAGGAACAAAATTTTAAAGGATCTTAAGCTAAATAGGGCATGAAGATGGGAGGAGGCCAGAAGACAGAGGAAGGTGAGGGAAGGAGGGAACAGCCTGCAAAAAGAAGGAGGGAGAAGGCTGCTGAAATGAATCAGGACAAAGATCTGACGACGGTCGTGGAGGATGGACACCTGTTAGAGACGGACAGGAAAGGAGAGATGACAAAGACCAGTCGTTTCCTGCCGCCGTCTCCCATCTTTTTTTTATCCCCACCCCTCCGCACACCGTCACCTGCTGCTGTCTCACACAATTCCAACAGCGCTGTCATGTTCATTTAGAGATTTCACAATAAAAGGATGGAAAATGTGGCTTTTTTTGTTGTTTGGTTCAAAAGGGAGCATCTTAGTTGAGGATATTTCTGCTGTCATCAATGTGTAAAGTCTAAGGAGAGAAGGGGCAAATACTGGCATTGGGGGCGGGGGGTAGACTAATCTGTGGCATCAATAATAAATGCACCTGGAAACTACTGAACCATGGGGCACAAACAAGACATGACAGAAACGCCTCTGGCGGGGCGTGAACGCAGCTGGATTTTTGCGTAAAGCTGTGCGTAAAGTCTGCGTTTTTTGGTGCCATGTTGGCGCAAATCAATAGATCAGCGTGCATGCCTGTGCATGAGACCCCCCCCCCCCCCACCACCACCACCACCACACCCGCCCCGCGCGTGCACACCTTGCCTCCTTAGCCTCCTCTTCTTCAAGCCAAATATTCGGACTTTGGAGAAGATGTCGACCAGGTTCCCATTGCACAAGCCCTGCTTCTTCCCGGGGCTCTTCCGCCGCCGGTGCGCGGTCGGTCGGTGGGGATGCTGCTCCCTCGCCTGCCGCTTCTGCCGGATCAAGCCGCTGGCGATGGCCGCTGCCATGTCTCCGCCGGAACGATAGACACAAAAACAGCCTCGTCTGCGTCCGCGTCCCCGCTTCTCTCTTCAGTGTCCGGCGGCGGGGAACGGAGCGCGGACGGCGGCGGACGCTCTCCTCCGGTCCCGCTAGAACTGCCCCATAGTTCAGCCGGTTCAAAATAAACACTTCTCTGTTCAGAGTTCTTGCTCCTCTTCCTCACCTGTTCGTCACGTCTCACCTGTCTGTCTGTCTGTCTGTCTCTGTCTGTCTGTCTGTCTCTGTCTGTCACATAACAACAGCTGCTTCCCCGGTACTGTCAGTCCGCGCGCCACCCTCGAGCGGCGAGAAAACACCGGCGGGAGAGCGGCCCGAAGCGTCCGAGCAAAGCCATGCCCTCCTCGGAACCGGTCCGTTAGAGGCTCCGCTTACTGAGGCGCGAGGGGCGCGTGCCACCGCGAGCCATTCCAGCTGTGAGAAAGATGCGCCGGACACTTACCGGAAAGACGGCGGCCTGCTTTTCAAAGTAAAAGCACGTAGCTTGCACAATAATCTAGTAGTTGTTGTATTTGCAGTTTCTCCATATTAAAAAAAACAATTGTTAAGTTTTATCCACTCTACATCTCACGAGCCTGTTAATAAAACCTAGAGAAAAAATAAAAAATGTAAAAACGTGGATGAAATTCCATCAAACGGGGCACAATAATATATAATGACTTATTTTATCTCAATGTTTCATTGTATTCATCTTTCTTATATGTTTATTTTACAATTTTAATGCAGCTCAAGCTTTTTATAATGATGTCATTTTTTTTAAATTAAGAAACGTTACGAATAAGTACAGCTGCCATTCTTTGTCACAGGTTTTACACTCGCATGTCACAAGATCAGACGGGAGGGGGGTAGTAAAAAAGTGAAAATATCATTCTTCTTATTAGTGATTATTTAATACATATTTTTTAGAAAATAGCTGCTTCTTTTTAGGTTAAGACCCAAACCTTCCTATACATACAGGTTTTATTGTCCTCCTGCAGCTGTAATTAAAGGTTTTTAATGATTTATTGATCGTTTGAATACATTTTTTTTTAAACTGCACACTTGCTGCACAGATGCTTTACATATAAAGCTGCCTAACCATTTTCAAATCCTTTTGGAACCACAGGATTAGCTAAGAGAGAAAGAGCCAGTTCATGGCAGGGAATAAAGTTGTCTGAAACAAAATATTTTAAAATAAAATCGAAATTGACTGAAGGTTTTTTTATTCTGAAAGGCTTAACCGGATGCTCCATTGAGTGCTGCTTGTAGTTTGGGATGTTGGAGCGCTCCTTGGACCATCACAGCTTTGGAGCAACACGCTCCTCTCAGCATCAACCGGTTTTCCTGCTGTGGGGGGCCTGAGGGGGTGTTTAGGGTTGTCACCCCCCCCCCCCCCCCCCCCTCACAAAAACCTAGCTATCTGCCACAAGGAAACCCTTTCCCAACAACAGAACCATCCATTGATGATCACACACTAGCTCTGAAATGAAGCAAGAAGCGGAAATTTGAACCAAATCGCCTCAAGGAAATGGAAAATCAAACCAAAAAATCCTTCAAATCGAGTCATAAAAATCTGCAAATGTACATTTAAGCAACACAATTTGCCGTATTGGCATGATTTCAATAAAGGTGCGGGTTGTTTCGCAGGACAAACTAGGCAGGTGATGAGCTATTGCCCCCTCTCCTCCCGCCTTTTTGTCTGCATTCAGCTCATTTTAAAGAATGCAGCAGGCCCGGACTGATGGGCTGATCAGCTGCAGCGCGCGCGCGGCCTCCCGTCTGCCTCTGGCTGCAGCTCTCAGGGATTCTCAGCTGTGAGCGACAGCTGAGGCGGCGTCCGACCCCCCTGTTTGCTGTCAGATGCCGCGCCTTTCAGAACACTAAACAAACTGTAGGGCTGCAGTATCATGTTTCATGCTCTGCTCTCTGGTGAGGAGGGTTTGAATCCCTCCTGAAATGGCAGGTGTGCCGGGACACTCAGGGATATCTCTGCAGTCCGGTTAAGCTTGAACATTTAAAAAAAATACATAGGCCTGTTTTTCTAAATATAAGACGTTTCCGTCACATCCAATTTTTACACAAATGGAATAAAGATTCATTTATTCCTCAAATTTTATTCTAAAGCAAATTTTGTTCTTTTTTTTAAACATTTACATCAACAAATGTAACTTTCTCTGAAAAAGTATTTAATTAAACACCAATAGAAATGCTGTTTTTGCTTGTTGTTTTATAAATAGACGAAATACTTAAAAGCTTATTTGCATATTTTGTGTATATTTAGTGAAATTTTTTTCAGAAAAAAAACTTACCCCGACTTCTAAAACGAATTAGCCGTCCACTAAACCTGCTCAATCCATGCAGTACCTCATTTGGACCTTATTACTTTTTAAAAAATAGGTTTAGGAACTATACTAAAATGATCCCAACAGACTTTAGTTTAAGTTTAGCTTGAATAAATCAACCACTTGAAAACTCTTCCTGTTAGGTAACACAAACTCTTCAAATTATGTGTGTTTATCTCAAGTTACCCATTTTAGGTACAAAAAAAGTACAAAAATAAGTATAAAAACAAAAATCCTGGATGGCAGTCCAACAAGTTGAAACCCTGAGTTTGGTCTGTAAGGTTCATCAAAGTGGCAGAATATAAACAAAGAATCCAGGAAGTCACATCATTTCTTCTTTTTTTAAAGTGTTTATTAGTTTATTGGGGGGGGGGGGGGGGGGGGGCAGAACAAAAGTATTTCGGTCCATTCTTCCACACAGCTGTGATGTTTTGCAACTTTCAACTCCTTCCACAGATTCTTCATTGGATTGACGTCCAGATATTGGCTATCCGGAGGTCCCGCCATGTCTCATTAATGTTCTCACTGATGGAAGGAGGTGTTTGTCCAAAATTTCTCCATACATGGATCCATTCATCCATTCCTTCCTTTGGATCAGTCGTCCTACCCCAAATCATGAGGCTTCCACCCCTATGCTTCACAGTGGGCTCTCCTCAGCGAAGTACCGCTTCCAAACACGGCGACTGGCGTTTCAGTCAAACAGTTCCATTTTGGTCTCATCTGACCACATGACCTTCTCCTAAGCTTCCTCTGGATCATCCAGATGGCCTCTAGACGGGCCCAGACATGTCCTGGCTTAAGCAGGAGGACCTTTGGAGCCCTCTTCAGCTCACTGACAAGTTCCCCCTGGGTAGTTTCCTCACCGTTCTGCAGATGATTTGTTCCACCAGGTGAGATCTTTCATGGAGCTCCAGGTGGAGGGAAGATTGTCAGTGATCTTCCATTTTCTAATAATTGCTCCGACAGTTGATCTCTTCTCTCTAAGCTGCTTCTTTATAATAGATCGGTTCATTCCAGTCTGGTCTATAGGTTTGTCCCTGGTGTCCTTCGACAGCTCTTTGGTCTTAATGGTTGCAGTCTGACTGTTTAAGGATGGGGACAGGTGACCGGTTCAAACAGGTGACATTAAAACAGGGAATCAGTATAGGATAGAAGAGCTTCTTGAAGAGGTTTGGAAGTGCAAATACTTATTTTCAGCACTTACATTCTTTAATAATCAAAAACTGATCTTTTTTTTTGATGAACACCACAGACCAAACTCACCTTTTCTTAGTGGAACCATTTGAAGAATCAGTGACTGATGGTTTAAAACCCGAATATGCCTTGAATTTAAAAAAGGCCTCTGTTTTTTATAGGGGCCAATGACTTGAATAATTCATCAAATAATTCTAAAACAAAGTTAATTATTAATACAATACATGTATTTATATATTGCTAGTCATTCTTAAAGCATTGTTTTAAGGTTCTTCATTTAATTTACAATTTTTTCCACATGATTTAGAAAAACATCAATCAGTATAAAAAAAAAGAAAATAATTAAAAGGTTTCACATATATTATTTAACTACCCCAAAAACTCAACTTTTGACCAATCAAAGGGAAGTGTTAATTGGGTATTTTCAACCAATCAGAGCTACTGACAAGTACTGGGCGTTTTTACTTTATGACCCCTTAATATTATTAGCATTTATGTCAGCTAGAGGAATCCAAAAACGGTCAATTTTCCTTTTCGTTTTTTATCCTAATAAAAATTGATGCTTTCTACTTACTTTAACTGTAGAAAATAAAATAGGGTTATAGGTTTGTTACTAATCAGTGTCTTCTTGTTTCGTTTTTTGTTTATATTCTTGAGATTAATGCTTTATTTTATAACCATAAGGAATTCAAAAGTATTTGAGGCGCCTTTTCAGCACCAAGGACAGCGTCTAGAAAATCCTCACCTCAGGTGCTCCTTTTTGTTGTGTACGTGTGTCTGCGTACTGAAGACACACGTACACACACACATATAGACCATCTCACCACTAGGTGGCAGCAGAGAATGACTTAGAACACAATATGACAAGTACATTTATGAATAAAAAATCATAAATGAATTCAATTCAGCTATTAAATGAAGAAAATATTACATTCGGAGCCTAATAGCCTTTTAAAGAAGTGTTTTTGTGAATATTTTTATTCAGAAAAGAATCAACAAAAACAGAAGCAGGACTCGTTCATTTCATTAATTTTTATGTGAAAGAAACAAAAACAAAATATTTGACAGGATTCCAGCAGTTTTCCTCTTCTGTAACAAACTGCATGTGTGGGGGGAAAATATATCACCACGTGTGTTGATGCATCAGTGTGTGTGGAGGATGTGTGTGTTTGTGTGTTTGCAGTGCACACTTTTATCCAGGTCAGCCCAAGTGAAGGAGTCATGAATAAATCAACAGCACATTAAAATTCATCGCTTCGGCAGCCTTTTGTGATATAACAGAAAAGACGCGGCGCTTCAGACTTCAAAAGGAAAACTCGTAAAAATTCTAATTTATGCTCTGCTTTTTATTATTATTATTATTATTATTATTATTATTATTATTATTATTTTAAGCATTCTTAAATCTTGTGTGGATCTGTAAAGAGGCAACAGAGCCCTCTACAGATTTTAAAGCATAACAGCACTTAAACTAACAACTATCCAATCCTATTCTTATTCTTTAATAGGTTTTATATCGAGTTTTATTTTTATCTGATCAGCAAAACTACAGTAAAATAATTTCCTATTGTTATGTTGAAGGTATAAATGTTAAAATATGACATCTGCTAACTGTATTTAAGATTTTTTTATCTTTAAATCCAACTAATCACATTAAAAGAGGATTTTTAGCCAGATATTAATGAGTAAAAATGATTTGAGTGAATAAATAAGCACAAAAAAAAGTAGTTTCTGTTGCAAAGTTGGATTTCATGTTTCAGGGCAGCAAAAGTTCATGAATTTGTGCAAATTTAAATCCGGTTTAAACAGCAGATGTGCAGCTGCATCTTCCTCTAGGTGGCGCCCTTCTCTTTGCCTGAAGAATGATGGAGAAGGAGCTTTATTTATTTTTCCTCTCTGACGAAAGGCTAAACGTCACCTCAGCTGTGACATTTAAGGAATAGGAGGCTTTTTCCCCGTTTGAGTCTGCAGAGCGGCAGACAAGAGAGGAGGTGCTGATGCGGCGACAGGGAGGAGAAGGAGGCGCAGAGGTGGGTGGGTCTTCCCCAGACAGGAGAACGAGAAAAGCCGCTCTGAAAGCAGCAGGATGAGTCATAATTCAGGGCCCCCGCCCACACGGCGCTCGCACACAGACGGGGAAATCCACTGTTGCCTTGGCAACAGGTGATCGGTGACGCAGGTGGGTCTCCGACAGGAGAGTGAGTGAACACCTGCTGAATGCAGAGGGAGACTGCGGGGTTTGCCTCGCCTCCTCTCTTCATCCGTCTTTTTTTGACATCAGCGAGGAGGAGGAGGAGGGAAAACGTCACGACCCGCACAAACACTCCTGTCCTCCCATGATGAAGCCCTGCTCCATTGTTGTTCTCCTGTCGGCCTCAAGCTCTCTTCAGGTTCCGGGAGAAGACTTCACAGCATGGCAGAGAAGTTGGGATAAAATATTATCACCTCATCGTAACATGGAGCTCAATGAGAGTAAATTCTGAATGGAACTGCAGGGGTGGAGTTGCTTTCTGAGTAAAAGTCGTGCAATCTTTGTTTAAATTTATCCCAAGCCAATCGCTAAAAAGCTAAGAATCTGAAATAAATTGGAAGAAAACCCATGAAACTTAAAAAATAAATGTTCTTTAGCTTTTTACAATCATTTCTCTTTTACTCGTGTTTTTGTTTTTGTGTATTTTATTATGAAGGGCTTATTATATGATTTTATTGCGTTCTTGTTTGTGTTTATGTACAGCACCTTGAGCTGTCCTCTCTTCGTGAAAGCTGCTCTAGAAATAAAATCAATTTGGATTTGGATTTGGATTTGGACCGATTCGGCAGAACTGGAGGAAGTTTCTGTGGAGCTCTGAGGATCTCTGCTTGGACTAGAGGACGGGTGGATTCATTTCAAAGTCCAGTTTTTGGCAGCAACAGCAGCGGTCATGCAAAGACTTCTCAAAGCTGAGGAGGCCCCAGACTTTCTCTGGTTTGATGAGTCAGCCGGTTAAAAAGCAAAACCCTCATGGATTGAGCTGTGAGTCAAACCAGAGCATCGGTGTTTCTCACCGCAGCGTTCCCCTTTTTTTTTGACAGCTCTCAAATTGGACTGATGTCAGGGATAAATTGGACATCCGCTCTTGCTGATTCTCTGGCTCCCACTGCAGTGATATTGCAGCGATCTGGGGCAGAGAAAGACCGGCTCTGCCGTCATCTCAAACCCCAACCCCGCCCCCTTCTGAGGCGTTTGCATCACCGCGACCTGCTGAGCTTTCTGTCATGACTGAGTCACATTTGAGAGCTGGAGGAGCAGAAATCACATTTAGAAAGGCAACAAAGAAAATAAACGCGAAGAAATGAGCTTTTAGTTACTTGCTTAGGATAAGTTTGAACAAAAGAATCAGGCAGATGGTTTCAGATTTGATCTGCTTTCTGCGGAAAAAATAATTTAAACTAAATATGAGTAAAGACACGATGAGAACATTCCTGGATTTTGGGGAAACTTGAACTTTGAATATTTATTTTCTGAAATGTTTTATTTTTGTGATATTTTCTTCAATTTTGTCCAAAATTATTTTTTTTAATTCTATTTTTTTGGGGGGGTTCTTTTAATTATGTAACTTAATTGATTTAGTATTAAAAGCAATTTATAAAACAATTAAAAGCATTAAACTGTTCTGTAGAATGAAACTCCACATTTTTGGAGATACGATTATTTTTCGTTATCCTTTCTTGAAAGGAACTAAAATCACTTTAGCGTGTGCACTATGTAAATTGTTTTCAACAAAAACTTGTAAAAGATTGTTGTTTTTTTCAATTCAGTTATTGCCATTTTGCATAAAAATACAGAATGCTTAAATATATGTCAAATCTAAACCATATCAGGAAAGCTTCTATCCTTTTTATGGTCCTTTTTCGGGATTTTTTCTACTAGATTATTATTTTATATTATATTATTTAATGCAAAAGAAATCTGAAAAGGGTGTTGCTGTTTACTCATCTAATAAAAGAAGGACTACAAATGCAGGTTGGTAGTTAAAAAACAAGTTCCTGAAATCTAAATCACTTTTATTCAAAAATTTGATTTTATTTCTGTTTTTATAAATCTAAAGCACATTTGTCAAGCTCAAGGCCCGAGAGCATAAAATTTTTAAATTTTTGAAAAAAAACAAAAATTGGTGCGTATTTATTCATATCTAGGGGGAATTGGACTTGAAATATTGTATTGGGCAACTATACATTAGGAATACATCATTTAAAATCCCAAATCAATAAACAAACGTACCTTAACTTCCTAGTTTATCCACATTTTGGACAATAAAGTCACAATTTTTTATTCTGAGACGACAGCAGGTGCAACAAAAACAGTTGTGAGCTCCGGGGCTTTTATTTTTTAGGGCCCAACCAGAATTGTCAATAAATATTTCACTTTATTTCATTTTTTTATGTGAAATGTGTAGTTTTCTTTTTACAGTCTGAGAGAAATGAAAGCTTAGCTCTGCTGGTTTATTTGGATTGTGGCGCAAAACCTTTAGTGTCTTTTCACAAAGTGGATTTTTTTTGCTTAGAATAAAATCATAAATCATACATTTCACAAAGGTGCTAAATTAGCTTTTTAGTATTAAAAAACGAGTATTTTAAAAGAACAAGTAGATTTACCATCACAGTTATTTCCATTCAGCTTTTCTCTGTTTTAATAATCAAGTTTTATTGTAAAACTGCGGTCACTTATTCATTTCTGTCCAATAAAGTGTTTAAAATGATCCCAAACTGACAGCTCCAATGAGAACACGCTGATTAAATCATCAGGGTTGCTATCTAGTAAAAATGTTCTGCCTTCATTTCTAACTTGAATCATACTCACGTACAGATTTTTACTGTGTGGAGCTTTGGTAAAGTCAAATTTCCCAGAGGAGCTGCAGTTAAGTGAACCGTCTAGCTGTATTTATCTCCATTTGTTCCTAAAGTTTAACATTTTTAGCTGAAAAAACTCGTGAGTTTGAGCAGCTGCATGCATTTTCGACGTTTTCTGACAGAAATGGCTCGTCCCCCACTGGATCTCCTTCTTGTGTATTTCTTTACGATCCAAAACTACTTAAAGTAGATTTCCGTCCATAGATTTAACTTTCAACAACGCCAACTCTGCCATTAAACCGAATTGAGAAGCAGGTCTTTGATTGGTCAGCTCACATGACAATCAGCTGAAGATTTTCCGCTGATTGGAGCATAACTGACGAGTGAAACCACTTTGAAGACGATTTTGCATAAGATATTCAATACCAATTACTGGTCATTTTTTATTGGTGATTTTTTTATTGACTATCCTAAACACAAACAAAGGCTATCAGAAATAAAAACTTTATTGTGCAGAGTTCAAAACACAAAAATCACCTCTTCATGCCGACCGAGTTGTGTTGTTGCTATTGGGTAACACGCACAACTTGCAGCTCCTCTGGTCATGTGACCGATGGAGGAAATCATTGGAGGGGGGTGTTTTGGCACAACACACTCACTTAATAACAAAAAAAAATCTAGAAATGACACATGCACATATTTTCTCAGTTATTAATTAATAACAGATGCATGAATGGAGTAGTTGATACCAAAATGCTCCATCCTCTCCTTCCTTTAACTTACAGGTGTCAAACTAACCTGTAGCTTTTTTTTGGTAAAAAAAAACAAAAAAAAAAAACACTGGCACTCCCCACGTTTATCCTGAGATGCTCCAAAACTGATTTTATTTTTTATTTTCATGCTTTTATCAGAAAATCCTGACATTTCCCCCTAAGGTTCTGAGCCCCGGTAAGCTTCCATGACAAAGCGAGTTTTTTTTATATTTGAGGTGGAATTTCACACCAAGAAAGCTAATCAGTTTGCAGGCGAGTAAGTCTGCCTGTGCGCCTTAATCCCCCCCACCACCAACAATGACAACATGGCGAGTTCAGCAACGCAGCACACTGAAGAATCCCATCCAGCTGTTAAAGCTCTCATCGTGGGACGGCGTCCAAACTGTGGCAACAAACACATCAAAGGCCAATCCCCCATTATGGGACGGAAATAGTTTCTTTGCTTTACCGGTTCATTTACTTGAGAAAAAGGAGGAAACATCATTGGAGGCCTGTCAATTACACAATCCTATGTACTCATAGGTGAAAAGCCGTTTTTAGTTGGTCGTGTCAAACTCCGCTTGACTTTTTTTAAAGTATATAATGAATTTAATGTGTATGTTATGTATACATTACTGCAAAAAAAAGTTTGTTTATGATTATGAGTAATTACACTGTCAAGAAGATGGGGTGATCTTCTAATATCTTCATTAATGTGTTTTTTTTTCTTTTTACTTTTTTAATGAAATAATTTAAATGAATCAAATCAAGTGGTCAGCAGCTGCTTTGGCCTTATCTGGTGAGACTGTATGACTGTAAAGGATATTTATACCAGTCAGCAGTGGATGCAGTTTACTTTTTACAGCCATAAAAGCAGCATTTTGTTTTTTGTGGTACTTCATGGTGGGCAAATTCCTAAAAACTTAAAATCTCTTAGTTGCTAAACATGCTCACTTGCTGGCAATGAGTTTTTATTTATTTATTTATAATTATTTTAGTACTTGTACTTATAATTTAGTAACTTAAGTACAAAAAATATTGATCTAAAATGCTTTGGTTGTTGGTGTAAAATTCTAGGGAGGAGTGAACGCTCTTCTCATTGATAAACCATCTTTGTTCCATCTCATCAAGTGTTTCTAATCTAGTGTAATGTTCTATATTTTCATTGTTGTTTAGTTTTACATTTTAAAATTGTTCCAATTTAAACTAAGAATATAACATTTAAAGACAGAAATGACAGAAACACACGTTAGCTGCAAGTAAAATGCAACAGAAAATGCTAAAAGTAGCAAGTAACTTTGCATTAAGAGTAGTTTATTTAATTACTTTTTGAACTAGTGTTTTCACTGTATAGAAATGTTTAGATAAAATGGTATTGACTGCTCAGAAAACATAAATTACGTCCGTTTTAAGTTAAATAGGTGGTTAAAAAGGGTTAATTGTGCATATTTCTTTTAAACTCTTATGGTTTGTGACTTAAGTCTGCTTGATTTTTAAACAAAATGAGACCAAATGACCCTTTATGTCGAGCCAAGACGAGACAAAACCTGAAGAAGCATCAAACACGAGGAATAAAATGTGTGAGTGGACTTAAAGACGACAGGAGACACAAGAAACCATTGGATGAAGTGATGGAGACCAAACCAAAGCGAGCCAAAACACCACAAATAAACAAAACTAAAGCCACAGATTCTCACATCTCAAAACGTGTAAAAATAGTCGAGTCACAGAAATCCACTGACAGCTGTGCAACAAAGCCCTGCCGACAGACGCTGGAGAGCATGAAAGCCACAAGAGGCTGACTCACTGAGTTATTTGTGCTCTCAGCGATACTTCAGAACAGAAGGTCTGACCATCAGAAAACTTTAGCCCTTAATACAAAACACATATTTGTCAACATTTTCTTCTCTTAAATGTTTGGAAAACAGATTTTTAAAACCCCAATTTGTTTACTTGATAAAGCACATTAAAGATTCAAAAATCTGACTCAAAAACGGCAGACGTCTATACATTTTCTATGCAAAACTATTTTAAAAAATCAATTTATGATCTAAAAATGTTGAATTTTTACCTAAATATGCTATAAATTTACATCAAACATTGTCTAAAATTGCAAATGTCTTTGCATCAGATTCAAATCCTCCATCAGGTTCTCAAAGCATTTCTTCCAGAGAAGGTCTTTACTTTTACTATAAAGATGAATAAAACAGATAAAAAAAATACAAAGTCAAATAAATTCACCTCCAACCCAGACCAGCAAACGCACAAACCAATCCTACAGATCTCCTTTAAGCACATAAACCTTTACGGAGACGCCGATTCTGCACTTTTTACAGCATCCAAGAAAGTCTGAATGAAAACATTTGTCTTAAAATTACATCAAAAGATTTAAAGAAAAAGAAAAGTCACTGAAAAAGCATAAAATTTCTTTGTTTCATCTTCTAGTAGGAGATTTTATTTACCCATTCTGAAGAAATGCACTAAAATACACAAAAAAGTCGTACAATTTCTCAATTTTATTCTCTATACGTTAATGCATTTACTTTTACTGTTAGAAAATGCTGCAAAATATAATGAAAATTAACATAATTTCTCCATTTAACCTTCTAATGTGTTTTTTTAATTTTTTTAATTTTAATAAATGCATGAAATATCCTGAAAAGTACATATGCCTCCAATTCATGTACTAATATTTGATTTTGTTCACTTTCATCATTAGAAAACACACTAAAATGCATTGATAGGTAATCACATTTTTTTTATTTTTATCTTCTATGTGATTTTATTTACTAAAATTCTTAAAAGATTCACTAAATCACCCTAAGAAGTTATCAAATTTCTCTGTTTTATCCTCTCTATATGTATATGCTTTTACTTTTTCTTTTAGATAATGCACTTAAGTACACTACAAAGTTATTTTTTTCTTATTTTCACCCTGTAAAATGCTAATTTATTTACTTTTATTGCAAAAAAATACATTGAAAAGTCATCTTCATTTTATCTTCTAATATTCAATTTTAATTTTCTAACTTTTAACATAAAAAGACACATTAACAAACACTGAAAAGGGTAAATGATGTACTTAAAAATGTTTAATAGTTAACCCTAATTTGGATGAGATTTACATAAATATTTTTATCCAACTATGTTTGGAAATGTCCAGCGAGATTCTTTTACTTGGTAAAATTCAGCAAAAGTCAGAAAAGCAAACAAAATGGGATGAAATAGTTGCATAAAAATCTTCATACTGAATTTTTTGCAAAAATAATTTAAGAGAAAGTGTGTTTAGTTGTGCTCCAGTTCTAAAAAACAAAAAAAAAAACTGCATCAGAACGAAACTGCAGCAAACTCTGAATGTCTGATTAAAGTTTTTGTCAGGAAAAAAAGCGTTGGGAAGTTTTTCTGTTGCATCCAAACTGAAGCTTTTCTGTCGTTCCTTCTTACCTGCTTCACTTTTACCCAGAGCGGCTCTGATTCTCCTCTCTGCTACCCTCAGAATCACCTCAAAGTCCATGACCCTCAGACTGGAAACCAGTCTGCTGAAATCCTCCAGACCCCCACCAGCCTAAGCAGAGCCAGACTCCCCCCTCAGAGTCTCAGATCTGGAGATAGTTGTGGGCGGGGCCTTCATTGGGCAAAGGGTCAACGCGGACGACCGATATTTATTTGAATGTGAGAGGAAAAACAAAGATGTGCAGAAAAGGGTTTGATCTTTGTTTTTTTTTTGCATTTCTGATAAAGTTTATAAAAAGTTTCTCCAACATTGCGAGCGGAAACACGCCGTCTGCCATTCAGCTCTTTTTCAAGAGTTTCAAGAGTTCCCATCAGGCTGCTTCTTATCTGTGAAAACACTTCTGTGTGGAGTCTTTCATGTCCCGAGCTCTTGGAAAAATGACACTCAGCACCCCCCAACCCTCTTATAGCAGATATGTGGCGCTTTTGCTGTCAGCCAATGCCCCCCCCCCCCCCCCCCCTTCTCTAATACTTCATTCCTCTGAGTACTTTTTAGAGTCAAATGCAGAAGAAAATCAACTTTAGCCTGAGTGTGTTTCTATTCAAAAGCAGCCCTACCGATTCAAATCTATGTTTAAAGATATGTCACACCTGTTCTACAAACTCGTACCAATAAAGTTTTATCTAAATACAGAATAACACAGGTTTATGTCGTTTATGACTTACTACGCTGTGGTGGGCTTCCGATTCATGAGGGCACTAAAGGAACATGCCACTGCATTTTTCACAGTAAGACCACCTTGAACCAGGTCCTGTTCAAAAACTACAGGGCCTGGACTGTTCAAATCTGGATTAAAGTATAATTTAGATGGTAAGGAGTACAGTAAACACAGTTTTTGATTTGTGAAAATGTGACATAGGATGATTTTTATCGAATTTTATGCGCTGAGTTCACCTTAGACCAGGTCCTGTTCAAAAAGCCACACGACCTGGACTGCTCAAACCTAGATTAAAATATGCATTATATACTAAAGAATACATTGAACACAGTTTCTGACTATCTAAATCATAATTTTAATCCAGGTTTGAGCCGTCCAGGTCCAGTGTTTTTTGAACGGGACCCGGTTCTAGGTGATCTTAGTGCGACAAATGCGATCAAATAATCCTATTTCCCATTTTCACAAATCGGGTAACAGTTTCACGAATCAGACAACTGTAATTAATGTATTCTTTACTATCTTAATTATAATATAATCCAGGTTTTTTAACAGGACCTGGTCTAAGGTGGACTCAGTGTGTAAAATGCAATAAAAATCATCTTATTTCACCATCCATCCATCCATCCATCTTCCTCCGCTTATCCGGGACCGGGTCGCGGGGGCAGCAGACTGAGCAGAGATGCCCAGACTTCCCTCACCCCAGCCACTTCCTCCAGCTCCTCTGGGGGGACCCCGAGACGTTCCCTGGCCAGCCGAGAGACGTAGTCTCTCCAGCGTGTCCTGGGTCTTCCCCGGGGCCTCCGCCCAGTGGGACATGCCCGGAACACCTCTCCAGGGAGGCGTCCAGGAGGCATCCGGACTAGATGCACCTCAACTGGCTCCTTTCGATGTGGAGGAGAAGCGGTTCTACTCCGAGCTCTCCGCGGGTGACCGAGCTTCTCACCCTATCTCTAAGGGAGCGCCCAGCCACCCTGCGGAGGAAGCTCATTTCAGCCGCTTGTATTCGGGACCTCGTTCTTTCGGTCATGACCCATAGCTCATGACCATAGGTGAGTACTGGAACGTAGATCGACCGGTAAATTGAGAGCTTTGCTTTTCGGCTCAGCTCTCTCTTCACCACGACGGACCGATAGAGCGACCGCATAACTACGGACGCCGCTCTGATCCGCCTGTCAATCTCACGCTCCGATCTTCCCTCACTCGTGAACAAGACCCCAAGGTATTTAAACTCCTCCACCTGGGGCAAGGACACTCCACCCACCGAGAGATGGCAAACTACCTTTCTCCGGTCAAGGACCATGGCCTCAGATTTAGCGGTGCTCACCCTCATCCCAGCCGCTTCACACTCGGCCGCAAACCGCCCCAATGCACGCTGGAGGTCCCGGTTCGATGAAGCCAACAGGACAACATCATCTGCAAAAAGCAGAGAGGAAATCCTGTGGTCCCCAAACCAGATCCCTTCCGGCCCCTGGCTGCGCCTAGAAATTCTGTCCATAAAAACTATGAACAGAACCGGTGATAAAGGGCAGCCCTGCCGGAGTCCAACGTGGACCGGAAACAGGTCTAACTTACTGCCGGCTATGCGGACCAAGCTCCTACTCCGGTCATACAGAGACCGGACAGCCCTCAGTAAGGCTCCCCGGACCCCATACTCCCAGAGCACCCCCACAGGATGCCACGGGGGACGCGGTCGAACGCCTTCTCCAAATCCACAAAACACATATGGACTGGATGAGCGAACTCCCACAAACCCTCCAGCACCCTAGATAGGGTGTAGAGCTGGTCCACTGTTCCACGACCGGGACGGAAACCGCACTGTTGTTCCTGAATCCAAGGTTCGACTATCGGACGGACTCTCCTCTCCAGTACCCTGGCATAGACTTTCCCAGGGAGGCTGAGGAGTGTAATTCCCCTATGGTTGGAACACACCCTCCGGTCCCCCTTCTTAAAAAGGGGAACCACCACCCCTGTCTGCCAGTCCAGTGGTACGGTTCCCGACCGCCACGCGATGCTGCAGAGACGTGTCAGCCAAGACACTCCCACAGCATCCAGAGACTTGAGGTGCTCAGGGCAGACTTCATCCACCCCCGGGGCCTTGCCACCGAGGAGCTCGTTGACTACCTCAGTGACTTCAGCCCGGGTAATAGACAGCCCCACCCCAAAGTCCTCATTCTCCACTTCTTCAAAAGAAGGCGTGTCAGTGGGATTGAGGAGATCCTCGAAGTACTACTTCCACCGCCCGACAATGTCCCCAGTCGAAGTCAACAGCTCCCCACCTGCACTGAAAACGGTGCCTGTGGAGAACTGCTTTCCCCTCCTGAGTCGTCGGATGGTTTGCCAGAATTTCTTCGAGGCCAACCAATAGTCCTTCTCCATGGCCTCACCGAACTCCTCCCAGGACCGAGTTTTCGCCTCCGCAACAGTCCGGGCCGCAGCTCGCTTAGACTGCCGGTACCTGTCAGCTGCCTCTGGAGTCCCGCAGGCCAGCCAGGCCTGGTAGGACTCCTTCTTCAGCTTGACGGCATCCCTTACTTCCGGTGTCCACCACCGGGTTCTGGGGTTACCGCCGCGACAGGCACCAGAGACCTTGCGACCACAGCTCCGAGCAGCAGCAGAGACAATGGAGGTTCTTATCTAAGAAGATAAGAATCAAACCCACGCCTCCTTGGAGAACTGAGGAAATTAAACAATTGAAGAGACGTTGCAGATCTGCCGAAAGACTTTGGAGAAAACACAAACTTGAAATAAACTATCAATTATACCAAAACCAACTAAAACTATATAATCAAACCGTAAAACAGACCAGAAATTCATATTTTGCGAACATCATTTCCGTAAATAAAAATAATCCCAGAGTCCTCTTCATCACAATTGAATCTTTAATCAACTCAAATGCGAACAAAAACACAATGCCAGCCTCGGCCTCATTGTGTGAGGACTTTGCAGACCACTTCGGGAGCAAGATTGATTCTGTCAGAATGAACATCATAAAAGAACAGAAAAGCCTCTCTATTGGTTATGATGGCTTGATTTTACCTGAGGAAGCACTGGACAGTTTTGACCTGGTTGAAGCTGCAACACTTGGTCGAGTTTTCTCCCAAGTTAATCCAACAACTTGTTCTTTAGACCCCATCCCTACATCACTTTTTAAATCATTTTATGGGTCTTTTGAGAGTGAGATTTTAAATATCATTAACTCCTCTCTACAGACGGGTATTTTTCCTGCTGCCTTTAAAACGGCAGTGGTGAAACCATTACTCAAGAAAACTAATTTAGACCCTTCAGTTTTTAATAACTACAGACCTGTGTCCAACTTGCCATTTTTAAGTAAGGTTTTAGAAAAACTTGTTTTTATTCAGCTAAACGAGTTTCTCTTACAAAACAACATTTTTGAGATAAACCAGTCTGGCTTTAGGACGAACCACAGCACAGAGACGGCCTTGTTAAAAATTGTTAATGATCTCAGGTGTGCCTTGGATTCAGGTCAGATCTCAGTACTAGTTCTGTTAGATCTAAGTGCAGCTTTTGATACTGTTGATCACCTGATCCTTGTAAACAGACTTAAAAGTCTTGGCCTTTCAGGGACTGTTCTCAAGTGGTTCGAGTCGTATCTCATGGAGAGAAGCTTTATGGTAAGCATGGACACATATTTTTCTGGGGTCCATGAAATTAATTGTGGTGTGCCTCAAGGTTCCATCCTGGGCCCCTTGCTTTTTAACATTTACATGCTTCCTCTGGGGAATGTCATCAGGAGCCACAACATCAGTTTTCATAGCTATGCTGATGATACCCAGCTGTACATAGCTATGTCTCCTGATGACACAAGACCAATAGAAGCACTTTTTAACTGTATTTTAGATGTAAAATTATGGATGGCAAATAATTTTCTGCAGCTCAACCAGGAAAAAACTGAAATTTTAGTTATTGGTCCTGAAGCCAAGAGGGAGAAACAGTTTCTGAAGCTACAGGAACTTTCCTTAAGTCATTCGCAAGCAGTCAGAAACCTGGGTGTTATTTTTGACTCTAAGCTAACTTTTATCCCCCATATAAAACAGGTGGTTAAAACTGGTTTTTATCATCTCAAAAATCTGGCTAGAGTCCGCCCACTACTCTCTCTTGCTAATATGGAGATGCTAATGCATGCTTTTATCATGAGTAAAATTGATTACTGTAACGCCCTGCTTGCTGGTCTTCCAAAAACAAATATTAGGAACCTTCAGCTTCTCCAGAATTCTGCTGCACGAGTTCTTACAAAGACCAGGAGGCGGGCTCACATCACCCCAATTTTAAAATCCCTGCATTGGCTCCCCATATGCTTCAGGATTGATTTTAAGATACTTTTAACAGTTTTTAAATGTCTTAACGGTCTTGCGCCTTCTTATTTATCAGATCTTTTAGTAAGATATGAACCCTCGCGGACCCTGAGATCCTCTGGCACTGGTCTGTTAACCATTCCAACTGTAAAAACTAAAACCTATGGAGAAGCTGCATTTCAGCACTATGGTCCCCGCTTATGGAACAGTCTGCCAGAGGGCCTGAGAGCCGCAGAGAGCATTGATACTTTTAAGAAAAGGCTCAAGACCCATCTTTTTAACCTGGCTTTTAGCTAATTTTTATTTATTATTTATTTATTTTACTACTTTTATTTATTTATTGTTATTTATCTATATGTATTTTCTATTTTTATTTTATTTCTTTATCCATTTTATCTTGTTTTATGAACTTGAACCTGATTTTTAACGTGTTATTTTAATTTACCTTATTTCAATGTTTTATCGTTTTTATCAATATGTTTACTTTTTGATTCTCAATTTTTATTCATTTTTATTTCCGGTGCTTCCTCAGCTGGAACCTCTCCCTCTTGGACGGCTGCTGTTCAGCCGCTGCGGCTCTGGGTGGGGACCTGCATCACCGCTTAGCTGTGGTGGAGCGGTCCCCGCCTGTGATGTTGCATTTGGCCGTCTATGCGGCTGTTCACAGGGGGGGAGGTTCCAATTATTAGCGTTTCCCGCATCATGTTTTTGTGCTCAGCATATGTTTTACAGCCTATTTTTCATTGTCATTTTCCATCAGTTAGAGAGTGGGAGGTGTGAAAGGCGTGGGGGGCTAGGTACGGGGAGGGGGGCCCTATTATTTATTTATTTATTTATTAATGCTTGCTTGTTTTTATATTTTGTTGTTTTAATGTAAAGCACTTTGTGTTATATTTTTATATGAAAAGTGCTTTATAAATAAAGTTTGATTTGATTTGATTTGATTTGATTTTGGAAAACATGGTCCACTCGGACTCAATGTCCCCAACTTCCCTCGGTACCTGTTTGAAGTTCTCCCGGATGTGGGAGTTAAAGACTTCCCTGACGGAGGGCTCAGCCAGACGTTCCCAGCATACCCTCACAGTACGTTTGGGTCTTCCAAGTCTTTCCGGCCTCCTTCCCCGCCAGCGAATCCAACTCACCACCAGGTAGTGATCGGTGGACAGCTCCGCCCCTCTCTTCACCCGAGTGTCCAAGACACAGGGCCGAAGGTCACCTGAAACAACTACAAAGTCGATCATTGACCTCCTGCCAAGGGCGTCCTGATGCCAGGTGTATTGATGGACACCCTTGTGCTCGAACATGGTGTTCGTTATGGACAAACTATGACGAGCACAGAAGTCCAATAACAAAACACCACTCGGGTTCAGATCAGGGGGGGCGTTCCTACCAATCACACCCCTCCAGGTGCCACTGTCATTGCCCACGTGGGCATTGAAGTCCCCCAGGAAGACAATGGAGTCCCCCGTTGGGGCACTTTCCAGTACCCCTTCGAGAGACACCAAGAAGGCCTGGTACTCCGAACTGCTGTTCGGCCCGTAAGCCGAAACCACAGTTAGAGACCTGTCCCCCACCCGGAGGCGGAGGGACATGACCCTCTCGTCCACCGGGGTGAACTCCAACGCTTGGCGGCTGAGCTGGGGGCTCACGAGTAAGCCCACGCCAGCCCGCCGCCTCTCACCTTGGGCAACTCCAGAGTGGTAGAGAGACCAACCCCTCTCTAAGGACTGAGTTTCAGAGCCCAGGCTATGTGTGGAGGTGAGCCCGACTATATCTAGACGGTATCTCTCAACCTCTCGCACAAGCTCAGGATCCTTCCCGCCCAGAGAGGTGACATTCCATGTCCCAAAAGCCAGGTTCCATGATCAGGGTTTGGGCCGCCGAGGCACCCCCCCTCGACTGCCACCCAAACCACATATCACAGGCCCCTTTTGAGGTCTCCTACGGGTGGTGGGCCCATGGGAGAGTGGTCCCACGTCGCTCCTTCGGGCTGTGCCCGACCGGGGCCCGTGGGAGGAGCCCCGGCCACCAGGCGCTCGCCTGCGAGCCCCGACCCTGGGCCTGGGTCCAGAGTGGGGCCCCGGTGACGCCAATCCGGGCGACGTAATCGGGTCCTTGTTGTTTCTTTTCATCAGGGGTTTCTGAACCGCTCTTTGTCTGGCTCGTCACCCAGGACCTGTCTGCCATGGGAGACCCTACCAGGGGCTTAAGCCCCAGACAGCTTAGCTCCTTGGATCACCCGAGCTCTCAAACTCCCCCACCACGTTAAGGTGGCGGTTCACGGGGGAGTCCTATTTCACATTTTCACAAATCAGAAGATGTGTTGAATGTATTATTTACTATCTAATTCATAATTTAATCCAGCTTTGAACAGTTCAGGCCCTGTGGTTTTTGAACAGGACCTGGTTCTAGGTGTTCTTAGTGTGAAAATTGCAGTGGAATGTTCCTTTAGTGCCCTCGCGAATCGGAAGCCAACTTAAGCGTAGTTTCCATATTATTGCAGTGATAATGGAGGAGCAGCACACACAAAAGTGTGGGAATATTTACCCGTTTAATGCATCAATTTTATTAAATATATTTATGCTTCCGTTGTATTTCTGCAAAAAATTTGACCCCCGCCACAAACTCAAAGGCTCAGAGAGATAAGCTTGTACCCGGAAAAAAGGAATTTTTGATATCAAGAACAACCCGTCCCCCCCAAAAATAATTATGACATCACGGCAGCAAAAATCATCCAAAAAAAATGAATGGGATGAAAAAAAAATGTTTCAAAATCTACTAACGAAACCAAAACACACATGTTGGGGATATCCAAACGAAGTTTGGGTAAAATTATGGGATGGACACAGGACCTATGGCTTGGCAACCATCTTGGGGCAAATTGAGAATTGTGTTGTTGTTGTTTTTTTTATCACAATATGGGAAAGAAAAACTTGTTAGAGCGATCTTCATGGAATTTCATACAACGCCAGCAGGATTTGTTGACGCTTGATGACAGGAAGAGGCAGCCATCTTGTATTTTTTTTTTAAATCACCTTCAGTAACTTCCACAAAGTTAAACTCCTTCAAGGGATTTTGATCTGTCGCCTCTGAACTCCTCGAGCATCATTAGAAAGCTTATTTGGAAAATATTTTGGTTTTAAAGTCTGTTGATTTTGAACGGCGACAGCGGGGCGAGCTCACCAAAGTGGCGTTCCCCCGTTGCCCGCACATTTTTACTGGAATATAGGGAAAATTTTACTATGTGAATCCTTGGCTCAAGCCCAACTAAACGACATAACATACATTATAAAAATATTAGGAATGTGGGCGTGGTTATCAAAAAACCTCTGTTACCAAGGAAATCCAAAGATTTACTTTTGCGAATTCTTCTAAAAATTTGATGAACCTGTCCGTCACCCCCACGGGACCAAAAAATAAAATGGTTGTTATGGAGATAAAACCAACAGAAAAGCCGGCATTTTGAAAAGAAAAGTGGTGTTTTTATGAAGTTGTCACATGCAGCTCTGACCAGGGTGGTAGAGGTAGGTGTGAGTGGGGGGGGTGATGGGTCTAAAGCAACCTCTTAGCCAGTGAGGGCCGGGTCACTGAGGTGGGGGGTGCAGCAAAGGGCAAAGGCAGTTATCACCTGTGGCCCATACAACGCTGCATGCAGTTTTGACACTGATAGTTTTATTTAGCAGTTATGTTTAATTTACAATTGATAGAGGTATTATATTACTGTTCATTTTATAAATGTCATGGTTTGGGTTTCTTTAGTCTTGGTTTTTGATTTATTTCTTGTTCTGTCATGTTTGGTTCTGTTTCCTGTTTTATTTTGAAAGGTGTTCTGTTTGGTCATGTTCCTGAGTTTTACTTCCTGGTCCCTATCTGTCCTGATCTTGTTCACCTATGTCTTGTCTGCCCTGCCTGTATTTAAGTCTCGTCTCTCCCTTCCTCTTGTGCTGGTCCATTAGCGTCTCTAACGTCTCTTAACGTCTTCATGTGTCTTCGTCCCTTCTGCCTAGTCCATGTTTCTTGCCCCGCCACAGTAAGTTTTGTTTTATTTTGTCATGCTGCTGGGCAGCGCTTTTTGTTTGTTAATAAACCCTCTAGTCCTGAACCCGTTTGGCTCCCGTCTCTGCGTCTGGGTCCTACCGGCTCTCGAGCCCCCTTCACCGTGACAATAAATATAATATGAATTGGTTGGATACTCAGTTCTGATGTGCTGCAGCGTGTCCATTAGAAAGTTTCAGAACTTTCCCTCTGAAATGATGCTTTGGATCACTTTACCTGATGTTTACCACTTTCCCCAGCTGGTTAGTCCTCATCACCAACGGTTACCATGACAACGCGTCATCCACATGTCACACAGTTCCTTTCTTGTGAAATTTTTTTTTAAAGAATAGCAAGATTTGTCTTTTTATATGATTTTAATGTATAGCGCTCTGGTCAACTGGATTTTTACATGCGCCATCATTTACTTTAATTTATTTAACCCTGATTAAACTGAGTTTGTTTAAACCCGTTCATTTGTTCTGCAAAACTGTTTTCAATCTTGATGCAAATTTCTAAAATACTACATGAAACAAAACCAAAAAAAAACTTTGATTTTAGAAATGGAAAGTCCACCTCGATGAAATCGGTGAAGCGGTGAGCGCGTTTGGAAAGTTTTCTGGGGCTGCGTTACGTAAGATGACATTCCCATTGAGTTTGACAGAAGCAGATCAGAGCTGCAAAGTCGACGGACTTTCTGCAGACTTAGTGAATTCAGGACCTGAGCTAATGAGTTCTCAAACACCCGACCACACACAGCCCAGGGGTGACTGCAGAGGACACGCATCACTGTGACTTCCTGCCATTTCGCCAACTTATCATGTTTGAACACAGCTAAAACAGTCCAAACACAGAGCCACATTTCTGATGCATTTAGGCTCCAACAAACCTGTGAAAAACCAGAAAATCCTCACAGTTTACACTGGAACTTTGAGTTTGACACGAGAGTCCGTGAACATTTCCAGAAGCAGATGGAAGCCGGCACGAACCCCGCTGCTGTTTGAATAAAATATAAAGGATGATGCCTTAATGGCAATTCTCCAAAGAAGGTGGGCTGGGAAGTGAGTGCATGAGAGCGCACGCTTTCCAGTGCTCTAAAAAAAAAGTGAATGTCTCTATCTGGGGCGCATCACCTGGGACGTAAGACAATGTGCAACACAGAGCTTTATTCTCCTTAACGGTGAAAGAGTTGTTCGTGGAGAGGAAACAGATCCATTGACAACTTTCTATTCAGACGTTTCCAGAGATTAAAATCTCCTCCCAGTCAACTCAATAAATTATTTAGTAATAAAATCCATTTCGGAGGGGCAAAAGGGGGGAGCTAGTATTATAATTGGACTTCCTGGATCCTCCTTTAGATCATCTTTGATTAAAAAAAGTATTCTTAAAGGAAAGATACATTTTGTTTTTTAATAACAGCCTAAAGATGGTGGAAATGAAACCAAAAGCTGTAGTTTCCAGAGGTTTGACTGGACTGAAGAATCCACATTAATTACAATTTTTGACTTATTTTGATTTAATTTGTTTCATTGTTTAGATTTAGCAATCAAAATTTCTAATTGTTTTTCAATTAAAATGTCAGAGGAAAACACCTAATAGAAGTGAGACACATTGAAATGTGGAAGGATTCAGTAGAGTTGAATGAGTCCTGAACAACTTTCTTTGTAAAAAATGTGTTTAAAAAAATTAGCTTTAATGAATTCCTCAATTACTGTTGAACCAAACCTGAGCCCTGAGGAACTCCACGCACAAATAAAGGACAAAGTTGAACATTGAGAAAAAGCATTGACAAAAAAAGAAAACTGTAGAGTACATGGGGCCATGGACTGAGCCTTGGAGGACTCCATATAATATGTTTACTTAAAACTGAGACTTGGTGAACTCTTTATAAAACAAGGAGACTTGGTTTACAGAAAAAATCTAAAATTGATCAAAGACGGACTCCAAAACAGTCTGCAGGAACATTGGGGGGAAAGAAGTGGATCAAAACAGACCCCAGAGGAACTCCGTATGTGAAAAAGTTACTTCGGAAAAAAAGGTTTGTTGCATAATTAGGAGGAAAAAATTGCAATCTTTTTAAAAATAAGCTGTCATCTTTGCAGTTGAACAGACTAAATCTTATGATCATGAGAAAAAAAAGGAAAGTGGATTTATGCACAAGTGACTAAATCCTGCCTCTCTCAAATGCAAGTTACACAAAGAAGACTGACAAATGCTGAGTCAGGGAAACTCTATGGCTCCTCATTTCTTCAGAAAGAGGTTGCCCTGCACAAAAATGAATGAATATTGCACTAAAATAA
Source organism: Oryzias latipes (assembly GCF_053564925.1). Lineage (NCBI taxonomy): Eukaryota > Metazoa > Chordata > Actinopteri > Beloniformes > Adrianichthyidae > Oryzias > Oryzias latipes. The sequence goes on from NC_136238.1 coordinate 6,474,135, forward strand.
AAGGATGGAATTGCTGCATCACTGATTAGGGAAGGAAGTGATTGGTTTTTGTGCATGTGAGCGTCAAACCAACACAGGTACTTAAATTCCAGCTACTCAAAAAAACAGCTAGTGAGGATAAAAGAAAATGAAAGGAGTTCTAGTATACTAACTGCGCCTTGAAATCTGTCCATTTAACTGCATGTCACTGCAGTGGTGGAAGCCTCAGTTTGTAGATCACACGGCTCCAACCCAGCAGGTCTATGTCTCTAAGCTGGTACAGAGGAGCCCAGAGGAAACAACAACAACAACACAACCGTTTGTGTGACACTTTGCAAACGGCAGGCTGGAATGTTCTGCCAGGAAAAAAATGAAAAGGTCATGTAGTTAGCAGAAGCATTTTTTGGTTCTCACATTTTTAATCTAGAAGCCAGACAATGGATCTGGCACTAAAATCTGCTTTGTTGTCAGAGATTTCTTTTTAGTCCAAATGGGTTTCAGTTAAACAAATACTAGCAATTGCGAGTTTTAATGACAGTAAAACTCCTTAAAAACAAAATCTGATTACCTTTATGTTTTACAAGAACATTGAAAGGTTTCTTCACAACAGAAAAGCAGGTTTCACTGACAGAATTTGGAGGTGTACAGAGAGAGTGCTTGTAGCTATCCGTGGTGCTGAAATTTTTGCCAGCTTGTGCTTTTCACACATCAGCTTCAAATCCGACAGACGACGCTTTGTAATGAGTCACGTCAGAGAGAGATGACTGTTTGCCACCCAAGGACGAGGAGCAGGCATTGGTGGATGACCTCATCCGACACAGAAACTTTCATCTGAAATCTCATTTTGTGATTGGAGGTTTATAGTTTCTTTTTTTATTTTTTAAGAAACAAAAAATTATAAATTTCTTGAACCTGCACAAATTTTGACAGACTGACCTTGCAACCATCAGTTTCAAGTTGTTTCATATTCAATAAAATTAATTTGTTTGGTTTCTAAATAACAATAATCACACCAACCCAAGGAAAATACTCTGTCAAGAGCAAAAATATTCCGTTGGACCAATGAAATGATCTTCTTCAGAAACATGTTGCTCTCTAACACTTTTTTTTAACAACAACCTGCTTTGTTACCATCAAAGTGCGGATAAAGTCGAGGATTCTTTAGTGTCAATCCTTCCTCAAATGCAAAACAAAGCAGGCAATCCAATTTGGTTCAAGTTGTGTTGATTTCCGACGAGAAATCACACTAAAACCTGTACATCTGCACATCAAATGATGGACAGAATTATCACCGTGTAAAATGTGGACCGAAAAACGGAGCCCTAATGAAATCCATAGAAAAAGCTTAGCTAAGTTAAAACTGAGCCTTGAGGGACTCTGGAAAACGTGGAACTAAAACTAAATCCTAGGAGATCCTAGAGTTTGTTTCCAAAAGAGAGCCAAAAAATGATCTCCAAAGCAGCTCGAACAATCACCATACAAAATGTGGACCAAAAAAACAGACCCCTGAGGAGCTCCAAACCTAAAACTGAGCCCATAGGAACTCCAAATAAAACATGGAACTGTTTAAAAAAAAAAGACCCTAAAACGCAACAAAGAGGAACTTTAAAGCAGTCTGCAGGATCGCTGTATGAAAGCGGACCAAAAACAGAGCCCTGAGGAACTCCTCCCAAAAACGTGGGACTAAAACAGAACCGTTGACTTTGTTTGGTTTCTAACGGACTTTAACGTCACTAATTCAGGAAAATACCTTGTCAAGAGCAAGAAGATTTCCCTCTGGTCAATAAAACGATCTTGTTCAGACGCGTTGTCCTCCAAACACTTTCTTAAAACGACAATCAGCTTTTGTTAAACATCAATATACCGATGAAATCAGGGATTCTTCAGTGTCAATCTTTCCTCAGATGGAAAACAAGCCAAACAACACAGTTTGGTCCAATATGTTGTTTTTCCGAAAATTAATCACCAAAACCCTGTAATATCTGCTGTTTCATCAACATCTGAGCATCAAATAATGGAGAGAATGCAGCAAAACATCCTGTTGGGGCTTCAGGAGATGAGATGTTCATGAGATTTAAGGCTGAAGTGGTTAAAAAAATCACTTTCATGGTCCAGAGTCTAAAAAGAGGCCATGTGCTGCTTAATCATGCAGGCTGTTGGAGCCTGAAGGGGTCTGCATGCTGCATTAGACTCCTGCAGCATAACGCGCGCGCACACTTTATTCTATATCTGTGCTAATAAGTTACTGCCCCACCACCACCACCACACACACACACACACTTCTTGCTCCCCTCCCCTCCCTCTCACTTGCTGCACAACTGCGATTGCAGCAACCAGTCCAACAGTGCAGTCTAGAGTGGGAATGCACGTGCGCGCGCGCACACACACTAACACAACTTCCTTCAGAAGCGCGCACCTACAACACTCGAAGAAGTCCTTTAAAAAAAAAAAAAGACTAAACAAAACAGAACAATCTGTAGAATGAAGAGGAGCGCTCCCACTCACCAGTTGGGTTCTTGTTTTTCTTGAGGCTCCTGCCACAAAGACACTGCAGCATATGCGATCCTTTGCTGAAGATGTTGCTCCAAATAAACCGCATGGATTTGGCCGAGACTGGGGAGGAGGAGGAGGAAGAAGAAGAGGGGGTGGAGGAAGAGAGGCTCTCCGGATGCAGCAGCCTAAAATTCACCCATCGCACGGGGGCTGGTCCACCCCCCTGCTTGCATGCCAGCAGAGCCGGCCAGCTGTTGGACTCAGTACTTTGGCACCGCTCACCCGCCCCGATCTGCACCATAGACAGCAGCAGCAGCAGCTGGAAGCCCGGCTCCACGCCCGGATTCTCGCCCGCTTTTTCCAAAAGCTCCAGCAGCAGCCGCCGCGCGTATTCCGCGTCGACGTCCCCCCCGCGCGGCAGGACAACGGCGGCCGCAGCGGCGCTCCGTTCCTCGGTGTCCTCAGCCGCGCTGCTGCTGTCGCCGCCCGGCCGCCGCGGCGTCAAAAGCCCTCGGGCGCTCCTCTTCAAATGGCGTTGTCTGCCGCGCCGCGCAGGAAGAGGAGCGGCAGCGGCGGCGGCGGACAGGCATGCGGCGGCGCTAGCGTGGAGTCGGCGGTACGCGGCGGCGCTCGGCTTCTGCACAAAAAACCATTGCATATTAGTGGGGCTCGCTGGGCTCGACGCGTCTGTGCGTACAGGGGGGAGGGGGGGGCGGGGGGGAAGGTGCGGATCACTGCCCGGTGTCCGTCAGCAGGTCGGTGCCATCACTCTGCCCGCGAGGCGGGAAAGTACCGCAGTAGGGGGGCTCCTTTCCAAACGCACACTCACACGCCGAACACCCGCGCCGGATGCGCGGTCGTTCCTCCTCCAGCAGCCTCTGCGCTCATCTGGTCGGTGCGCGCACGCGGCGCCGGACCTGCAGGTGGACGCGCGGAAATCTCACTTGTGTTGCAGAAGAAAGTCCTCATGAAATACTGATCCGCCCTTCACTTTTTCAATAATCCATAAACTCCATCCAATCCGTCTGTCTCCTCTCTCCTCCTCCTCCTCCTCTTCCTCTTCACCTTGGAGATCAAAAGGAAGCTGCTGGAATGTGGCTCCGGTGCCGGGTCCACTCGGGAACCGGGACGAACTCTTGGTCCCGCGTGCGCCAGAGAAGGAGCTTTAAAGCATTTTCTTCTTCTTTTTCTTCTTCTTCTTCTTCAGCTGCATTAGACACCGCTGAGGACGCACGAGGATGTGCAGTGACTATCGACACGCAAAAAGCAAGAAAGTCTGAAGACCTGCACAGGATCTGCAATCCGCTGGTCCCCGTCAAAATAAAACAGTTGTTAAAGAGAAAAAACAGTTCGGGTATGAACTCACTTTACAAATCTTTAAGAAAAAGTGTCAACATTGAATGATTTGTTGATTTTTTTCAAGCATTCATAAATATTAGGTGTGAAAGACTAAAATAGAACTTTTCCTTTGTAATGGATTGTTATTTTTATTAAATTTACATTTGATCTTTGTTTTTTGTAAAAATATTTATGGTTTTAACTGTTATTTTTAAATTTGGGATGTAGTGGGAGGGTGGCTATTTGGATGTTTTTTGTGATTAAAAGCAAATAATGTAAGGGTTGGTTCTTTTTGTGCTCTCTTTTACTAATCTGGTGTGCTTTTTTGTTGCAACGTTTGGTTAAAACTTTTGGCAACTTAAATAAACACGAAGGATAAAAACATACTCATTAAGAAATATTTACTTTCTTTTACAATTTTTTAAAGACAAGCAAACCAAATAACGTCTTCAACGAGGTGCTACCAGTACTGCTTCTGCAGAAGCTTTTATTCTGAAGGGAATGTCTTTTTCCGGTCCTCTTGCTCAGCTTGCTGCAGTTCTACTGAGGGAAACAGTTTCCAGTTTGTGCAGACACGTGGCTGCCACACCGTCTGTAAGATTTAGGAGAATGCTGCAGAGGAGCAATCCCCCCCGCCCCCCCTCACCACCAAACTCCTGCAGCTTTCGAGGAGGTTCCTCCACTCCTGCAGAACTCGATGCGCCTCCAAACTCTGGTTAAAACAAAATCGCTAACTGTGGTGTTTTTCTGCTGGCACGTGTACCTGTTGCACCACTTCATTAAAACAAATCACGGAGATCCGTTCAGAGAAACAATTATTTAAAAAAAAAACACTCACATTTTTGCATGTCAAGCTGTGGAGACCCCCCACCCTGGACAGCGCTGGGATTTTTGACCGCACTGGCGCTGTCCAGGGTGCTGAATCCACAGAACCTCCTCAGTCACGCCCAAAAACCTCATCCACCTTTACTACCAGTAGCGGTTTTAGGCACGGGCCATACGGGCGATCGCCCGGGGCGGAAAAATGACGGAGGGGCGGCGCCAGCGGCTCAGCTCTTGTAAAATACTTTATGCACCACTATTGGTTTACTTATATCACAGAGTTTGTAACAGCCTGAAACCTGGCGGCGCCCCCGCCCCGCAGCTGCGCTCCCTCCTGTCTTTGAGAAGTAGACGCAAATGTGTGTGAGAAGGAGAAGGGAGGGGGCGCGGGGTGAAGGATGCAGGCTGAGAGGTGAGCACGGAGCGCAAAACGCATGCGCAAACCTGGCTGGATCTTCTTCCAGGGGGGCAACGGTCGCGGGCCGCGGCTCAGTGCTTGATGAAAAAATAAAAATAAAAATTGCTCCGCCATGTAGCGAATTGGCGCCCCTGGGTGCAGCTGCACGCGCTCCTGCTGGAAATGTTTGATGAACGGGGGTGGGGGGGGGGGGGGGGGGGCTGCGGGTATAAAAAAGGTATAAAAAATCATGCTTTTTTGGTTATTTTTGTGTGAAATGCCCAAATAAAAAATGGGAAAACAAAAAAAATCTTCACTTAGATGACAGTTGGTTTAGTCGACAGACTTGATACCTATGTCAGGACATTTATGCTAAATGCAAAAACATCTGAAATATGGAGAAAAAAGGTCAAAGCTGGTGCCCAATTTAGAAAGAAAAGAGAAGAAAAAGAGGAGAAAAGAGACAAAGAAAAGGGTATTATCGCATAGCTAGATGCACGTTTTCTAAATTCGAATGCTACCTGCCCTACAACAACAACAATGTTGCAGAGGAAAAATCTCTTGTTTGGTCTATCATGACCAAAACTGAAGTAGGCCCAAATATTGCAAATAACGTCCTTTTTAAGATATTTATTCTTAAATGTTTGCTCTGCCTTAACTTGTAACATTAGTTATGATTCGTGTGTCTGTCTGCTCTGCTGTAACACAAAGTTTTTGTTGTGTTTTATTGTTGTATATTAGTTCATAATGTTAAATAAGGTGTGACGGTAGCATGCTGCTGCTGCTGCTGCTGCTGCTGCTGTTAACTTTTCAAAACTCCAGTTGATCAAGTCATACCTGAGATCACCAATGTCTCAGGAGCAACTCACTAACCTGCTGTTGTTAGTATCAATCATTCAGGGGGGGAGCAGATTTCATATGATGACGTTATTGACAAGCTTGCATCAAGGAAGGCCACAAAGGTTAGGTTTTAGTTAGTGTTTTCTGTTCTTCGTGCTGCAGTTACATTTATTCTAGTGTGTTATTAGTGTGATTTGTAGTTTATAATATTTATTTCAGATTATTTGTGTTTGATTAAATATTTCCTAACTGTATTTTCAGTTACAATAAATGGACAAAGTGACTCTATGGGGGGGGGGGGGGGGGGGGGGGGCGCCAGAGGAGGGTCTCGCCCGGGGAGTAATTCAGGGTAGAACCGCCACTGTTTACTACACCCAGCCACTCCTTTGCATTTCAACCAATTCAACTGAATTCAATTCAATTTTATTTCTATAGCCCAATATTTACAATAACAGTCGTCTCAATGGGCTTTATACCGGTAACTGTGTAATAAACATGAATCATAAAGAACAACAAAGAACCAGCTAGCTGTCATGTTCTCAGAATAACCCCAAAGGTTTTAATAATAATAATAATAATAATAATAATAATTATTATTATTATTATTATTATTATTATGATAAACTTTATTTGTAAAGCACATTTCAAGATAAAAACCACAAAGTGCTTCACAGTAAAACACAGGAAAACATGATAAAACATAATAAAACACAGGATATAAAAAGAATTAAGAAAAAGCAGTTTTAAAAAGATTGGTTTTTAGCTGCTTTTTCAAATAAACCTTTAAGTCTCTATGGATCTGAGGCAGAGGGGAAGGGAGTTCCAGAGCGATGGAGCCACTGCTGCAAAGGCTCTGTCACCTTTAGTCTTCAACCGGGTTCTCTTAGCAACCGGCAGACCCTGGTCACATGACCTCAGCGACCTGCTGGGGGGGGGGGGGGGTACGGCTGCACAGGGTCTTCTCTATAGACCGGTGCTTGGCTGTTAAGAGCTGTGTGGGTTAAAACCAGGGTTTTAAAATGCATTCTGAAACGGATGGGGAGCCAGTGCAGCTGGATCAACAACTAAACTAGCACTAATCTAAATCTACAATCAACTTTTCAAGTTACCATCATGACACGAGCTCATTCATTATCAGAGACTTCATTGATGACAAATAAAAAAATGATAAAAACGTGTTTTTAATTAATTCATGGCAACCAAAGGAACATCTGTCCCTTTATGAATGTTACCAACCAACTCAAATTCTGTTTTTCCAAATCGTGTGTGTGTGGGGGGGGGGGGGGGGGGTCAGACCTCACCCAGGACCTACCTGACTTGGACATTGGACTTGGCCTGAGACTTGGCATTGAACTTGACTCGAAACTTGATTTGAGACTTGACTTGAGACCTGATTTGGGACTTGATTTGAGACTTGACTTGAGACCTGATTCTGGACTTGACTTGGACCACATTTGGGACTTGACTTGAGACCTGATTTGGGACTAGATTTGAGACTTGACTTGAGACCTGATTCTGGACTTGACTTGAGACTTGATTTGGGACTTGACTTGAGACCACATTTGGGACTTGACTTGAGACCTGATTTGGGACTTGATTTGAGACTTGACTTGAGACCTGATTCTGGACTTGACTTGAGACTTGATTTGGGACTTGACTTGAGACCACATTTGGGACTTGACTTGAGACCTGATTCTGGACTTGATTTGAGACTTGACTTGAGACCTGATTCTGGACTTGACTTGAGACTTGATTTGGGACTTGACGTGAGACCACATTTGGGACTTGACTTGAGACCACATTTGGGACTTAACTTGAGACCTGATTTAGAACTTGACTTGAGACCACATTTGGGACTTGACTTGAGACCTGATTTGGGACTTGACTTGAGACCACATTTGGGACTTGACTTGAGACCTGATTTGGGACTTGACTTGAGACCACATTTGGGACTTGACTTGAGACCTGATTTGGGACTTGACTTGAGACCACATTTGGGACTTGACTTGAGACCTGATTTGGGACTTGACGTGAGACCACATTTGGGACTTAACTTGAGACCACATTTGGGACTTAACTTGAGACCTGATTTAGAACTTGACTTGAGACCACATTTGGGACTTGACTTGAGACCTGATTTGGGACTTGACTTGAGACCACATTTGGGACTTGACTTGAGACCTGATTTTGGACTTGACTTGAGACCTGATTCTGGACTTGACTTGAGACCTGATTTGGGACTTGATTTGAGACTCGATTTTGGACTTGATTTGGGACCTGATTTGAGATCTGATTCTGGAATTGATTTGAGACTTGATTTGGGACTTGACTTGTGACTTGATTTGGGACTTGACTTGAGACCTGATTTAGAACCTGAATTGAGACTTGACTTGAAACTTGAGTTGAGACTTGACTTGAGACTTGATTTGAGGCTTGACCTGATTTTGGACTTGATTTAAGACTTGGGTTGAGACTTGAATTGAGACTTGAACTGAGATCTGACTTGATACTTGATTTAAGAATTGACTCGACACCCGACTAAAGACTTGACTTTGGAGTTCCTTTGAGAAATCTGACTTGAGACCTGAGCTAAAACTTGAGAGGAAACATTCTGTTAACCCTTGTACTATCCTAAGCACTTTAACATTGGGAGTTGGGTCATCTAGACCCACTAGACAGTGCTCTGAACCTTTTTTCTTCAATGATTTGTGATCTTCACTGGTGTCCATGGATTACATGGAATCTTTCCACCTTTATCCACCTTTGTCCTGGTAGGGAGAACACGTCAATGCAAGGGTGGGGTCATCTAAGATAGCACAAGGGTTAAAGGATTTGGGCAGTTTTTAAACCCCTTTAACTCTAACTTTATTGCACTTTTATGTGTTATTTTGCTCAAAAACTTTCTGGGAAAACATTATTTAAATAAATTTGAGAGAAGAAGCATCTGGACCCATGAGTTCCATTCTGTAAGAACTGGGTATAAAGAATGTCTTTAAACTGTTGTTTAACCTCCATTTCTGCCCCTCTTGGTATGCAATGCAGGGGTGTTTAGTTAATCAGAATTAATAATAGCAGGTCGGATGGATGGAAAACGTGAAAGGAAAACAAGAAAAAGAACTAGAACCCATAAAACATCCTTTCCATTCCCCCCATCATGCTCAACTTTGATGCATGGAGACTGCAGCACCGCATAACTGCCATCTCAGGGCAGAACATCAAAGCTGCTTCAGTACATTGGGAACATTTGCAGGAAGGCGCCGCCGCAAGGCGGGGAGAAAACAATAAAGAAATACGTCGAAAAACCATCAGTTACTCTCTCCGGTAAGTAAATAATATTGATTTAAAATTTGACACACGGAGGAAATACTTCCTTCTGAGATTCAGATTTATGAATTGAGGGACATTCTTGCATTGAAACTGCTGATCTGCAGGTAAAAAAAAACAAAACAAAAACAATGATGACATGTGCTGCATACAAGAAATGTTATTTCGGAGCCAGAATAAGCTTCAAAATGATGTGGCTTTACTCCACCTACTGGTCAGGATGGAGAACTGCAGGTAGTGATCTGAAGCTTCATCAGTGTGTAAACTTAAAAGAAAAAACGTTTAAAAAGTTGTGAAAAAGTCCTTTTTAAAAAAAATTTGGCTTTAAAATAGTTTTTTTTTATTATTATTATTGTTACTTTTACAAAACATTTGGTTACAAATATTTTTGCGCTCTCAAATTTTACAATTTAATGTGTTTTTTCAGCCAAATTAACTATATATCAAATTTTCATATCAAAGTTTTTTTCATCAGCTTACTTTTCAAAATGCCAATGGTTAAACAGCCTCGATTACGTTTTTATTCATCCAAAACTTCCAGATTCAGCTTTCATGATGTTGGAGGATTTAAAAATGAGAAATTTGTGATTTTCAGAGCTGATGATCAAGCAGAAACCATCCCTTTTCATTATACACAAACTATTTAAAAATATAGACATATTGTTTTACTTTAATGGGGCTCACACACCTTTCTTCTGTCTAAATTCCTCTTCTTCCGTATTATTGATGGTTCATCTGAGAGATATTTTCCATAATCGTGAGTTCATGTTTAGTTTTTATTGTAAGTCAACAATTTTTTATAAAAAGCCTTCAAAAGGAGGGTAATGGAACTGAAACTTCCCTTTTGTCAAACTCAGATCCACATTTAGTGCAACCGGCAGTTGCAAAATCCATATGTTTTTTCTTTTTCTATTCTACACAAAGAACACATAAATGTTCATATAAACACACATTCATTTGCATGAGAACAGGTTCATTTTTAAGTGGAAGGTGTTAGTTTACATGCTGAAAAAACACATTTTAACTAACACAGCTTGAATGTCTATTGCACAAAACACGTGAAAAATATAAAAGAAAATGAGATGAAAAAATTTCATAAGAAAATATTCCACATTTTAATGCACATACAAGAAAATGTATTTCTAAAAAACAAAAACAGTATTTTACAGGTAAAATAACATTTTGGCCATTTCGATTCATTGCAGAATTAATGCTTCATACCACCTGATGGAAGATGTACAGCTGTGCACTTTTGTCCTGAAATTGCTTTTATGATAACATGTTTATTGAAAAATTAGAGGCTCTACTTTCCTGAAAATCTGAGCGACGGGCTCCAATAAAACGTCAATTAGAACGGGGATGGCTGTAATCTAGCTAATTTACAGCAGGGGGCAGTGTCGCATCAACGACGACACGCCTCTGCGTGAAAACTGCAGACAAAGAAGCAACGTTTGTCCTCTGCGCAGCCGCAGATCGACAAGGGAAATGACAACACCGGGCGAAACAAGTTAACTTGGGTAAAATTACGACCTTTTTTAGTATTTTGATTGACTATTGCTTAGATTTTTTACTGTCATATAATTTTGGCGCTCTTTTTATGTCTATTCACAGTCTAGTCCTTGTTATGGAGCGATGTTTTAGGTAGGGAAGAGCCTAACGCTCAGCTGAGCTAGCTTTTAATTTTTTCAGTTGGCTTGCCTTGTGTGACTTGTCTTGTCCACTTGCTTAACTGCCAACATTTTCTTGTCCAGATTTTTGTTTTTTCCCCTACTTTTCGTTAAATAGACAGATCTTAAATTTAATGTCGCAGTTTTATTGTAATTACACTAAAGTTTGTGTATTTTTGCGGGCGGGAGACTTAATCTTAAATTGAGAATTAATATTTTTGTATTTTTTTTAACACATCCTCCTCAGATTTCTATTTAGATTATAAAAGAGAAAATGTTCTCTTCATATTTTTATTTAAAACGATAAGGAGCATTAATATGAACTTTTACTTTATTTGAAAATCTAAAACAAAGTTTGTTTCTGTTCATAAACATTTAGCCAGTATAAACAGTAATTTCTGTAATTATTTAAAATTTTTTCAATTTATTTTAGTTTTGTTAATTTTATTGTTTCGAGTTGATTTATAAGTTGACCCTAAAAACCAAAGTAACTTTGGAAAACAAGTACAAGTTTGTTTGCATTAATGCCTGTTTTCTAAACATAAATGTGTAATTTATGTGTTTTTCCTGCAAAGATATATTTACTTGAAATACAGAAAAACTGTTAAGCTAGAGAAAAAAAAAACATTATGTGTACCATATAAAATATACATTTATATATTTTTCTAAAATAAATTCTCAAAATTTGAGTAAAACCTAAATTCCATGTCGTTTTTTTATTTATTTTTTAATTTAGAAATGTAGAAATCACCAAATACGTATTTCCTTTTAGTTGTTACCTTCCCACATACGCTTCAGCTTTGTTGCTTCACTTTCTTGATTGGATTTTTCGTCTGTCAGGAGAAAAAGAGTATAGATATTCAGTTTTTGTTGCTTTAACGTTTCGCTTTGATGCTTTTAGGAAACTCTCTCCGCTCATCATGTCCTTAGATCTTTAACCATCTCTCCTTCCTCTTGTCTGAAGTGTCATCAGGGATGCTTCTTCTTCTTCTCCTCCTCCACCGGCATCTCCTCCTCCAGACGTCCCTTCCTCCCCCCTCGTTCCACCCGTCTCCCCCCCTTCATCCTTGACTCCTCCTCCTCCTCACCATCAAGCAGTAAAGGATTTTGGAGCAGGAGCCATGGTGGACGTCAGTAAATGGCCTCTGTTCTCGCTGCTGAGCAGCGAGGATCGGGCGTCGGTTCGGCAGGCCTGCGTGTTCGGAACCTCTGCAAACGAGGCCGTTTACGTTTCCCATGGAAACGAGGTGAGCGGCTGTGTTTGCAGAAGAACCGGAAGCTTGTCACTCCCTCATGAGGACTGCTATTGTAACCACATTGACCCTGACTGAGGGGCAAAAATGCCTCTGAGCAAGGCACCAACCTCCAACTACTGCATAGCGTTATGTGTCTGTAAATGGAGAGACTTAAATGAACTTTAGAGATGGAAAACAGGAAATGAATATATTCATTTCTTTTGTACTTAGAGCTTAGTTTTGAAACTACACAAGTTGTTTAAGGACGTGATGACATGTGTGTTGTGTGTTGACAGTTTTTAGGCAGATGTTTAGTCGGTTTTATTTGGATCTTGGGTTACATCCCTCCCTCTCTTGTGTTGGGGCTTGTAAAAGGAACAAGTTAAATACCCCAACGACTGAAAAACTCTCACAAACAAACCCTAAACCGGCGATTTATTTACAGAAAAACCCAAAACTACACAAAAATAACCAAACTATAAGACCAAAATAACCAAAGCCTCTAACAATATCCAACAAATTAAAGCTCTGCAACAGATGATGTGGCAGTATTTAAACCAGAGCTGGATGTCCTCAGCCAATCAGGGGCTCCAATCTGCACAGAAATATAGGAGGGGAAGAAAAAGAGACAGAACCTCCCACTGCAGCATAAAGAAAAAGAAAACGGATACAAAACACTCCAAAAGTCCCAAAAAACCTCATCAATGTCACTGTAAAGATGCTTGTTTCTTTTCAGGTGTTTGCGTTTGGGTTGAACTCCAACGGCTGCCTCGGCACCGGCGACTATTGCAGCACTATTGTACCAAAGAAACTGAACTTCCTGCAAGGAAAGAAGGTCGTCAGCCTGAGTTACGGCAGCGGTCCCCACGTCCTGCTGGCTGCTGAAAGTAGGTTATCACGCTCATGATTTCAACTGTAAATATTCTACGCGTGCCCAAAACTTTTGCTTAGATTTTTTAATTCCACATGATCGAAAAAAAAAACAAAAAACAACACACCTACATAGATTTCTTTTATTGTCTTTTTCTCGAGACCAAAAAAAACCCCAAGATTTTCTGCCAATTTTAATGTAAAAACAGAAATTTAAGGTTCACAATCCTTCACTCTGATTTACAAGCTATTAAAAAAACTTATTTTGCACAAACTAACACATTTTCTAACACAATTTAATTCTGCACAACAGTTGTCTGTAGTTTAAAAACATTATTTGTGTGTCGCAGTGCAGCCTTCAGTTCATAAAAATACACCTAGACAGTCTGGGAAAACCATCATCTCCAGGAAACTTTTGGGTCTGATTGTTTTCCTGAAGAAAAGGGGTTACATATGGGACACATCAGTGAATTTATTAAATGTGGAGTACCCCAAGGCTCTTTTCCAAGACCTCTGAAGTTTTCATGATATTATTTTACCATTTTGGTTAGGCAGGAGATCCACCAACGGGATCTAAGGTTGAGCAGGAGTTTGATAAAGACACGAGTCGAGGCTCTTAAATGACCCCTGCTGTTGTCCAGATGGTCAGCTGTTTGCGTGGGGGCACAACGGCTACAGCCAGCTGGGCAACGGGACGACAAACCAGGAACTGTCTCCCGTTCTGATCAGCGGTCACCTGCAGGACAAGAAGGTCACAAAGGTGGCGTGCGGCTCCCATCACTCCATGGCGCTCATGGAGGACGGAGAGGTACCGATTTGAATGTTTTGTCAGAAAATTTAAGGTGGAATTCTTCAAAAAAATGCATTTCCAATCAAGTCTGTACACTTTTATACAAGAAAAAGGTCAAAAATAGGAATGACGGTAAATCCAGCTTATTACAGATTTTTTTACTGCATATTTTTAGAAGCAGAAAAAAACAAAATTTTAATACATACAATAAAAATAATCATTTAAGTTATTGAATGTTTTCCTTAATAATCTAATCACACTATTAGATGTTCAATAAGAGCTTGTGAAGAAACACGTGTATCACTTATAAATACATCCCAGTAAAATATAAAGCACTCATTTCTTTCCATACATTTCTGTTTCGAATCACACTTGAAGTGGATTAATTGAATAATTATAATGCTTTTTGACTCATTTTATGTCTACATAAATGATATCAATAATATTGTATGATTCATGCTTACTTCCTTCATGTAATACATGCATTTGTGAGTTCATTGAATAAAAATCCAGAGATTTCTTATCAAAATAAAGATTTAGACGGGGAAAATTCTCTAAAAAACATTTATAACAGGAATCAAATGTAGAATGAATAAATGAAAAGATGGAGATTAAAAATGACTCTGAAACTGATTAAAGTACTAGAAAAATAAATACATTTAACCAAAAAGCGCTTCTGATTTTAGCAAATAATGTGTAAAGTAAAAGACAACATTATTAATTAATAAGTTTGAGATATTATTAACAGTAATAATAATCGTCATCATAATAAAAGGACAATATAAATCAATCAAAATGACTTTTTAACTACTTCTAAGTACAAAACAAATAACTAAAGAGTTTATCTTTAAACAAATAAAAATTCTAATCTATTTTGAAGGATTTGAACTTGGCTGCAGAGGTATTTGTTGAGACAGATATTTTAAAGTTTGATTCAATTTAACTGTATAAGATTTTGATCAATTGAGGATAAATCTTTTCTTTTAGCTGCGTAGAACGGAAGAAAAAAAACAACGGAACGATCCAAATGTGGTAACAATTCTTCTTTAAAGCCAAAAAGTTTTATTGCAGTCAAAATACGTTAGGAAGAGTTCAAATAAAATACATTAAAACTGTTTTTTTTTAATTACAAAAAGATTTTCAGCCAAATTATTCAATGTTTTTAATCATTTAAATTCTCACAAAGCCAAACATAAAGTGTACATTGGAATCTCCTTTTTTTTTTTTGATTCATCTTCACATACGATATTTTTTCCCCACGCAGAATAATTTTTAGAAACAGAATGATCACCTTAGACTAAACCCCTCCCCTCTTTCCCCTCCAGGTGTTTGCCTGGGGTTACAACAACTGCGGCCAGGTTGGTTCAGGATCCACCGCCAACCAGCCGTATCCAAGGAGAATCACCGGCGGCCTGCAGGGAAAGCTGGCCGTGGACATCACGTGTGGTCAGACCTCCTCCATGGCTCTGGTTAACAGCGGAGAGGTCCAGACCCCTCCCTCCTTCTTCCTGTAACCCACTTCAGTGCAGTTCAACACAAACATGAAGGTAAAGCGTTGTTGTTGTCGTCGTCGTGCCCCCCCCCCCCACCCCCACCCCCCCACCCCGTTTTCAGGTTTACGCGTGGGGATACAACGGAAACGGACAGCTCGGCATCGGGAACAACGGAAACCAGCCGTCTCCGAGCCGACTCGCTGCTTTCCAAGGGTTGTGCG
This sequence comes from Oryzias latipes, assembly GCF_053564925.1. Classification (NCBI taxonomy): domain Eukaryota; kingdom Metazoa; phylum Chordata; class Actinopteri; order Beloniformes; family Adrianichthyidae; genus Oryzias; species Oryzias latipes. Next base: position 6,489,604 of record NC_136238.1, read on the forward strand.
TTCAGCGGGTGAGGCGCCATTTAAAATCCGTGGAAGCTTGATAAACATCATTATATATAGTTAAAATGGTGGAAAAAGGAGAAGCTAAGATGTTAAAAGTTCTTCCGAAGGCAAACACAATCAACAATGTTTTAAAAATAATAAAAGCTTCACCAAGTTTGTACATTTTTAAATGATAGTTGTGATTAGGATGTAGTTTAAGCTCCAAATGATTTAACCCTAAACCTTAACCCTTAACCCTAAACCTTTTACCCTAAACCCTAAACCCTTAACCCTAAACACTTGACCCTAAAACCTTAACCCTAAACCCTAAACCTTTTACCCTAAACCTTAAACCTTAAGCCTTAAACTTTTAACCCTTAACCCTTAACCCTAAACCCTTAATCCTAAACCCTAAACCTTTTACCCTAAACCCTAAACCCTAAAACCTTAACCCTTAACCCTAAACCTTTTACCCTAAACCTTAAACCTTAAACCTTAAACCTTAAACCTTAAACCTTTAACCCTTAACCCTAAACCTTTTACCCTAAACCCTAAACCTTAACCCTAAACACTTGACCCTAAAACCTTAACCCTAAACCTTTTACCCTAAACCCTAAACCTTAAACCTTTAACCCTTAACCCTAAACCCTAAAAAATTGTAATAATCTAAAGCTCAAAATGAACATCAGGAGTTCAGAAAATACGGACAAGATCAAACCAGTATCATATAAAAATGGACCGAAACATAGAATTTTGTAAAAACACAAGAAATGTTTATTGAAAATGAACTTTCTTTCTCTCAATTTTTATAACATTTTCCAGAAACGATGAACGATTAAAAGAAAAATTCTGACTTTTTGGGGGAAATTATAAATTTTTCCTAACTGGATGGTTTGACTGTTTGCTAAACTAACCAACTCCTTAAGGAACAGAACGCTTTGGAGAGTTTAAAGCTTTGTTTGGCTTAAATAAGCATCAAAAAGCTGTAAAATGTCAATTCTGCAAAAGCCAAAAATGTTTTTTCTCTCTTTTGCTTCCAGTTTTTGTCAAATGATAGAGGTTAGAGACTATATTATCTTCTGCTCTGCTTTCCAGATTGTAGCAGGATATGGACACTGCCTGGCACTGACAGATGAAGGGGCGCTTTACGCCTGGGGGGCAAACACCTTCGGTCAACTGGGAACGGGCAACAAGAGCAACCATCTGAGTCCTGTGCGGATCATGGCTGACAAAGAGAGGTACTTCCCGTTTCCTGTCCGCGCGTCCTCCCGGCCGTGAAGGTCTGAACCCTTAGCCGTGTTTTACCCTGCAGGGTTGTGGAGGTCGCAGCGTGCCACTCCACGCACATTTCAGCGGCGAAGACCCGAACCGGCGAGGTACTTCAGCGGTCAAAGACGCGCTGGCCGTGTGTGCAGGTTTGAAAGCGGCGGGCTCTCTTCCAGGTCTACATGTGGGGTCAGTGTCGCGGCCAGTGCATAGCCTTACCCCACCGCACCCACTTCAGCAGCACCGACGACGTCTTCGCCTGCTTCGCCACGCCCGCCGTCACGTGGCGCCTGCTGTCCACGGGTGAGGGCAAAGCCGACGCCCGTCTCCACAGATGAACGGCATGTTTGTGTCAACGTATGTTTTTCTTCTTTTTCTTACATCCTAGAAAACGACGACTTCGTGTCGGTCACAGAGGCGCTGAGGAAGGAGTTCGACAGTCCGGAAACGGCCGACTTGAAGTTCATGGTTGGAGGGAAATTCATCCACGTTCACAAGGCGCTGCTGAAGATCAGGTGACTCTCAGGAAAGCGTGTTCCTGTAAGCGCATTTATATTTGAATAGATTTAGGTGTTCACTAGCATCCAGTTTCATAAATGAAATCAATCTTTTGTTGCTTTTCTTTAAATTCTTGTTGGACTTTTCTGTAAATAATTCAAAAAAGTCATTCAAATGTCCAGTTTTTTTCCCCGCCGGACTGATTGTGATAAAAGCTGCTGCCATGTTTTGGGTTTAGTAGCTAATGTTGTTAGCAAGATATTGACCGTGTGTGACAGAAAAAGTGAGCTTTCAAGAGTTAGTAAAAAACCGTCTGTTGGTGTAGGTGCGAGCATTTCCGCTCCATGTTTCGCTCCCACTGGACGGAGGACCAGCAGGACGTGATTGAAATCAGCCAGTTCTCCTACCCCGTCTACAAATCCTTCCTGCAGTTCCTGTACACAGACGCCGTGGACCTCCCAGCTGAAGACGCCATCGGTCAGCGGGCCTTTTCACTGTGCGGCGGTGTCTAGTTCTTCAGCGCTTCAGGAAGTGTTTTGTTCTCCGCAGGCTTGTTGGATCTGGCCACCTCGTACTGTGAGAACCGCCTCAGGCGCCTGTGCCAGCAGATCATCAAGAGGGGAATCACCGTGGAGAACGCCTTCACGCTTCTGTCTGCCGCCATTCGATACGACGCAGAGGTCAGAAACCAGACCCGGGCGCCGTTTACTTCACTAGGTCCAGACAAGAGTGACCCACAGCAGCCAAACGGACCGACACCGACTGAAACTTTTAGCGCTTCCAGTCCCTGACAAACGGAGGTGACCGGCTCCAAACCGGAGATCCTCCCCCGAAAATAACTATATTAATAAATAAACCAAAAATTAAAGCTATTAAATTACGAGAATAAAGTGGTAAATTTACGACTTTAACACATACATTTATGAGAAAAGTCACAAATTTATAAAGGGAAAAAATCCAAAGATTAACAAGAAAACAAGTCATGAATTATCAAGAAAAATGTCATAAATTTATGAGAGAGAATTAAAAAAAAATAGTTCACACAAAAGTTACAAATCAGGAATTAGGCACACACACAAATCCAAAGCTACACACAAATCTAAAGCTACACACAAATCTAAAGCTACACACAAATCTAAAGCTACACACAAATCTAAAGCTACACACAAATCTAAAGCTACACACAAATCTAAAGCTACACACAAATCTAAAGCTACACACAAATTTAAAGCTACACACAAATCTAAAGCTAGACACAAATCTAAAGCTACACACAAATCTAAAGCTACACACAAATTTAAAGCTACACACAAATCTAAAGCTACACACAAATCCAAAGCTACACACAAATCTAAAGCTACACACAAATCCAAAGCTACACACAAATCCAAAGCTACACACAAATCTAAAGGGACACACAAATCTAAAGCTACACACAAATCTAAAGCTACACACAAATCTAAAGCTACACACAAATCCAAAGCTACACACAAATCTAAAGCAACACACAAATCTAAAGCGACACACAAATCTAAAGCGACACACAAATCTAAAGCGACACACAAATCTAAAGCGACACACAAATCTAAAGCGACACACAAATCTAAAGCGACACACAAATCTAAAGCGACACACAAATCTAAAGCGACACACAAATCTAAAGCGACACACAAATCTAAAGCGACACACAAATCTAAGGTTACACAAAAATCCAAAGTTACACAAAAATCCAAAGTTACACAAAAATCCAAAGCTACACAAAAATCCAAAGCTACACAAAAATCTCAAGCGACAAACAAACATGCTGACAAGCTACAAATTACAATGCAATGAAATTCAATCCCCTCTTTGCATTTTTGCTTCAGTGATGTCCCAGAATGAGCGATGTTGAAGAAGGAAATGAAAAAGCATTTTAAAGGACTAACATTTAATTTTACTTTTGAGTCATTTGATGCAGTTACATTGTGAAAATGAAAAAGTGTTTCTGTTAATCTATTTTAATAGTCAAATTAGTTATTTCTAATTGAATTTTGCTCCACATTTACCAGAGAACTTTTTGAAAATGAAATATCAAATACCATTTTCTTTATCACTTTAAGTGACAGAATAAGCGGTATTGAAGAAGAAAAAGAAAAAGAAAAAGCATTTTGGCGGATCGCTTTTTCTTTTTAATTTTGAGTCAAAAAATGCAGCTTTATTTTGAAAATGAAAAAGCATTTCTGGTTTTGACTTTTATTTTGAATAATGCTACATAAAAAATTTCCATACAAATGAAGAAATAAGCACACACAAATGCAGTGAATCTATTTTTCTCTCCACATTCCTTCATTTGAATGATTATAGTGGCATCTAGCGGAGAAATACAGAACTATACCTAAATGTCAGCTGCCTTGGATTCCTAACAGCTGTTAGTATTTTTGCCGCTTTACTTTGTAAAAAGATAAAAATCTCTCATCTCTGGCTGAATCATTGATGTAATAATTGTAGTTTTTCTGCGTTTCTCCAGGACCTTGAAGAGTTCTGCTTCAGGTTCTGTCTGAACCATCTCACTGAGGTGACTCAGACCACGGCGTTCTGGCACGTGGATGGAGCGATGCTCAAGGAGTTCGTCACCAAAGCCAGCCGCTGCGGCGCCTTTAAGAACTGAACGCCACCGATAAATGCTTATTTAGACACTCGTTTTGCAGGTGATCGGTTTAAGACAACCTGTTGTTTGTTTTACTTTCTAGGACTGAATCATTCTGCACATTTGAAGCTGCTTTCTTTATGGACGCCCTATTGGCAATTTGCTAAAAAACCTGTGGACTTTTACTACTACAAACTCCTGCGTTTATAGTCACAAGTTATCTTTTTTTTTATCTTTTCATTTGCTGCTACAGCGGGACTCAGGAGCTACGTCTTACTTTAGAAAATGAAAGCATCTTATTTGTGTCTTTCTGCTTTGAAACATGTTTATTTTCCATCTTTTTCACATTCCAGAGCCTCTTAATTTACTGTATTGCTGAGTTTTAGGGGACCAAATCGATAAAAGTTTGAAGTTTTTTTGTTTACAGGGAAGTAAAATTAGTTTAAGCGGATCAGAATCCGTGTTCATCCATGCATCTTGGGATCTTCGCTCACTAATCCCTCCGCATTTAGGGATGTCTTTGGTAAATATACAGTTAAAAATGGAGTAAAGCAAACTACACAGCTGGGTAAAAATCTGTTGCACACAAATCTTGGAAAGACTTGCTTCATTACAGCTGTAAGACCTTAAAAATGTAACATATTGTTTATTTATTTTATCCCTAATAAGTTTGCAATCTATGTTTTGTCAGCTGTTAACTGTGAATTTTGCTAATCCAGTGAAAAATAAGGGACTAACTCTGAAGAAGCACAAATTCAAAGCATCCTTTGTTGGTTGGGTCACATTTTAAATGATTTCTTGGAAGTCATATAATTATTTTATTATTTTATTGGAGATGAGATCAGTTTTGTTTTTCTCTTAGGTTTCATTTTCTCAGATGTTGGATAAACTCTTTGTATGTTTTTTTTAATGTTATTATTCATTACCAGACACTCAAAATTACATTTAATTATTGCAGTTTCTACTTGTTTTTTTATGCTTTTTTTTAATCTTATTTGGATTATTTTAAAACAGGCTGTGAAATTTGTTGGGTTTTTCCGTTTCCCGACTTTTTCTTTGAAATTTCAAAAAAAATGCTGCTAATATTAAGAAATAAAAAATATTCAAACCACGTGGGTGTCATTTGTAACCTCTTAAAGATTCTATACGAAATTTTCTCTTATTTGATTCAAGTTCAAGACGAGGCCCCGCCCTTTTAACAACGTCAGAGAGAATTTACGGAAATAATCGCCAAATTGTCAAAGGACCGCGAGAAACCCGGAACTAATATAGTCTTTTAAAAAATAAAGCGATCTAATCAGCAATTTGTACTAAAAGAAATCTTGTTTTGTTTTCTAGTTTATTTTAAATCGTTATTTATAAAGTAAAATGTGGATTTTTCATTGTTTCTTAGCCTAAAATGTGCGCCATTGAGCTTTTATTTTTAAACGAACGCTTTTATTTTGAATGACTACCGGAACACGGCCCAGACGGATAAACTGCTCATAGTTCGATTCGTCAACATTTCCTGTCCCAACAGTCTGTCCGTCTCAGTTTTCTGTGCGTGACCGCTGGAATATCTGTCATTACGTTAGCTCCGGGGCTGAATGGAAGGTGGCGAGAAACAGAACCGAAACGAACCGAGCCGGTCCGGCCCGTGTCGGGACATGAAAGATGGAAGCTCCCAGACCGACTGCAGGATACGAGGTGAGCCAGATGGAGAAGCGCGACATTGGAAATGTGTCGAATCTGCTCCTGTGTGACGAAGCGACGCGTTTCTGTTATTTATTTACTATCATTTATTAGGGGTTTGTGCAATTTTTTTATTAACGTTTTTATTAAATAGGAAAAAAAAAATATAAAGAACAGAAATATATGGTCTCAGTTAATAAATTCCACACTTTATTTATTTTATGATTATTTTATTTATACACTTACTGCCCACAGCTTTGAATTGGAAATCAGTGGAACTCTGGGTTAAGAAAAAAGGAAATAAAGTTTTTTGTTATTAGATTGAAAAGCTTATTTTGATATCAGGTTTGTTACATACATTTGGAATATACTGCAGCTCTTCCTTCTATTAAACTCTCTAAAATATAGTATTTAAAACCTTCAAATTAATGGATTTTTTTTAGGCTAACTGATCCTAAACAGTTGTTCAGGACATCTCTTTTTCTTCCTCTTTAAATGAAGAAATCTCTGTGCGTCAGGAGCAAGGCTATTCAACCGTTCTTCTGACAATCTGCAATCTCATCTGCAGAACTAGCAAACGCTCTGTCATGCAGAAAGGAACCGCGACACGTTTCGCATGAACTTCAGCTTCAAAATGTCTGTTATGGACAGACGAGTCCAGATGTTTGTGACAATAGAATGATCCAGAAAACCCAAAAGGTTCTGGAGCAACATCTGCTCCAGGGGAGGACTTTTATTTTGAAGTTTTTTTTTCCTTCATCCAACACTGTTGCTCAGATGTTCCAAACTATTTTTTTTTTTTCATTAAGAAGAATCCCAGGTAAAACTTCAGAGGCAGGTGTTTGGCGTGCTCTCATGTAGTGTTGGATTTGTATCCTTGCTCAGGTCACGGCCCCAGGTTGTCCAAAGTAAACCTGTTTACTTTGCTGAGTCTGTGGATGGAGATGTTTCCTCGTGATCCGCCCGAGGAGAAGGAGGAGGAGGAAGAGGAGGAGGAAGAGGACAGTCGTCAGGTCAGTTTGGGAAAGGGACGCCAGGGCTTTTGCAGATCCCGAATGACTGCTTGAGTCGCGGCGTCTGCTCTGCTCCAGATCCGTGGGATGGGCCTGGTGGTGGTGCGAGAAGGCAAAGTGGTGGGCCTCCACTGTTCCGGTCCCGAGCTGCACGCAGGACAAGCCGCCGTTCTCCAGCACGGCGTCCGTCTCGCCGAAAGTCAGCTGTACTTCTCCAGGAGACCGTGCGCCACCTGTCTGAAGATGATCATCAACGGTGAGGAAAGCCAGCCAGCGATTTACCAATGCAGATTCAAGGCTCTTATTTTGAAAGAGCATCGCTGCTACTTTTAAAGCTCTGTAAGCATCAAGTCTGAGATCTCAGAACTGCACGCAACTTTCATGATGCGTTCACTGTCAACGCGGTCGTAAAATTCCACAAAGAATGACCTGGTGAGATTTGATTCCATCCCTTTGTTGATGTTTAGTTTTTTCTCTGCTGATTCCAATAATTTGCAAAACCCAAAATCCTCAAAACTTTATCGATTAGTGGCTAACAATAACACTTGTTGTTGGATATATATCAGGGTTGTTCTTTTTTTTAAATGATCTCAAAGTGAGGCAAACATTGATGACGTCTTATTATGATGTGAAAGGTTCAAACAGAAGCTTCAGACGTTTGATAAAAATATTATTAACATTAAACGGAAAGAAAACGATCTATCATTTGATAAAAAGGGTCACTATAACATGATTGATAGATGAAAAGTTGTAATTTTTTTATTTCTGAAGCAAAACTGTTCCTTTAAATTTACGACGAAACGTCACTGAAAGGAAAGACCGGATAATTATTTGAGTATTTAAAGACTTTAAAATGAGATTTAATCCTCCTTTTTTCCGACCCAAATCCACTACATTTCCAAAGTTTCAGCTGAGAAGCTTCTCTCCTCTTCAGCTGGAGTCAGTCAGATCTCCTTCTGGCCTGGAGACCCTGAAATCAGCATGCTGGAGTCCTCGCCGCCCGGCTCCGTCAGGGAGGAGGCCGCGCTGCTGGACGCCGTGGCAACGGAGAAGCTGAAGTCCAACAGCCGGCCTCACGTCTGCGTGCTGCTGCAGCCGCTGACCCCCGACCTGCTGCAGTTTGTCAACGAGACGTCCAGAGACTGCGACTTCAGGGAGAGGCAGAACGAGGACGACGCGGCGGCGGGAGACGGCTTCAACAGGTGCCGCTTCCTCCCAAACTCGCAAGAACGCCTGCAGAAAGACGCTTCTCACCACGGTTCTGCTCTTTTTCTTATTCAGAGAACGCGTCAGATACCTGAGGGCTTTTTCCAGAAGGTTCCTCGTTTGCACGTCCCAGCAGCACAAGGAGATCCTGACCCAAATGGGCTTGGAGAACTTCTGCGCGGAGCCGTACTTCTGCAACCTGAGGCACGACATGAGAGAGCTGGTGGAGGTTCTGGCCGCCGTGGCTGCCGGGGTCCCACGGCACCGCCACGGCTTCCACAGGTCGGAGGCGCTCCCACCTCAAGAACCCCCGAGGGTCTGGGTTTCTATGGTAACACCTCTGGCCTTTTCAGAGAACAGTCCTGGACCTCATGGGGGCCTCAGGAGGAAGTAGCCCAGGAGGTGGCACGCCACTGCATCATCCAAGCCAGGCTGCTGGCCTACAGGACGGGTACGGCGCTGGAGTTCAGGCCGAGAGAATGCAACCGTTTTAGGAGAAGAAAACCATCAATTACCCAAAACAGAAGGCTCGCTGAGATTGCAATGATCCAGTTAGATTTTAATCATATTATGTTTTAAGATAATCATTTTATAATTGTATCAAAAGAAATGCATTTAAAAAAACTGTCAAAGAATATGAGGTGGAGTTAGCTTTGTGATTGGCTAAAACATAAGCCCCGCCCTCTGTAACCGATTGATCGAGACAATAAAATTCAGCTGAAAATATCAAAGTTTCTTTAGAATCAGAGGAAGGGCCTGTTTAAGTAGAATCATTTGAAATATTTTAAAAAGAAGTATCAGATTTTTACGAAAAAACTTTTAGGACCAGTTTACAAAAAAAGATTTTTTTTTTAACTACAACTTTAAAATCACACATTTTCGAGAGAGAGAAACGTGACTGTGAAATTATGAGATTAAAGTCGTACATTTACAACTTTAAAAGTTGAAGTTATGACAGTTTTTCTCCTGAATTTATGTGTTTTAAAGTAGTAAACCTATGACTAAATGTAGAAAAGTCGTGACTTTAAAACACGTGAATTTACAAGAAAAATAGAAATTTATGAGAAAATGTCGTAACAGTCACATTACGAGAATTACTTTGTATATTTGTTAATTTAAAAGTTCTAGGCTAAATTTATGACTTTTTCTGCAAATTTTTACATGTTTTAACGTCGTAAATGTATTACTTTAAATATTTTAAATTCACAACGTTACTTTCTAAACACAAGTTCATTTTTGGGAAAAAGACATACATTTACGAGAAAAAGTCTTATATTTTTGAGAAAAGAGTAATAAATGAATGAGAAAATTCACCAAAGTTGGTTATTGGAGCCGCACTTGAAGATGAAAGATGTCGAGCGTTTCGTGAAACTTTATTTCCGATTAGGTTTCAAACACGAACAAAAGATCGGATTTTTGTTTTTCCCTTTGGCCCTAATTCTCTGTCGTGTTTTTTTTTTCAAACCAATTGACTACAAAGTCATTTGAAAGAAATGTGTGTTAACATTTTAAACCTCTATAAATGCGTCAGTATTTCTCACCTTTTGCCTCTTTTCTTTTCCCAGAGGACCCTAAAGTGGGCGTGGGGGCAGTTATTTGGGCAAAAGGAAAGCGGGTAAGATCTCTGACACTGCAATTTATCTAGTCTGTGTGGCTCTACGTCTGAAGAAAAATCAAATACAAGCATTGATGTTTCTGCTGTGGGACAGCGTCACCAGTGGGAGGAGCTAGTGCTCCAAAATCCAACCCTCTGATGAACTTTGAAAACGCTGGAGGAGGATCACGTTTGGATCTGCTCTCGGCCTCCAGGTTGGTTTTGGTGGAACGGGCCGTCTGTCCCTGGTGGGTTGCGGGTACAACGCTTACCCGGCCGGCTCCAAGTACGCGGAGTACCCCCAAATGGACACCAAGCAGGAGGATCGTCAGAGACGAAAGTACAGATACATGATCCACGCCGAGCAGAACGCCCTCACCTTCAGGTCAGTGACCCTCGGGGGCGTCCAGAGGCTAGCCGCGCCCTTTTTTTCTTAAGACCCCGCCCCGCCCGGTTCTTTCAGGACGCGTGACATCCGAGCAGAGGAACCCACCATGCTGTTTGTGACCAAATGTCCGTGTGACGAGTGCGTCCCTCTGATCAGAGGCGCCGGGATCACGCACATCTACACCTCCGACCAGGACCGAGACAAAGACAAGGGCGACATCTCCTACCTGAGGTTCAGCAGCCTGACGGACATCAGCAAGTTCATCGTGAGTCGCATCCCTGTGAGTCGCATCTTTATTGACAAACCGTTCCAGAGTGCGACGCTCTGCGTGTTTTCTCAGTGGCAGAGGAACCCTTCGGATTCTCCGGCGGCTTCTTCTCACCTCGTCAGTAAGTTTCTTCCATAAAAACCTTGTAAAATTCAGATCCTTTGAGGAAAAAAGGGTGTCTTTTTTTTTTTAAGAATGCGTCATTCTTTCCCGTCCCGCAGACGGTTACCTCGGGAAACACGACCGACAGCCGGAGCCGGAAACCAACAGAAACAAGAAGCTGTGCACCCAAAGGCCCAGCGGCGCCCCCTCTGGCTGCTGAGCGCTTATAACAGTAGGTGGCGCCGACAAAGATTTCCGTTTTTCGGCACAGATTTGACACCTGTGTCCTCTTTTGAACTGAGGGAGGTGGCTGTAGGAGGAGAAGGTTTGTGGCACGTTTAAAACTTGAATGACATTTAAATGATGTACACACGGCGCTTTACCGAGCCGAAAACTTTTGTTTTTGGCTCTTCAGTAGAAGAATTGTGTTTTTTTTGTGTTTTACCGCCAGATTTATTTGTGTGCACTAAAATATTGATTTTATTTTATTCTTTTTTTAAGCCCATTTTATTGTTGCTTCGGAACAACAAAGTGTTTCTGTCTTTTAGGATAAAACCCCAAAAACTGCACCCACATCCTTTTATTGGTAGTGAATGTGGTACAATAGAAAGGCTGTGGAAACTAGCCGGCTGCTTTCAGACTGTGGGGGAAATAAAATCGCACCTTCGCCTGGAAACGTGTGAAAAATGATCCTTTTTATTTCAGATTAGCTGCTGCTAAAAAAAAAAAAAAAAAGAAAAGTTGACACACAATTCCAATCACAGGTTTACATGCTGTTGTTTATTTAGTTTTCTTGTTTTTTAATTATTTTTTTTTGTGAACACACAACTGGATTTTCCTCTTTTTTCTTCTTTCATTTCATTTCAACTTCAGATCCCAAAATAAAAAGCATCTAAATCATGTTGGTGCTTAAAGAAAAAATTTAATATTATTTGAATAATAAACAAAAGAAATGCATCAACTGAAATGTGTTTTTTATTTTTATTTTCTGTATTTCTAGAGGGGAAGAAAAACAAACTTCTTTTTGGATTTTCCAAGCTCTTCTTCGGCCTGAAGCTCCAATCTACTGAGGTTCACAGCTTAATCAAAGCAGATTCGTTCCGTCCAGAGGATATTTTTCACCCACCTCTTAATTAAGCTCCCCTTAGAAAGATACGAAAACACCCCCAAAAAAAAAACAACAACAACAAAGGCACGTCTGAATTTCCAACTGCTTCCTTCAGATCAGAGAGCACCTGATACGGCGAGCGGAAACACAAACGTCTCCTTCCTTCCTTCCTTCCGACGAAGCGCAAACTGTACAAGGCGAGAAATTTAGATTAAAAAACAAAAATCAAAGCGGGACGTAAACTGATCAGCTTTTTTTTTCATGGTTTCCTGTTGGCTTAATCATACAGAAAGTGCTATTAGAAGAGAAGTGGGTGATGGTTTGACGCTCATACTAGGACAGAAGACTTCATTTAAATCATTCTTCAAAAAGAAAAAAACAACAAAAATTCACAATATTTAGCTTCGTTTTTGGTCACAGGTCAAAGCGGTTCTCGGTTTTCTGGCTGACAGGGAGTCGAGTGGTTCAGATGGCACGATTAGATGGTTAGCTTTCCACCTTCAGGCGGAGAACCTGCAGAGAAAACTTGGATCTGAGGCCTGGCATTACTAATGCGTCGGTTGGTTAAAGTTGGCTTTCTCGCTGCTGGTTCTGAAACTAAAGAGTAAAAAAGGTTTTTCCGAAAAGCTCGCTGATTAAGAACTACTCCTGCTGCGACAAAAGAAAAACGTCTCTGGAATAGAACACCCATCGCTGTTAACAAGATGTTAGGTCTCCTATTGGTCGAAAAAGTGGGCGGGCGGACGCCGCTCTAGGAGGCGGGCTTCTTCAGATCCCTGATCTGTTTGATTAGGTAGGTCTTCTCGTCGTTAAACTGGTCATCATCCGAGCGGTCCTTCTGGAAGTTACTCAAGAAGTCGATGAGTTTGGTCTGGTTCTTCAGCAGGATGTCGACGATGGGCTGCGTCTTGTTGGGGTTCGCCACGAACACCTGGAGGCGGAACAGACGAGGTCAGAACAGCAGATTTAAAAGGCAAAGATTGGAGTTTTTATGTAAAAACAACGACAAAAAAACACTTCTGCATGAGTCACAGTGAGAACATTCATCTAAAACGTCCTGGTATGGACTGAAATGCTATAGCATTTGCATGTTTTTAAGGGTTTCGTGTAAAATATTCTTTCCTTCTACGTATTTTTGCAAACTTTCTGGAGCAGATTTCATCTGGAACTCAACCAGAGAAAAGAAAGACGAAGAAAAACGACTGAGATCTGCTTTAACTAAGGAAAGATCACAAGAAAAGATCCGATTTTCTCCAGCAGAAACAACCATTGACTTCCTGTTTGAAGCTGGTCTCAAAACGAAAATAATTGGTAACCAGTAAATGTAACAGGTGAATTAATCCTTTCTTCACACTCAGGTAAAACGGTCCAACCTTACGACACAAATAAACACGCTTGGATGGATAAAAACAGAATAAAAACAACTTGATAAATCTGGATTCATTTTCATGTGTAGTTTCAATTTAATGCAGATTTATAGATTTAGAATCCAGATTCAAAGATGTGAGATCCAGAATTTTAGATTTGAAATACATATTTGTAGATTTAGGATCCAGAATTAGTCTTGGGAAACCAAAATTAGAATCCAGATTTATAGATGTGGGATCTAGAATGTTTTTATTTAGAATATAGATTTATAGACTTCAGATCCAAATTTCTCCTTTATGATCCAGATTTAAAGATATGGGATCCAGATTTATTATTTAAAATCCAGATTTTAAGATGTAGGTCTTGAAAGGTTTTATTTAGAAAACAGATTTATAGACTTAAGATCCAAATTTATACTTTATTATCCAGATTTCTAGATTTAGGATCCAGATTGGTCTTGGATAAAGACATGGTCTTAGTCAATTAGAACATGCCAACAGGGTATGTTGGAAAACATTCATGAATGACTGCGGGCCTTGAGTTACCATCCCGGAGCCTATGGCCATTAGTGATGTCATTTCCTGCCAACGGCAGAGCTGATTCTGGTTTTTACAGTCATTTGTCGACTGGGATTACAATCAACAGAAGTTTGTCAAACTCTGTCTGAACGATGTTAGTCTGGAATTTGAAATAATGACGTTTTATCAGATTTAATCCCAGTAAGGAAAAGGCTAACTATAGTTAAGCGAAGAGACGTGATGCTTGTTACGCCACCTAGTGGCTACCTGGTGAACTGACCTGACTCCAGTTATTTTAAATAGTCAATTAAGATTAAATCGACCCATAATGCATCACTCCTGTAGGTGTATTGTGTCCGAAACCGCAACACGTGGAGGCGAGTTCTTACCCTCCTCCAGGGAGCGCTGTGTTCGTGTGAACATGTGACTTGAACCCTCACCTTGAAGACGTGGAACGCCTCAAACTGGATGTTGGCGCTTTTGTCTCGGAGCAGATTCATCATCAGCTTCAGATTCTCCGGCTTGCTGATGTAGCGCGTCATCACCGTGAAGTTATGTCTGTCCAGGAGCAGCTCGCCCAGAAGCTGAGGACGGAAGAGTCCAGCCCGTTAGATGAAGAAGGGCCTTCAGCGGCTTTTGATCCACGGAGGAGAGAGCAAACCTTCAGAGACTGCCGCTTGGTGACGTAGTTCTCGGAGTGCAGCAGCTTCTCGTAGTCCGCAAACACCTGGAAAGCAGATTTTACATCAATGCAGATCTAACTTAAGACATTAGGTTCGCTCAAAAGCTGGAAGAATCTTCCTGCACTTCCTCAAAACCTTCCATTTGCTGAAACCAATGAGTTACATAGGCTAGAGACGCCACGCCAGCCTGTTACCATAGTCCAATGCACGCCAAGAGAGACGCCATATCGGAAAGGGCGGTAAACAATGACGCACAGCTTAGCCGACACCGTAAAATGACCATAAAGAGCTTCATTTGGGTCCGATTTTAAAAAAGGAAAGAAGAATCTTTGATCGTCACAAAAATACGACCCAGGCTGTTGAATTATTGTTTTTTGTACAAAGGGCAACAGATGGACACCGTTTCAAATGTTTCTACAAATAAATACATCATATAGGAAAAAAAACAATAAAATGTATATTTTTTAAATAAATGTAAAATATTGTAAATAGATAAATAAAATAAAGTAATTTAAAAATAACAATAAATAAACAATTGTAAAAATAAATTAAAATATAAAATAAATACATAAATAAAAAATGATAAATAAAACGCAATGCTTTCCGGATGCTTGGTTGTGGTTTTATTCAAATCTACACGCATACTTAGTTTTTTTCATTCGTCTTCCGAACCGTTTGTCCCTTTCGGGGTCACGGGGCTGCTGGAGCCTATCCCGGCCACTTGTGGGCGAAGGCAGGGGGCGCCCTGGACAGGTCGCCAGTCTGTCGCAGGGTCACACATATCACACACCCATGCACACTCACACCTATGGACAATTGACCTATGGAGCATGTTTTTGGACGGTGGGAGGAAGCCGGAGAAAACCTGGGAGAGCATGCACGAGGAGAACATGCAAACGCAGAGAGGTCCTCCATTGATGTTCTGCTTCACGTCCCAAAGCTGGGAATTGAACCAGGGGCCTTCTTGCTGTGAGGCAAGAGCGCTAACCACTGCACCACCCTACACATACTAAGATTTACACAAACTGTCAGACTCCTCTGTTTGTGTTTGGGTCGGGTCAGGTCAGCCGAAATCGCCGCAGAACCCTTGAGCCCATTGTACATGGGCCTCTCCGGGCCAAAAGCGTCAGTGGACAGTCGCCCCGTCTCTCCTGCTGACGGGAGAGCGGACGCAGTAAGCACTTCAGCTCGCGGCCCCCGGCACGCCAAGGTCCACGTGGGAGGGGCCGCTGCACCGCCGCAGGGAGAAAAAGATGCACCTGGCGAACTTAGACACCCGCACGACACGGAGCGGGCAGTCTTCTGTGCGTCATCCACCCGCCGGACGGGGATTTGGCGTTGGGGCTCTTCGCTCGCCGCTACTGAGGGGAACCCTGGTTAGTTTCTGTTCCTCCGCTCAGTAATCTGCTTAAATACAAATCCTAAGGTCCTCCTCCAAAAAAAGGTATGTGGTCCTGCGTAAAAACATGGAAATACTGCTGCTAGGCATCGTTGGTGTTGACATCGCCATCATCGCTGCAAGATCCGCCAAAACGTGGACTATTCCAAGAGCAGACGCACGCGGATCATCTCCTCAACATGTTTTCGTTACTAGCTGCTCGGTTTGAGCAGTTCACAGGCATTTTACCCTTTCCAATATGGCGTCCGGCTTTACCAATGTAACTCGTAGCGCAGCGTCTCTATCCGACACAGCTCCTCTTTCTTTGAGACTTGACTGACTCCTGATCCACAGATGTTGGACAACTTGTCCCTGGAAGGGGGGAGGGGCTTAAAGGCGTCAGGCTCACCGTGTCGTAGTTCTGCTCCAGGAATTCAGCCACAAGCACCTTGTGTCTCGTCAGAAGATCCTGCCAGAGGAAGACGGGACAGACACGGCCCACGCAGACGCCGTTAAAAGCGAGAAAATTCAGTCTGGTCGCGCTGTGACTCTGCAGCTCTGGGCCGTTACCTTAAAGGTGGCGAAGGCGTCGGAGGCGATGTCGAATGTGGACATCTCCACGTAGTTGAAGAAGCTGTGGAAGTGCTCGGAGTGAAGGACGATCTTGGCCAGCGGCTCGTGGCGGATGCACTCCCTCAACATGATCCCGCAGTTCAGCGCGATCTGCGGAGTCTCGTACCTGCAAGAGGCGCACAGAGACGGCGGTTGCTGCACGCCGCCGTAGAGGTTCCCCGCCCTGTGAATGGCGTTCGCCTCACCCCTTCAGGAGGATGAAGAGGACCTCCTGGTGGGAGCAGAAGTATTCCACGGTGGGGCTCCTCGTCCCGATCTGCCTCCTCAGGATGTTGTTGAAGATCTGGCACACGTCCTTCTTCCCCTGCAGTCAGGAGGGTGGAGCATGAAAACCCAGAGCTCTCAAAAGCCCACGATCCAGATCCGTCTGGGGTTTCCCCTCACCTCAAAGTCTATCACTTGAAGGTTTTGCACCAGGGATATCAGCAGGCCGCTGTTGTACAGCTCCTGCGCCAGCTGGGCCACAGTCTCCGTGTGTGGCTCCTTATCGCTGCTCCCGTACAGGATCTCCTTCATGGACACCAAGCACTTGGAAACCTCATCAGATGCCTGCGGAACAAAGAAAATCCGTCTTATTTTTCTTTTCTCGAGATGTGAGAAACCACAGTGAAGTGTCAGGAGTCGACGGGGACAGCCGGCCGTTTCAAGCTCTGCTTTCACAGAGACCTGTCACCTTTGGGCCCCTGGACTCCCGAGACCCAGAAAAGGAGGAAGACCCCGCCCACCTTTTCTGTCTTCTTGTCGTGTTTGACCACAATGGCCAGGTTCTCCTTCAAGGTCCTGACGATGTCCGTGGGACTCTTGTGGGATTTGCCAAACAGTGGCATGACGAAGTCGCACACGAGCAGCTCGGGAACCTGGAGGACACACAACAGCGCAGTGATCAAACACACAACAGCGCAGTGATCGGACACACAACAGCGCAGTGATCGGACACACGACAACGCAGTGATCAGACACACAACAGCGCAGTGATCAAACACACAACAGCGCAGTGATCGGACACACGACAACGCAGTGATCAGACACACAACAGCGCAGTGATCGGACACACGACAACGCAGTGATCGGACACACAACAGCGCAGTGATCAAACACACAACAGCGCAGTGATCGGACACACAACAGCGCAGTGATCAAACACACGACAACGCAGTGATCAGACACACAACAGCGCAGTGATCGGACACACGACAGCGCAGTGATCGGACACACAACAGCGCAGTGATCCAACACACGACAGCGCAGTGATCGAACACACGACAGCGCAGTGATCGAACACACGACAGCGCAGTGATCGAACACACGACAGCGCAGTGATCGAACACACGACAGCGCAGTGATCGAACACACGACAGCGCAGTGATCAGACACACAACAGCGCAGTGATCGGACACACAACGACGCAGTGATCGGACACACAACAGCGCAGTGATCCAACACACGACAGCGCAGTGATCCGACACACAACAGCGCAGTGATCGAACACACGACAGCGCAGTGATCGAACACACGACAGCGCAGTGATCGAACACACGACAGCGCAGTGATCCAACACACGACAGCGCAGTGATCGAACACACGACAGCGCAGTGATCGAACACACGACAGCGCAGTGATCAGACACACAACAGCGCAGTGATCAGACACACAACAGCGCAGTGATCGGACACACAACAGCGCAGTGATCAGACACACAACAGCGCAGTGATCGAACACACGACAGCGCAGTGATCGAACACACAACAGCGCAGTGATCGGACACACAACAGCGCAGTGATCGGACACACAACAGCGCAGTGATCGAACACACGACAGCGCAGTGATCGAACACACGACAGCGCAGTGATCAGACACACAACAGCGCAGTGATCGGACACACAACAGCGCAGTGATCGGACACACAACAGCGCAGTGATCGGACACACGACAGCGCAGTGATCGGACACACGACAGCGCAGTGATCGAACACACGACAGCGCAGTGATCGAACACACGACAGCGCAGTGATCCAACACACGACAGCGCAGTGATCGAACACACGACAGCGCAGTGATCGAACACACGACAGCGCAGTGATCAGACACACAACAGCGCAGTGATCAGACACACAACAGCGCAGTGATCGGACACACAACAGCGCAGTGATCAGACACACGACAGCGCAGTGATCGAACACACGACAGCGCAGTGATCGAACACACAACAGCGCAGTGATCGGACACACAACAGCGCAGTGATCGGACACACAACAGCGCAGTGATCGAACACACGACAGCGCAGTGATCGGACACACGACAGCGCAGTGATCAGACACACAACAGCGCAGTGATCAGACACACAACAGCGCAGTGATCGGACACACAACAGCGCAGTGATCGGACACACAACAGCGCAGTGATCGGACACACAACAGCGCAGTGATCGAACACACGACAGCGCAGTGATCGAACACACGACAGCGCAGTGATCGGACACACGACAGCGCAGTGATCGAACACACGACAGCGCAGTGATCAGACACACAACAGCGCAGTGATCGGACACACAACAGCGCATTAGGGACAGATGAGGCTTCGCTTCACACTAAGCTCACTTTAATCTGCGTTTATCAAACCTCCTGCCTTTCAGAATAAAAGCCAAACAGCTGTTGTACGATGCAAAAAAGACTTTAAAATCACCTGCTAATCAACAGGCCACGCCCACATTTAAGTGCAATGCCAAAAACAGAATAAATAAAAATTAATTCCCAATTGTCTTTAAAAAAAATTATGTAGTTTTAAGGGCCAGTTTTGAAGCAAATATGTTTTTTAAATTACGACTTACGAGTTTTTTTCTCGTAAATGTGAGATTTTAAGACGTAAATTTACAACTTTATTCTCGTAATTTAAGTTGTGAATTTTCTTCCTGTAAATTTACTAGTTTTTTTCTTGTGAATTTACATCTTAAAAACTCATTAACAAGAAAAAAACTCATAAATTTACAAGATTTAAAGTTGTAAATTGAATACTTTAAATATCACAAATTTACGAGTTTTTTACACGTAAATTTACTACTTAAAATCTCATACATTTATGAGAAAAAATAAAATAAAAAATAATAAATTTAAATAAAATTACTACTTTACATTTCGTAATTTTACTTTTATTTTCCAGTGACCCTATAACTCCGTCATAGAAAACAAGTCTAAAAACGACAACAAAAAGTTAGCTCTTCTTACACAGAGCTGAAGGAGGAGCTAATTTACCTGTTTTGTCACCTAATGGTCACATGGTCGGCTGTTTTGGCTCCACTTATTTCTGTTTTAAATTCAGCCTCAATGCTGCCTCTTTAGCAGCAATAACTTTAATAACAATAACTCTATCTTGACTTTGTTATTTGGGGCAATTGCTCAGCAAATTTAACATTTCTTGGTACTTTTTAAGACGGAAAATGACATTTATCGTGGCCATGCTGATAAAAATCATGGTGTGTTTTTGGTGTTTTTAATGTTCATCGTGGCGGACAAATATAAAGAAAATTAAGATTAAAATGGCATTTCTGCTTATTTCTTCCTTTAAATCAATGTGAATCAGGACCAGACGGAAAGAAAAAATCCTCTCTGTGACGTAGAAAATACGCTGCGCGAGCCACCGGCTTCCTGCTCCGCTCCATTCTGATTCTCGCAGACAAATAGATCCGTTAAACGTCTTTGTTTTCCTCATCTGAGCTGGAATCTGGTTCAGAACTGGACGGCTCCAATATAAGCTGCTATTTTTGTTGCACCGCCAAGGTTAGGTTGGGGTTCGAGGGGCTGTAAGCTAGCTGGGGAGCGTGTGAACGGGGATGCTTCGTACCCACAACGTTAGAACTGCTGCCGCTCTGCAGAAACTATGTTCAAGAAAACCACATGGGTTTTTTGATTTTTGTTTAAAAACAGCATCATCGTAATTTAAAGAACACTGAAAAATGCTTTGAAAGATGGTCAGAGGGAGACTTTAAGATGAATATCTTATTAAAACGTTACATTTAACATAAATACTGAAAATTGGGTTCTGTTGCTGTTTAGCGTTGACTTTAAACCCCCTGAAATGAACTCATTTGTTCTGAGAACCAAATCCCGACTGACTCGGACAAAAGCAAAATGTTTTTCTGGGTAAAAAGGTTTTTCAGAAGAAGGTTGGAGGATTCGTCGCGGCCCTCCACCCGTCTTTTTGTCCATCAGCTCAGCCCCCCAACTCCACAAAAGTCCGCTAAAGAAGTCAAGTGTGAAGATGACACGTTGCAGACACATTCCACCCGTCATCTCCAGGCAAGCATGGCTTTCCTGGAGTCGGCATGGATGTGATATGATCGTCTGATCTTTGCGGCTTCCTTCAGCTCCTTTCTTCACTGTATAGTCCGTCACCAAACTGTCTGAATCCCAGATTTAGCTGCATCCAAATGGCTTTAGGTTGTATTTTGCCCTGGAAGCTGCAGACCTGTTTATGCAGCGTGTGCATTAACTCGCATGTTCCATGCACTCTGTAGTTCAATGAGCATCCATAAAGCAAAATAAAAGTTTGATTTTTAGGGGGGGCGCCGAAAACCCACAATGCTCTTTTCCTGACGTGATTTTTACCAGTTAAAAAAAAGCTGTTTCTGCAGAAATCCAGGTCAGGAACAGCCGAAGAACTTGTGACTGCTAATCCTCTTCCTCATCTGGGAATGTTTAAAAAAAAAAAAGCCCTCCCTCTTTACCCCGGCTCCCCTCTTCCTCCAAGCTTGAACTCTTGTCGTCGGCTGGACGCTTCCCCCTCAGACCGGACGCTGGTGTGGGTTGAGGAGAACGTGAGGATTCGTCTGAACAAAGACAAACTTTCACACGGAGGAAGTTTGATGACAGACTAATCAGACGGCGGATTCACGAGCAGCAAGAAGAAGAAAACAACCCAAATTAGAATCACAAGTTCTGCACCTGACAGAGCCGAGTTTTTCCTGAACACATCCCTGCAGCGTTCAGACTTTTGTTTGGGCAGAAAGTGGCTATTTAGGGAACCGCTCAACGGTGACATGTGTTTTATGTGTTCTCAATACAAGAACCTGAGCAGCTAAACGCACAAAATGTAAACAAGTGGAGCCAATCTGGATCCAGAACAGAAAAAAAAAAAACCTTTGAGACACTTTAGTTTAAAAAAAAGCCAAAATAAAGAATAAAAATGGCTTAATATTTTTATTTTAGATTGAATTTATCACTGGAATAAAATGTTCTGGTTAATATTTAGTTGAGGTTCTTCCCCTCTGACATAATGTTAGTAATTCATCAACAAAAAGGTCCAAAAAGTTCATTTAATTCACTCCAAAAACACATCTTTAAGACCTAGAAAGCCTAAAACTGACTAAATTCTATATACTTGGATTATTTTGGTGTGTTTTTTAAGGTTCTATATTGCCCCTAAATCCAAACTTTTAAAACGAAAGTAACAATGCCAAGTTAATCCAAAAAACACACAAAAGTACTAAAGTATTTGACTTTTAATAAATTAAAATGACAGAAGGGAGCACTAAAATAAACATGAGCAGTCAAATTTAATACATGTCTATTTCCTGTGAACTTTTTAACAAAACAAAAATTACAAAGTATTGCACATTTTGTGTGCAAAAGTTGAATATTTTATAATAAATGAATCTGAAACCTGATTGCTTTGATAGCTTTTGAAATCAATCTTTTCAAACTTGTATTGAAAATTAAAATCAATTTATTTTATAATATTCTGGAGCAGAAGGTCATTTAAAGGCATGACAGTCCACTGCATCTTATTAAGGTTATCTTATATTTAAAGGCTAATTGAGGTAAAACAGGAAGCCAGGGAGCCATGCAGATTCACTTTCAAAATAAAATCACACTATTAGTGTTTTTTATTTACACCAATATAAGCTATAAAGTAACTTCTCCTTTACTTGTTTTCCTCTTTTTTCTG
This sequence comes from Oryzias latipes, assembly GCF_053564925.1. Taxonomy (NCBI): domain Eukaryota; kingdom Metazoa; phylum Chordata; class Actinopteri; order Beloniformes; family Adrianichthyidae; genus Oryzias; species Oryzias latipes. The sequence continues at coordinate 6,511,845 of NC_136238.1, forward strand.
TTTTCTTTGATTACATAGTTTTAAAATAAGTTTGGATTTTTTAGAATGATTGTAGTACAAAATTATTAGTGCATCTTCATTTCATTTTTGTCAACAGTAAAAGTGACGTTATTTTTTTACTGTTGCCCCAGAACATGAGGAGTTTTTTCATTTGTTAGTGTTTTCAACTTCAATCAATAATCTGATAATTACTTTATGCTTGAGTGCTATTATTTTGATGTTGATTATTGTCTGACTGGGAAAAATAGGTTTCTAATTGGTATTTATTTCATTAACACCATTTTTAAAATTAAAGACAAGAACAGCATAAATAAAACTGAAAGTATATTATGAATACATGCAATGTTAAATAGTTTAAAAAAGAGAGAGAATTAGTTTAGTAATTATTTTCTGTATTTTGACCTGTTAAATGTTCTGAAACAGTTTTTAGAATATATTTAAATGCTTAACTTTTATCCCCCAAAAAAGGACAGTGTGTGTACATGTATCTGTATAATATATATATATAACTTGCTAAAATCTAAGTCATTTTACGTTTTGATAACTAAATGTCGCGTTTTTAGGCTTTGATTGGGCGATTTTTCTGCATTCTGCCTGGTAATTACATAATAATTACTTGATAACATCGACATCACGTAGTCTTATTTTGAAACTTCGCACCGGAAACGCAATAGTTCTCCCTCAGGCTGGCCCGACACGAGCTGTCTAAATACAAAACGCAAAAACACACTCGGTGTATATGTTCCGCCACACGGTGCAGACCCTCGTGAACGACAAGCATAAAGTGGCACGCGCCGGTAGCTCGAGAGCGAAGTAACGAGCGCAAAAGGCCGCGTGAAGTGTCCCAGACAATGTGATTTACAAGGCTACACCCCTCTCGCCTCCGGCCAAAGCAAACTCCCTTTTCGTTTGACAGATTTCCCCCCAGCGAAACAGCGCCGCGAGGGGAAACAACAGCAGGAGAAAAAAACTGAGGTTCGTGAAATGCGGGTTACCAACAAAAAACACCAATTTAAGCACGTCAGCCACGAGCAAAGTTACGAGGAACGTCAAGGGCAGAAATATGATCATAAGGTCGGTGAACATCGACAGCGTTAGCTTGGAGGAGTGAGACTCACACAGTCAGACGGTGTCTTTAAATGTCTCCCCCGCCTCGCAGCGCGGCCTGGCCTCCCCGGTAGAAGTCTACGTTTCAGATGTTGAGCAGCTAAATCAGCTCAAACGTACGCTGAGCAATTTTAACTGAGTGGAATCCTTTATTAAGCCAGTGCAGAATTCCATCTGGTCGCTCGCAAGTCTCGAGTCAATTTAACGCACTCAAGCAAAACCGTTTCCGCTTTTGGACTTTCACAATAAGACGCTAGCGTCGTTGTCAGATAAAAGCACGACGGCCAATGTTTTAGATCAATTCACAATAAATACCCTCAATTCAAAGCGTACATTTGACTTGATTTTTTAGAATAAATTTATATAAAGTACTTCTCCTTAACATATAATTAAACATTTGGTGTTTGTAAGAAAAATGTGCCACTTCCGGTAGCTTTCACGCTCGTGCCTAGCGACTCGACGTCAGTAGCTTTACAGCTTCGTCCGGGTTCCGTTCGCATCTTCTACCTTAAACATCCTCCTCTTGTGTTTTCTCGTTCTTAATGCGCTATAGCGATAAATAGTATTAATGGAAGTTTGACAAATTAACTTCCAAGCGAACTAATGCAGGCGTTTTAATTGGTTACCGCTTGGAATGAGCCGGAAAAAGGAGCAGAGGTTGTGTCATTTTCCTATTCGGACGCACCCCGTGCCAGCTCATGCAGCCTTTACTGCATCCAGAATGGAAGTCATCAATCTGATTTAAAAGCACATCATCTTTTAACATTTTTTAATGTAAAATATGTTGAATGAAATGTAAAAAAAAAAGAGCAGGAGACATCTCATAAAGGAAACTATTTCAGACTTTATTAAAGCAGCTTTACTTTTACATACAAGTCAGACTTACATATTTACAAATGTACAGCTGTGTCTCATAGCATCATTTTCGACAATCAGTAGATTTACACATATATATATATATATATATATATTATAGGAAAATAAAGATAGTGCTTGCTGCAATGTGCTGCATAAACTAAAAAATATAACCCTTATCTCTTCAGCCACAGGATCAAAAGTACAAATGAATGAGTAAGCTTTATTGTGACAGTCCAACGCTGACGAGTTTAGTGCCCCATGTAGGCTTTCCAAGCAGGGCAGGAAATACACTTTCAAGGAATTTCAAGAGAGTTCGATTTAAAAAAAAAAGGTGTAAAAACGTGACTGTGAAGATCATGCCACCACCAAGACTTTGCAAAAACTTGTCAACAATATGGAAAACAGTGTGGTGCACAATTATCAACACGTGAGGCCGAACACGAACACTTTGACATCGAGCTGGTGGAGTCTTGCTGACAGGTGTAGCCCAGGCTGAGTAATAAACAGGTGGGGTTGGTTTCAGGGCTGTTTATTTTTTGCAAAGCACGCCCTGCAAACACAGCAGAGTTTATAAAAGTGGCTTTAAAGAAAGGGCGTCCTGTGTCAGGGATGCCCTCACTGCTCGCTGTACGAAAATGTTTTATTTGCAGGTGAGCACGCGCGTTGCATGCCTGAGTGGGGCTGGGGAGCAGAGGGAGTGGACGGGCAAGAAGGGGGAATGCACGCGCAGGTATGCGGGCACACCTGCCGGCCTGGGATTCCTGAGAGGTAAAAGGAGGTCAGAGGCGATAACAAAGAGGTTTGAAAAGTTGTCTGAGCTGCCAGCGTTTGAGCACGGCGGGTTTTTGTCCTTTAACACATCACCGAACCGTTTTGTTTTGTTTTAAATCGCCATCACACCCCGGCTTGCTACTTTTCACGAACCGTGTCTGATGCCGAAGGCCGTCTCACAAGAATCTGTCGCCGCCCTGCGATCAAACCCCCTCAACTGCACCAGATGCTCTTTTTTTGTTTTGTTTTTTTTGATGCTACATAACTGCAGTATGGCACAGAACACTCATAACTAGATGAAAAAACACAGAGTTTTGCCACAATGTGCGGATTCAAAATGACATTTTTTTGGTTTTTGGAGAGGCTGACCTCACAACAAAATTCTGAGTGTCCAATGACATGCATAGTAAGTCATGGGTTTTTCCATTTGTGTCTTTCATTTGCCTCCTGTTCTGCCCCTGAGCAGGAGCTAGATAGATACCCCCCCTCCCTCCCTCCCTCCCTCCCCACCCAAAAGACACCAACTACAAACACATAAAAAAAAGGATGATATCAGGGTTTGATGTCAGAGAAGCTGGTGTAGGTCTCGCTGCAGCTGGAAGACGTGCTCAGGTTCCCAGAGACGCTGCCATCTACAGGACAAAAATCACATGATTCAAAGTCATTGGTAGCCCCTGAAACGTCTTTTTAAAAGCGCTTTCCTCCTAAAAAAGCAATCGTTTCTGTGCGTCGTTGCAGCTCTCTGCTGCCACATTCCATTGAGGTCAGTTCAGTGGTCAGTCTTTGTAACTGCATGTAAATCTAAACTCCTACAACTGTATCACACAGATTTTTTGTAAGCAAAATACAAAAATGATCCAGGTTTTATGAATAAAAGTCAACTAAAAGAAACAGTAAGCTTTTGGCTTGCTGAGGTCTGAAGTGATGCACTTTTATTGATGCTTAAAGTCATTTTGGACAGAGTTTGAAGGGTTCTCCTCTCAGTACCTGAGCTGCTCAGTGACTGGGAGCTCTTGGACTCCGAGATGAGGCTGAGGAGGTTCGCCGCCGCCACCCAGCCCTCCTTTTGAGTGCGGAGGTTTTTCACAAACCTGCAAAACAAAAAAAGGGTTGGGCAGACTTTATCCTCCAAACAAAACCACCAAACAGGCTTGACGTAATTCCTGACCTGCAGCTTTGCTGAAAAGGTCACAATAATTTTTTTTCTGTTCTACAGTGGAATAATCTTTTCTTTGCTTCAGTTGAAGATCTTGTAAATTAGAATATCTAAACGATTTACCTGTGACTCTGAACTTTTCAAAGATGTCACATTATTTCTATTTTCTAACCACAAACACAACTATTTGCACTGTAAGGTTGAAATGAAGTGACAAAAAGTTTATAAATAGTTTTTGACTCAAAGACGCCGTTCACCATTGTCCCTCCTCTCCTTCCCTGATGAGCTGGACCACGTCTCCACTCTTGACAGACAGCTCCTGAGGACCCGCCTTCTCGCAGTCTGCTACCACTGTGTACTTTCCTGGAGCCTAGAGATAGGCCCAAAGGGGATTATGGGTATTTGTACAGCCACTTTATCAAAAGATAACAAAATCATCTATCTTGTCTTGTCTTGTCTTGTCCTGTCTTGTCCTGTCTTATCCTGTCTGTCTGTCTATGCTAATTTTTGCAGAATCTGTTAAAATACCTAAATACAAGAATATTAAGCGTAATTACTGACCTTGCATTCATCTGAATGTCATAATGTTTCATGATTAAATCTTAATGTAAAAGATTTCGGGTTAAATTCAGATTTTACATTAAAGGTCCACAAGATGGCGCCAAATCTACAATTTAACTTATTTAGCAATTCGTTTCTGTTTTTGTTTTTTTGCATTTTCCAGCATTTACACCATCTTTTTTTCTTTCTATGTCCCCCTTAGTGGCTCCACATAGAAATGCAATACTATAATTATATATATTTGTGAAATATCCTGTACTTTTTATTTCATTTGCATTAAACATCATGTCTTAACAGGGTTCAAATCTCCAAAAATGTATGAATGAATAATGATTAAATCCCACTCTAAAGTAACCTTTGAAAAATTGCATATTAAAAAAATTAATAAATTATATCAGTTTTTGCTCCAGTTCTGAAAAAGCGAGCACTTCTGGCTATAGATCAATATAAATTTATTAGATAAATCTTAATGCAGGGTTTTCAAAAAATCTAATTTGACATACAAAAATCAGGAAAAAATTGATTTGTAGTAAAAGTACATAAAAAGTATGATATTTTTGTTTGTATTGTAAGTGCTGTTTTGAACCTATATCGTACAGATTGTATTTCAATTTGAATTTGATCAAATGGAAAAAGGAACTTATCAGTTCTTAGGTCCATAGTCTAATAAACAACTTTAATTTTAAATAAGTAGAAAGGATTATTTATCTTAAGTTTTCTGTTGTTTGCAAGGTAATTTTAATCACAAATTTTACAAACATTTTGAATAAAACTTCTTTAGGAAGAATCCTCACCAGCTTCTTTACTGCATCCTCCTCGGTGTCGGAGTTCATGGGGTCCTCGCCGCTGGAGTAGCCGTCGTTCTCCTCAGAGGCGTCGGCAGACAGAGACGCCTTGCTCCAACCTGTCGGGAAGGAAGACCAACGAGTCATCAATCCGCCTCTGAGCTTAACCGGACGTACCGACAGGATGTGAGAACGAAAGAAAAGATGGAAGAAAGGTCCAAACCGAATCACACAAATGAAACAAACGAAGGACAGAGATCAAGAAACAAATGTTTGTTTTGGAGGGTTTCTCTGTTCACCACACAGCAGTCAGAATATCCACCAGCAGGAAAGATTTTCCTCATTTGGCCAAGATTTAAGGTCTTAAACTCCACAATAGGGTGGAAGTTTTTATCACTTTACTGAAGGATTGATGAAGCAAAGTGATTGAATATTTTAGGACACTCCACCACAGGAAAACACCCACAGGGCCCGAGCCTCGGCTCTGTACCTTGGCGCTTGCTCTGTAACAGATTAGTGGTACTCATCCATTTGGCTCTGGTCAGAGTGATGTGTGGAGTCGACTCTAAAGAGGAAGAAACGGCCAGCAAGTCAGTGTCAGCCTGTCGGCCGCCTCACGCCTGCTGACTGACAGTCAGCTTTTTTTTCCGTTCTTCTCACTAAGCAGTCAGCCTGTGTGGAGTAACACACCACACTCCAATGACGATGACGGGATGGCAAAAAAAAAAAAAAGAAAAAGATGGCTTCTGGAATGGAGAGACGCCAGAAACGAGACAAAAGTGTACCTCTAAACCCAAACGGCGTTGGGTCACTCTTGACCGAGTGGCGTTTGGCGGTTTGCTCAGGGCTCAGAGCTGAGCAACACAGGGAAGAGGAGGGGGATGAGGAAGGAAACAAAAAAGGAGAGATTTATCCAAAAGTTCCTTGAAAACCCCCAAATTAAATTGACAATAAAGGAACCGAAGAAACGAAATTAGCATGACATTAATGTAATAGCACATTTGCACCACCAGGGGGCACCAAAATACGAGTTTTCAGATCTCGCCGGCGACAACTAAATAACAAACGTTTTTTGACGAACCGTAAATCTTTGACCGCCAAACGTGAATTGGCGGCCTCTGGTGTGGAGAAAAGCGGCCTTTTGCATCACCTTTGCCCCGAAGGTGATGCTAGCATGAACTGTTGCATAATGGCGACCACTAGAGTTACGCTAGTCGAAAGCGCACTGGAGACAACGTTAAAGGGTTTAATAAAAGAAGGATAATTTCTTCCAAAAACTGTAGAAGAATGAAAAATAAAAAAAATTCTCAACTGCGACCTGCGTTTGCCGCTAACGTTTACCTTTCGGACTCTTGAGATTGCTGAAACCCTGCAAAGTGAAACGCTTTTTAGCCAAAGAGGATCTGTCTGTGGTCGGGCTGGTCACCGCTTCATCTGGAAGCAATGGTTTGAAATGAGGAGCAGGAAGCAGGGGGGGAAAGGGGGGGGGGGGGGGGCAGGAGATGACGGCGATGAAGAGATAACCACGTTAAGGAAAAGGAGGCGGAGCTTCTCCCACCCTGAACAAAAAAACCGTCATTGGGCTCTCAAGCCGAGGAGGACACGGATTCAAGCGTTCACCTTTGTGCTTCGGGGAGGAGCATGAGTTGGTGTCAGAGGCCGGGTTTGGCTCCGCCTTCTTCTCCTCCTGTTTCTTCTGGTTTCTCTGTGCGCTGCTGCGGAAGGGGCTGGAAGAGACCAAACATTTACCCCAGATGTCACTGCGGTGAGGGTTTGGTACCTTCCACGTGAGACCGACCTGAGGCAGATGGAGCTGCTGCTGCTGCTGGTGGTGGTGGTACTCGGTGACACGGAGTCGGCGCTCTTCGGCTGCCTGGCGTCTAAAAGAAAGCCAATGACCGTCAAGTTCTCAACGTCAAAGTGGAATACAGGGGGAGAACCTACCTCTGCAGGCTTTCAGCTGCTGAGTCAGCACCTTACGGATCTCATTCACCCAGGAGGTCTTGATCTCCGGTGTTGGGGCCTTGAAGGAACAAGGCGGAGCTCGGAATCCAAACGTTTTTTTTGTACTTTTACCGATACAAGAAACAAAAACGACAGCGCACCTGGACGATGAAAACCTCCTCTCTGGAATTGCACCAAATTTCAAACTTTTTGTTGTCCCCCTTTGCGTTCTCCGTGATTCCCACCGCGCTCATCTGGGAAAAAAAAAAAACACGGCAAACACCTTTAACCACAGCAGTCACCTCGTAGCCACGGCATCTCGTCGCTAAGCGGGCTTACGCTGAGGGAATGTTTAAAGCTGTAGGACGGCGCCTTCTCGTAGCCCTCGCCGTTCTCCTCCCTCTTCTTGCAGAACAACAGAGCCTTCTGATGGAGAAACAAGTGTCTCTGCATGGGTTTGAACCTGGCGAGGTCCTTCACCTTGGCATGGCCTTTCTTATGTTCCGTCCAGACGCTGAAGGAGCCTTGCATCAGCAGGCGACCCAGCTCTGACAGGTTACCCTGAAGAGAGGGAAGACATCGACACGGTACAGCTACATTCACACCAGACTCGCCCATTCAAGACACCACTTTCAATGGAAGGTCGGCGTAAACCATTGACTGTATACAGAGAGTGGACATCGTGGCCCCTTCCCCTCTGGCGTTCCAAACAGGAAGTGGCTCCAAGGAGCCAAAATCCTGTAGACCTTCCACAGAGAAATGACCGGTACCATTCAATAACCCTTCTTGCTCTGATACCCTTGTTTAAAATGTCCTTTAGTGCAAGTTATAAACCGACCAATCAGATGCCTCAGGAAAAGCGTGTGGTGCCCGCTGGCCCCCACCTCAAAATGTTTGACAGATTCTCCTGAGCCCGCTTTCAGTGAGAAGGAGGGTGCGGACTTCCAGCAAGCTTACTGCTAAATTGGCGGCAGTAGTTGCCATAGAAACTCAGACCAACTCGGACCAATCACTGTCGACTGGCTCCAAATGGTGGCGCCCGTATTGGCTTCAATTGGCTGGAGCCAGAGGTTTCTATGGGTGACGTCACAGCCGCTCTTGTCCAGTTCCTGTTTCTAAGCAATGGTGAAAGGCTCTGCGTACAAAATACGCCCTTTACCAGTTAAACCAGGTAGAACTTTGTCCAAACTCGAATTGGGCAGTGGTGTTTGGATTCGGCGGCGACGGCCTAACAATGTCTGCGTTTGTTTTTCAAGTACGATAAACCAAACCTACTCTCTTGATACGATAATAATCCGTATCCGCCATTGCAAGGACGCCAGCAAGTCGCACCGCTTCAACGTTTTGCGCCAAGCCTCTTCCAACTGTAGGTGGCGTACCTGCGCTAGTCAACGGCTGTAAAAAATGAAGTGTTGCATGGATCATAGAAGCACTACCTCATATCCCGTGATGGCGATGAGGTGCATGGAGTCGTTGACGGCCTTCAGGATCCCCAGGATGGAAGACAGGGCCTCCTGCAGGTCATTGGAGCCGTCACAGCCCTTACTGTACTTCAACAGCTCCTGCAAAGGTTGCATAGCATGTTGGGACAGAAACAAGACACCTTTGGACAGAACTCCGCCCTTAAATATTTCCCTCCACAGGTTCCAACCAAAGCCTCAGTCGCCGCTTTGATCTGTTGCTGCAAATGAACTAACGTGCAACAGGAAAGGGCCAGAATAGGAGATAACGCCTTATTTAAACACATATCCATAAAAGGGATCTTATGTCCAGACCAAAATGGGTAAATATTTGTCAGATAGACATAAAACTTGAAGGAAGGGAAAGGAACAGCGCTTACTTTCAGCAGCAGCTGGTACTTGGTGATTCTCTGAACAGGTTTTAGGAGGTAGGAGTCCAGACCGAGTTTATGTTCCAGCTTCTTCTGGCACTCCTGGTTCACAAACCAAATCATGGAGAGTTTACGACGGAGGACGTTGTTACTGTTTGTAGCTGTGAAGATGAGGCTTACCTGGAAGAAGGCACAGTCGGAGCACTGTCTCCACAAGCTCTCTGAGCGCGGTTTGTTCTGGCAGTAAGCCTCGTAGATCTGCAGATCCTTCATCTGCACGAGAGAGAAAAAACGGCCACAAGAAAGGTTAATGCAGGTAGAATGTTCACCAGGTAAGAAGGCTATAAAAGCTGAGGAAACACTTTCAAAATAAAACGACAGACATTTTTCAAACGATTCAATGCGAGATCAGCTATATTCATTACACCTTCATGTTAAATGATAAACTAGCTAAAGAAAATGTAATAAATAAAAGATAAAGACTGCTAATACCGCCTTGAGAAGCTAAATGTGTTTTTAGCACAGTCCTTCAAAATTGTTTGCTATATTAATTTAAAGATAGTCTGGCGACAGAAAAACAGGTTCAACCAAATCATTCTAGAAAAATCTAATTACACTAACAGCTAAAATTAGTAACAAACAAAAAAACTTTAATAGTTTAAAAATGTAATTACTGTAATTTTTCATCGCCAAATATACTAAAGAAAGTCTGAAAGCTTTTTGCTCTTTAGTGTTTTAATTTTTAATATTTTCCATCATAATACTGCAAAAACAAAAAAACAAAAATGCTAAAAATGCAAAGGTTCAGATTCTTCCGTTAGAGCAGCAAAGAAAGTTTCTGAAACGAAATATGGAAGAATGTGTGTAAGATTTGATCAAAGCTTTTCTTCAATTAACAAAAGGATTTCAAAATAATAGTGTCTAATAAAGTTAAAACGATCTTTTTTTTCATATGCCAAGAAAATATTCTAATCTAAACGTTTTTAAAGTACTTGATTTGTGAAACATTCATAATAATTACACTAACAGCTAAAATTAGCAACAAACAAAACTTAACTTAAAAAATAAATAGGTTTAAATTTGTAATTATTGTCATTTTTCATCGCCAAACATACTAAAGAAAGTCTGAAACCTTTTTAAAATAAGTAAACTTAACCATTCTTTTATTTAACTAAACTAAACAAAAATCTCAAAAATGTTAAGATTTTATCATAGTTTTTCTTCAATTAAACAAGGATTTCAAAATAAAAGTGTCTAATAAATCCTTTAGAATTAAAAAGATCTTTTTTGACATTGATTTTTTTGGACACATTTATACTACATTATTATTATTATTATTATTATTATTATTAGATCTATTTACCCGTTCTAAAAAGCAGCGCCCCACCAGCTCTGGGCAGTCGGTGTACGCTTCCAGTTCTTTCAGGAAAGTCCTGGAAACCAAAAAAAATGTGGTCAACGTTTTACCGGAACGACTCAAACTATTACAATGCAGATAAGTACCTCTTATGAAAGTGGTAGATTTCAGACATGTTGCCAAACAGGATGTCCTTTTTGCTGTGGAGGGTGCTGGGGATGAGATGGGCCATGGCGGGGTTGTCCATCTCTGCTGCGTAGCCCTGTCGTTTGACACAACACGTTGGTAAAAAATAAAAATAAAAAGACCATAAATGAAGGTGGAGACTCTGAAGGAATGGCTGTACCTACCTCCAGCACACACAGAAGCTCCTCCACGTATGCCCGCTCCGTCTCTAGGAGCTCGTTCATCACATGACTGGAAGCCGCAAAAAGGAATACACAAGTGAGATTTCGTTCTAAGATGAACGTTGCGTCGGCTTTTGTAGATTTCGGACGCTCACCGCCGTAGAACCGCCAGGCTTTCCTCTTCTTCTGAAAGAGAAGCGTGTCTTGTGCCGCCATTAAGGACCGGAGACTCTCCCTGGAAACGTGAGCGACATTCCCACACATTTTGACCACTTGCAGAGCCGCCAAACATCTTCTCATAAAGCCTTAGTCACGACTCCCCTTACGGGTAGGCGAAAGTAAAAAATGGTCAAACCTTTACGGAACTATGATGGTCGCAGGCCGCTCAGTGAAACCATAGAAGGAAAAGGTTTTTTTCGACTTAAATCCAGCTGGCGACTATACGCAAGCGTGAAGTAGGTGAGATGCTGTTCACGCTAAACGTTCACACCAGATCGGAAAACGCTTGTTTGAGCGACCACTACCAGTGATAGATCTTCGAGTATGTGTGTTTTGGGCTTTAGCGTTCAAAACTCCAGCGTTCATGCGTCGCTACTTTTGAACTCTACGTACAAGATTGAACCAGGTCGACCAATCACGGACCTAGATTTGGTAGTGACGTACGGATTCCGCCCTTTTTCATTCATACGAATCCTTCCCCTACCCCTCCAGCTTCTCCCTGCCCCTACATTTAGCCCTCCAAACGGAGAGTCATGGAAAAATTGTGAAAAATTCCCACACTAACCCCTACTTATGAAAAAAATGATATAGTGCAACACTTCATGGTGTCAGACACCATGCTCACCCCTTTTTTATTTTTTTTCAACTTGTCCTGTCCAACAGCTGGGCAGACAGATGAGAGCTGAGGGCCTCTTGTGTTGGACATATTTTACTTTAACAAGAGGGGTTGTTAATCTTCAGACAAACCAAAGGTATGTCTGAATAAACCCCTTTGTAATTGTTGCGGTAAACTCAGGGACCTGTTGGGTTTTGTTGATCTGCTCCACTGGCGCTAATCACACCAGGTGGGAACAATTGAGAGAACAAGCAAAGCAGCTGATTGTTGTCAGTGGGAGCATATAAAAGTGCTCAGAAACATTTGACCAGAGAGAAAAGCAGAAGCTTTGTATTGTTCTGGTGTGATTTCCTGACCTGCCCGAAGAGCTGCAGTCAAAATATCCAGTGATGAGCTTGTTTCCTGGTCTGGTCCTGTGTGGTATATTAGTCACCTGGTTGCTCCAAATCCACATTCTGTAACAACTCCAGTGAGGTTTGTATGGAACAGCAGTCAGAAGTTTAGAGGTTTAAGTTTAAATGACCTGCTAATGAAAGGCCCGGATGTGTTGAATCCAATCCGTGGTGTAATCCTTCGGTTCAGAAGCGGGAAGTTTGCTGCTCTTGGTGATATAAAAAAGATGTATAACTCAGTCTGGCTCGAAGAAAGAGAAAAACACTTGCATCGTTTCCTCTGGCGTGACTCAAGAGAACAAGAAATCGAGGAGTATGCAGTTACCAGGGTCAACATTGGTGACAAACCAGCAGGTTGCATTGCTCAGCTGGCCATGAGAGAAACAGCTAACCTCCCTATGTTCAATCATTTCAAAGAAGAACGGCGTATCCTTCAAGAGGATACCTATGTAGATGATATACTTACCTCCCACAATGATCTGAGTGAGTTATACACAATCACAACAAATGTGGAGAACATTCTTAAAGCTGGCGGGTTCCACCTTAAGCCTTGGGTGATATCTGGTCAAAACAGAGGAAGAGAAATGGATGTAAAGAAGGTGCCCAAGGCAATGATTTTACCCAACCAAATGAGCGAGGATGAGAACAAAGCCCTTGGCTACGGTTATGATGTAGACAACGACACATTACACGTCATGGTAGCCATCAACTTTTCTAAAGAGAAGAAAAAGATGCGTCTTGGTCAAGATCTCTCAGAAGAACAGGTCAAGGACGGTACACCAGATCCCCTCACAAGACGAGTGCTCCTAAGCCAGATAGCAACATTTTATGATCCTGCTGGTCTGGCCGTACCAATTAAACAAAAAGGTGCCATCTTGGTACGGCGTGCATTTCAGGAAGCTAAAACATCATCAACAGATGCAAAAGAGACTTGGGATACAGCCTTGTCTTGTAACATCAGAGAAGAGGCAATCCATATTTTTAAAGAATATACTAAGTTGGCTCATGTGACATTTCCCAGGGCACTGACCCCCACTGATGCCCTGCAAGACACTTGTGCTATTACCTTTTTTTGATGGAAGTGAGCAAGCTTATGGAGCTGTTATGTATTTGAGATGGATCAGTCCACAAAGACCAGTTGTGAGATTAGTAGAAGCAAAGGCAAAGTTAACCCCCTTTGACCACAAAGGAGAAGCAGTCAAAGCTGAGGTTTGTGGCGCAGTCTTTGCAGCCCGATTGAAAAAATATTTTGTACAGAACTGCAATATAAACATCAGGCGGTTTTACCACATCATCGACAGCCAGACGGTTCTCGGTGCCATTCAGAGGGAAAGCTATGGTTTCAAGACCTTTTTTGCCAACAGGATAGGAGAGATACAAGAAACAACAAATGTTGAAGATTGGTGGTGGATTCAAGGACACCAAAACATTTCTGACATTCTCACTCGTGGAGCAGACTCTGACAACCTGAAAGAAGAATCAGAATGGCAAAAAGGTCCACCATTTTTGTACCTACCAGAAGAGGAGTGGCCCTTAAAATCAGCTAGAGATGTGGCGACTGAAGCTAAAGAAGAAATTACCAAGCTACAAAAGAAAGCATATGTCACGGCTCTATTGACAAGAGCTCAAACCAAAGCAAGGCAAGATTCAAAACTCGGAAAAAGTCAGAATCAAGTTGTACAAAGGCCTCCATCAACTGCAGGACGTCTAATTGAGATGCATCGATTCAGTAGTCTAAATCGATTGGTCTGTGCAACTGCGCTGTTATGGAGGGCAGCCAGAAGATTTCTGGAACTGATACGGCCCCTGGATGGCTCAAAGTGGGAGGCTGTTACTTCTGTTGGGACCATCACTGTACAGGAAAGAAAGGATGCACTAAGAGACCTAATGTTAACTGCTCAAGATGGATACTCATTCCCCAGTTCAACAACCAATCGACTTGTGGCTTTCAGGGATAAAAATTCTGGACTACTGCTTTGTGGTGGCAGAATCCAAGCATTTGAAGAAGACAAAGTTGCTGTACCACTCCTGCCAAATGGTGCTTGGTTATCCACCCTCATAGCAAGAGATGCTCACAAAGACGGCCATGTTGGTGTTGCTGCTACCCTTCTGAAGATGAGGAAGCAAGCATGGGTGATTAGAGGAAGAAGACTAGCTCAAAAAGCTGTTGATTCTTGTTGTTTGTGCAGAAAGCTTAGAGCAAAAAGGTGCCAACAAGTGATGGGTGATTTACCTATAGAGAGGACTGGTGAAACCGCCCCTTTTGCATTCACATCCACAGACCTTTTTGGCCCTTATATGGTCAAAGATGACATTAAAAAAAGAACAACCATGAAGGTCTGGGGGGTTGTGTTCTGCTGTATGGCAAGCCGTGCAATCCATGCAGAGCTAGTAAATTCTATGTCAACGGAGAGTTTCCTAATGGCATTCCAAAGATTCACAGCGATTCGGGGGCATCCAAAGAAAATGTGGTCTGACCCAGGAACAAACTTTGTAGGTGCAAAGTCAGTCCTCGAAGAAATAAACTCCTACTTAGACAGTTTGGATAAACCAGCAATTGAGAGACTGGCAGCCAAGAATGGAACAACTTTCTTGTGGAAATTGCACCCAGCAGACTCCCCCCACCGCAACGGCGCTGCTGAAGCGGCTGTGAAGATCTTAAAACGGGCTCTGCAGTCCCTTGGAGCAGAGTCAAATTTAAGCTTCAGTGAATTCTACACAACCCTTCAGTTAGCAGCCAATTTAGCAAATGATCGCCCAATTGATGCACAAGTGCAGAGAGGAGAACATTCTTTACATCACACCTAACTCTCTCCTTCACGGTAGATCCTTTCTGAGTAGTGATATAAGAACATTTGACTTCAACAACTACCCGTATAAAAGATTCATTGAGATGCAGAAACAAGTATCAAAGTTTTGGAGGACCTGGAGTCAACTGGCGGGCCCCAATCTCTTCATTCGAAGTAAGTGGCACACAACTCAAAGGAATGTCGCTGTGGGAGACATTGTTTGGGTGTGTGATCAAAATGCTTTGCGAGGACAGTTCAAGTTGGGCAGAGTTATCAAAACGAACCCAGACTCTAAAGGTGTGGTCAGAGACGTCCTTGTTAAAACAGTCCCAAGTTCTGTGACATCAAGACTAAAGCCTGACAAACACTCATCAGAGACCCTAGAAGGGTCCGGCCTTTCCACAACATTACGGAGAGATGTCAGGCGCCTAGTGATACTTCTACCAATTGAGGAACAAAAGACCCACTCCCACCTTGCCTAAGTTGACGATCTCTTTCAGGACTTTACAGAGATCGAGTGGGAGGTGTTGCGGTAAACTCAGGGACCTGTTGGGTTTTGTTGATCTGCTCCACTGGCGCTAATCACACCAGGTGGGAACAATTGAGAGAACAAGCAAAGCAGCTGATTGTTGTCAGTGGGAGCATATAAAAGTGCTCAGAAACATTTGACCAGAGAGAAAAGCAGAAGCTTTGTATTGTTCAGTAAGAAAACATCTTGCCTGTGAAGATACAGCTGGTAAGAGTCAGACATTTATTTTGGCTGTAGTAATGCATAAATTGTTTGATTGACTAGAATAATCTGTTCTTTATATTTATGCTTTGAAAATTGTATTAATTGTGATAATTGTTATGGTAATCACCAGATTTTCACTTGTGTTTGAAGGTTTTTCACCTGGTTGTTCACATGACTTCAAAAATAAAAGAGAGGAAAAGAGAAACAATCTGAGTGGAATCCTGCTTCATCTTTCTGAAAAGCAAGGTAGAACCCCTTTCAAGTGCAGGGGACGCAAACAATTCTGGAGCACTTGACAGTAATTGAGGTCAAACTTTATTAATTTCAATCATGTCTGAAAATCTTTGGTGTTGGACCGGACGGAAAAGGAAAGATGGGGAGAAGAGAGAGGGACGTTAGAGAGAGGGGGGGGGGGGTAGGAGGGTGATAATAGGAGGGGAAGGGGGGTAAGACCATGAAGCAGCATAAAGCAACAAGTTTACTGGTTGTTAATCATTATGGTAAGGTTCAAATGTAGTAAAAAAAAAAAAAAAAAAAAAGGGCGGAGCCTGTCCACACACACACACTCAAATGTTATAAACACACCTGCTAGCTGCAAAAATGTCCACCTGTCGACATGTACACAAAACAGATAGTGTTCACACGCATACTTATGCCTTAAAACCAACTAGTGTGAAATATTTCAGTCATTCAGTCATGCAAACTGTTAGTGCAAAGGTGAGCTAACACCAGTGCTCAGGTGAGTGTTTATGTTCTTCTAAAATGGATGGTGGAACGTGAAAAGAAGGAGGGAGAGTGCCCAGCCATCCCCACCCCAAGACCCCCACCGCAGCAGCAGCGGCAGCCGGAATCCCCCCAACGCCACACGGGAACCGGCAGGGAACAACCGCCGCCCGGGCGACCAAGCCCGCCACCCAGGCCAGGGCCAGCAGGGCCGCCGCAAGGCCCCCAGAGCCAGAGGCCAGGGAGGCACGGAGGGAAAGAGAGCGCCGACCCAGCCCAACCAGGAGAGCAGCCCCCCCGGCACGCCGGGAGAACCCAACGCAGGGCCCCACCGGAGAAGGACGCCCACAGCCCCAAACGAGCACCCCACCACCACCCAGGAGTTCCGGGCATCCCCCCGCCCCAACCCCAGGTACGAGCCAGGACCCCCCAAGGGAGACCCGCTCCGCACTCCAGGCAGCCATCCGCCCGGCCCACGGTTGGTCCAGGGAGGAGCGAGGCAGGGGCCCGCCGCCCCCGCCCAGGAGGGGGGAACCCCGGGGAAAAAAGAGGGCCCACAAGGGGTGTTGTAAATATGGCCCGACCAGGCTCGGCCACAGTTGGAAATTTGGCGGGGCCCAGTACTCAGGAGCAAGGACCAGAACCCACCCCCCAGGGACCAGACACCCCGGGCTCAGATGTAATGTGAACCCCCCCACCGCGCGGAGAGAGTACCGCCGGGCCCAGGACGCCGGCACCCCGGGTGATGACGAATATGACGTCATCGATTTCACAAAGTTAAAATCTATTTGATATGAGCATTTTGCGATGATTATTTATTAATCCACTGTGTTCTGACGATAAAAACTTTGATGGTTTATAAAAAAATATACATTTAAATACATTTTTTGGGCAAAAATTGTTAAGACACAATGCATTGTGGTCTTTATTGGCCAATCCGGTGAGCTTGGATGCCCACTGACTTCTGGGAAATTTCTAGGGCACACATTGTAGATTCGGACAGCACTACAAATTGGGGAACGCACGTTATGGTGCATTATTTCATTCAGACACAACCGTTGTCCTCAAATTCGGACTTTACCACCGCTCGATGACATCATCAATAGCCGGCGGTGAGTTACGTTAGCACGTAGCTGCCAGCGCTCAGAAAATACATTACAACCTCGGTTTATAACTTTAAAAAAGTAAAGACGCTCATTTAAATGTAAACTCTGCTTCAGAGCACACCCACGCAAAGAAATGCATTTCTCCTCAGATCACCCTAACTGGCGGAGTGATACCCGACGTTTCACTACGGTGTTTCCTTAAAAAAAAAAAAAAACTTTTGGACACCACTACAGCTCCAAATGCCTGTACGATTGAAGCAATAGGAAGGGACTGGAGGGGTAGGAGAAGAATTCGGATTCAACCCAAGTCTTTCACACATTGGAATAGAGATGTGAAATAAAAAGCCCGGAGAAAGATTGACCAGATTTGCGGCGCTTTGACATCGGACGCCAAGCCTCTTCCAACTGTAGGTGACGGACGTGCACTGGTAAACGGTAGCAAAGCAAGAAAAAGAAGAGGAAGCCCCTCCCCTGCTCGACCAGTGTGAACACCGTGGGCGTATTTAAGAACACGACCGCTATGCGTCCGCTCCTCTCCACGACCCTCCACCGACCCGGACAACCCGATAACCTACGGCACCCGTACAGGTGACTAAGGCTTTAGAAACACTCAAGGAAAGTCATGTCTACCTTTTTACAGAGGGTACTATCTGCAGAGTATCTTCTCTCTTTTCTCTCTTGACCTGGAAATGAAAAGTGTTTGATGACCGTGGATGTATGTACTTAAAAAAAATGAATAATGCGTATCAGGACTCACTGGGAGAAGAAAGTGGAGACTTGACTTCTGGTCTTGGAGCTACTGGCTGAACTGGTCTAGTTTGTTTGGCAGCAAGTTTCTTCAGACTGACGCGTCTCTTTTCAAACATCTCCTGGACGGAGATCTGTTTCTGGAAAACTCGTTCAATCTGGTCCTGATGAAAAAAAAGAAAGCACACGTTAAATAAAGCTTTTGAAAGCTTCCAACTAATGTGGATTAAAATAGTCTTTCGGACCCTGAGCTGAGTGTTGAGCACTGTCTCGTACTGACAGCAGATGGCGCTGCGGTCCGTCAGAGTGTGCAAGGCTGCCGTGTCTAGGTATCGCTCCAGCTCTTGCAGAGCTGCCTCCGCTCCATCCTGGGACTGGCAGCGATCCACCGGCTGGCTGGCCAGCAGGAAGATGCCCTCTTCACACCACCCCGATGCCTTCCGGCAAAAAACAAAGAAACTCGTCAATCTTTCAGGAGACGACGAGAAAAGTCGGCTGGACCAGATTCCTACCTTCTCCAGAGCGTGGTGGAGCTCCAGAGCTCTAAGCAGGAGGCTCTTCTTGTGCCTCAGAGTGGAGCTAATCTCCTCACACACGTCTCTCAGCTCCCTGCACTTCGGCCTGATGGAGTCCTCGGCGTAGTGGGAGTTTTCGATCAGTCCGTCTCCTTCGCCGGCCAGGGACAGGGCAACATCCAGCAACGCCTGTTGAAGAACACTGATATCAGGAAGCACACGTCTATGTTGACCACAATTACTTCAAGATGTCCGTCACTTTCTCCTGAAGTGTGGAGAGTCCACAGAAATGACTGATCTTCAGGTGTAATCCAAAACAGTGACTGTACTGAATGGAGTAATCAGGTAAATCTGAGATTTTAATCCAAACTCCAGCAAAAAGGTGTTTAAGAACTTGAAAAGTCATATGATCTGCTTTAAATGCTTCAAATTCTTACAGATGAAACTCTGTAACCATAATGTTCAGTACCATGCAGCCTGTGGCGGTAGTGTCATGATGGGGTTTTGTTGTTTTGGTGCTAAAATTAGATCACCTGGATGCAGAGTTTTCATGTAC
Source organism: Oryzias latipes (assembly GCF_053564925.1). Taxonomy (NCBI): domain Eukaryota; kingdom Metazoa; phylum Chordata; class Actinopteri; order Beloniformes; family Adrianichthyidae; genus Oryzias; species Oryzias latipes. The sequence goes on from NC_136238.1 coordinate 6,530,958, forward strand.
AAAGTGCTGCCTGAAACATTTTTTGTTATCTGTTAGTGTTCCCCTCGTCCTCGTTTTTTTGGGAATGGAAGATGTGACGGAGCTGAGGTGGTTCCATAAAGGACCCGGTTTCTCCTTACAAAGGCTTTGTCCTCGTGGTTGCTGAGTTCCTGGAGGACGTGCTCGGCGTGGGCGGGGCTTACGCTGACCTCGGAGAACCCCGACAACCGCTCGGACGTCACGTCGAGCTGAGCCCGGATCTGTGGAGAGCAGAATAAGCCGTTGGAGTGCGTGCACGTGAGCAGACGGTTGCTTCCGCCTGGGCAGGACTCACCTCACGAAAGTGGTGCTCAAAGTGCCGGAGCTGCAAACACTGCTCCAGTTTGGTTCGGTGGCGCTCCCAGAAATCCTCAAACGCCGTCTCGGTCTCGTCCAGCTGGCCGATGAGTCTACGACCAAAGTGGAGTTAGCGGCTTGCCTCCATCATCGTTACAATTTTTCCATCTAACCTTTGGACCGTGGCGAGATTCTCCATTTCATCATGCGTCATATTGTATTCGGGATCCACCAGAAGAGGCTCGTTGATGATGTCCAGTAGACGCCTTCCTTGAGAGAGCGCCACCTGCAGGTCCTCCTGGAAGTGGAATCAAACGTTTTTTACGCACCCTGTAAGCGTTCGTACGGGAACTCTGGCGGGAGGCATCGCTCACCTTCATCTGCTCTTTTTTGCAAGTGTGCGCCTGCAGCAGGTTGGTGGTGGCTTCGGCATCGTTGGGCAGCTCCGTCTCGGCCAGCTCGGTCCCGAAGGCTTGCAGGGTCTGGGCTATCGTCTTTACCATGAGGGCAAAAGCCTCAATGGCCTGTAGGGAGACATTCGCAGATTCAGAAAGGCCGGTGAGCAAGAAGTCCAGATAAGTGGACATACGTACGGTTCGGTGGGAGATCCAGCTGTCGTGGTTGTAGTCCTGCGTGCCACCAACCTCAGTGGTCAGCTGTCCTGGGTCGATGTACGCATGGAGCTCAGTCACTGAGCTCAGCATCACCACCTGGAAAAACACGTACTCTCCCATAACCGTGAAGGGGTTTCACGACGGAACCAATCACCTGACGTCTGTTCGCCTTACCGGCACCTTCATTTTGAAGTCATCCCTGATAAACCTTAACTGGAGGTCCGAGATGGTCCGCTGGAAAAAGGTTGTGGGACGCAACACCAACACCAAGTGCAAGATCCCCGGAAATGAACCCTAGGAGAGCAATCAAGGTTTTGTCAATCAAAAACTCCAGGGATTTTCTGGAAATCCTCAGATTTAAACAATCAAGGCTCGATCTGTATCATCGATGTTCTGTTTTCTTATGAGCTTCTTGGGCAGATTTTAGTACCACTGCTAAATTTAAAAACAAAACCAATGGATATCTCCTCCCGACAAGTACACAACCAGGAAAACCCACAAACCGCTGACGATCAACCAAAAATTGTGCCCAAAAGAATTTTTTTTAACATATTCTCGATAGTCCTCTTTTTTTCCTTGAGTTCATTATTCAAGTTATAAACTGACCAATCGGACGTTTGACAGTTTGCAGTAGGGGGTGTGGGTATTCAACAAGCTCTTTCGTGACTGACAAGAGTGGTTGCCATAGAAACCCAGAGTGATTCAGACCAGTCGCTGCTTACTGACGTCTGGGCTCTGAAGCGGCGGTGTCCGTATCCTGGAAACATGGCGACCGAATTGCTTTTGTTTGGTTGGAGCCGGAAGGAAAAACCAGTTTCTAGGGGTGACGGAATATTTGTCACCTTGTCTTTGACTGACAGCTGTAAAAGCTCTGCAAAGTCACCCTAAAGCTGAGAATTCAAGTTTGTTTATTTTTATAAAGAACTACACAAATTTTGCTGTTCCCTTTCCAAGCCACCCAGTGGTTCTTTGATGAACTGATCTGGTTTTAGCCACTTTTATCTTCAAATTTGCTCCTAACAGAAATTTCTGCTTCTTCAGCTTCCCTAACAGTCACATGTTTCCAGGTCTTCAGACACATTTTCCTTCATTTTCGGGTCATTTTTTCCATTTTTTCATCTGTTTCTTTAAGCATTTTTCTTTCTGTGTTTCAGTTGGTGTTAAATCAAACTAGGGTTCCCGTTTGGACCCTACAACCTTCTAGCCTTTTAAGTTGTTTGAAATATAACTATAATTGTAGATTTTCATGTTTTTTTTTTTTTTACCCAGGTGACTTGTGAAGTTGAGCAAAATGGCAGATATTTGCTGAGGTGGTAATTTTCCTTTGCTTCAAATTTTCCTGCATGGAAAACTGTGAATAACCTTTGATACATGACGGCGTGTGCCTGAAGAATTAAAATTCACATGAAAACCTTATTAAGTTAAAAAAAAAAAGATATAAATTGTGTTGACTAGATAATGAGGGTGAAGCTTTTTCATGTCGGTGAAAGTCTGGCTTACATTTATTATTAAAAAGTAGCTTTTGTTAGCAGATGACTACAGATTTACAGCTTATTTGCCACATTTTATAAATCAAAAACACTCGAATCATGAATTTTAGTCTCAGTTCCATCACTGTAAACCATCAATGTGTTCGCCCTGGAATAAATCCTCCCCGTCCAACGATCTGATGGCTCAGAGTTGACGGTTTGTTTCCCCCACCTTTCAAAAGAATCAATTAGAGGAGGCAGACAGGCCTGAGCTGAGGCAGGCAGGAGCCCAAGAGGCCACTTCTTCCACCCCCGAGTCATTTGCTGTTAGACATGACAGATAGAGTGATGTGTGAGCAGACGTGGGGAAAACCGGATTGATTTGAAGACTTTAGTAAATCAAAGCCATTTTAAGCCATGAGATTTCAGATGTGCGTGAAGTGTCTCGGAGCCTTTTGACAACGAAATCATCTGTAGTAAATTCATTACATGGCTTTAATATGGTTAACAAAAAGAGCTGGTGTTCAGGCGCGCCCATGCGTGCACTGGAGTCATTAAAATCCCTGCAATTTATCACCATGGAAACCAATTAAAGAGCAATGCTGGAGAAAAATAAAATAAAAAAAAGATGTATCTAGTTTTCACCCATTTTATGAACAATATTCCGCGTGGAAATCCCGAACAGCATTTCTGTAATTGCAAGTGATTAAATTCAATGAACCCCAGTCGTCCCTCATTTACATGACAATGTCCGTGCTGCTCTGCGGATCCCCCGGCACACGGATGCATGCTAATGCCGCATGGACAACAGCCTGTGTGCTAACACACACACACATGTGTATGACTTTAAAAGATGAAAAAGCATCACATTAATAAATGATGAGGATTAGGAGGCTGACCGGGGTGATTTATATTCTTTGAGGGGGAGTTGTTGCACCGGCATGTCCTCTAATGACATCCACATTGCTGTCCAGGGAACATGCTGCAGCATATTTAAAAAAAAAGAACTCCCTCCCTGTAAACAGCCTTTGAGATTTCATTTTATCAGCATTTTTTTTTTATGACACAGTTATTTGTTGCAGCAAATGTGAGCGTCTTAGCAGCAGCCAACTGGACCATCTGGTTCCTGGGCCTGAGGCATCGCTGCTTGTTTTTTTTTTCATTAACCTGAATCCAAAGGATTCGCTGACACAAAGAGTCCTGCCGTTATCTGGAAGGTGGATCCGACACCCCAGAAGCATTTCTGTGACCGCTTGGAACGAGGAATGAATCGAGATCGTTTGGATTTAGAAACCTCGTGTCCTACAAGGAGCAAAGCCCCAACAGCAGTTTAAAGACACACTCCAATGAAAACGGTCTGTTTGGAGTTTCTGACATGTTCTTGAGGCGTTTTTCTGATGATGGAGGACACATAGAAAGAAAATTGAGCTCAAAATTTCGAATGAACAACTGCTGCTCTGTAGAAATGTCAGTTTTTTGTTTTGTTTTTTGGCAAAAACGTCAAAATCATAATAAAAACACCACCGGGAACACTAAAAAAAGATTAAGATATGAGCAGAAGGGGGCTTTAAAGACAAGGGGGGAAGGAGGGGGGGGGGGGGGGGGCAATAAAACCATGCTAAACCAAAAACTACAACTCCTAACTGACATTTACTGTGAAAAACTTCGATGTTACAGCAAAAAACATGCTCTTATTTTGAAATTTGCAATTATTTTACATCAAAAGCATGTAGAAATTTTGACATTCTTCTTTTTTATTGTATCTTATTTTATTGTATTTACTGTTTTATTACATTTATTTAGTATATTTTCTCTGAAAACCTCTATTTTAGTGTGTCAATTCACCTATTCATGGGTTTTGGCCTGTTGTATAATTAATAATAATATGTATAAATAAATAAATGAAATTAAGTACAAGACAGAAGCAGAAAATTTTCCCAAGATTTTGACAACTGAGAGGATTTAAGTTTGGATAAAACGTTTATAGCGCGTTTATTTCTGTTGCTTTGTTTTTCAACTTGCTTTAAGCAGGAAGTTCAAGGAGGCTTTCACACTAAGCTTTTTGGTCTGCACCATCATGTGGCATTGTCCGAATACGCAATCATCTTTAGAAAACACGGTCACAGTTTCAGTGTTTGTTTGTTTTTATCGGCTCCATATTTTCTAAAAATACATTTCTTGATGTTTTGAAGGTGCAAAGGTACCCTAATTGACTTTTTTTTCAACCATTTTTTTTCTTTAATAAAAAAGTTCCCAGTGGTGTTTATATTATTGTTATGTAGTTTTTATCCCAAAAGGCCATATTTCATGTTTATCTGAAGCACCGTTCTGCAAGCTTGGTTTTACATAAGTGAAGGGCTTAGCACAAGGGGAGGGGCACAAATGACAGTGACTGACAGTCTCTATTCTTCAAAGCTTCTCTTTAGCGATAAAGAAACTGTAAATAAAACTGGCATAGTTTTGGTTCCAAATGAACACTTTTTATGTGTTTCAATATTGAGTCAATGGTACAGACGCGATCTGAGGTCTTATGGCGCGAATTGTGCAGCAAATGCGGCGCAAAGGTCTGGCAGCAGCGCAGTTTAAAGCAGCGCAGCAACATTTGGTACCCGTCTGGACCAAATCGCCCAACAGTTCCCGTCTCGACAAGCAGTACCTGTTAGAACCAAAGGCGGGCACACCTTAAGACGTCTGGCGCAGGGTGGGTTGAGCTGGAGGGATCTCGAACAATAGCTCCGCTCCCGGGAGGCGAGCTGTGGAGACCCTGTTGCTTTAAAAGTAAAGCTGCTTTTTCTTTGTGGGTTATTTGGGTCTCTCATTGAGTATAATGTGAAATTTCTCATTGAAATACACCATTGAATTTCACAATAATTGCGTAAAATGGCTTTAGTATGAATCAAAGGCTTTTAAACAAATTAATGAAATTATGAGCCTCTCTCCGTTTCTTTCACAAAAACCCATCATCATCAGGCATGAGTGGTCTTCCATGAGGAGTGCCTCCCATGGGAGGCAGAACAACCCTCACCCTCCTGGAATGGTAGAGGACAAAGATGCCCAACAGGAATATGCCCCACCGAGAAGGGGGGTGGGACCTCCTCTCACCACCTGCTCTACATGCCCTCAGGTAATGTGACGGAGTGACCAGGAGCCGGAACTGCTGCTGTGGATACGATTTAAAACCGAACAGTTGGATGTTTATTTTATGGTTGTACTTTTTGTTAAAACCTTGGACACGATTTCCAGTGCTCCGATAGCTCTTTAGCATGGCACCATAAAGGTGAGGAGTAAGAAAAGCTCATTCTCTTTCATGCAACAGCTCCTTTGTTTCAACATTTAAGGACCTATGAAGGTAACGGTGGTGCCGCTGCTGCTCAAGTCTTTGGATTTTTGTCAAAAGCAAACTTAAAGAAGATGGAGCAACATTTGGGAAACAACACAGCAATATTGACATGATTGATGTCATGATAATTGATAGTCTATGTCAAAGTGTGCACTAGCTGCAAATTGTTGTTGCACATTATTAAAAACATCCAATCTTAATTAATTAAACCAAACATCATCTGACGAATTAGCCAGCCGACACATTTGTGGTGCATATTAATGATTTTTGACAACAAACATTGCTTTTATAGCTATATGGTTTATTTCTTTATTTTTTGGTTTATCAATGTTACTAAAGTGTAATGCCAGATTATCTTTCATGATGAGGAAATAAAGAAAAAAACAGGGGGAAGTCAATGCACATGGACGTCAATGGGAGATTCTCAAATAAGCTCCCAGTGGTCATTTTGGGAACTGTAAGGCAGGGTACTTCCGGGTTTGAGACCCGGTCCCGGGAACGGAAGTGGGGGTCTTGGTGGAAACGAAGACGCAAAGAGGCGGAGGAACTCGTGAGTGCTAATGGCCTACATAATAATAATAGTAATGAAGTGGGGCAAAACAGTTATTACAATAAAAAAAATGTATGTATAAATATGGTGGTAAAAAGGCAGCCGGAAAATCCCCTAAATGCAGCTGCGAGCACTTAGCTAGCAGGAGCTAGGAAGTCACGTGAGTTTAGCTTTTTTTTGTTTTTTGCAGCGCCAACAAAAATGTATTTAAACCTTAAAATTAAAATCTTATTATTGAGCCTTGATAAAATAACAATAAAAATATTATGAATGTTTTAATCCGACACAATTCGTGTTTTTACACAAACACGAATGTGATAGATTTTAATTCCATATGATGCGTTTACTTGCACTTAAAAAAATTGTACAATCCAAGAACCCTCCTTTTATGTCCATTATTAGACATAATTCCGATATGTAAGGATGCAATGTTTTGTTTTTTTAATCTAGTATATTGTTTTATTATACTAGCCATGTCAAAAGTCAGAGTTGTCCTACAAAGTTTCTAGGTCTACAGTGAGACTAAACTATTACAAAATCTGTTTGAACATCAACAGAAGAGGATAGTTGACAGATTTTTTTTTTATTATTTCAACAGTTTAAATTGTTACATTCGTAGATGTAAAATAAATGAGTCCAATGGGTTTTAAAGCGGAATGAAATCAGACTTGAATAGAAAATCCAGGTTTTCTAAATCCGATTTCCTAAAGCGTTCCACAAAGTGACACAACATATCAGATTATTCATCATTACCTCTAATCATTTAAAAAAAAAATTGGAATTTGTCATGATCTACACGTGTTTACATGGTGGAAGCTAAAAATTAACTACATACCTATTATGAATCATTTATTTATAATAATTATCTTTAGTGTAGAAAACCTGGCATTATATAGTTTACTAAAAAAAGGAAACTGCTGTATTCATCTCAACAGAAAGGCATAATTACAGAATTATCAAGATTATGTGCCTGAAAACAGAGATGTTGCTCCTCTGATCAGAGAGAAGAGGATGAGTCCACGGAGCACAAAGGAACAGAGAGAGAGGAAACACAAAGGAGGAAGCCAAGGACGGGAAAAGGAGGAAGCAGAGAGGTAAAGAGAGGGATGGGAGGGGGGTGTCCTGTGGAGAGGCGACTGCTGTCCTCAGCTTTAACGCCCCACTTCCATCAGAACTGGGTTTTTGAACATGTTTTTTCACATTATTTCTCTATTCAAGTTGTTGTGAATCGGGAGCAGATAAAAAAAAAAAAGCTCCGCTCTGCAGAAACTATGTCCTAGAAAACGACTTAATTTTGGCTAAAAACGCCATCATTATAATTAAAAGACAAATGGATCAAAAGATGATCACAGTGGGACTTGAAAATAGTATATTTTAGTGTTAAACGCCATCTTTTGCTTATGCTAATATCTTTAGTTTAAGTATTTAAATGTAAACTTGTGAAAAGGAGCTCTGCATCTGTTTGGGGTTTCCTATTAAGATGCACAGAAAGTCAAAATATTTTAGATTATTTGGAGCAACTCTGTTTTTTTTAAATATTTTTTAATATTTAGACACTATAAACAGACAACTTTTGCTGCTTAGTTTCTTAAATTTAATATGACATTTTGCTACTCCTTCCACTTGTAGTGTTTTAAGCTCCATTAGAAATAGCGTCATTTTACTTTTGGTCATATAGTTTATTTATTAATGAATATTTAACATGTTTTCTACTTTTCGCATTGAAAAAGAACGCAAACGCAATTTTACCTTCCAGTTCAACATACTTTAACCAATCGTTACAAATTTTGGTATGTACCCTATTGAGACAACCACAACTTGAATGGTACCACCCACTGTGCTTAAATCCTTACAGTTTTCCATAAAAATTCAAATTAGAGGGCGGAACACAAATCGGACGTCACAAAATTGAACACAATATATCTTTAATAGTTGACGAATGGACGCTACACGTTCAATGACTTGTTGAAATGGTCTTAGATAACATACAGATATTTTGTTTTTGTTTTGTTTTAGCACCACCTGGTGGTCACTTATAGAGGATTTTCCAACTTTTATCTGTTCTGATTGTTTGTTGACTTCCCAAATCACTTCGCTATGATGTCATCGTTCGCCATTTTTTTGTGTTTTTTAACCCACATGCCAATCACTTCATAGCCAATTTTCATAGCAGGCTAACTGTTAAGTGTTCGCATGTAAAAATGAAAAATAAAAAAAGAAGTTCTAATGCAGTTCCACCAATGACCACTTGGGGCTGGTTGCAGAAATAAACAGTTTTCTGTTGACTATTGTGTCTGAAAGTCAAGAGTTTACGCCTAAAATAAACAGTTTCAGTGTTTCTTTATATGTGACTTTTTTTTATTAATTTGGATCCACTTTTATTTATTTGTTGCGTAAACTAGCAAGCATTTGGTGTCTTTGATGGAGCGGTTTTGGATCTTGAATGGGTCTTAGCTCACAAATTAAATGTATTTTGAAGGTATTCGCTTCATCCAGAGTCTTTAAGCTCAATTTTTGTTTCAAAGCAGCTGCTGGTCCACAGCTACACTGAATTCTGGTAATGATAGCGGCCTCCTTATCAATAAATAAAACATCAATGGTGTCAATTGAAAAAAGCGGAAAACTCTTTTTTAAAATCTTAAGGAGCTTTCTTATCAGGGTCCTATACTAAAAATTATTATTAATAGAAATCTTTATTATACAGTTTATTTAGAATCCTGATCAGTAAAAACTGTTAAATGTGTTATATTTATACTCTGTTGAGCTCATCTTTTTACCAATTTGATAAACTCTAAATACATTGTTTATTTACATATAATTAATGTATGTGCTTATTTATTTATTGATAGAATTATCTTGGTATTTAACCCTTTAAATCCATAAAACTCTTTAGTTTACATCAGCTTTGTTGAATAATAACCATTTATGTCTTAATCTACATCCAAATCTAAATTTACTTTTGTCTTAAGATAATTCTATCTGAAAAATTTTAATGGACGTATCAGGATAGAACTGTGACAGACAGGAAAAGGTGTGATGTCCGTAAACAAGCGAACATGCTGAAAAAGTTCACATCGACGTCACGCGTGAACAAACTGGAGACTGAAGCTGCTGCCTGATAAACAGTTTCAGTCCCTTTTTTCAAAAAAGGGTCAGAGGCGCCGATAACAGTCTCAGAGCAATAGCCCCCCTCTGCAGCTGACGGGGAGGACTACAGCGGCAGACACGTGCGCCTACAAAAACACACACACGGCGGGTCTCTTACCGCGATGCGGAGCAGGGTGGCTCTGACGGCCAGTGGCGGTTCTACCCTGAATTACTCCCCGGGCGAGACCCTCCCCAGGCGCCCCCCCCCCCCCCCCCCCCCCATAGTCACAACAAAACTTTGTTTGTCTTTGTCAACTGACATGTTTTATTGTCATTGAAATTAAGAAGTGGATACAAAAGATGTCAGAATTCTGAACAGCATTATAATAGTTATAAGAACACAAAAAATAAAAGACCATAAGCATGGCAAAAATACAGTTAGCTAAGAAAATATTGAATCAAACTCAATATTGAATAAATAATATAAAATAAATATTATAAAGCACAAACCTTTTATCACACAAATGACACGCTAAAATAAATATAACTGCAGCACCAATACAATAACAGAAAACACCAACTAAAACCTAACCTTCCTAGCCTTTCTTGATGCAAACTCGTCAATAACATCATCATATGATATCTGCTCCCCTACTGAGTGATTGATGCTAACAACGGCAAGGTTAGTGAGTCGCTCCTGTGACATTGTTGACCTCAGGTACGACTTGATCAATTTTAGTTTTGAAAAGCTCCTCTCTGCTTGAGCCACAGTGACTGGCAAGGTGAGTGCAATCCTGAGAGCAGTCCAAAAGTTCGGATAGATTTCTGATAGATCCTTATCAGACATGAAAGAGATGAGCTCAAGGAGACTTGGAGTCGTTGATGGTAAGTTAGGCAAGTTCTTGATTTCCTGAACAAGCTCTCTACTGTCCAAATCCCAGTTCTTCTCAAAATGGAGTATGTTGCCTAGTGCCTCGCATTGCTCCGTCAGCTCCTCGTCTCCAAGGCTTGGGAAATTGGTCAAAACCCCAAATCTGTTTTGTACAACTTCCAATGTGGAAAACCTCTCCGCGATGGCTGACAAGGCTTCATCAACAACAACATTGAAAAATTCAACCTCCAACTTTTTAAGTGCGTCACTGAAAGGCTCATCGTGTGATTCATACGAGAATTGGCACTTTGTGGATCTTATTCTTTTTTGTTTCAAAATAGCCTCGACATTCATTTCCTTGCACATTTCTTTGGCTGCCATCTGTGCATTCACAAAGCCATTTGCCCTGTAGCTCTGGAGACTTTGTTCAGTCTTCTTCAAAAGACTCACAGCTAGGTCCACATGCATATTTGGAGACTGCATGAGTTTGCTGACATGCTTTATTGTAGATAGAATGTCATGCCATACGACTGTGCAGATGTTGAAGCGGTACGACCCTACCTCTTCAGACAAAGACTGGGCCTCAGCCTTTATAACTGGGTCTTTGGTCTTGTCTCTCACTTCTATTAAAGCCTCTCTCACTGCAGCTCCCTGGTACCTCATGGGCTCGATGCTTTTGATTTTGCTCTCCCACCTTGTTTCTGTCCACGACTTTAGAGTGATGCTCACCTGACTCTTCAGTATGGCCCATCGTTGGGCAGAGGCTGAAAATAAAGTGTAAAGCTTTTGCAGGACACCAAAGTAGCTCATAGCATCAACAGATCTCTTAGCAGCATCACACACAACTAAATTCAATGTGTGTGCACCGCATGGCAAAAACAGAGCACGGGGATTCTTTTCTAAGAGCCTGGCTTGTACTCCCTTATTTTTGCCTTTCATATTTGCCCCATTATCATATGATTGTCCTCTGCAGTCTTCAAAAGAAATTCCTAACTCCTCAAGTCTGTTTAAGATCATGGATGCCAAGTGCTGGCCTGTGGACTCCTCTGCCTCCAAAAACCCCATAAAATGTTCCCTGATCTGAGGCTTCTCCATCAGTGACACCACTCTAATTATAACTGACAACTGTTCTGTGTGGCTTATATCCAGAGTGCAGTCCAGAATTATTGAAAAATATTTTGCCTTTTTGATGTCATCCACTATAGCGGATAGGATTTTGCTGCTCAACAAATCAATAAGTTCATTCTGCACATGATGGCCTATGTAGCTGTTGTGACTTGCTGTTCCTCTTAATACACGGTTAAGATGATCTTTCATTATGGGATCAAACCTGGCCATCAGTTCAACCTCTTTCAAAAAATTCCCATTTGATGATGTGAACAGTGTTTCTGTGTGTCCCCTTAGAGCCAAATTCCGAACTGCCAGTGACTGCACAATAGCAATGAGACGGGTTAGCACTGCTCTCCATCTCACCCGCTCCTCTTCCAGAAGTGCCATCTCCTGCTTATCAATTGTTTTCCCACTTCTGATCCTCCCTGACAGTTCCTTCCATGCTTTCATACAATTGAGGTGTTCTGGGCTTTTTTCGTGTGCTGTGAGGTATGTGCTTGCATGTTTCCAGTTTGCTGTACCAGAAGTTGTTAAATTAATGTTTTTGTTGGAAAACAATTTGCAACAAAAGCAAAAGAGGCTGTTCTTCACTTTTGAATACATCAACCAAGTTCTTGCTATTTTTTCACCACTTACTAGTGTCTTCCTGAAATAGTGGTGATGACAACTTCTCCCATCACTGTCATTTCTTGGGAAAACAAAGTCAGGTGGTATGCTACTTGGTCCTCTTCGAACCAGCTCCATCCGTATCCTGTCAGTCAGAGGTGAGGGCCACTTTGCAGGGTCAGTTGGTAGAGGCTGGTCCTCAGCAGTCGGGGTCAGTGGGGTTTCATCACCAGGCATTTCTATCATCATAGGGCACATTGGCACATTACTCAAAGCACATTTTGGTGTCAAACATCACTAATAGGCCTACTCATCAAAAGTCGGAATTATAAAAATTACATTCAATTGTAGTTGAACAATTGTCTTTTTACCTACACATGTACACTCACACACACAAAAACCCACCTGAAGTCTCAAGCTGGGTAGACGTAGATGGAACAACGTCTTCAGCCTCACTATCAAAACTTTGCTCAGGTAACAACTGTGGAACTACATGAGTAGCAGAGGATGTAGATGGTAGCTCATCCTGAGGGGGTGAGACTGTGACTGTGGCTGATGAGATAGCTGGCAGGGAGGTAGATGTCTCATCTTGAGCAGTGGTAGACGATCCAAAATATCTTAGAAGTGCCCCTGAAATTGCATTTGATACTGACTTCAAAAGACCATAGACTACAATATAGGCCTTATAAAAACATTTATGAATTGGAAATTTAAATTGTCATGTTCTATATCGATCTCTACTTCAGAGAAGAAAAACTAGCTCATGTTTTCCGTCTTCAATCCTTTGATTGGCACATTTTTAGTTATGACCTGTTACATTATGTTTTGTCCCCATAGAGTTGCAGTAAATGGTAAATATTATTTTTTAAAACTACCCACAGATTTATGGAAATTCTATTGGCTAAAAATATAACACATTTGTAAAACAAATAAAAAATAAACTTCATATGCAGGCTCAAATTTTTAAGAATAAAATCTAAAAATAAAAAAATGATGCTATTTGCAACATTTGGGCCTACTTCAGTGTTGGTCATCGACCAAAATAAAGTTTTCATCGGCAACGTTGTTGTAGGGCAGGTAGCATTAGAATTTAGAAAAAACATGCATCAAGCTGTGAGGACTTACCCTTTTCTTTATCTCTTTTCTCCTCTTCTTCTTTTCTTTTCTTTCTAAATTGGGCACCAGATGGCTTTGACCTTTTTTTCTCCATATTTTAGATGTTTTTGGCGTTTGTTTGGCATAAATGTCCTCACGTCACGAGAAGGCATCAAGTCCTTCGACTGAACCAACTGTCACCTTAGTGACAGCATTGTTTTGTGTTGCCATTTTTTCATTTGGGCATTTCACACAAAATTAACCCACAAAAGCAGAATATATTTTTTTATACCTTTATTAAAATGTAGGTTATAGAATGTCACCTTATGACTGACTTATAAAAAGGTTTTATAAAGTAGATTCAAACCCTCGCCCTTGTCCCCACCTAGCCACTTAATTTGGAAGCGTCCCACAATTGAACTGATTCCCCGCAGCCCCCCCCCCCCCCCCTTTCTTCACACATTTCCAGCAGGAGCGCGTGCAGCTATAGCCAGGGGCGCTGATTCGCTACATGACGGCGCAGTCGCAGTTTTTACTTTTATTTTTTTCATCAAGCCCGCGACCGTCGCCTCCCCTGAAAGATGAGCCAGCAAGTTTTTGCGCATGCGCAAACGCGGCGGCGCTCCGTGCTCACCCTGCGCCCCCTCCCTTCTCCTTCTTCACACACATTTGTGTCTACTTCTCAAAGACAGGAGAGCGCAGCTGCGGGGCGAGGGCGGCGGCGCGGCCAGGTTCAGGCTGTTACAAACTCACAAACTGTGACATAAGTAAACCAATAGTGGTGCATATAATATTTTACGAGGGCTGAGCCGCCGGTGCCGCCCCCCTTCAGTTTTCCGCCCCAGGCAACCGCCCGGACGGCCCGTGCCTAGAACCGCTACTGCTGACGGCGGTCCATCGGTCCTGCCGGCGGTCGATGACCAGGATGAAACCCTCTCCTGATGCTGCAGTGCTGTGGGAGGAGAGGCGCACGGCGTTATCGCAGAAGGAGAAAAAAATAAAAAAAGAGCACTTTCTTCTGTTGGTGTGCCGACGAGATAAGGGTGAGGGCGTGGGCCAAAGTCTATATGTGTCTGTAAGTGTTTTGGAGACGGTCATGAGGCGTTCCGACATGCAGCATCCCCTTTTAGTGTAGTCAGAATCTCTGGGACATTTGAATGCACCACGTCTCCTGCCTTTGTAGAGGCAAACACCAAAGCTTTTATTGTCTTGACCTAAAGTGACTGCTTTTGTTTTGAAATTCTGAAAATGCCAGGCTGCTCGTATTTAGGAAGTATCGCCTTTGTGTCATCGTTTGTCACCAGGGGATGATCATGAGAGGCCCTTCCGATCACCATGGCAACGTTGGCTCTGCAGTCAGTGTGTGTGTGTGTGTGTGTGTGTGTGTGTGTGCGCCATCGGCTCCACAGGCAGGGCCATATGTAGCCGCCTCATTAAGCTAATGTACGCGTTCTCAGTAAGGCTCCTGTTGGACGAGCTGACATGCATCCCGACAACCCAAAACGCACCGTCGACCAGGCAGAACGTTCACATGTCACGCCAAAAACGGCGACGCCAGCATCGGAAAAGAGCGCCCGGTCCGTGCAGAGAAAAACGTCCTGCTGTAGCCAGCGAATGCCGCAGCATCCGACCCTCATTCCATCCTGATCGAAATCCCGGAACGCACAAAGGAAGGAAAACGTAAATCCTAACGTTTCAGGAGGAAAACACAATCCACCGTCGCTCCAAACGCCTTTTTTCTATTTATATTTTTTTGCATCTCTCTGTTCTTCCAGCGGAGGAGAGAGAGAGAGAGAGGTGACCGACGCTTGAAGAGCATCTCCCCCCCTCCTCTCTCTGCTCCTCCACCAGCCGCCTCTGCGCCACGGCCAATCGGAGCTCGGCTCAGCAAATAGGAGCTCGGAGTGAAGCCGATGGCTGAGGAGATGGAGGGGGGAGACGGGAGGGGGGGGGGGGGGGGGCGTTATGCATGAAAGGTGATGAGACACCAAAAATACAGAAAAGGCCGCCGTGATAATAATGTGGAGGCGTCTCCAAACTGCCCCCCCCTTCTCATTAATTATCTTTGGAAGGAGGTGATCTGTTTAAAAATAACAGATGAAATAAAAGAAAAAGCTGTTTTTTTAGGTAAATGGATCAGACATTAAAAATGTACGTTTATATTGGATTATTTTCATTTAAAAAAATCATAAAGGTGCCTTTTTCTTTTTTCTTTTTAATATAATTTCTCTTGTTTTTACACCATCAGCCCCACGCTGACACCTACTGGAAAAACACGGTACTTCCACTTTCTTATCAGTCATAAATTAAGAATGGACCGCGCTCACCTGGGAACACTGGTGAGGTAGCTGAGCACATTCTGGAGCTCCTCCTCCTTCACATCGCTGAAGTCCGGATACTCGGGGAAAATGATGATGGGGCTGCCGTTCGTGCCGCGGCCCCCTAGAGACACAGAGGTCAAGAGGGTCAGGGGGTCAGACGGGCGTCCAGGCTTGTTATCAACCTGCTGCTGGGTTTTTAAATGGACGTGCTGGCAGCTGGAGGGACAATACTGACTGAAAATGTGGAAAAAATTCATTAAATAAGGAAAAAATTTAAGTGGACCTTTGCTTTCAGCATCAAAAACAGCTCAAATAAATGTTCTAAATCTCCCAAAGAGTCCTTGAAGTCTTTCACTGGAGGGTCAAGTTGCAGGGCCCGTCGTCACGGCACTGAATTATTCACCCAGCGATCACGGTCACCATGGTAACCCGTGTCGGGGCCTTCAGCGTGCAGTTCTGTGTGCACAGGTTTGTTTTTTCTGAGCTGCCCTGCACGCCGTCCTGCAGGCTGGTGGGTGGGACCGTTCTATCGCTTCCACTCTGGAGTAGTTTATGAACCAAAAAAAAAAGTGAAACTTTGCTCTCACAAGGACCAACTCTTTACGTTCCGTCGCGCCGTAGTCTGAACCTAAACGGAGGTCAAAGGAGCTGAGAAAGACTCAAATGACCTTCAAATGTTAAAATTGTACTTTTTTTTTGCCTTGTAGGAGCAAATTAACAAATATTTTTGGAATTTTCCTAATTTAGAGATCATTTTCATACAAGTTCATAAGGATAAGGACTTGTTTGTGTAGCTTGAGTAGAAGCTTCCTCTTTTAGATGACAGCTTTCTAATTCTTTATTATCTTGGAACCAAAGACCTGGGACTTCATCTGGACTTTTACTCAAAAGATAGGGGAATTGACTTGAATGGACTTGGATTTGGGACAAAAGACTTACAACTTGACGAAAATTCAAGGTAAACTTGAGATGAGATTGAAACTTGTGACCTTTTATTGGACGAGGACTTGAATCCAAAAGCTTGGGAGTCGACTTGAACTGTGATTTGGGACTTGATAATGTGACTTGTGAGCCTCTTTGTCGGAATATGACAGTTAGAAGAGTCCAGTCCTTAAACCGGGGTTGTTCAGTTTGAGGTCAGTGAACCAGCAGGAACATTGAGGTTATTCCAATCGATAAATACAGAGTTTTACCTTGTTTTCATTAAACAAAAAGCTTGATTGTGGCGTCAAACTGACATTAGTCGACAAAAAAAATAAAATAAACTACACCTTTTTGTTAAAGTTTGCAGCTTTTCAATAAAGCGAAAACCTTTCACTCAACACAAACTACCAATCGGATCACAGTAAGAAATTCAAACCAACCTGGCAGGATGGCAAACTGCTTCTGAAGTTCAGAGCCAACTTCTGCTGCACACAGAGGCCCCGCCTCCTTCTGCAGAATGTCATCTAAACAAAAAAACAAGGAAAGAAAGAAATGGTAGAAACACCTCAGTCTTCTTAGTGTTTTAGAAGCACCTAAGGTGTGCCAATGCTCAAACACATCCGGTTAAAGAAAACAAGACGTCTTCCTTTAGTGGTTTTAACCAAAAACACCCTGATTCCATCTTTATGTCACAGTCGCCTGTCACGACTTTTAAAGCAACATGTGATCTGGTTGTAATTGCAAAACACATCTTTGAGAGTCTGCCGGCACGGGCTGATGAAACACAGACGGAAGTTGTAATGGCTTTAATGGGGTGGTCGTACAGAAGAGTGGTCACATCTTAAGGGGAGCACAGGTGTGTCTCACAGTTCCCTTGAGGCGCTGGCGGCCACTTTAAGGGATGTCATGAAAATGGAACGTACCAGCGTTGTGCCGTCATACGGTGTCCTCACGCCACACTCTAGTCGTTAGTAAGGTGTGAATGCTGACCGCTTACTGGCCACACATGAATGCACACACATGGTTCGTGATACACGAGTAGGATATAGTAGCCTCGAAGTGTAAATCACATCAACAAATCACTGGACGCTAAAACATTTTAAAGATCACAACGGCAAATAAAAAAATGCCCAACAAATATTGGAACAAACAGCATTACATTTTAAAAACTAGACAAAATCCCAGAAACCAAACAACAGTAAACAACAGGACGAAAACACTTTTTGGGAAACGGCCCGTGGACTGAATCAGGTTTGTTTAAATTGCACATATTTTTGAGTTTCAAGTCTATGTTCCTGTGTCCAGTGCAGAATAATTTTTTTGATCACACAAAATCTTTTAAAGTTTTGCATTCTGAATAATGGCACAAAAATCACTCCTTAGACAACCACACAAACTTATTTCCCTCATTTCCAACATTTAGGCTGCAAGAAGCGTGTACGTATCCGTGAGCGTCACCAATAGGCCCCATGCCCGGTCTCTCACCAAGCGGTCCACAGCTCTGGTATTTCGTGCGGGTCGCCTGTGTGGTCCGTACAGGTTTGACCATTTGACCACAGAGTTAAATGTTTAAGTTAAATGTTTGGCTAACTCTAGAAAAGTGTTTGGTTCAGCAAAAAGTGAAAAATGTCCCATGCTTTTTGGTTTGGTCTATTTTCATTACGAACTCTTAAGCTCCGTTTCCACTGGGGCAGTACGGTCTGGTCCGGCCCCTCTCCGGTCCAATTTAAAATGGTCCAGGCAGTTCAGGTGAGCGTCTCTCCACCCAAAGTTGGACTGTCACGCCGCATGCGGGGTGTAGACCCATTGTGTAGCTTTGCGTTATAGTAGTGCGACTACAGCAAAACCGAAGCTATCAACAACAAAAACAGCTCTTCGTTGATACAAAGCATTTAGTGTTATATGACAGAAGATTGCGGGTGGCGAAAAGGAATACAACCAAAAACGTTGGTGCTGGTTTGGACTTTCTATTTTTGTATTGACCTTGCGCCAATCAACGGGTGACTACAGTAGCCTACTGTAAAGTGGTACACTTTGGACTGGCTTAAATGGATTAATTTGATAATGGAAACGCTCAGTATACTGGTCCAGACCGGACCGGACCAGTCATGTTTTTGACTCGTTCTTCTTTGGGTATAAATGTTCAACTTTTCTTGTTTTTTTTACTCATGAAACCTGCGTCTGTTCCTTGACCTCTTTAGTCTGCAACATGGTCACCCTGCATTCATACTGGCATGAACCTCACCAGGGTTCACGTGCAATGGAACCCGAACCCAAACCATGAGGACGAAAATGGAAAAACAAATCTGTGGATTGTAGTGCTCCGGCTACCCAGGTCAACCAACGTCATCTTTAGTATTCATCAACAATCTTTTTGATTATTTCCTTGCCTTCTTGATCAAACATATAAAATGTACAAAAATAAAAGCCGTTGGAGGTGAAATGAAGCCAGAAACGTAAAGAACAGAAGAAAATGTAAAGAAGTGAAGTGACCAGAGCGATGAAAGTGAAGATGAAGAAAACTGCACTAGAAATTCCTATTCTCTCTGGTAAAGCTGGATTACAATAATCTCATTTAGACAGCTCAGACAAAAAGCAACCCCCCCCCCCCCCCCCATGTGTGACCCATGCGTGCCAAAAAAATGCAGAACCTTTGGCACGGTTAAGAATCTTCTCTGAATGGAAACTGAGAGCAACCCGTCATCTCCCTGTGTTCGATGTACGCGTGGACAAAGGCTGGCGCTGACATGAGTGCGAAATGCTCAGCCAAGAGTTCCAGACACACTAGAAGAACCGGGACTGAGGGGATTTAATTATCATGTAAGTGCAAACCAAACAAACGTGTCCAACGGAGACCTTCCACACAAATCCTCCCACAAGATCTGACCCTCAAAGAAAGTGGAACCTTTTGGTAAACAACCCAAAAAAATAGGCTGAAAATGTCCATCAAGATTAAAACAGTTTGAAATTATAAAAAAAGCCTTTGAATCACGGATAGGTCACGCCGTAAAAACATATTAGATCATTTATTCAATATCTTTTTTTTTTTGCAATATTCTTGTAAATTTTGAATTTATATGACCAAACTGTTTTTTTGCACAACTTTTATCACATATGTGCATTTTTCTGGCCTTTCTATCTTTTTTTTTTAACCACACCATTTTTCAATATCATTTTTAAATTTTCTCCCAACTAGAAGATTTCCAGCTCGTCTAGTAAATGCTGTGGGTATGACTTGACTCATTTTGCGGTTTAGTTAAAATCTCATCTATCAAAAATAAGAGACATGCAGGTGGTCATGCAGCTTGAATTAGCACAAATACAAAAAACATTTTTCAGGATTTGTGAGGAGTGACAAACATGGTGATGTTTTGATCACTTCTCGTTGAACGGAACACAGCGAAGGCGATCTCTGCAGCTGCTCTGTACGCTACAGAACCCCTTCGGATTAGGAGATTACGTCTGAAGTAATGCGGTGTCCAGTGTGTCAGCACACCGCCGGCCAGACAGCAACTCGTGCTTGAAGTTCAGACGCTGTTCACAAAGATCTGGACTATCTGAGTTAAATATTACAAATGTAAAGAAAAAAATAAAACTTTGGATTTCACTTTTATTTAATGAGATAAAGAAACGTTCATAATAAATAATCGAATTAGCTATTTAAAGTTACTATTGCATGGCCTGCAGGCGTGGCACCTGCCATCACCCTTCTTTTCACCCACCCTCACTCTCGACTTCCGATCAGGAAAAAGAACATACCCCTTTTTTTTATGGCTGCTTTTGTACTGGTTTTATCTCCATTGCAAACCATTCTAACTTTTGGTCACTTGAGGGTGACGAACAGGTCTATGCAACCTTTAAAAGAATCCACAAAAGTAAACTTCTGGATTTCCTTGGCAACGAGGTTTTTTTGTTGTCAGCATGTTCATACTGTGTGTTATATATAGTTTCGTTCAGCTTGAGCCGACGGTCCGTGTATTACGTTTTCTCAATATAATGGGCGAGCGGCAGGGAAATACCACTTTTTCGAGCTCAATGCACATACAGCATAAACAAAACAAACAAAAAAAAACATAAACAACTTATAATTCCAACATTTCTCAAGTAGCTTCGTAATGAAGCTTGAGGAGTTAGGAGGCGATGGATCGAAATCCCTAGGAGGAGCTTCACTTTGTAGCTAGCACGAAGGGGGATTTTTGTTTTTTTTGGGGGGGGGGGGGGGGGATTCAAGATGGCAGCCTCCTCCCAAGTTCAAAGTCAACCAAAGGTTACCTGTGGTTGTAGACTTTAGCTGGTGGGATGTGGGTGACTTTTTGTAAAGATCGCTAGAAAAAAAGTTATTTTTCGATATTGTGGGAAAATGTCAAATTACAAACTTTGCCTCATAGAGGAGTAGGTCCTGTGGCCATCCCATAATAATTTCCCACAACATTTTTGAAATTCTTTATTTTGTAGCCCCATAGGACTATTTAACAGCCAGCAGTGGATGCAGTTTGTCTTTCCAAAAACAAGAGGTTCTGTTTAATTACCATCAGCTGTTTGCGACCAGCAGTGAGGATTTGAAACTCAAAATTGTTCGACTTTTGTCGTAAAAAGCAAGAAACGCGTAGTAAGCATATGGTTGGCACTGCTGGCAGTTGGTTTAAGTGACGCAGGCAGTGTGTGGTAAAAGTCAGGTGGCGCGTTTGCAAAGCCCCGCGGTGCAGCTGTCCCTTCAGGGGGTCAACCTCTTAAGAACCCGACGCTGGATCCCAGCCACAAATGCTCAGCGCTCTTTCACTCTTTCATGTTTATTGTTTTGGCAAAAGAAAAAGAGTTTTAAAAAAAAAAAAAAAGTGACAGCCGCAACAATCCACCGTACAACTCACACATCCTCTGATGTCAGGAAACTTAGAAAACACCTTCAGAGCCAGAGCCTACTGGAGTCTCTGTTGGGCTTTAAGCTCACACTGAACTGAAGGAGGGGGACTTGATGGGGGAAGGGGGGGGGGGTCCTGGAAAACTGCCCCATCAACCAGATGAGGGACAAACTATTAATATACAAATGGAAACTGACAGAAAAGAATTAACCTGAAACATTTATGTGGATTATTTCTTTAGAGCATTTTGGTTTAAAGCTTTGAAAAAATATTGAAAAACTTACAATATATATTTTTTGCATCAAATTATCCCCATAATTTATGCTTTATTGAGATTTACAAATTTTATGCAAACAGGAAGTCAGAGAATTAAAAAAAAAATCAAAAATGGCCTTTTATTGTGAAAAACTTTTTACTTTCATTACATTTTTTTACTTTTTTTTTAAAATATTTGCTCCACCTATATAAAAAAAACAGCTGAGAATGGGAACACATTCATAATGAAACAACACAAAGACATTCCTCAACACAAAGCACCAAACAAACAGTTGAGCATGTTTTTGTGTAAGACCCCCATATAAGATAAGGTAGCATTAGCAAACAGTGTTTCATTTTATTTTATTTAATAGATGTTTTAAATCTTTAAATCAGCTTTAAATGCATTTAAAAATTGCAATTTATTTAAATAAATCATATAAATGTGCATTTTTAACCACTTTTATCATCTGTTCAGTGAAAAAACAAGCAGGTAGAGCTTTAAAAAGAAGCAATTTGCTAAATCTATGCATTTATTTAAATGCATAGCACATTGTAATGATTGAGTGAAAGGCTGGTTGGAGGTGTTTAGCGGTGAACTCTGCAGAAACATCAGACATTCAGGCGTCGGGCAGCTTTTCACCGCTGCAGCTCGAAAACTCAGCTTTGTCCCTCAGACGAGTGAATGAAATGAAACTATAGCAGCAAAGCTGTGGGTGAACCCTTTTAACCTCAACGCGCACACACACAAACACACAAACTGGGGCAATGCTGCCAAACACAAATAGTGATTATGAGGGGCCTAAAAAGACCCACCCCTTTGCACCCTTCCCCCAGACCCGGAGACCCCCGTCCCCGCTTCATTCATTCTTTTTCTCAGTGGCTTAGCTGAGGGGAAGAAGATAAAAAAAAAAAAAAAAAAAAAAAAAAAAAAACAGCGGCCATTTTTCACCTTTAAATTGAATGACATCTCTTCGGTGAACCAGGAAGTTCTTCTGTATTTTAGCAGTTTAAAATAAAAATGTCAAAAATCTGTTTACACGTTTGAGAGATCAGAAGGAGTAAAGGACCAGGAGGAGAAAAGATACAAAAAAAGTAAAAACAAGAGGCTGGAGGTCCTGTCTTAGTACGGTGAAACGGAGGAGAGGTTTTCCAAACACACGCCTACATATTTAATGCATCGACCTGCACTACGGTACGTCTGACACCCTGATCCTAAGGAAATATGGAACCAAAAAAACAACAAGTTTGTTGTAGACTACCTCATGTTCTGACATTCTGAACCTTGCACAGAACTTGACTACGTTGGCCTATGTTATGTCTGTATGTGATACTGGTGTTTTATTGTGTAACTATTTCATGGATACCAAGAAAGGCGCCAAATATTTTAAACCAATTTTGACCACAAATAACCTGGATCAGTGTTTAGGAAACCAGCTGGGGGGAAACCCACTTCCACACAAGAACTATTTGGCCAAAGTTGATTCCTCTGATACTTTAAAGTCAAAGTTCGTCACATGCATCCATTTGGGGGCTTGACCCTCAGGATGCTGCAGGCTTTTGGGTTGTCCAGGCCTGTGGAGGGTCATAAAGTGGAGGCGGTGCATCATAAGGGAAGCACTGGTGAGTCTTGCAGTTCTCTTAAGGCTCCTACGTCATGGGATGACACAACAGTGGAAGGTACCATTTTCATACGTGTATCGTAAAGTATTCGTAAGGCTACTTAAGACGTGGTAGGGACACTGTCGCATGGTGCCCTTACACCACACGTGCTTGGGGTTTGAGCTTTTTTCATACGCAGACTTCCCATACCCACCTTTTGGGACAGTTGATGCTACTTTCTTCCCACCGGGTATGTGTCACGCTTTTAGCATTCGGTGTTCACACTGGACTGTTCCTACCGATACATTACACGCACTAAAATGGTACGTTCCATTGACATGACATCCTATGACGTAGGAGCCTTAAGGGAACTGCAAGACACACCTGTGCTTCCCTTAAGATGCCTTGACACGCCTGGACAACCCAAAAACCTGCAGCACCTGAAGGGTCAAGCCCCTGAATGGATGCATGGGACGAGCTTTGACTTTAAAAACTGAGTATAAGAGGAATCAAACTTGGCCAAATAGTTCTGGTGCTGAAGTGGTTTCACCACAGCTGGTTTCCTAAACACCGATCCAGGTTAGTCGTGGTCGAAATTGGTTAGAAATGTTAATAATAATAGTCCATTTTATTTGTTTGGCGCCTTTCTTGGAACTAGAGCTGCACAAGACTTTCGTTGCCTTGTGGGGGGAAACGAATGTCAGACATGACCGAGGCGGCGTAAATGTTCCGATTGATTAACGAACGTTCACATTTTTTGTGTCAACACAACGGAGACTCGTCTAAGAAGGATCTGTGGAAATCAGACATTTTCAGACCTGATAGTTCAAACTGTATTCAAGCGATCCAAAAAGCTTTAAAAATTCTGCTCTCTTGTTGCCGTGGTGAAGGCAAACAATCTGTTGAAAGTTTATTTTTTCGCAGACCTGCGCTAACGCACAAATATAGTCATTCATTTTATTGATTGGACATTTTTTCAGCTTTTTTGACTCTTGGTTCACTTTTGTCGAGATTGTTCATCTGCGTTTTTACTACAGTAAATTATTCAATAGTTCTGATGAGTTTCTCGCGTGCATAAGCAGCATCAGACCAAACAGTGCAATGTGAATTGGTTTCTTAATAATCCACCTTTGTTTTTTTGGTCAAATCCCATTGATCTCTCTTAAAGCCGTGTCACACAGCCAGTTTGTATATTTAGCGCATATTGCACTGATGAAAATTGGTCAGACATGAATCTAAGGGGGAAAACGTAAGAAACGTTGTGGTTCTTTCCGTGAAATTTTCACAGATGTTTCACGAATGCACCACATTAAAACCAGGGAAGAAGTACGGATAAACCACGCAAAGAACAAGTAGACCAATGTAGAACATGAACTGTGCCTGATTATTGCGTTGTTTATATGCAAATCATTAGTGATTTGTGCATCAAATAAATAATTTTAACGTGATATGTGCACCGTGGAAAGCCACGACTGTTCCACGTATGAATATTGGAAAAATAACACACACAATTGTGTAAGATTTAGGTAATATTAGCAAATAAAGTACGTAAAATACACGTAAAATGTGTAATTCTCAAACCGAAACCCGGCCGTAACCCTCGAAGATCCTCTGTGTACATGGACAAATGACTAACGTAAGAAACACGTATGAACTACGTATATCAGGCGTGTATCACGAAAGACCGAAATTTCATACGCAATATGTACGTAGTGGCTGTGTGATGTGGCCCTTAAGTGTTGACTCTTCCCTTCCCTTTTTCTAAAGGGGATGTTTTCGTTGAGGTTTATATTCTATGAACTGATCTGAAAAACGGTGTTCACATCTGTTTCAACACATGCTTCACAGTTCAAGTTTCAGTTTCTAACTTGAAAACTTAATTATAGGCCCCATTGTTCCTTTGAACATGCCTGTTTTCCTCTTCTCTTCTCTTTTCAACAAAAAAAAAAATCCTGTGTGACAAAGCACACCTTGTGAAAGGTAGAGATTACTTCGCTAAGACGTTAAAAGCTAGATGGTTGTCTGCCTGTGGCGCTCGCATCATCCTCCTTTGTGTGGAGGTCGTGTTCAGACAAGTTTTCGCGGCGTGCAGGGCCAAATTGAAAGGCGGCAGCTAGCTGTTCTCCGCTGGTTGACGGCCACCAGCGCTGATGCTGGTCAAAGTTCAAAGCAGCAGGAGGCGGGAGGCACTCAAACACACGGGTGCACTGACTTTGGACCCACCCGGGGGGGGGGGGGGGGGGGGGGGGGGTTGTGCTAACACAAATAAGCCTGACTAGGCTGGATGGAGGTGAGCGCCGTTCCAAAGTGACCTCCAACGTACCTCCCCTCAACACAGTCTTTTCTTCACCCATCTGATATATGATTCGAGACAGAGATGAGACATTTCTAATCTGGATTCCTCAGGAAAAATAGAGGATAAAAGGCATGTACAGTAAAAGGAAATGGGGTGTAGAAAGGACAAGGACCAGAAAATAAAAGCTGATTTTCCCGGGGGGGGGGGGGGACATCAGTCGGTATGCTGGTTTGCCGCCACGTGTGTGTGCGTTCACACTTGTGTGAGGGAATCTGAGCTCTATTATCTGGCATTATCGTCAGGGTTTACCCGATCTCCATCTGTCGCTGCTGCGCGACGTCTGAACGCAGCGCGCACACACAGGCGCAGGTCCGTCGCTGGCATGCACACACACACCACACAACAACTGGGTCACAGGGCCAACAGCCTGGAATGTGCGTATCTGTGTGCGCCCATCCCCTCCGCCAAAGCTTGAATTAGTCAAGACAGCCTCCCAGGCGAATATTAAAATATAACCGACTCTCGCATGACTTCAGGACTGACTGTGTCCCTTTGTGCCGGCTCTAAATGTCCAGATTAGTTTCACTTTTACGTTTAATTTTCCAGGAGCGCCGAGCGATTAGGATAAACTAATTTAGGCAAAATGTACAACTCCCCAAGCAGAACATTTTATTTAAAACCATCACTTTTACTTCCATTAAAACCTTATCCCAAGTTAAAGAAACCCAAGACCAGCAGCGAGTCAGCTGGTTGAAATACAAACCCGCAGTATCGGGTCGGACTCTGTCATTGGCACCGAGCCCTCGTCTACTGAATAGACGGTGGCATCATCATCTCTGCAAAACAACTCACTACTGTACTTCTGTCTACAGTCTGCGCCACTGATGCAACACAATCACACTCTCCAGAGCAGCAGAAAACGGAGTTCAGACAAGATCTGCTAATCAGTGGAGCTCCAATCATCCACAGAAGGTTATCTACGTCCAATTAAACCGACTTTATTTGCATGAAGTAGCAGGAAATCAGAGATTGAATATGTATGAGACCATCTTATGCAAACAACTATTACTATAGTTTACTGTCACGAATATTTTATGGCGAGGAACTAAACGGGTTTCAGCTGGTCTCCATACAAAACCAAAAATGTTTATGAATCCCAAACCGAACCAAATCTGGACCCACTCGTGTACCGGAGACATTGAGGGGTTGGGTACCATTCTAAACAGCAGTGGTGCATGCAGGGATATACCATTCACATTTAAGAATGGTATAGGACCACACACCTCATCAAGTATGATTAAAAAAAACAGTTCCTCCACAGACATATTTTTTTTAGGATTCTTAATTTATTAGATAGTTTAGATTCTAGAGAAGAATTCCTTCAACGTAAAAATATGAAATGTCCCACATCATCTATATTTCACACCAACGCCCCACTTGTTTTAAAAAGTTGAAGCCAAAATAGAAGGAAAAAAAATGCCGCGGTACGTTAAATGACCACCAGAGGCTGGTTTTAGAATCACTTAAAAGTCCAGCTTTATGCAAAAAACAAAACAAAAAGAACATTTGTACTGTCTTGATTTTTGATGCCTATTAAATTTTTATTCATGGCTATATTAATAGAGTTCCCTCTTCCTTCTACAGTCATGCGCCCATTTTTTGATTGTTGTAGAAGTGGGTGGAGTTAACTTCCATCAATATATCCAACACGAAAATTCAATATTTTCTCTATTCAGAATCTTCTGGGTGACGTCAGAGACCCATGCATCAATCAAATCATGTCTATTTTCCTCTAAATTTTGTTTAAACCTTTAACACAGGGGTCACCAAATCCAGGCCTAGAGGGGCGGTGTCCTACATGTTTTCCTACCCACCTGCCATTGAAGCTCCTTATTGGCTAAACACACCTGAACCAGGTAGTCAACAGCAAATAAGGCAGGTTTTCTGGAAAACCAGCCGGACACCGGCCCTCAAGGCCTGGATTTGGGGACCCCTGCTTTAACAGCCTTAGCCTTAGTGTTGACGCTCTTTGAATTGTCGTAACTCTTGAACTATGTTCACACCAGCCTCTGGAACAGGTGTTTAAGCAACTACTTCCATTGAAAATTCCACGAAAACCAGCGTAAATGCACATTTCGGGCTTCTGTGTTCAAAACTCTCTTGGATACCTACGAAAATCTTTACGACCATTTTTTTACTTTACATACAAAATGTGCAGCAATTGAACGCATGTTGAAAATTAAATTAGGTCGACCAACCAGGGACTTTACTCACGGAAGTGCCAACCGTTTGTACACTGATCGTGGAGGCAAAATTAATAAATGCAGTTTGTTCCTGGATGGAATTCTGGGACACCAGGTTGTTTTATATATCGGAATAGAGCTGCGAAAGAAAAAGCCTGGAGCAAGATTAGCGAGATCTGCACTGGTTTGACAGTTCGCACCAAGCCTTCCAACTGTAGGTGGATAACATTGCTCTATTAAACAATGGCAAAAGAAAAAGAAGAAGCCCCTCCCTGCTTGTCCAGTGTGAACACCATGGGCTATAATCGCGTTCAAGAATGTGGTAAGCGCATGTTCTTGAATGCAGGTATAGTCTACGCCTTAGACTCTACCGCGTTCACACTGGACAACCAAGAAGGGGCTTCTTCTTCGTTTCCTCGCGTGTCCATAGCTTTAAACCTTTTGTGCAATTAACAAACTTCCAAAGCAGCTTTGCGCTGATTTCCAACCCTTTGCAACATTTTGCTGTAAATCAGCGCAAAGCTGCTTTTCTCGGCTTTCTGAATCAGAAATCGGCAAAAAATGTGAAAGGATCTGCTGTGGATGTTTCTGAATGACTTATCGCATGAGCTGGTTTGTGTTCATTCACATTATTATGATTTAATGGAAACAATGTAGTTGTAAAATTGTGGTGGTGGTTTTTATTTGTGGACATTTCTAGAATTTTGATATAGTTTTGCACATATGTGTGTTGGAAGCACACTTGCAGTTTTGAGGTGAGCTTTCCCACCTGCCAATAGAAACGGACAAAACCAACTCTGTTGTGGACCAAACCATTTTCGAACGTGCCTGAACGTTTCCAAACTCGTCCTGCGATAAAAATGATGTACTTTTTGCTGCACCGTCAGTAATATTTAAGCAGCTTTCAGAGTGGTCCACACCTCACGTGAACTTGGACTACAGCCACAGTTTGCCCCAGAGGCGAGGGCGGTGACGGCAACCTCTGATGGGATCCTTTGGCTCAAAGAACTCCAGAATCCCCCTGAAAGCTAATGGGAGATCTGAGGACTACAAAGCTGAAAATCCTGTGGGTTTAAGTACGAGTCCTCCTCCCTTCCTCTTTCCCTACTATTAGAGAGAGGAAAAATAAAGAAAAGATGGCCAGCTGAGTGCAAAACCAGCCGATGCAGCAGAGGCTTTTTTTAGCTGCCCTTGGCCATGCCTACCAGTCATTACACTACGTGAACAAAGTAACCCAAGAAAGGCAGAGCGGCGAGGGGAAAAAAATGGAAATAACATTCAAAGACAGACGGAGGGTGGTGGCCAATAAGCAAATAAGCCCACATGGTTGTGTTTTTACTTGCCCTCAAAGAAAGCAGTCGCTGCAGGCTAACATCGCATTCTGTTTAAAATTCAATCTTGTGATCAAAACAATAAATAGATTTTTCAACTCCAGCCGGTTCAAGATTTCTAAAGAAAAGACACGCTTTCTAAGGTTTTACAAACGTGACAAGAGCAAATATAATTTTAGATTATAGTTATGATCTGAGGGAAATAAACACTCCTCAATAGGGGTGTGTGAATACTTTTGTAGGAGAGCTTTATTTACTTTTTTCAATAAAATGTGATTTTATGTTGTTGTTTTTGACCTGGGAAAACACATTTGCAAGATACATGATTGTGCTTTTTTTTCCCCCTCTAAATTGCTCTTGATTTGTTCCTGTTTTGATCATTTTTCATGCACATAAATGGTTTGATTGGGAAAACCTGATTGATTTTAGGATAAAAGAGTGAAACATGACCTGCACACAGAGAGGTCTAACCGTTTAGAGAGCTTATATTTGATCACTGTTTCCTGCTTAAAAGAATCCCACATCCTCCAGGGATCATTAAAGATCCATTTGGATTTGTTTTTTTTAGTGCATCAATTCGGCCGGCGTGGAGCTGCTGCCCCACAGATGAAGACAAATGGGGTAATTTTAACCCGAGATGAAAGATTTTTGCCTCTTTTTGTGTGCACTGGCGTGGGTCAAGGCTGTGGCTCATTACCGCCGCGTTGTCATAAGCTGATGCTCGTGTGCACGTGCAGCTTTGCAGACTCATAAGATGACCAGCATCTGCCAGCAGAGCAAACATACGCTCAGGCTACAGGGCAAACACACTGTACACACAGGACGGCAAAAAATAAAAAAGCATCATTTAAAGCTTGCATGAGCACCAATGAAAAGCAAATAACGGAGTCAATGAGTCAACAACAAAGACGCACAAACAGAGCTGGAAACGGGGAGGGGGGCTATTCAAACACTCAAGAGTTTTGTCCTGACTGACGGGAGGAGGCCGCTCGATTAAGATGCCGTCAACGCGCTGCTTTGTTTACCGGACCTCACATTAGCATCGACACCTCTGCCGGACCCCGAGGAGGAAACAAACCCTCTCTGCTCAGCGTCCTGCGGCGTTTACGTCAACAGCAAGCTTTTCTTGTGCACAAAAATCTTCCTCTTTTTTTTGTTTTTTGTTTTGAATGCATCTTCATTCATCAAACTTTATCTGCATCATGCTTTTACTTTGGAATTTGAGTTTTCCTCTTTTTAATTTAGCTTTATTTTGCTCTATTGTGTGACCAGCATTACTACAAAATAAAAGCATCTTTTAGAATGATGGAATTATCAGATCTCTAGGTTGGAACCAAACATTTCCCAGCAGGAAAAAAAAAAAATGTCAGTGGTGATTAGAAAAAAAAACCCTGTTTTCTGATGGACCAGCGGTTGTGCGATAGATCCGCACCAAAGTCCAGATGAACTTTCACCTGTTAAACAAACTGTAATATATATATATCCATATATATATATATATATGACACTATGTTTACTACCTTTGGCACACTAAAGAATAATCTTTTTAATTAAATATGAAGTATTTTCGCAGCTCATTTTCCTGCCCGGAAGTAAGACGCCTTGATCTCTTTCGCTCCTTGTGGGTTCCGCCCATTTCATGACATCAACCTAAAGTCGGCCTCGGCAGCGTGTCTGCGTTTCGTCCACGAAAAACAAACAACATCCGAACTTGTGCAAATATGGATGTGCATATAAACGTAAAGCGTTTAGCCGATCAATGCTAGCTCCACTGAGGCAGTGGGTGTGTCTGTTAGTCTGGGGGCGGAGCTGGAAGCTCAGACTCTTCCTGGAAGGGACCTAAAATATTAAATCTGTCGTTTTCCAGGACATAGTTCTTGCAGAGCGACAAGAGTTAATTAGAAATTCCTGCCCCCTCATTCCCATCAACTATCTGTTTACGTGTTCTCCCGCTAGCTTACAGCCCCTCGCACCGCCCAATCTAACGTTAACAGTGCAACAAAAACGGCGAGCAATATGGGAGCGATCCAGCCATACAGTTTAGAACCAGATTCTAGCTCAGACGAGGAAAACAATCAGTTTGTCTGCAAGCGGACGCAAAGACCAACTGAAATCTTTGGTGTCCTCCTGAGAAATACTCAGAAATGCTATTTTTTAGCTGAATTTTTTCATACATCATGAGAAAAATTCCATAAGAACATGTTAATTGCTTTTTTGAAAAGTAAAATAACTCAATTTAATTTTGTAAATTTTCAAAATCCTATATTGGATGCAGGAATCTTCCTGTCACATTCTGACATTAAGATTTTACACGTTAACTGCAGTCTCCATATGAACACTCGTACCCTGCCAGGCGTTTTTTGCAGGTTCCCTCTTAGAAACAGGAACTCATTCGTTGATGCATCCATGCAAGTCTGCGCTGGTTTATTGTCGCAGATTTCTCAGCCGCTCAGTGAGACGCGGCCCGCTTTTAGAAACTTAAGTGAACCCCTGCTAGTATTTGCAGCCACGTCCAAACAGGAAAACACCTGCAGGATTCTGATCATCTCCTGTTTCCTCCCCAACAAGCATTAAAAATGCAGGCAGCAACACTGTGAGGTACCTGTCATCAGCTTCAGCTGCAGCCACAGCCTGGTGATTTCGTGGCAGAGTTCTGAAACTCGGTTCAGAGCCATTGTTGTGCCGCTGCATCTATGCGCACGCACGCTCACACACACAACTGAAACAAACTCACACAACCGCACGTCCTGTCAGAAAGCATCGCGGTGGGAAGTCCATGCCGCTGCAGCCAAGGACCTCGGCTGCTTACTGAGCTGTCACCGCACAGCACAGACACACAAACGCACACAAACCCTCCAGTTAGTGCCGGCTGAGAAGGCGGGGCTCCAGAAAGTCCACCCCCGATCTCCCGTTACACAGCCTTCACCCGACAAAGACCCACAACCCCAGACCAAGAAAATGGACTTCCACAACAACCCCTTTTTTTTTCTTTTGTTGCTGGATGGAACTATAATCCAGATTAGAATCTGTTTGTAGTTGGAGTTCCCGTCACGGTTTTTTGACAGTAAAAGCTTTTGTCTGACAAAAAGAAGGAAAGCCAATCAACTTTTCATTCAGAAGATAGAAAAGAGAGCATTGAAAAAGGACATTTTCATTACGAATGGTTAGAAATGAGCCATCCTCTTTTAATGTTCAGCATATGTCCCACAACAGAAGAGAAAGCGAGTCTGCCACACGCTGGTCAGACCGTGAACAGACACACAGGTTTCAGCAAAACTGAGACTATTTGTTTTTAGTTTGGTTAGATTTCTGTAAAGATGGCTGCAGGGTCTTACCTCAAACAAAAAAAAGAAAAACCATAAATAAACGAGTGCTATCTTAGATGACCCCACCCTTACTTTGACGTGTTCTCCCTACCATGACAAAGGTGGATAAAGGTGGAAAGATTTCATGTAATCCATGGACACCAGTGAAGAAGAGCTCTGTCTAGTGGGTCTGGATGACCCAACTCGCAATGTTAAAGTGCCTAGGATAGCACAAGGGTTAATAGTTCAGGGCGTTTTTGAGCTTTTTTTTATTTACAATTTGCTTTGTAAATTTATCTTTATAACCGTTTCAATTTTTTCTTTTTTTTTTACAATGCCAGCTTTTTGTTGTTGTTTTGTTTTACCAAATATCTATTTTTGTTTATATTACAGAATTACTTCACACTGAACCTGAAAGTGTCTAAAAAAACAACAACTCTATTTTATGTGGTAATTTACACAGATTTACAAGGAGTCTAACGCAAACGCGAGTCACGCAATGAAAGGGAGGGCCGCCGAGTGCTCGGGTCCTGGACACAACGCCGGCCCCTGATGCCTGCCCCTGACGCCTGCCCCGTTCAGGGAGGCGGAGCGTGAGCGTGTGCGATAAGACCCCGAAAGATGGTGACCTATGCTTGGGCAGGGCGAAGCCAGAGGAAAACTCTGATGGAGGCCCACAACGGTTCTGACGTGCTAATTTACGTAGTTTACACAGATTTATGACATGAGATATACACAATTTGTGTGTTATATTTGTGAGATGCATACACATTTGCACAAATCGATCCAGGTATGTCTAACGGACTTTTCATGCACGTACCACCGATATAGAACTTTGAAATCGCGTATACGGCGCACATGTCACTAATGAATTACGTGAAAAAAGACCACAACTTTTCTCACTTTTTCCACGTATGTTCACATATGACCAATTTTCATCCGTGCAATTTGTGTTAAAATTTACGTAGCGGCTGTTTGACATCATCAGCCATGTTGACAGGATATGACATCATCAAACCCCTACCCTCCGGAAACCCCTCTCATGACATGCACAAGAAAAGCATGTTAGCTACTTAAAAGTGCCCAGTTTTACAGCTGGTGACTCAACAGTCACAGTTAAATCAAGAGGCCACGCCCCTGTGAATTTTCTCCTTTGATCTCAAAGATAAGATAAGGTTTTAGCAAATAAATTTGAATAAATATAACTGCAAAATGGAAAACTTCTAAGTCAAACTCTTAGTACATGTTAAATATTTAGATCTAGTCACATTTCTGGGAAGAAAGACTGACTTAACCGGGAAAAACGCCCCCTAGTGGCTACTTGGTGGCTGATTTAGATTCATAACATTTGCTTTTTCCACCTGCTTCAAGAAGGAAGTGAAAGTGTGCAGACAGACACGCCTTAAGTTAACAACCTTGTCTTTTTAGAACCGACAGATGTTACAAGAACTCTGAGACAAAAGAGTGTGTTACCGTAAACACAAACCAGAGGTGTTTTTTTAGATTAAACAGACACGGATCACAGCTGTGTGCTGTAATAATAAGCAGTAGGCATCTTATATGTGCAAATGCAAACTTTTAAATAAACTTTTCAATCAAAAGCTCATTTTTTGACAGTGGATAAACATAAAAGCCTCTTTTTAATTGCATGAATGGACACATCTTGTGGAAAAACTACCAAAATGTCCTCAGAGCCATGCACGCGCATTGAAGCCGTGCACATGTGCGTGTTGTCATGGGAAGCCGAGCAGACGGCGTTCGGTGGAAGGAGGGATGTGGGGCAGACTGCTGCTACAACCGTTTGCAGCTGACGTCGGAACTCCGGCGGACGTCCGCGAGCGCAAAGAAGAAACGCCGCGGACTCCTTCCGCTTCACCGCCACGCACAGTCGGCCCCGCCGGAGCGTAAACAGGAAGTCGCCAATTCAGAAGTGACTCACAGGATGAAACTGAGAGAGTGGACGAAACCAGGAAGACCAAAAGGTGTTAATATGAGCTTAGTTTGACTTTAGAGTGCAAACACACCAATGATGGAAAGATTAGATAGTATGACTATAGGGAAAAAATACATTTAAACAAGATTTACTTTTATTTATAAAATTTGGCCAAAAAATAATCCTCACCGAGAAGGAGGGTCTAAGGGCAGGGATGTCTCGTGTAGCTTAGCCTAGTCTGTTCCCAAATGTTTTTGTACGACTTTGGTAAACCACAATCGACTCGTATGCCCCTGTTGTACACATCCCTTACAATAGTGGGGGCATTTAAAGGACAAAAACTTTTTCGTTTTATGATGTAGATTTTACGTTTAGCAATGGACACGCAACACCAGACGTTTTTTCTGTGGCCGATACCGAACGTCGACGCAAAAAATAAAGCTACTGTGCAAAAAAAAAGAAACTGCAAATATAAAAGCCACAGCAGATGTGGATTATTGGGGATTGATTTTGCCCATGCACTGCTGTGAGAATAAGAAAAAAAAAGAATAGGCGTACAAACTGAAAATGAACGGGAATGTTTGATGTCACTGTGTGCACTTTTAGGCCATGTAGCCTCTAGTCTGGAGGATTCGGGTTTAAGGTTAGCTTAAGCTAACACGGGGAAACCCGGAGTGCAGAAAGACGGAAACGAGAGGAGAATGGAGTTCTGTAGCTTAAGCTTTACATGGACCACCACACGGTCTGACTGCAGAGCGGAATTGAACCAACAACAGGTACTGAAAAAGCCTGACATGGAAACAAATCTGAGTGGAAACAAATGATGGCTAAATACTTATTACTGTGGTGCAGTGGTAGATTGCAGGTGCGATTCCCACCTTGCCCGCCTAAATGTTGAAGTGACCTTGGGCGAGACACTGAACCGAGACACTGGAAGGTTGGCGCCAGTGTTCGGGAGCGGAGCGCGTGAATGGGACTTCACTTCGGGCCTTCGCGGGCGCTATATGAGTGTACGCGCTTTACCACAAGCATCTCTGATCATGAATGTTGAGTCCAACCAATGGACAGACAGTGCTTGGTTTCTCCGTATGTGCTGTTGTTGACACAATCTTTTTTTAGAAATATTTGATTACAGCAAAGAAAATAAGCTTTATTTGGAAATATAGTCTTTTTTTTTGGTGTGATGGCGGGTCTCAGCCACCGCAGTTTGGTTGAATACTATAATTCAGGGGTGTCAAACTCATTTTCACCGAGGGCCACATCAGCATAGTGGCTGTCCTCAAAGGGTCAGATAAATGCATAGAAAAACATATGTTTGCTTGTTATTCTAGCATAAATCAAATGAATTAAATTTGATTCAGTCAGGTTAGGTTAAATGGACAGTGTTTAAGTCCTAATGCATAGTTGCCCAATCCAATATTTCAAGTCAGATTCCCCCTACATATAAATAAATACTCACCAATTTTTATTTTTTATTTTAGGAAATTAAAAACTTTTATGCTCTCACGGGCCACATAAAATGACATAGCGGGCCACATTTAGCCCACGGGCTTGGGTTTGACACATGTGCTATAAATCCTTCAACCATTGTTTTCCTGTTTCTCTGTCTTTATTCTAGTATCTTCCTCCATCTTTTTGGTGCTTAACTCCTACAATGTTTCAGCTATTTTAACCATTCAACTATTCAAATGTTCAGCTCTCTCAGCTTTTTTCCAGCTGTGACTTTTGGTCCTTCAAATCCTTGAACTTCTCAACATATTTCAGGATTTCTGCCTCTATTGAAATCAATGGGGAATCCTTGGTGCAGAAGCTCGCTGGTTCGATACCCGGCGCTGGCATTTTTTCACAAACATATCCTTGTTATTTTGCTGTTTTCTCTTTATTTATGGTCAACTTTGTTAATTTCTTTCTTTAATTATTGTTTTTATTTCCCAATTATTACCCTTTACGTTTCATTTTCATTCAGCAATCTAGCATTCAACCCTACATTTTCTTCTATTTTTTTTTCTGATTTTCTGTTTAATTATTTGCACCGTAGCCCATTTTGAAAAGAACCCAGATTTTCACCACATCAAGTGACTCAATCATGCTCTGGTACAAACCAACCTCAGCGCTGAAGCCGCCAAACCAACTGTATCCTGAGGTCAAAATGGGGGGGGGGGACATTATTCTATGAAACATCCTGACGATGTTTTAGAGCTTTTATCTGATGGTGTGAGCTCAGGAGACCGCACAGTCGAATGCTGTAAACAAGGAGACATTAAAGGAAGAAGAAATGGCGATTTATGGAGATGGTCATGAAGAAGTATGACAGGAATGTTTTTTAACGAAAATAAATCCCCTAATAAAATCATGAGTTGCTCCTGCGAAAGAGGAATTTATCCCCTAAAAAGAGGAAGGACGACTGGTCATCATGCGGAGAAGGATAACAAAATGTCATGACGGGCATGCGACTCCCATCCCATCAGAAGACTTCATGAAGCACATGATGAAGAATTCCTCAGGTAACTTTAAACTCCAGGTAATTAACATTTACATTAGAGCTTAATTGTGTCCCGGAAAAACTAAATATAAGAAATGAAAACATGTTTTGTTGTCTACAGTTGAACATTTTCCAAAAAGAGATCCTCTTTACAGATTAAGGAAAAAGTTAGAAAACTTCAAAACACAACAAGAGTTCAACATGAGGCGACCAAGTATCTCAAACTTACTAATATTAAGCCTTAGAATAAATACGAAAGGTAAATCAATGAGAAGTAATTCCCATCCAGAAGAAAGAATGCAACATACCAGTAGGATTTCTTTAAGATAGCAATATTTTAAGGTAATATAGGAATATTTAAATGTCACAAATTGTTAATAATCTACTTTTAAACAACTTTTGTGACACAAAAACACACATCCTACATGTGAAAGGTTTACAAAGACAGAATTTATTTTTAAACCTGAGTGGGAGTAAAAAGCAAATTTAAAAATATTACCGTAATGCTAAAGTCAAGTCCCGGGTGTCTTTATGTGAGACAAGAACAGCTCCATTCTGCTTTAGTAGAATATAGTTTAGCTGCTTCGATTTCTTTTGGTTTTGACAAATAATGAATCAAATAAAAATGATTAAACTAGAAAATTAATATTATCCTTTCAGCCGACATTGTAGAAAAAAGACTCAATTTCAAAACTGAGCTGCATTTCTAGAAGAAAACGCAGGGTTGAATGCTCTATTGCTGAATGAAAATGGAACTGAAAAGGGTAATAATTGGTAAAAAAATAAATAAAGAATTGATCAAAGTTGACCATAAATAAAGTGAAAACAGCACAAAAACAAAGATTTTTGTGAAAAGATGCCAGCGCTGGGTATTGAACCAGCGAGCTTCTGCGCCAAGGATTCCCCGTGTATTTCAATAGAGGTAGAAATCCTGGAATATCTTGAAAGGTTGAAGGATTTGAAGGACCAAAATTCATAGCTGGAAAAAAGCTGAAAGAGATGAACATTTGAATAGTTGAATGGTTGAAATAGCTGAAACATTGTAAGAGCTAAGCGCCAAAAAATGGAGGAAGATACTAGAATAAAGAAAGAGAAACAGGAAAACAATGGTTGAAGGCTTTATAGTGTTTAACCAATAAAGTTTAATTTCTTTGCTGTAATCAAATATTTCTAAAAGTAAAAAGCAAAAGTGTCTTGCCCAAGGACTCTTCGGCCACTTCGGTCATATGTCGAACCGGCAATCTCCCGATCAGAGGTCGACCGCCCCACCACCGCACCACGGCCGCCCTTGTTTGACCCGATAAAATAAACAAGCGTGACCTTTTCTAGGATGCATGAACTAAAACGTGCTCTGGTCTGATGGCTTCCACAAGCAGAGGAGCTCTGACACGTCCTTCACGACAAGATCTGCTCCACTTAGAGGACAGATGATGGTTCTGTGTACTATGTACTATGTTCTATGTACTATGTACTATGTACTGTTCTATAGATCAAGATCCTAAAAAACTAAAGCATATTACATTTTAAAACCAGTTTCAGTCAGGAAGGCAGGATCAACAGCAAGGAGCAGAAAGAAGCAGCAGCCTCAAATCAGCTGATTCTAAAAATATTCTTTTCAGGTCTAAATAAAGACATACAAAAAAAAGCCGCTCCTGACAGGCACCAAGATCAAAAACACCAGTAAACAAATGCGGCACGCATCCCACAAGGCCGAGAGGCTCTGCAGAATCTGATGGAGGCGATTCTGAACAAATACTGTCTTTATTAATGCGACTCCTCCTCCTCCTCCTCCTCCTCGTCTTCCTCCTCTGTCACACACCATCTGTGAGGAACTGAAACACCCTGAGCAAATAAGGATGTCGCAGCCGTAGTGAACACTCCTCAGGCTTTCTTAAACATGTTGACTTCACACAAAAAGACACAATTATCAGCTGAACTCCAGGAGCATAACTTCAGAGGAGTTTAAAACTTTTATTTAAAAAAGAAAAATTAAATATAGAAGGACAGTTTTCTGCTCTTCTTAAGAGTCATTTAAGAATGACATTTCTTTCAATTGTTTTAGTGCAAAATACCAAAAATCTCTGAAAAAATAAATAAAATCAGCACCATAAAGGATAAACCAATTATTTTTGTGAATTAAAAAAAATTGGGTGGAAAAAAAAATCTGTTGAAAAAATCTGTTATCATATTGTTTAAAAAAATGTTTTTTTTTAAACAATATCATAAGATTTAGTTAAATTAACCTTACAATTATTTATAAAATGCCAAAAATGGGTATAAATCAAGAGTTTTATGTTATTATCTTTAAAAGCACTGCAAATAATTTCTTATTGATGGTTTATATGGAATTGCATACATTTCCTTTGTGACACAAGTGTATGGAAATAAAATAAAAATATCTATTGGGAGTTCATAAAATCAGCACAAAGAAGGATAAAAATATAATTTTAAGAATTTAAATATCATGGGATTTTTTTTAAAGTCACAGAAATACAGTTGTTTAGTTAGAAGACAAATTGCTAACAAACAAAACAAATAAATAATACCGTATAATTGAGTCAAATTAACCAAATAATTATTGATTATATGAAAAAAACCAAATCCTTTTCTGTGTAAATCAAGAGTTTTACGTTATTTTCTTCAATAGTATTATAATCAATTCTTGATGGGTTATTTGCACGTATTTACTCGATAACTGAGGTGTAAAGACAAAAAAAAAAGGTCAAGAAAGGCAGTTTTCCAGGAAAAACAGCTACGATTTATCTTAATTTATTTAAGATAACAAGATAATCTTAATGGTTTAAAGTAGAAATTAGGACTAGAGTTAAATAAATGCCGATACGAATACCTTTGCAGCTTTATTTGAACTAAAAAAGGACTAAAGATGAGCGAATTGAATTTAAAACGACTAAAAGAAGATGATATTTTTAGTGCCTTTCCCACTAATGCCACTCAGGAAACTCACTGTGCAGCTTCTGACAGCTCAGGGTGTATCTGTAGAAGCTCTCCATCTCCCGCACCGAGATGCAGACGAAGCCGCAAATGCAGAGCTTCCTCTTCCTCTCTTCCTCCTCTTCTTCTTCTCTGACCACCTTCATCTCCTCGGGTACAGAAAAAGGGAACTCTCCTGCCTCATTAAGCCCTTCTCTCTGCTCTTCAAACCTCCCTGTCACTATTTAGCTCACACCTGTCAGGACTCCTCTCAAGATTACGCCACTCCTGTTTTTCCTGCCCCTCCCTGCTCCTGCGGGAATCTGGGAAATAATCCGCACGTGTGCAGCGCACTTGCATCCCCACGAAAGTTAGATTTAAGGTGACGGCTGCAAAAATACAAGTGCTTCAAAAAGTAGCCTCAGACGGCCCAGCTCCAGTTCAGAATGTCGGCTGAGTCAAAACGCTTTATCACAACTTCAATAAACATTTATGACCCATCCTGAAGATTGCAGCACTTCTGCTGTTCAGATTCCGCAGGTTTGCATTAGGTAACACGTTGGTACATCAGACAGTCTCAATAAAGTCTTAGTTTGTGGCTTTAGAGACGTGGTGCTGTCAATCACAAGAGCGGGAAAAAGGTGAACACTCACCCGTGGTGTCGGTTTGAGTGCATTTGTGTCTCTTTTTCGCCTCCAGAGGCCGACGGACGCAGAAAAAGCCGGCAGACATGACAGAAACGGACCGACTTCACTGCCTGCTTCCCGTTCTTTTCTAAGGTAAGATTGGACTGCCGCCGGCAAGGGCTGTCAGGTAATAAGTGATCGAGGTCGAAGAGGTCGAGCGCCGTGGAGTGGTAACTAATGCCCCTGCTGGTGTGGGGAATCATGAGATTGATTAGAAAAACTTTTACTATAAAAACATGAATATTTTTGTTAAACAAATGTAACTTCACATGAGTAATATTTCTAATCGTTTATTGAGAGATACACTGCAAAAATAGGCCCAGTAGAAATATTTAAAAAAAAAAAAGTTTTCTTCAAATAAGGAAAAAAGAAATCTCCCAAAAAATGGTCTTACCACGACTTTGTATTTTAAGAAAATAATTATACTCACTAAGACTATATCATACAAAATCAACTTTGTGAGCTTTAAAGTGTATTATAATGCGAATTCTTCATTAAAAAAGTGGGACTTTAATCACAAATTTCTGAGCATTCCTCTAAAATCCTGCTCTCTGAGCACCAGCACCACCCAATCAATGAAAACGAGACTTTGTGATGTCACAAAGTGAGGAACAGCCCCTTCCAGGAAGAGTCTGCGCTGCTAGCTCCGCCCACAGTTTAACAAAAACATCCACTTTCTTCGTGGAGCTAGCGGTGGGCGGCTAAACACTTTCCTTTTCTACGCACAAATGCATGGCCATCTTTTCAAAAGTTCAGATGTTGGCCTCAGAGATAGAGTCGTCCTACTTATGGGGAGCAAAATGAGCTGCGAAAATAGCTAATATTCATAAAAATGTGTTCTTTACTGTACCAAAGGTAATATATTAGCATATATATGGATGTAGTTTACTCTGAAAGACTTAAGAAAAGCAGGATATAGACCCTTTAAACTGGGATTCTTTTTCTGTTGAAAAACTTTCTTGAGATAATTTTACTTGCAAGACAGAAAATAAAACGTCTTTTTCTTGAAAAAAGCATCTTTTTATTGTCTTAAGATTCAGTTTATGCAGTGTCACTGTGACCCAGTTTAAGGACTTGCTGTCCCATATTAGTCCAAGGAGGGAAAAAATAAAAACAAGAGGATCTTTTTGTTGTTGTCTTGATACTAATGAGGAAAATCGGTTGTCATCCTGCGGCGTTAGCAGCAGCACGCTAGACCACCATGCCCGTCCTTCAATACACACTGCAGGACCTCCTATTGGGTGTGTCCATTGACTTAACTGGACGCCCCTGCC
Organism: Oryzias latipes; assembly: GCF_053564925.1. Classification (NCBI taxonomy): domain Eukaryota; kingdom Metazoa; phylum Chordata; class Actinopteri; order Beloniformes; family Adrianichthyidae; genus Oryzias; species Oryzias latipes. Next base: position 6,572,457 of record NC_136238.1, read on the forward strand.
ACGTGAATCACGTATGCAGCTTTAAGAATCAGTTTTTTCCTGTGTACTAACAGTTTTGATTGAAGCTCCACCCACTCTGTAGACCATTTTCCTCTGAATGGAAACCAAACCAAATTTAATGCTAGCTGCTGTTTTTCCATTTTCCATTTAAGGTGGGATGTACTTTCTTCTCAACTGCAAGTGAAACTATTCCCCTTTGTGAACCCTGAAGCTCATAATATAAAGTGATACAAATAATTGTATTTTTTCAGCTGACTCCTGGATAGAAGTTGTTCTATCAGAGGGCGGTCCTCCATAAATTAACGCAAACAAAACTATAGCTGCACGTTTGTTTATGAAAAATAAACTGCATCCACTGCTGCTTGTGCCAAATCTTTAAGTCTGTTGTTGTCTGGTTTGTGATTAAAAATTCTAGCATCATTCATTAATATCAGAGCATGGATCCTTGACAAAACTACACATTAAAAGGGACAAAAATATAGTTGTAGTTTCCCTTTTGGCTTTTCCCATCAGGGGTCGCCACAGCGAACGAGTCGCATGGTAAACTTGGCAATGTTTTACGCCGGATGCCCTTCCTGACGCAACCCTCTCAAAGCAACCGGGCTTGGGACCAGCACAGAAGTGGAGAAGGGAACAGGGAGCAGCCCGGAGTCGAACCCTGGTTTCACGGACGGAAGGCGCCGCAAACCAGCACGAGCTAAACCGGCTCCCTTAAAGGGACGAAAATATAGTAATTACGTTTATTGAATTTATGCTTTTTTTAATAAAATAGTACAAATTTGGCAAAGGGTTATGTTGAATTACAGATAATTATCATTGGAATACAGTCTTTTAAATCAGTTATGGTTTAAAATCACAAGTTTCATTATTGAGACAACGGACCAAACAAGGAAGCCCCGCCCACTAAATTATATGATTTAAGTCTTTAAAGCGACATTTCTTGCACCTTTTCAGGTAGAAAAAGACTAATTTTAATGAGATCTTGTTAAATTATGTCTTGTAGACATTTACCACCTTTTAAGCTTTGCCAGAACAGAGCCAGCTATTTGACCCCACTTTACATAGAGCTTTCACTTTTCGGGAATTAATACAAAAATATCCATAGAGAAGTGTAGGTATCCCAAATTTTTCCTTTTAAAGACGCCTGAAAAGGACCGTAAACCGTTAATTTTTACTCAGAACTTATTTTAACGTGGGATCAGGCTTTTTGTTGTCGATTTTATACTCATAAGCTCACACGTGGACACAAAGTCGAGATGAAAACATCAGAAACATTTTCAAAAAACTGAAGCATTAAAAGACAAAAGTAAATTTGACTCTGCTGATAAATATCTGAAACTGATCAACGGAGCTGAGTGTCATATTTTTGACCAAATTTTTAATGAATTTTTTACTTTAAAAAAATGAAAAAGGCCTTGTTTTTTTTTTACAAAGCTACATCTCACATCTCAAATATAAAGAAGTTGAAATACTGTAGATGAAATAAGCCATAAGGTGCTGTTTTGTTGACTTTTTTTTTTAACGGTGCACAGAATCATTAGGAAGAGGAATAGTGGGAACTTTTTCATTCTGTTTTAAAAATGAAAGAGTGAACGCCAACAGAGGAAATCTCCCTGAACTGGTAGGAAATCCTGTCCTCCCATCCTGTGGCGTTGATTGAAACGGCATGAAACTTTACCGGCAGCATCGAACTGCGCTCACCTTTTCTCCTGGCGGGTCGGCTGCTTCTGCTGTGGCGGGGTTGTCTGGTGAGCAGATGGATGGATTCTGACAGATTGTCCTGCAGTTGGGAAAACAGCGCTTGGCTGCTGTGGACCAACTCAAAGAGAGACATGGTCCCTTTCAGCCCAAGGGTTCTGAGGAACGCTTTTCTGAGGCTGAAGGTTTTTATCTCACTCCATGTCAGCTCGGAGTTTATCTCAGGAAGAGAGGGCTGGAGGGTGGGACCACCAGACAAATCCCCCAACAGCTCATTAGACCACCCTGCTAAGTGTGTCTACATGCTTTTGGTCACCAACGCAAATGTGGCTGAGCTTAAAATGACGGTCCGTGCAAAATCGAATGTTTTTCCACCAGCACACACGTAAAGTGAGTCGGATAAAGTCTAAAAGAAGCACACATTTGAACCTAAAGCTAAAATATTCATCTTATCTAAAATAAGATCATCTTTCCAAATACAAACTTCACAAAAAAATAAATGTCTAACAGATCTAAACCACCTTATTTGTTTAAAATAAAAATACATTTTATAGCAGCTGACAGTCAAAACACTGATATAGAAGCTTTTAAATTCAATGAATATGTAGAGAAAACATAAAAAATGATCTGCAGGACAAAGAAAATTAGGGCTTCAGATTACTACAGTTACTTACAGAATAGTTTTTTTTCTGAAAGGCAAATAAGTTAATTAAAAAAAATCATAAAAACCTATCATACATAAATGTCTTTTTTAATGTTTAAAATATATTAATGTTTTCTCTCATTTTAAATGCTAAAACTTTTTAATTATTTGCACTTATTGATTATTTTTGCGTTTTGCAAGTATAGTAAAAGGTAATTGGAATTTTGTGTTTCTGATAAAAAAGTTGTTTCTTAATATCTTAAATTGAAGAGTATTAAATTATCTTATACTAAATGTCAGGACTTCCTTTCAACAGACAAGAAAAAAAGCAGAACACCAACATGAAACGACTGTTTTAATCCACCATATCAGGTTCTTTGTTTTTATGTCATATGTTTTTATTGCAACACACGAAGCACTAACGAAACTAAAACACAAGAGTCGGGGAAATCTAAAGGAAGTTTTGATGGCCATTTTGAGTCATAGTTGGAAATTTGTCGATTTGTCATATTTTCCCGCAATAAGGGAAAAGAAAACTTTTGTTCCAGCGATCTTGACAAATTTTCACACACGACCAGGTTAAGTCTACAACCACAACTAAAGTTTTATTGACATTTGAGCTCATCAAGAGGCCGCCATCTTGAATTTAAAAACAAAATAAACAAATAAAATTTTCATTTAGTTTGTTCTATAAAGTTAAACTCCTCCCAGGGACTTTGATTTATCACCACCTTACTCCTCAAGCAACATTGTGAAGCTATTTGGGGGGGGGGTGGGTGTTGGTAAGTTTGGCGTTGCGAGATCGCAAAATTTGCGTTCCCCTGTGGCTTTTCATATTTTTTAACCAGATTGTTGTGAAAATTTACTAATTTAATTATTGGCTCAAGCCAAACAAAACGATTTGACATATGATGTGAAAATATTAGGAATATGGGCGTGGTTAACAAAAAACCTCCGTTGCCAAGAAAATCCAAAATTTTACTTCTACTGATTCTTCTAAAAATTATATAGATCTGTTTGTCACCGCGAGGCGACCAAAAACTAAAATGGTTGCTATGGAGGAAAAAACCAATAGAAAAGCAGACGTATTGTATTTTTTGTGAATTTATGACGAAAGTGGCGGGGGCAGAGGGTGAGAGGCTTGTAGCAGCCACTGAGGGGCAGGTCATAAGGGGGCAGCGGGGACAGGTAGCGCCTGCAGGCCATACCATGAGGCTTTAAGTTACATTATTTTTAAAATGAATAATTTTACATTTTTTAGTCAAAATCATTAGAGCTCAGAAAACGGCGTCCTCTGACTCACTGATCAACCCAAACTTTTGCATGTCAAGTCGGGGAAATCCGAATTTCCATGGTGCCATCTGTAAAGGTCTCTGCTTTCTTTAGACTATCGCATTATCTTTGTTCCGCTGGTGGTTCTGACTTTGAAGCTTCAAAGGCGACACTTAAAGGCGGTCATGCAGCTTCCATTATCTGGTATCCTGTACAATTGGATTTATTAATGAGTGCAATAGATCAGAGCTTCTGCTCTCCAACCCTGACACCGAATACAAAACCAATCAGACCCAAAACAAAGTGAACTATCTTGAATTTTTCTGGGCAAACTTTTTTTTCATTACAGCGGAAACTATAAAATTATTTCCAGTGGAGTCATGTACTACAATTAGCACTACAAAAAGTTGCATTACCTCCGATAATGCTAGTGTGAATGCTTTATGCTGAATGTGGTTGCCGAAGATGCTAAAGGAATGTACTGTAATTGCTGAAGACATTTGCTGAAAGTGCCAAAGGTATTTGCATAATTGTAAAGTTGCAAACTGACTTAAAATTCTTGAAATTAGCCAAAAAAACTTTGGACATTTTTAAAATATTGGTTTAACTCAAAATTAGCCCATAAAATATTGGTAGTTGCCAAATTAGCCAAAAAAAGCTAGCATGCTGCTATATTAACTAAACTATACATAAGCCCAAAAAACCACATTAAATGCTGAATTAGCCAAAAAAGCTAGGACGTTGCTAAAATATTAGCTTAACTCCAAATTAGCCCCAAAAAGCTAGTATGTTTTCGAAAATATGCAGAGGTATTCAGACATTCACAAGTTTTAAAACTGCTCAAGGTTTAAATGGGTTTTGAAGAATTTCATAATAATTTCAAAGAAGTATACAAAAGAAAAAGAAGAAAGAAAATCGCATAAATTGCAAAAAAATGTTAAAATGTGAAAGAGATAGTATACCAAAAGTACAAGCAGGAATGTCCTAGACATGCTGAATGTTTTGATACTAATATTGCATAGGTATTAAATTGCATTTGTAAGGAGCTGAAGGGAAGAAAAAAATATATATATCACGAAAATTGCTAATAATAATGTTAAAGTACATAAAAGATATGAACCCCAAACGTAGAGGCATTGAATGTCTTGAACGTGCTGAATGTTTTGATACCAATATTACATATGTTTTATATTGCGTTTCTAAGAAGCTTAAAAATTGCATAAAATGCGGGGGGGGGGGGGGGGGGGGTTCAAATGCGTGATAAATATGAATATCAAAAGTAAAAAGCAGGAATGTCCTGCACATACTAAACACTATGATAAAAATGTTGGTTTCAAAGTGCGTTCTATGGAGCTGAAAAATAGCAAAAATTGCAACAAAAAAAGTTTGTGCGTAAAAGAAATGAATATTCAAAGGAGAAAGCAGGAATATCCTGAACATTCGGATACCAATTTGCATGATTTAAAAAGTGCACAAAGATTTTGAAAAATTTCTCATTGAATTAAAATGGGGCTAAAAATCACATAAATTGCGTAAAATCGTGAAAACCCTAAAATACACGATAACCAAAAATACATGCAGGAATGACCGGATTCTGCTGAACGTTTTGATACCAAGATTTCAGAAATTGCAGAATGTATGACGGAGTGTTTACGTGTCAAAAAGTATACAGAAGTGGAAATAAATAAAAATGATATAGAAAAACAGGATCAGAATAGTGTGAATGCTTACGAAGCAGCTTCTTCAGAGCAGAAGAAGCTCGGATGGGCAGAGAAACATCCACTTAAAGACCAGGGGCCTCATTTATAAAACTTTGCGTAGGATTTGCGTCAGAAGTGGCGTACGGATGAAAACTAGGACGTGCGTACGCACAGAAATATTCAGATTTATAAAACCGTGCGCACGCACATCCTACGCATCTTTCCCTTTATAAATCACAACCAATCCTAAATGCAGCGCAGCTTTTGCGGTTTCATGACACGCCCATAGTTGCCCATAAATAGTCCGTGAAACGCCCACAAATGAATATTTATGGCTTGCGAAATCACGGCAAACACAGAGAGGAAATCAAAAAAACGTAACTTCACTCAATGTGAGGTTGAAGTTATCGTTGGCGAGGTGGAAAAGAGGAGAAAAGTGTTGTTTGGAGGGCACAGTGTGGCCATTACTAATGCCATAAAGGCACGTGAGCGGCAGACGCCGTTAATGCTGTAGCCTCACAACCTCGGACCGTGGTTAAATAAAAAAGAAATGGTCGGACATCAAAGTCGAGGCAAAAAAACGTCGGGGGGGGGGGGCTCTGGGGGGGGCCGGAGCGCCAGATCCACCGGCTGACACGGGTAAAAGAAATAATTAAAATGAATGCAGTCAAGTCACATGTATGCAGTCCACACAATTACAGATTATTAATATAGAACAATTTTATTTTAGCTGCTGGGTTTTCCAGCGGGGCCAGTGGTTACGATGCTGCAGCTGAGCAGCCGTCTGGACCCAGCGTCTCCACGGCACGCGGCTCTCAACCCTCCAGCAGTGGACTTGTCCTCACCGATGCAGTCCTTGAAATGCAGACGAAGTCATTACGTCAATCAGAGAGGTGGCCAAGGAGTTGGGCGAAATCAAGACTGACTGAAATAAACTGCACGATGAGGGAATTCTTAAATAAATAATATTTTCCACACCTTTTGTTGATCTTTACAAGCGACGCATCACTTCCAAACGCTGGCGCACAGCAGCAGCATTTGGCTCAAATGCGTGGGGATGGGGTTCAGGGTCGGGGCCAACACAGCAATCGGCGCCAGGGGGTAGAGGCACGTTTTTAAGCTGTGCCCCATTGTAAAGCACAGCAGCACATGCCAGCACGATTTGGCACACACTGTCACTTTCACGTGTTTCTTCCATCTGCCGACGGTGTCGCCGTTTCTCATTTCACCCGTTTTTGTGCGTACGCCTGGGTCAGAGCTTGCGTGGAGGACCGCACATTTTCCCGTCAAGTTTGCTTTTTATAAATCTCAACTATTGCGTAGAGAGTGGCGTACGCCTTCTTTTGTGCGTACGCAACGTTTATAAATGAGGCCCCAGAACTCTGGGATAACATGACATAGCCTGATTTTAGGAGTGAGAACTGAATAAGTGGATAGGAATCCCAAAAGTGTCATTTTACAGTTCCTAACAAAAATGCTGGCTGACAAGTTGGTCATTTGGTCAAATCCAATTTAAAAATAATGTCAGTTTTGGCAGAAAAATATACACAGATTCATGGAAATAAATATTCAAAAACTGTTTTTTCTTTCATTATCAGTTTTCAACTTCAATCGGCAATTTTAATTAAAAAATTTGCTTTAGAGTTCATTTTTACTTAAAAACCGATCTACTGGGCTTCCATTGTAAACGCACTGTATTTGAGCGTCCTTAAAACCTTCAAAAACACGACAGCAGTCACTCAGTCCATCCGCATTCCCAGGAGTGTCTTCTCCTTTTCCAGTTAGTTGTTTTAACTGTCAGGTGTGAAAACTCACCTGGTCTGTGGTCCTCCTCCTGAAAGCAACAGATTGAGCTATTCTTGCAAGTGAACTCTGATGCGGTTTAGACCAGCTATCCAAAAAAGCGGATGAGCCAAGCACCAACCACAAAAAACAAACAAACATCTTAACTGATGCAAAGAGGTAAAAAGCATTTATAAAAGCGCTCAAAAGGCTTCCTCTTGTCCTTCCTGTTCAGAGTTTGTTGTCGGAACAGTTGGTCCACCCTTGACAGTGCAGTGTGAAACCAAACTAAACAAAGATGCTAAGCTTTTTTGCTTACCCCCCCCCCCCCCCCCCCCAATCTAATCAAACCGGATTTATAAAACAACAGGGATGTTTTCAGGGGTGAAGGCTTTGGAAGGTTGATCCCCTCATTCAGTTTGGTGTGTTTTCACTATTTTCACCACACCCAGAACCTTCCAGAGGAGTTAAGAGACCGAAACCGACCAAAGCACCTGGAAAATGTGAAGTAGGCTTTGTGAAAACGAGCTCCGTTTAAAACGGGGATAAAGTATCCCGCGTTGGGCACCCAGGAACCGGAGCCAAACCTCATCTGAAAGGAGATTTTTAAAGGAAACTGATCTCCAAACTCTGAGGCAGCAGTTCTGAAGGGGATTCCCTACAATAAACCGTTTAAACCTCAGTTTGCTCATTTTTTTCCCGTTTTTGTCGTCTTTGTAACTCAATCTTTTACAAACAAATACGATATTATCTTTAAAAATGTTAACTTTTTGATGTTTTTCCCTGTTCAAATGTAACAAAATAAAAGCATACTGTACAAACGTCAGGTGTCATTCATTTGAATTACTTTCAGCGCCGCTTGTAAAGAGGATTTTGAAGAAACTCTCACCACCGACTTCCCCGCTGTCCTCCACATCTTCTTCCACTGAAGACTTTTGTCCCATTTTCAGCCTCTGGACACACTCGGTGGACCTTTGTCTTCACATGAACCTCAAACAAAAAGCAACTGGAAGAAAAAAAAATGAACCGTCCAGCAAGCAGAACAGAAACGGACTGATGCTTACATTTTTTTTTTTTGTGTTGCTTTCTGCAGAGTGGGAGGAGAGGAAGGAAGGACCAGGTCTGCAACTGCGCAACACTTAACAAGATCACTGCCTCTGCATACCACAGGGCACACTTTTGTTCCTTCGGGGGGTGTTAACAAAGTTAACTAATTTTATCTTTTCTTTAACAAAGCTGGCTGCACAACTGGAACATGAGCGGCCAAACTTAGCGTTGATTCAGAAAATGTAATTATCACCCAAAAATGGTAGAAAGTCGTCTGCATAGACAGGATGAGATACTTTGAAAGGGATGAAAAAGTTGATTTTTTTTCTTGTTTCTCCAAAAATTAGCATTATTTTTTTTTTTTTGTCACACAAACACCTGAAGACTTCTACCAGAACAATCAGTGCTAATGTGTCCAATTCCCCGTCCAATTACCCCCACACTGGCTCCTTTCATGGCTCCGACAATAGAGCAGCGTGCTCCGAGTCATACGGACCGGGATCTTGTGAGGTGGTGCCGTGCCAAGCTAAAAACAGACCAAGGGAAGCTTCACTTGTGACGCCCAACTTCATACATGTGGCCCAAAATCCATAACGTCAGCACTTTTTTTTTTTTTTTTAAGTAGTTAAAGTAAGGAAGTAAGAAAAAATAAAAAGGAACCAAATCAGTTTTAGTTTCTATGTTTAAAAAAATTAAAAAGCATGTTTTTGTTTAGAAAAAAAGGCATTAAGTTAAAAAAAGGTTGTTATCTTAATTAAATTTACTCTAAAATGTGACATTGCACAATTGGCTACAAATTTTAAGTCAAGTTAGCTAATTGCTAACAAATAGAAAAATCCTTAACAGGATAATAAATTAGAATTTGACTGGAGTATTAATAGCTATTTATCAATGTTTTAATTTGTTTAACAAATGAAAAGTATTTCTTTACCTGAAAGTTTTTCCAAAAGGCCAAGAATTCACCTTCCTGTGAGCCAATTAAGAAGATCCTGAAAGAGTGCTGCTTGTTTTGCTGCCACTCCTACTGGACACCGTCATCTTATGGAAAGTTTGTATTTGTAAACTAAACATGCAAAAGTCTTCATTTTTGTATAAAAGTCTGTGTTTTTTATTTGTCTTAGAATGTAATGAAAAATACAATATTTGACCTATTTATATCAATGAAGTCAAAATATAAATTAATAGGATACGTCTTTAGAAATCCTACAAAACATTTCACATCACTAAGCAAAAAAAGAAAAAAGGATAATTTTATTTAATTCAGCTTTTGGCTTGCCATTGAATTTCAGTTTATACACATCTATATTAGTTAAAAATAAAAACAAAGATAAACATTTTAAATAAATCAGTTCAGCTTATGAAAAATGCAAGTTTATAAAAACAAAAAAAGTCCATTTATGTTTTTAAAACATTTTATTAACACTCGATGACATTTTTGAAGGTATCAGACGGGATGTCATTTTAGAACTAATTTTAAAAAAATAAAATAAAAGGGCAACTTGGTTATAACAGCACAGTCTGAAAAGATAAAGAGAAACACAAACAGAATTTATGAAGCCTGATACTAATAATGTTTACTCTTATGTAAACATAATATACATTTCCATATTTTGTGTCCATTTACTGTACTGGCAATTTACAAACAAAACAATATTGTGTTTAAATCCAGATTATAGTTGAAGTTTAAAAGATGATACACAAAAAAAGTTAATTATTTTTCGGCCATTAGTTTTTACAGCAAATTTAAATAAATAAAAAACTTTAATTTTAGGGGTTTGAGAGTTATGAATAAATATGACCTCTAGGGGGCGACAATGGCTCCTATTCCTGATTTGTGCGCCAACAGTGCCATCCAGTGGTGGCGCATAGATACTGCTCCATGTCGAATGCAACAAGTGTCAAGAGATGTAAATATGCTTCCAATTTTTAACTGAAGTTTAGACCGGATGTGAGTGATTATAAACAAAACTTTTTTCCACGCTAAAACTTTCAAAATAAGATTAAAAATAGTTTTATTGACAGATGATGCTGGGCGTTATTGAAATATTGGCTGTTATTGTGAAAAGCTTACAGTGTGTTTTAACCTGTTTATTCAATGAACCTCGCGGCATAAAGCACCTCGCGTGCCCACATGCAAGTCTAGCATCCTCTCGCGGGCTGCTGACAGCCATGTTGCACATCTTCACAGTCAAGCGCGTAACATAAGGCTGAGAAGGGATGAGGTGGCCGGAAATGAAAGTTTTTCCTTCAAAATAAACGACAAGCGTGGCGTGTTTATACTAAGGTGCTTAAAAATGTTCTGTGTTTAAATATTTTAGATGTTTGCTGATATAGACAGACCAGGAAATGTTTGCATAAACAGAACAGTATTTTAATGAATGTCTTCAAATTCAGTTTTGCTTAAACATACACAGATATTACCAACAATTATTTTTTATCAAAAATGCAATATTATTTAAATCTAATGTGCAATACAAACTACTCAATAATTAGAAAAAGAACGAAATTCATCATATTGCTAATATTTGCACTATATCGAATGTCAATTTTGTACAACGTAGGATTAGGGTCACCATGAAAGAAAAAATATTATTTAACATATGTGAATACAGTTGTAAAAGTATGAAAAAAAAGTAATTTAAGAGACTAAACTTATGAGACCAAGTATTTTGAAAATATAGTTGATAGTGTTTGCCTCTATCCATTTTGTGTGCTGACTAAATCCATCAATGCACCAATCCCATAAATGGCTTCTCATATATTTAATTATTTAGTTGTTTTTATGGTGGGCTAAATACTCCGTCATACTTCTATATCAAATTCGTTTTATGTCCCCTTTTTGTTGTTGCTTACTTAGTTTACTAGTAAACTATCCTATTCCAAGTATTTTCCTGGGCTTTTATTTTCTAAACTCGAACCGGAAGTGACAGTAATTGCTCGGGGTTTGTTTGTTTTTCACAGCGAAAACCCCAAATCGTCTTATGGGTGTTTAGATCTCAACGGTTTTTCTGCTGTGTGCGGGAACTTGTTTGGACAGGCGAAGCGCTGGATGTAGCTTTATGCTTCTTCTCTGCTGGTGTTTAGTTTTATCTCTCCGTAGTTTTTCTCTCAAACTTGACGCCGGAGACCGTCCGCGCGGTGAGTTGCCTCTCCCTAAAAAAGATGAGCCGCTGCTCATCAAGTTTGCTATATAGCGGATATCCTCGAGAGAAGTGATGCTCGACTCCGTGAACTGTAGCCCCAGGGCTGATTTAAAAATTATTGTATTTGACTTTCTGCGGGTATTTGTTTTGGGAAGGTGTTAAATAAATGTGTGGATTTAACTTAAAGTCAGTGAGTCTTTTAAAAGGCGCTAAAACTTCAGGCAAACCCGTCACGCGGACAACACCCACTACTAGCTTAAAAATGTCAGCTTTTCTACGGCCGAATAGTCACTGTTTTACACTAAAAGCGCCTTTATTTGAGTTTTTAGCTAACTATAAAAGCATTTCCTTCTTTTTTTAACAAACGTGGGGGTTTATTTGAGCCGCTCAGAGCAACAGTTGCTGCTGCTGAGTTCAAACGGGGAGAAGCTAATTGCTTACCAGCTTCAAATAGACAAGATTCACCCCAACAACCTCATACATGTGGAAATGTTTAAATATATTCATCATTTAAATATTTATGGACGTCTAAATCATACTACACTTTAAAAAAAAGACTTGTTTGGGGGTTCAGATGCCAACTTTTGATCATATTTGTAGTAAAAAAAAAATTTCAATTACCACTATTTTATCCAAAAAAGTTGTTTTTATTGTTTTTTTTAAATATATATTATTATTAATATATATAAAAAGTATTTTCAAACTGTTATTTTCTCTCCCAACAGTGAACCAAATACATTGTAAGAGATAAATGTTGGTGTACGAATTTAAATGTTAGAACTGACGAAAGTTAAAGTTTATATTTTACAAAAATTGCATTTAAAGATTAGAATTGTTCTGTCAGGATCTTCGTTTATGATGTGCAGTCAGGAAGTGAAACCACGTGAAAACCTGTAACTGTAAGTTTAGTTTAAAATTCAGATTACAGATGGAAATCCTTTGGTCAGAACACTCTTTACTCTTGGCTGGAGGCTTTTATTTTGGCCATTTGGTGTTCGTAGAAAGCTTTTAAAAGAAGTTTAGTCCTACTGTAATACTTATTTGTCATCGTAAAGAGTCTCTGAATGAGTTTTTGCTGCTTGTTTTCTCTTTGCGTCTTTAGAAAATATCAAATCAGTCATCTCAGTTGTTGTTCTTTGACCTAAATGGTTGAATGTTAGTAGAATTACAGACAAATGTGTGGTTTAAATGTCAGTTGTATCGTCTACGGTGCATTATTGTTAATCCACTGCATAGTTTTAATCCCTCAGAATGCCTTAGCAATGGCTTCTGATACTAAAACACCGGATTACGGTCTTGACAACTTTGATTTAGTTTGTTGTATCTGAATACATCAGATTAGTCTATTTAAGGTTTTCGGTTTTTAATTTATAACAGAAAAAAACACCAAAAAATAATGCTTAAAATCTCCCTCACGGCATAAAAACGGTCTTTATTTCAGGTCCTGTGAGACGGGTTCTGCTGCCGCCCCGTCACGGATCGGTCCTCTCATCTGTTGAGTGTGAAGAGGAGGGGAAGCAAAGATGCCCAAACCGGTAAGCATTTTTCAAAGTAGACTTCAGTCTTAGAGACCAATAATAAAGCTTTTGCATTCTTTCCAGAGGAGATGGAGTTGCTCCTTTACTCCTAGCGTTGTGTTAAAGTGGTAGCTTCTCTTTTTCCACTTTCGTTGCTCGTCCTCCCAAGTAAACATCCAGCGATGGAAAGCTGCTGACCCTGCAGCCCTGCAGCTGCTGCAACACTGCTGCAATTGTTCTTAAGGGATGGGGAGTGTCCGTCTTTGAGGGTCTGAACTGATTTGCTGCAGTCGAGGCTCGAATGTCTGGATCTGCTGGAAAACAACAGACGATGCATTCGTGTTTCTGTTTTCATTTCACGCAGGAGCTTCTCTGCAGAATGCGTCGATGCATTTACACGAAGCTGTTGATGCGTTCAGCCGTAAACTAGGTTTCAGTTTTACTTTTCTTTCTGATTAAGGGAAAGTCGGTCTGCTTTACTGTTTCTCACTCCTTTTTGTTTCTCATCAATATTCAGTAGAGATGAACAACAAATGTCATTTTTAATCACAGGATGTCCTGAGTTTGTCGCATTTCTGACTGGAAATCTATTGTAAAAGGGAAAAATGTATTTGTTTGGTATAGACTAGTTTTCTGAAACAAAAAAATTGTATCGTATTAAAATCATTTATTTATTTAAAAAAACAAACCGATTTTTTTATATCAGTACATTTTCCATAAATCAGGACTATCAAAAGCATTAATTCAAAACTTGAATAATACAGCAGATCAAAATAAAACAAACGGTCACTACTACAAATTAATTCAAAATATTAAAAAAATAATAATAATTGTCTTCTTTTAAAAACAAAATTAAAATGTACATTTCAAAACGATTTCCTTGCATTTTTTACGTCAGCTTTGTTTCCATTTTTACCGGAAACCGGTCGCTCTAACCTTCTGCGGCGTCTGCAGCTGCATTCTTGGTTCTGATTGGATCTCTTTGTATTCACCTCCGCCGTTCACTGTCAGCAGCCGCTCTGATTGGACGCCATTATCAGTTAATTTTTGTCTCGTTTTTATTCGTCAACAAAAGCGTCAACACCTCTTTGTTTGTTTGATTTTAATTTTTGTTTATGATTCATTTCGTGAAAACGCGTCATGAAAGAAGACTGTGAATAAAACCTTTGTCAATAAAGTTGACTCTGAATTTATAGTAGCGAGTAAAAGAATTCCAAAAAGTTATAAATTATTGGAGTTAAATATAATTAAAGGTGATCATTTGGAAATACGTTAAAGTCCCTCTACGACAATTTATTTTTTTAAATTAAAACCTTCCTGGTTGTGTTTTAATCATGATTATGAAGTTTTTAACTAGAATCCCTCCTTCCTCATTTCTTAAAAAGCCACATTTCATGTTAATCTGAAGCCTCTGTTGCCCAAATCTCCTCTACATGGGCGTGGCCATTGGTGCTGAGCTGAGTAGCTCCGCCCTTGACCCCCTTCCCTTTCTGCAATAGCCTATTCTGCAAGTATTGTTACGTTTCTTCACTCTTACTGCGTCTTGGAGCGGAAATGTGACCCCCGCCACATGCTTGAAAAGTCACCAAAACTGGCACACAACTAGGACTCTGCAAAAATTAATTTTTGGTAGAGTAACCCCCCCAACACGATGACATCACAGCTTTCAAAAAATGAATTGGGTGACATCACAACGGCTCATCAATTCAGAGCGTCTTTGCGACTGTTTGACTGATGGCAATTTAAAAGTAAAAATACACAGAAATGCCTAAATGAAGTAATTTTTTTTATAGCATTTGTTCTCTTTCATAAAATAAATGCCACATTTCCATTTAAAAAAAATCACGTGCCCAGTTCTGACATCTACATCTACCTCCTGGATTTCCAGCTGTTTGCAGCAGACGGGCCTTACTAGGAAATTTGGGGGTCGGTAGATGCATCATTAAGTCATCGTTTAATATCACAACCCATGTAGTTTTGTCTTTATGATGCTGAAAATAGACTCAGTGGCAGTCCTTTAACATTTACCACTCTTCTTCTTTGCCCCCTCCTGGCTTTCTCGCCTCCTGTAGGGGTTAATCAGAGGGAGAGACAGTTGGTTCAGATTAACAGCTCTGTCTATTGATGTGTTTAAGACTGTCAGCAAAGCTCTGCACTGAATGAGAAAACTGTCCTGAAGAGCAGATTTGAGGGAAGTTCTCTGCTCAGACCACAGAGGAACCTTTGCTTCCTGCAGCAGGAGCTAACGAAAGCTGGAGACGCCTGTTCAAATGAACCCGTAAAGGCAGACGAAACCGAAAATAAATGCAGAAAAGAGGTTGTAGTAGGTTTAGGGGTTGTCATCTGGACTTGGTTTTAAAGTTAGAAGACGTTTCACCTCTTATCCAAGAGGCTTTGTCAATTCTGAATTAGCTGGCCGAAGAGCTGGTGTATATGCGCTCATGGGGGAGGAGTCAGACCTGAAACTGGATGGTATTGTCCACTTAGCCTACATGGTTTTGGGTCGTTTAGAGTCCTTTGTCCTCAGTTGGGGGTTGGGGAGCCAGTGACTCCCTCCCCAACTGGTCATCTCTTTCAGCTGTTAACGACCCAGGTGGAACTGGTTTGGTTTGTTTAGGTTTCAAAACACTGCCGTAGATGGATGGAGGAATAAACCTAAGACCACCATTCTTATTACGAGAAGGTTTATCCTTCTTGACAAAGATGGCTTCTTTCACTCCTCGCTCAAACCAAATTTGGACTTCACTGTCCTCGAACGAGGGGTTTGTGGCCTTCAGGTGGAGATGCACTGCAGACTCAGGTCCACTTGGGTTGGCTCTGCGATGTTGGTAAAGCCGCTTATGTAGAGGTTGTTTGGTTTCTCCTATATACTGTTCATTGCAGTTCTCTTTGCAGTGGATAGAGTACACAACATTACTCTGTTTGTAGCTAGGAATTTTGTCCTTTGGATGAACCAGTTTTTTGTCTGAGAGTATTAACTGGTTTGAGATGAACTGGGATGTTATGTTTTTTGAAAATCCTTTTTAGTTTTTCAGACAGGCCTGAAATATAGGGAATTGAAATACTCTTCCGTTTCGGCTCTTGTTCCTTCTTGTCTTGTTTTCCTGTATGTTGGGATCAGGTGAATGCCCACTTGGGATATCCACAGGTTTGGAGGGCTTGGCGGATATGTTGCTCTTCTTTCTTCTTTCCATCAGAGTCTAGAAAAGCTAGGGTGTTGTCCTTTGTGTCTTCCCTGGTGAACTTGATGTTCTTGTCTACTGCGTTGATATGATCTGTGAAAGTCTCCACTTCCTGGATTTTGATCTTGACCCAAGTGTTGTCCACACATCTGAACCAGTGGCTTGGAGTAGTACCTGGGAATAGGGTTGTGCCGATGGACGATATCATCGTCCATCGTGATGGGTGACTGACATGCCGATGGAGAGACCACCATCGTGATGGCACGCCCCCGCCACGTTGCGAGTCAACACCATAAGCCGCGGTTACATGTACAAAATATCTTGATGGGATCAATGGTCGGATTAGAATCCAACAGTGTAGATGGGCCCAGAAAAATGTTTTCAGAATATAAAAACGTTCACTCAAGTGACACTTTCCGTCGGAATAAATCATTCGCACATGCGCAGTAGGGTTTGAAAACCGGAAGGATATAAACTCCGCCGAACGGCTTTTAAAAAAAAAAAACTTTATTGAATGTAACAATTCAATACAAAACAATGTTAAACAGCGCCGAGCGGCTATATACATTGACATGTCAGCTCGGTAAAATACGAGACGATCTTCTAAACGTGCTTTTAATAATGTTACGGTTATTATGAAACACCTGTTCGCTCATCATTTGAATTTTAATCCGTGTGGTCAGTGCTTTTTCTGAACGAAGCCAGGATTAGCAGTATGCTAACACGGGCTAACAACATTAGCTTTGGGTGGCGCTGCATGCTGTGAATAACATCAGCCTTTATTTAGTCGGGACACGACTGGAAACACAAATCCTCGTGATTGTTTGAATGTTTTCTAAGGACTGAGCGACATTTCTGCTTTGAAGCTCAAACCACTGTGTGCGCTGACGATCCGAGCTGTGCTCAGACACACACTTTTAGACCCGGTTCTGAGTTTGATAGCTCGTTCCCCTAGAGCTGCGGGACGGATCGCAGTCTTAAATCTCCCACACATACTGCTCATGTAACAAAGCACCCCCCGCCTTCCCATCAAACACAAAGCTGTAAATCCGCACTCCGCCGGTCAACTTCCCTAGTTAAGTGCGGGAGCGGACTACTTCTTTTCTATTTTGTTTGTTACTTTTTTTGTTAAAGTCACTTCCCTCAGTTTATACTGGATCATCGCGGATGAGTCAGTAGTTGGGAAATAAAATGAAAAAAGCAAAATAACGAATAGCAGTTATATAAGAACGAAAACTGTAAAAATACCCCCCCCCCCCCCCCCCCCCCCCCCCCCCAGGCGATGTCATCGTCCATCCCGATGGTTGACAGCAAACATCGTCAACGGCCAGTTTAAGGGACATCGCCCAACCCTACCTGGGAAAGAGTCCAGGGCTCTTCTCTCGACTTCTTCCATGTACAAATTGGCCACAATGGGCGAGATTGGAGAGCCCATAGCACAGCCGTGCCTCTGCCTGTAGAAGTTTCCCCTGAATTGGAAATATGTGGAGTTGAGGCACACTTCCAGCAGTTCGCAGACCCAGACCACATCTGCGAATTGCTGGAAGTGTGCCTCAGTGTGAACTTTTCAAAGCAGAAATGTCGCTCAGTCCTTAGAAACCGTTCAAACAATCACATGAATTTGTGTTTCCAGTCGTGTCCCGACAAAATAAAGGCTGATGTTATTCCCACATATTAACGTTCAGCCAAGCTGCAGATTGCAGCATTTCCCACATGGATTTATGTTCATCAAAGGCTACATGTTGTTAGCCCGTGTTAGCCTTCTGCTAACCCTGCCTTCTTCCGGCTCCGTTCTTCAACAGAAAAAGCACTGAGCACACAGATTAAAATTAAAACGATGAGCGAACAGGTGCTTCATAATAACATTAATAAAAACGTTTAGAAGATCATCTCGTATATTACAGAGCTGCTAGATATCTATGTTTGTATTTCAAACACTACAGCGCATGTGAAAATGATTTATTCCGACCAAAAGTGTGACCCATGTGAACGTTTTTTATAATCGGAAAACGTTTTACTGGGCCCATGTACACGGTTGAGTTCTAATCCGATCATTGGTCCGATCGAGATATTTTGCACATTTAACCGCGGGTTATGGTGTCGACTCGCAGTGTGGCGGGGGCGTGGCATCACGATGGTGTCTCTCCAACGTGATGTCAGTCAGCCAATGGTATCGTCCATCGGCACAACCCTAGTGCATATCACAAAACATGGCGAAAATTGCAATAAATGGTTTCCTTAAATGTGCTAACACAATCTTATGTTTGCTTGAAGTATTTAACAAGTCAAAAAAAATCCATTCAAGCATTTGACCAATCGGATGGACCTCTTCACAGTGTTGAAGAGGTCCATCCGATTGCACATAGGAGGCGACATTGGTCGCCTCCTACGTGGGTCAGTTGGAGTATAAATTAAGTTGTGTTGACTCTTATTTAAATTAAACTGTGCAGTGTAATGGGATTGATGTTTTTTGGTTGTTTTACTGTTTGCTCATGTGTCGCAAGTTATATTGTCATCGCAATATTGATCACTAATATGGCAGGTTTTTCTCATATCGTGCAGCCCTAGGCCACATTATTCCACATCATTGGTTTGTTGCTATACTTGAACTTGTGGATGTTTTTGCATCGTTCTTGTTCTGGATTTAAACTTCCCCATTTCTGGTCCACAGTCGTAGAAAGTTCATTTTCTGCGGCTTGTTTGTGCTAATGGTAGTTTAAAATTTACAATTCTTCTTAGTTTATGGGTATTTTTCTTTGATTATAAATAGTTTCGGAAGTTAAATGCCTTATACATTGATAATATTGTCTTTTATTGTATTAAATACTGTAATTTTAGTCATTTATATTGTATAAAAAGTTGGTTTGTAGGTTCTAAATACCCTGTTTTGCGTATGATCTGGACTGCTTGTTTTTGCTACACATATGATGCATGTAATGATGATCAATGTTCAACTTCATCACAGTAGTTGAGGTAGGGGAGCCAGGAATCTGGCTGCAAACTGTAAGGGCTGGATAGTTCCAATGTTGCTCGCCATTTTTTTGTTGCACCGTTATGGACATATTGGTTGTGAATGACTGTAAGCTAGCGGGAGAGCGTGCTAACAGATGGATGATGGGAAATGAGTGCGGGCTCACTCAACACCAATAGTCCAGCACTAATCTCAGAGGTGAATTCCTGATGAACTCCTGCCGCTCTGCAGAAACTATATCCTCGAAAAAGCAACATTTTTGGCTAAAAATGACGTAATCCAAATTAAAAGACCGCTGAGAACGCTTCTAAAGTAGATCAGAAGATGATCAGAGCGGGACTTTATCGTCTACAGGCTCGGCTTTAAATTTACAGCAATAAATCTTCAATTTAGTCTTTAAAACTGTGAGTTATATCACCACTGTTCTATTTGAATACAGATTTTTCAGTCATCTTTTTCAATAATTCTGACATAACGGAGTCTCCAAGCTTCAAGTATCTCTTTAAAAATCCTGTAAAAACTGTTCATGTTTTTAATTTTCCTTTTCATTATCTTCTGGTTTCTAAGCAGAAATATTAACTGTAGTTTAACTTGAAGAAGCAGTAGAAGCTTACACCAAATCTGATTCTCTCCAGATGTTGCACACATTTGGAATAAAATAAAAGTAAAACAAAAAAACTCCTAAAAATGCTGCGAAAGACTAAAACACAAGTCCAGAGAAGAGAAAAAACTCATGTCAGAATCTGTTGGCCTGAAAAAACTCTAGAAAAATCAGTTTGATGCCCAGAACTAAAACCCCAAAAAGGTTTACCTGTCACCTGGCTGACAGGTGGCAGAAAGTGCACCTTTTTCGTCACCTGACCTTTGCCTTTACATCAAACACATTATTTGCTTTTTGGTCTCTGCAAAAACCCAAAATCCCACCCGCTCGATAAAGTCCAGCTTTTGTTGCATCGATCGTGTCCTGAACAAGTTTGTGGAGTTGTTGGTTCCTCAGGTGTGATAAGCTTAGTCATCTCCTCCTCCTCCTCCTCTGTCTGCAGAGCAGAGAGGATTAACTGTCCGTCTGCTCGTCTCCCGTCAGGAACAAAAATCCTTCCTTTCTCTCTCACGTGAAGGCCGATGGACGGCCACTCCAACACCAGGTTAAGGTGGATTTCCTGCGCGTTTTGGCGCTTAATCTCCTCCTACCTGGGAGAATAACATTGACCATGAATGAAGGAGGTGTCATGAATGCTGGTCACCTGACACAGAAGATTACCCTTCCCCTGAAAATAGATCTGCTGCTCGCAGGTTCAACTCTGTGAAGCTCCACGTCGGAGTTAGAGAGGTCTGCAGCAGGAAGGAGGTCGTTTAACTTCCTGTTGAGGAAAAAACACTGAAATCCAATTATAACTGAAGCCCAAATCAAAATCAGAGTCACTTTTTCTCATTTTTATTAAACGTTTCTGTTATTGTCTGGTGGATTTTCTTTACTTCCTGGAACTTTTACAGCTTTTTTCTGTTTTCCGGTATTTGAGCGACATTTTCACTCCTTCTATTCGTCGTCCGTCTCCTGCAGAAAAACGTAATTTTTATTTCAACTCTCTGAAACGTGCGAAAAACTTGATTCTTATATATTAGTTAATTTCCGATAAGATTGGATGAAAAGCATCCGTTCAGGCGCTAAACGTTATTTAGAAATGAAGCAAAACTTAACAAAAAAATGTTGCTTTACGAAAAATAAACCCTATGTACAAAAAGATTAATTCTAATTATAAAAAAATGCTGTTAAAAATGCTGCTGAACAAATGAACCAAAAAAGGCATGAAACTAAAACTAAATAGAAAAATTGTGCTTAAATTTAGTTTTAAGAGTATAGTTCCAACAAACAAAAGTATCTGAACAGTAAAATCAAGGTATTTTAAATCATAGAAAAGTGAAGTGGGATTAGATTTTGTTTCTACAGAAACATGTTCCAAAAATGGGGTTTTGTATGCGACACTAGCATATTTTTAAAGGCTAAAGTCATGAAATGTCATTAAAGAATCCTATAACTTGGGAGAACGCAGCAGGGTCATAGAGGTGATGCATTGTGGGACGTCTCTCTGTGGAGCTGCGATCCTGTGGCTGATTATTCCACCATGTCCCGGATACTGCAACTTTTATGGATTATTCATGCCGGGATGGCCGGAGATCCACGAGATTATAATCTGAGGAAGTGTAATCCTGTAAATTCCACTGGGTTTCTCGATCTTGTGGTCACACTTTCTGCTGAAGCTTCACGCCATCATCATCATCATCATCCTCCCTTTGAGGAGGGGGCTGAACTGACCACAAGGAGAACAAATGTTCATCTGAGGATGAGGAACGCCGTCATCCATAAGATGGAATCTTATTTTTCAAACACTTGAATTTATTTGAGAGGTTTGGCTGAACTGATGGATGTTTTTCTTGTCTCGATGTGGGACGACTTTTTAAATCCAAAAAGCTTGGATCAAACGTCTGCTTCCTCGGTGCAACCTCCCGTCTTGTCTCGCAGGTAAACGTGCGCGTGACCACCATGGATGCAGAGCTGGAGTTCGCCATCCAGCCCAACACGACCGGAAAGCAACTCTTTGACCAGGTGGGCAGAACACGCAACAGTCAGCTCAAGAAAAACACGGGGCAAAAAAATACTTTGTTTGTTTACACAACAATCAGATACAAACGCATGACAACTTTGGATCAGACTGGTTTTGATTGTTCTTCTCTTCAACTTAGCCGTTTTTAATGTTTAGCTTCTTCATGAACTTTTTAAAACCTAGATTTTAAAAAAAAGGTTTTTTGGTCTTTGAGTCGTGGCTTGTTTTGGTGAATTTCTGCCGAACCAACAAGTCATTTTTTTCAGACAGAAAGATCTTCAAACTTTAAAACCCAATAGTTTTTTTTCTCTCCAGCTTTTGACATCTCGATGAGTTCTTTAATTCAGTTGTCTCTGATAGTTTTTCAGGCCACAGACCGGCCTGTACGAGGCTAAAGTTGGCATCAGATTTTTCCAATTTCCCTTCACTTTAGACAGAAACATTCATCTTCGTGTCTGTAGATTATCTGCGGTTGGTTTATTTCCTCACAAAAACAACCCCAGAGAGCCGGAGCCTCTCCCAATCCACAACTTGTGACGTCACAAAGTGGGGAACTGCCCCTTCCAGGAAGGGTCTGCGCTGCTAGCTCCGCCCCCAGGCTAACAGACACGCCCACTTCCTCAGTGGAGCTAGCGGTGAGCGGCTAATCGCTTTTGTTTTCGATGCACCATCTGCACGTCCATCTTTACAAAAGTTCAGATGTTGTTTGTTTTCGGGGGGGGGGGGGGGGGGTCAGACACGCTGTCGAGACCAATTCTCGGTTTTCATGAAATGGGCGGCACCCTCAAGGAGAGAAAGGCGGAGCCTCAGAGATGGAGTCGACTTGCTTTTGGGTTGGAAAAGAACTCAGCTAGCATTTCTTTGTAAAAAAAATGGATATAGTTAAGTATAAAAGGCTTCAGAACAGAATGGTATATGTCCTTTAAACTTAATTTATTCTCTAGATGTGCAGATTTTCCCTGTCTGAATTCAAAGGCATGGCAGATAAATACGACAATGAAAACCTTTAGCTTCTAAAAATAACACATCCAGCGTGTTTGTAACTTCATTAGCAGCGTCCCGGTAACATTGGAGTCGGCCGCTGCATATTATGTGCAGCGGGTCTTCCTCTTTCCTCTATAGTTCTTTTCTGCGCAAAGACGTTTGTTTTTCTTAGCTTTGCCAGCTCTGTAAATGTAGTGGTCGCTTTCAGAAAGTAGCGGATGGATTTAAGACACCTGACCCACAAAAGCTTTACAAAATGAGACTTCCTTCAGAACCAGATGATACATTGAGCCTAAATGATGTAAGATATGTTTCTTTTTTTCTCATTTGTACGGAGTGACCCACGGACCGGGTTCTGGTCCTACATATATAGATTTAAAAAAACAAAGTTTTCCGCTTCAAAATGGATTGTGTTTGATGTTTTAGAGTGAAGTCCATCACAGGTCAGGGTCCACAGAACGAGGACCTTTCTTCCTGTAAAGTTGGGTTCTTGTTGTCTCAGGTGGTGAAGACCGTGGGTCTGCGGGAGGTCTGGTTCTTCGGCCTGCAGTACGTGGACAGTAAAGGCTACAGCACCTGGCTCAAACTCAACAAGAAGGTCCGTTTCTCCTCACATTCCACCCATTTCAGTTTGAAATCCACGATAAAACCATCTGTGTACAAATCCAGAACAAAGCCATGACTTATGAGAAGAAAGGATGAACCTGAGGCTTCACTGCAGCTCAAAGACAGAATTTCTGATTTTTTTTCTGATTTATTGGCATAAAGATGTTAAATAATTCTTATTTGTGCAGAAATATTACATTGAAGCTCCTAATATTTACACTTTTGTTGGTGGAAGCTTTGAACAGACTCTGGATCCTGCAGGTGACCCAGCAGGACGTGAAGAAAGAAAACCCTCTGCAGTTCAAGTTCAGAGCCAAGTTCTTCCCCGAGGACGTCTCAGAGGAGCTGATCCAGGAGATCACGCACAGGCTCTTCTTCCTGCAGGTAAACTAAGCAGCAGCAGCAGCAGCAGCAGGAGGAAGGAGGACCAACAAGTTCATCTGAGTTTTTTAAAAAAGTGATTCGGCATCACTTTAGGTGAAAGAGGCCATCCTGAACGACGAGAACTACTGTCCTCCGGAGACGGCCGTGCTGCTGGCGTCGTACGCCGTCCAGGCCAAATACGGGGACTACAGCCGCGACGTCCACAAGCCGGGGTACCTGACGCATGAGCGGCTGCTGCCTCAGAGGTACCCCATCCCAAAAAAAAACCACGCAATTGTCTCAAGAACGTCTCCTGAGGAGGTCCCACGGTTCTGTCTGCGTTCAGGGTTCTGGAGCAGCACAAGCTGACGAAGGATCAGTGGGAGGTCAGGATCCAGACCTGGCACGAAGAGCACCGGGGGATCCTCAGGTCCGTGCCCTCAGGCGGGAAATATGGGAACTGCTTCCCAGGAATAACCTCCAAGTCTGCGTTTCCTGTAGAGAGGACGCCATGATGGAGTACCTGAAGATAGCTCAGGACCTGGAGATGTACGGAGTCAACTACTTTGAGATCAAGAACAAGAAGGGAACGCAGCTGTGGCTGGGCGTGGACGCGCTGGGACTCAACATCTACGAGCACGAGGACAAGTGAGGACGCGTTACCCACCATCCATGCGGGCTCTGCCGTTCTCCTACAAACCCATCTTTCATTTAGCTGAAACCAGTTAAAAAATCCCACTTGTGGTTGTTATGTTTAAATCTGAAATGTTCGCCAGGTTGACTCCAAAGATCGGCTTCCCCTGGAGCGAAATCCGGAACATTTCTTTCAACGACAAGAAGTTCTTCATCCGACCCATCGACAAGAAGGCGCCGGTGAGTCTCCGGTCCGGTTCCTCTGCAGGTTCCACCCACACGCCGGCGCCAGAAGAAGATCCGGTTTGTCTTTTGCTCCCGCAGGACTTTGTGTTCTGCGCTCCTCGACTGCGGATCAACAAGCGGATCCTGGCTCTGTGCATGGGCAACCATGAGCTGTACATGAGGAGGAGGAAGCCCGACACCATCGAGGTGCAGCAGATGAAGGCCCAGGCCCGAGAGGAGAAGCACCACAAACAGATGGAGAGGTGCTCTGGCTTCTGCTAAGTACATCTTTAACCCCATGGGATTCACACCCTAGACATAAAATCACACCAAAACAGAAAACGGGCTGAATTTAGCTGCGGAAATCCGACAATATGGTCGACGCGCCATCTTTTTTTCAACATAGAACTAATGTTTTAAGTGTAATTTCAATAAAACGACCGCAACAAATGTTTTCAACAAACTCATTTACTTGTTTTGAATGAAAATACGGGAAAAACGCCCACGGATTTCTCTGTGAGGCACATAGAAACAGTTTCTGGCGTCACAGCTCCACGCCGTCTCCTTCCTGATGCTTCTAGGCGACCCACACAAATACAGTTTGTCTTCTGGGAGCACAGTTTTTCTTTTTTTTGCAGCCTTTGCATTTTCCGTTCTTGTGGCAAAGATGAAAAGGAGTGTTGTTTTTGGAGTTTTATCCTTCTCCTCGGCCGGAATCTGCTCACACCGTTCATCTTCCGCCTCCATTTTTAAAGAGAAAATATCGCTTTGTTCCAGAAACTACACTAAATAATTGCCCTTTTCTCTCTTTCACTCAACATAATCTCAATCACAAAGTTTATTTTTGACGTGGATTTATTCTGCTGATGTCAGGATTCCCCATAGTGATGGATAAAATATACGCAGCTCAGCAGGCTGTCCACTAGAGGGCAGTTCTGAGACGTGGAATGTTTTCAGGGCGCAGCTGGAGAACGAGAAGAAGAAACGGGACCTGGCCGAGAAAGAGAAGGAGAGGATAGAGCGCGAGAAGGAGGAGCTGATGGAGAGGCTGAAGCAGATCGAGGAGCAGACCATGAAGGCTCAGAGAGGTACGCCGCCACGTTCATGGCATGGTAAGAGCAGGAAGAAAAGAAAAACAAATTCAGTGAACGTTTGTGTTTCTGCGCAGAGCTGGAGGAACAGACTCGCCGGGCCTTGGAGCTGGAGCAGGAGCGAAAGCGAGCGCGGGAGGAGGCCGAGAGGCTGGAGAGGGAGCGGCGGGCGGCCGAGGAGGCCAAAGCCGAGCTGGCCAGGCAGGCGGAGGACCAGCAGAAGACCCAGGAGCAGCTGGTGAGGGTCTGCGCAGTCGCAGACCTTACAGCTGCGCGTCTGGATGTTTTAAAGCCCGGTGTCTCGTCTCGCGGCAGGCGGCTGAGCTGGCAGAATACACGGCCAAGATTTCTCTGCTAGAAGAAGCCAAGAAGAAGAAAGAGGAGGAGGCCACGGAGTGGCAGCACAAGGTGAGAAACGTCCGATGTTTTCACGTTATTTCTCCCTGAAGCTGAGTTTTACTGTGAAAGACGCTCAAGAGGACGTGAGGAAACAAGACTTTGTCATTTAGTTTCCACGTTTCACTGAAACCCCCCTGCAGGCCATGTCAGTCCAGGAGGACCTGGAGAAAACCAAGGAGGAGCTGAAGACGGTCGCCACCGTGACGCCGGCGGCCCGCCAGCACGAGCCGCCGGCGTGCTCGGGCGATCACGACGAGCAGGACGAGAACCACGCCGAGGCCAGCGCCGATTTCTCCAACGAGGGCGTCCGCCAGCTGGACCTCCGCAGCGAGGAGGAGCGCGTCACGGAGGCGCAGAAGAACGAGCGGGTGAAGCAGCAGCTGCAGGTAGGAGGCGGCGGCGGCGTCCACGGTGAACGGTCACCTCCACAGACAAAAACACCAGTCCACTTCCCGATACATGTAGGGATTGGAATATAGAAATCTATGGAAGCGTTTTGATTTCAAAACAAAAAAGAAGAGAACAAGTAGAAAAGCCACCGATCTGTTTTGTTTGTGTGTTCATGAAGCCTGTGTTGTTGTTCTACTGACCTCATCCACCAACATGACAGAACAAAACGCTGGACGCAGCTCTACTGACCCGTTTGAAACCTTCATTTGTGTTTGTGCTGATGCAGAAAAGCAGCCGGAGTTTGTTCATGTGAAGCTGCAGAGACCGTCAAGAAAGTACACAAAAACGCCAGTTTGTCAGGGACTCACCTTAAATAATCTAAAACAACATCACAATTATTGTTCAAATAAAATCCACTCAAATCACAACATTGCTCTTTCTCTTAGTGAACCAGCATGTTTGAGTAATGAGAGCTTTAGACGCGTCCTTATATCCTCGCTTTAGGACTACAGCTGTTGTAGTCCTAAAAACATTATAGCGAATTCTGGGGGAAAATAGTAAAAATCAGGAAAAAAGTAAGTGAAATTCAGATTTTTAAAAATGGCAACATTCAGAAGAAAATATATTAAAAATCAGAGAAAAATATAGAGTAAAATTCAGGAAACAAAGCATTGTAAAATTCAGAAAAAGATAATGCGAAATTCAGAAGAAAATATAGTAAAATTCAGAATAAACAGATAGAAGAATTCAGGAAAAAAATATTGAAAAAAATCAGAAAAACATTTAGTGAAATTCAAGAAAAAAATATAATTAAATTTAGAAAAAAATACTTTATATTTATTTTAGATAAAGTTTGAAAAAAAGTTTAAAAAAAATCTTTAAAATAAATCTTGAAAATATCTCGAAAAAAACAAAATTTTAAGTTGACAATTATTAACATCATCCTTTATAATCCATTTTTTCTGAACAACAAAAAAAAATTATATCAAAGTAAGAAAAAAATATCTCAAAAAACATAAAAGGACTTTTATGTAAGGACAAATAATTTGTGAGAAAACTTACAGGAAGTGACCGCTAGCCACAACAAAGCTGACCACACCCACAACGTGAGCATCATGCCTCGTCTCTCAAACTGGTCTATATTGAAGACTTTCCTCTGTCTGTCATGGATAAACAGACGTGACGTGGTGACGAGCACAGAAACTAAACGGATCATGTCTGTGGCTTTTCTACTTTGATTAGAAAGTACTAGAATGAGAATCACCTTTGTGTTTATATGAGGTACTTAAGAGCCACGACACCCATTGATTTGCTGTTTTTTCATTGAAAACGCAAAGACTCTTCCATAGAGTTCCAACCAAACAGAAGTTGTTGGAGTTCAATGTCATAAGCTCCTCCCACCAACGCCAGTAACCAGATGATATATTATCTTCTGACAGCAGTTTTGTTGCAAAGAAGAATCTCAGGCCAGGCGGTGGCACATCAGGGTAAGACGAGGCTCCGCCGTTCCTCCTCACACTCCTCCTTTGAGCAGGACGTGTGCCGGTTTAGACCCATTCCCGGTTTTGACGCGGACTCTGACACCGGCCGATCTCCTGACTCCAAACTCCAGAACCTCCTGACGGGAGCGTTGACTCCTCCCCCAAGGAGGAGTCCTTCCTTCCTCCTGCAGCCTGGACTGCTCCTCTACGCTCTGCTTTCCTCTGTTCCAGCTTCTCCCGCCCGTTTTGACCTCTGACCTTCTGCCTCCTCCTCCTGGTCACCTTCTCCTCCCTCTGTTCCTCCCTCAGACGTTGACCTCCGAGTTGGCCCACGCCCGAGACGAGACCAAGAAGACCCAGAACGACGTGCTGCACGCCGAGAACGTGAAGGCGGGCCGGGACAAGTACAAGACCCTGCGGCAGATCCGACAGGGCAACACCAAGCAGCGCATCGACGAGTTCGAGTCCATGTGAAGCTCCGCCCCCTACGGAGCCCGCCCGGGAACGCGGCGCCCTGACGCTTTTGCCAAAGTCCTCATCCGGAACCTTCATCGAGATCAAACTGGAGTTTATTTTTGACTGACAGCTACTTTTGTTTTTGTTTATTTTGTTTCATGATCTATAAAAACAACATTTTTTATTCTGATTCTGTGACTTTTTCACTGAAAAAAAAAAGTTTTTAGTTTAAGTTCAACCACAAAATATGCTCGACTGGACTGTCACGTGATGACTCGGCAGTATTTTATTTAAAAAAGAATAAAAAGGTCAAACATTTGTGACGGGTGAATGTAGCTGGAGGCCAGAAGAAGGGATTCACACAGGAAGTTCAGCTTCCTTCCTGTTCCTGTTTTTCTTTTCTTTTAGTGTTACGTAGAATAAGCTAACGAGCGTTTCTTCACGCTCCAGTTTAAGGTCAACCCCCCCTCCGTCCCCACCTGGGACGCCGCTCTACCTCAGAGACAGTCTCAGCGTTTCCTGTCATGGGGAAAAAAACACCTTGTCCTTTCAAATTAAGAGCATCATTTCAGAGGCCAGCTTTTGTTTCTATTAACCTTTGGAACGACATGAAGATGAAATATAGATTTTTTATTTTAATATGGAGAAAGATGTTTATTATTTGTAAGCTAAGGAAGACAGTTGATGTTTTAAAGCTTTTAGCTTCTATGGGTTCAGCATCCACACTTCCCAGAACCGTCCCTTAGGAGGTCCGCTCCAGCCCCCCAGCCATCCCAATACTTATATTTGTGTTCTAGTAAAGCGGACCGAGGTCCATTAGATTGGTTCTGAAGAAATAAAAGTTTTACATTTTAAGAGTCTTACTGTTTTTGTCTTTTTTAACTTTCCAGATCAAAGCCTCTGTGTTTAGGTGGATGTGCGCCCCCTTGTGGGTAATCACAATAACTACATTTGGCAAGCTTTGTCACTTGTGAAAAAAACTTTATATTTAAAATGTGACAAATAGAAAAGCAAACAAATGACAAAACGGTGTCATAAATGTTTAAACTTCTCATCAAAGCTTATAAATTAATTTTCTTTTAAAGTATGTTAGCAAGTTAAAATTTTCCCAGAATGCCTTTGGGGTTTCAATTGAAATTTTCAGTGTAAAGAAAAAGTCCTTGTTTAGGTTATGGATTTTATTTAAACTCCTCCTCCTTATGGTGTTGAGGCCACGCCCCCACACCTCTACTATAAATCTGATTAGAGGTCTCTACTTCCTGTTTGTTGCCTCGGAAACCAACTTTTCGGTGGGTTCACTTAGATGTGAGCTCTCTGACAGGTTACCATGGAAACCCAGGAGAGTCTGTTAGCTTTCTTCAACTGTTCCTGCTGATGGATCTCCTCCAGATTTACAGTCAAAAGCTCCATGAGAACAGAGCTGCTGAAGGGCTCTGTGGTGCAGTGGGTTTGTGTTTCACTGTGAAGGGTTCAATTCCCGTCTGTTGCTCAGGATTCTTTTCATTCTTTAAAGGAACTCGGTCAAACTATTAACAGAAAATCTTTGAAGCTCTGCAGCTAAAGTGGTGCAATAGCTCAGACTGTTGGTGAACTGTCATCTAACTCAGAGGTTGCTGGTTCAATTCTCATGCTGCGCAATTTTAAAGTTGACAGGCAAAATTGTAAAAGTTAAAAGCACCACGAGAAGATGTTTAAGTGTGAGTGGCCCTGGTGGTGCAGTGGGTTAGTGTGAGCTCTGAAGTTCAAATCCCATCTGTTGTCCAGGCAGGATACCTCAGTGGTAGGCGGCAGGTTATGAAAGCATGAGAGTGTTAGTTCAATTCCCAGCTTGTGGCAGAGGCAGTAACTCACCTCTGTTGGATAGAAACAGTTAATGGGAGGCAGCAAAATACAAGTGTTGGTGGGAACAGGATAGGTAGAGTAGCTCAGAGGAGAAATAACATAAACAACATTGTGAATGAGGTCTGTCTCCTGTAGATTTGACTGTTAGTAGTCCCTAGAGGTGCTGGTTAATGCATAACTGTATTTTTTTTGTGTTGTTGTCCTTATAACCAGCCCTCTTTCCCTGCTCTACCACTCTTCCTGTCCACCAACTCAACCTTCATTGTTGTCTCTGACCATCTTTAACATTTCTATCCAACAGAGGTGAGTTACTGCTTCTGCCACAAGCTGGGAATTGAACTAACACTCTCATGCTTTCATAACCTGCCATCTACCACTGAGCCATCCTGCCTGGGCTAGACCAGCAGCTCTTCATTCTTATAACCTGACGATGCTCCACACTCTGAACAAAACTTTGGAAGGATTTGAACCCTCACCCTTCCGCTCATTAGATCAAGAATCAAACCAACAACCTTTGGGTCTGACTGCAGTCCTCCAGCAGTGTGAGCTATTCATCTGTTCCTCTTGACTCATGCTCTTCAACGTTTTCTGTTTGTTCCCTGAGTTACTTTAAGAAAAGCTGCTTGTCTCCAGAAGACGTGAGCAACAGATGGGATTTGAACTTCAGAGCCTCACACTAACCCACTGCACCACTTTAGCTGCAGAACTTCAAAGATTTTCTGTTTCTAGTTTGACCAAGTTCCTTTAAAGCATGAAAAGAATCCTGATCAACAGAGGGGAATTGAACCCTTCACAGTGGAACACAAACCCACTGCACCACAGAGCCCTTCAGCAGCTCCGTTCTCATGGAGCTTTTGACTGTAAATCTGGAGGAGATCCATCAGCTAAATGACAGAAACAGAGTGGAGGACATGAGGTAACTCCTCCTCTTCCTCCTCTTCATCAGTAGAGCTCCTCCTACTGTCTGTGTTTTCAGGTTGTGTTCCAGCAGGACGACAAGCTGCAGGTACAGCTCTACATCAGTTCCACAAACGTTACACTTCTAACACATCTAAGCGATCCCTTCGGTTTCCGTGGTAACCTACTAGCTAACAACACTCAAATTAACCCGCAGCATCATCCATGCCGTTCTTCGGGCAATAGGACGACAAAACCAGAGATAATGAGGATCATTTGGACACTGAAGGACATAAATCATTTAAAGGACACGTAAAAGCCGATTTTAAACCTTTTATTGGAAACAAGAAGATGTTACTTTTATGAGGGACGTTTCTTTCTGACGTTTTCTTGCTTCAGTACGGAGCAAGAAAATGACGGAAGGAGACAATTCAGGAAGTTCATTGAACAACCGATGGTCAGTCGAGCCTTTTTTAGGGGTTTAACTCGCTGGAAGGCGGCGGCGGTGGCGACGAGGGCGGGGTCACTTCCTCGGGTTCTGTGACTCTCACCTGTGAAATAAAAGTGTTTAGCATTTTCGGCAGAAGGCAGCAAAGATTTGATGGTCTTTCCATAAAAGAAGAAACACTTTGGCGTTCCACAGGGCTCCGTTTTTGAGCCTCTTTGTTTCTACGAGAATAGAAAAACTAAACACAAGGTCACATGACCAACTGGTCACCCTATGGAATCCGTTTTTCCAGCTTTTTACTCCGATGGGAACAGCAAGGACGACCCCTTGAGGCCACACCCCTTGCAGTATTGGAGAAGTAGGTTTGATCAATGTCTAAATGGAGGTTTGTTCACGTGTGGCAATGAGGAAAAAAAAAGTTTATAGGGTCATTTGGGGTTCATTTAAGGACAAACTGGTGTGTACTGACCTTTGTTTGCCCCCCTCCTCGCACACATTACAACAGATAGGGGCATTTTTAACCCTAGCCGATAATCTGAGTGGGAACGGCGGTTCTTACCGGTTTCTGGGCCCGCTCCCTCAGTTTCCTCCAGACGGTGTGGTGAGCCTGAACAGAGAAGAAGAGCTGACGGAGACGGCAAACAGGGCGCCGTGGCATTGTGGGAAATAACGGTCACAGCAGCACGGGGAACACGTGGACCTCTGGGCGGTTTGAGGAACAGCTAAAGAACCTGTTCGTTCATTTCCTACAGCCCATTAAGTCTGAACCAATCTGGGTTTCTGAGTTTGTCCGGAGCGGCGTGTTGGAAACGGACAGAAACTGGGAAAGACGAGGTTCTCCCAGAGGTGGGTTTGTTCGGTTCCTACAATCAAGAACGAGTTCTAAAGGGTTCTAAAGAGAGGCACCGCAGAGGTCCGTTCAGCTGAATCTGCTGGAGCTATAATGGTCAAACACAGAGGTGGGAGTGTCATGGTTTGCAGAACCACAACACAAAAATCAGGGGGTTTTTAGGTTTGCGGAGAAGTTTGGCTTTTTTTGGTTTTTAAAGAGTAAAAAAAAATATATTCAATTAAAATATTCTGATAAGACATTTATAACTGACAACACTGAAGGGATTAAATCTGTGACCCAGAAATGAAATAAATCATTTTGGTTCTGATTCATTTTGCAGCTGGAAGCAAAGATGTTTTTTTTCATGATTAATTTGCAGTAAAATAATTTTTTCTTAGTTTCAGATATTTGCAAAACTTTCTGCACAAAAAACTTCAGGTTTTACAAACTGACCAAGGTAACACACACAAACACACACACAGACAAACGCACAGCGTACCTGCAGCTGCAGGGGCAAAGACAAACCCTGAACTCTGCGCTGAAGCCCCCACGGCCCCCGACCGCATTCATACAGGGCCGTTACTTCATACTGGGAGCACAGCCCCGTTCTGGCCACCAGGGGGCCCCCACTCAACAGAACATGACCCCCACACCTGCAGAGACAGGTGAGCAGGTTCAGCTTCAGAGGCAGAACTGAAAACTCTCACAAAGGTGGGACGACCTGTAGAGCGTCACGGTTCCTCCGGAGCTCTGCGAGGCTTTCCGCTCCACCTCCTCCTTCTTACTCCTGCAGGACACCAGAGAGTCACGGGGGGCGGGAAGTTACTGTGACGGGGGGAGGGGGGTGACGGTCTACCTGCTGTGTGAGAAGACCTCCAAGGCCACAGAGGGCGACACTTCCAAAGGCTCCCAGGGAAGGTCCTGGTGGATCAGCTGCTGGGCCGCTCGGGTCAGAGAGCGCAAAGACTCCTGGGAAAAAAAAGGCGTCAGTGCTGGAGTTCTGAGGCCAGAGGAAACGTTCTGGATGAAGGTTCACCTCAGAGGGACTCCAGGAATCCAGCTGCGGGTCCAGGGCGACATCGCAGCAGAAGGCTCCCGAGGTGACTGCGGAGAAAAGGGGGGAAAACAAATGTTCGATCGTGAGACGCCGTCCTCACACAACCCGAGCAGAAACGCTAAAAAAACAGAAACGTCACCTGGAAGTTCTGGAGAGTCCAGCAGCTCCACCCAGAACTCATCCTTGAAGGCCGTCTCCAGAACCTGCCCGAGCAGAGCGGCACAGGAACGCCAAAACGCCTGAAGACAGAGCGCCGAGTCATGGAATAGAGTCACGGAATAGTCATAGAGCACCGAGTCATAGAATAGAGTCACAGAGTGCTGAGTCATGGAATAGAGTCACAGAGTGCTGAGTCATGGAATAGAGTCACAGAGCGCCGAGTCATGGAATAGAGTCACAGAGTGCTGAGTCATGGAATAGAGTCACAGAGTGCTGAGTCATAGAATAGAGTCACAGAGTGCTGAGTCATGGAATAGAGTCACAGAGCACCGAGTCATAGAATAGAGTCACAGAGCACCGAGTCACAGAATAGAGTCACAGAGCGCCGAGTCACAGAATAGAGTAACAGAGTGCTGACTCATAGAATAGAGTCACAGAGTGCTGAGTCATAGAATAGAGTCACAGAGTGCTGAGTCATAGAATAGAGTCACAGAGTGCTGAGTCATAGAATAGAGTCACAGAGCACCGAGTCATGGAATAGAGTCACATAGCAACGAGTCATAGAATAGAGTCACAGAGTGCTGAGTCATGGAATAGAGTCACAGAGCACCGAGTCATGGAATAGAGTCACAGAGCTCCGAGTCATAGAATAGAGTCACAGAGTGCTGAGTCATGGAATAGAGTCACAGAGAACCGAGTCATAGAATAGAGTCACATAGCAACGAGTCATAGAATAGAGTCACAGAGTGCTGAGTCATGGAATAGAGTCACAGAGCACCGAGTCATGGAATAGAGTCACAGAGCTCCGAGTCATAGAATAGAGTCACAGAGTGCTGAGTCATGGAATAGAGTCACAGAGCACCGAGTCATAGAATAGAGTAACAGAGCAACGAGTCATAGAATAGAGTCACAGAGTGCTGCTTCATAGAATAGAGTCACAGAGCAACGAGTCATAGAATATAGTCACAGAGCACCGAGTCATAGAATAGAGTCACAGAGCACCGAGTCATAGAATAGAGTCACAGAGTGCTGCTTCATAGAATAGAGTCACAGAGTGCTGCTTCATAGAATAGAGTCACAGAGAAACGAGTCATAGAATAGAGTCACAGAACACCGAGTCACAGAATAGAGTCACAGAGCGCCGAGTCACAGAATAGTGTCACAGAGTGCTGAGTCATAGAATAGAGTCACAGAGTGCTGAGTCATAGAATAGAGTCACAGAGTGCTGAGTCATAGAATAGAATCACAGAGCACCGAGTCATAGAATAGAGTCACAGTACCGAGTCATGGAATAGAGTCACAAAGCACCGAGTCATGGAATAGAGTCACAAAGCACCGAGTCACAGAATAGAGTCACAGAGTGCTGAGTCATAGAATAGAGTCACAGAGCACCGAGTCATGGAATAGAGTCACAGAGCTCCGAGTCATAGAATAGAGTAACAGAGTGCTGACTCATAGAATAGAGTCACAGAGTGCTGACTCATAGAATAGAGTCACAGAGTGCTGAGTCATAGAATAGAGTCACAGAGTGCTGAGTCATAGAATAGAGTCACAGAGCACCGAGTCATGGAATAGAGTCACAGAGCTCCGAGTCATAGAATAGAGTCACAGAGTGCTGAGTCATGGAATAGAGTCACAGAGCACCGAGTCATAGAATAGAGTCACATAGCAACGAGTCATAGAATAGAGTCACAGAGTGCTGAGTCATGGAATAGAGTCACAGAGCACCGAGTCATGGAATAGAGTCACAGAGCTCCGAGTCATAGAATAGAGTCACAGAGTGCTGAGTCATGGAATAGAGTCACAGAGCACCGAGTCATAGAATAGAGTCACATAGCAACGAGTCATAGAATAGAGTCACAGAGTGCTGAGTCATGGAATAGAGTCACAGAGCACCGAGTCATGGAATAGAGTCACAGAGCTCCGAGTCATAGAATAGAGTCACAGAGTGCTGAGTCATGGAATAGAGTCACAGAGCACCGAGTCATAGAATAGAGTAACAGAGCAACGAGTCATAGAATAGAGTCACAGAGTGCTGCTTCATAGAATAGAGTCACAGAGCAACGAGTCATAGAATATAGTCACAGAGCACCGAGTCATAGAATAGAGTCACAGAGCACCGAGTCATAGAATAGAGTCACAGAGTGCTGCTTCATAGAATAGAGTCACAGAGTGCTGCTTCATAGAATAGAGTCACAGAGAAACGAGTCATAGAATAGAGTCACAGAGCACCGAGTCACAGAATAGAGTCACAGAGCGCCGAGTCACAGAATAGTGTCACAGAGTGCTGAGTCATAGAATAGAGTCACAGAGTGCTGAGTCATAGAATAGAGTCACAGAGTGCTGAGTCATAGAATAGAATCACAGAGCACCGAGTCATAGAATAGAGTCACAGTACCGAGTCATGGAATAGAGTCACAAAGCACCGAGTCATGGAATAGAGTCACAAAGCACCGAGTCACAGAATAGAGTCACAGAGTGCTGAGTCATAGAATAGAGTCACAGAGCACCGAGTCATGGAATAGAGTCACAGAGCTCCGAGTCACAGAATAGAGTCACATAGCAACGAGTCATAGAATAGAGTCACAGAGTGCTGAGTCATGGAATAGAGTCACAGAGCACCGAGTCATAGAATAGAGTCACAGAGCACCGAGTCATAGAATAGAGTCACAGAGCACCGAGTCATAGAATAGAGTCACAGAGTGCTGCTTCATAGAATAGAGTCACAGAGCAACGAGTCATAGAATAGAGTCACAGAGCACCGAGTCATAGAATAGAGTCAGAGTGCTGCTTCATAGAATAGAGTCACAGAGCAACGAGTCATAGAATAGAGTCACAGAGTGCTGCTTCATAGAATAGAGTCACAGAGCAACGAGTCATAGAATAGAGTCACAGAGTGCTGCTTCATAGAATAGAGTCACAGAGCAACGAGTCATAGAATAGAGTCACAGAGCAACGAGTCATGGAATAGAGTCACAGAGCACCGAGTCACAGAATAGAGTCACAGAGTGCTGAGTCATAGAATAGAGTCACAGAGTGCTGAGTCATAGAATAGAGTCACAGAGCACCGAGTCATGGAATAGAGTCACAGAGCTCCGAGTCATGGAATAGAGTCACATAGCAACGAGTCATAGAATAGAGTCACAGAGCACCGAGTCATAGAATAGAGTCACAGAGCAACGAGTCATAGAATAGAGTCACAGAGTGCTGCTTCATAGAATAGAGTCACAGAGCAACGAGTCATAGAATAGAGTCACAGAGCACCGAGTCATAGAATAGAGTCACAGAGTGCTGCTTCATAGAATAGAGTCACAGAGCAACGAGTCATAGAATAGAGTCACAGAGTGCTGCTTCATAGAATAGAGTCACAGAGCACAGAGTCATAGAATAGAGTCACAGAACACCGAGTCATAGAATAGAGTCACAGAGTGCTGAGTCATAGAATAGAGTCACAGAGCACCGAGTCATAGAATAGAGTCACATAGCAACGAGTCATAGAATAGAGTCAAAGAGTGCTGAGTCATGGAATAGAGTCACAGAGCACCGAGTCATAGAATAGAGTCACAGAGTGCTGCTTCATAGAATAGAGTCACAGAGCAACGAGTCATAGAATAGAGTCACATAGCAACGAGTCATAGAATAGAGTCACAGAGTGCTGAGTCATAGAATAGAGTCACAGAGCTCCGAGTCATAGAATAGAGTCACATAGCAACGAGTCATAGAATAGAGTCACAGAGTGCTGAGTCATGGAATAGAGTCACAGAGCACCGAGTCATAGAATAGAGTCACAGAGTGCTGAATCATGGAATAGTCATCAAATAGAGTTAGAGAGCACTCTACCAAGCACTGAATCACAGAATCCCTCCCTCTACCTGGTTGACGGGCGTAGGATCGGCGTCTCTGAACGTCAGCAGGCGCAGCGAGCAGGAGTGCGTCAGCGCCTTGTGCAGAGGCCACGGCTCTCCGTCCACCAGCGCCAGCGCCGAGTTGGTCACGTGATGCTCCGTTAGATCTGAGGGAGTCAGCCCGTTTAGGAACCGCCTTCGCTCAGCGCCAAGCTTTCTAGCGTTCACTCACGTCTGGCGCAGCTGAGCGGCGTGGACGTCCCTCTGTTCATGATGAGCAGGCTCCCGTCCAGACCCGGACCCTCCATGGACACCTCGATCTTCTCCACGCGGGGGTACAGAGCCCTCTGCCGCGCCTGCTCCCGGGAGAACACGGCGCTGCGCTGCTGCCAGACCTCAGCGGGCGTCGGGCGAAGAGCGGCCGCCGCCGCTGAAGCAAAACCTGCAGGAAAAACAGAAAAGAAAATCAAAAACGATGCAGGAGGCAAAGAAAAATAGGATCTTTCCATCTGCAATGATTCATAAACGTAGATGTTCACTTTGTTTTGATCTGATTACTGAGATTTGAACTGAACGTTTGTCAATTCTGACCTGATTAAAGTAATTAAATCTTCATTATAAGATGAATATCGTCTGATTCTATGTGCAGTTATGTGGTTTAAAAAGTGATATTTACTACGGAAACAACAATGAAACAAATAAACCAAACAGTAACCTATAACACATCTGCTTTAGAAGTTTGTTTTAGGTGTTTAGTAAATAAAAACAAAAAAACAAAGACATTCACACATTGATTTTTAGATTTGGATAGATTTTTCTTTAACTGTTTATTAATTAATTAAGCCATATTTTAATTTATTTTTTAATCAATGATTAATACATTCCCATCTTGATTTAGTTTAGGTTATTGTGTTCGTTAGCGCCGCTCTGTAATTACAGAAATAATTTCATATTTAGTTGGAGAATGCAAACCCAGACTGTTAATTATTTTTTAATATTGAAATAAATTCAGAATTTAGGTCTGTAATGTCTGTAATTCAGCTGCTTGCAATACATATGAAAATATAATAATCACATATAAAAAAAAAATCACAAAAATATTCTTTTATCTATTTTAGTTAGTTTCTTTTATATAAAATGTGTTTTCTCCGAGAAAAAAACGCATTTTGGGAATTGAAGTTTATTGTTAGGCCAAACGAACTGTCAAGTAATCTTGTTTAGCTTGTAACGTATGCGTTACACTTTTTTTTCAACTTACCTATTAGCACAACGTAAACACAAACTTCATGTGTTACATTGGGTTGCAAAATAACAAGAGGAATAAAAAATATAAATAACAAAATCTGATCCGACTACAAATTCCAAACAGTTAGCTTGTATGCTACTAATCGGATACTTACGGCGCTGGAAATGTCGACACGAAGTCCTGGCCGCCATTGAGCACAAATGTTCCTTACAAGACCATGAAAAAAAGATGTGAAAGTGATAAATATGTTTGACCTAACGGACGCCTGTTATGGAAGGACGCCATGCATCTCTGGTGTGCAGCGCTTTCATTGGTCCGGGCTGAACAGACGCTAAGAGTTCCGCAAAAGCTGCAGTTTTGACTTCACGACAGCAGGCGTCGCTATCGACCTTCTTGTTTGTTTGTTTTAACAGCGGAAACAGCTTAGACGTCACTTCCTGTAAATCTAAATCCGCTAATCTTTTCCCAACTGATTTGCTTTTTTTAAAATATAATATTTCAAGAGTCAAATCGGTCTAGTATTGTTATTGAACCCAGTTTATTTAGATTAATTTTAAAATTAATTAAAATGTTTTTTAAAATGGGCAGAAAGTTAAGATTAATTTATAACCATCAGTTCGACTCATTATTATACTCTTATCATAACCTTTTGCAAATGCATTTCTTTTTAAATACATTAATATAACACCATAGTTAAAAACCACATTTACGTTTTTTTAATGTATAAACATTATATAATTAAATCATACAGCCTGTTTTCACAATAAAAGTGTACATTAATACATTTAAATAAAAAATAGTTTTATGTTCAGAGCAAATCTAATACTTTTTTTCTGAAAAGGCTTTTATAAACCGCTAATCAATAATAATAATCTATATTCTAATTCATGTTTTATTTTACTAGTGGTTGTTTGGAGAACTGATTTGGCTCCAGCCACTCAAGGACAAACATAAGAACATTGAACGTGACGCTTGTGCATAAAGTTTTATTGAAAATAAGTGTTTCTGACATCAAACCACCGACATATTTGACGTGACTTCATGTAGACGGACACGGACGTTCGTTCAAAGCAACGAGGCGTTTGCATCTGCGGGGTGAAAGCTGTCCGTGGGTGAGGGGACGCGCCGCCTGATGGGCTCTTTGGGTGGGATTGATTGTCCTCGTGTGTCGGTGCTACAGGTCGCCCGTCATCCACAAGCACATCTCAGCGTTTTGGGAGCGAATCTCCCCAAAAAAGGTGCAGGTTGTTGTTGTTTTTTTTAGGACATTCATCTTCATTCGTAGTGGGCGGGACATCCAGGGGGGGGCGACCGCTTTCACAGTGGTGATTGACGTCTGCTCACGTACAGGTGAAGGCTCTTGCACTGTCAGTTGTCCCAAAAAGTGCAACAAAAAAAGAAGAAGAAGAAGAAGAAGAAGAAATGCAGAGCGAGCAGCCATCTTTATGTGGACCTGCTTGCTTTTAGCACCGTGATCCTCTTGGCTAATTGCCTTTTGGGAAACCCTGGAAATTCACTCCATCAACGGGACACTGATGGGAAGTTGGAGGTCAGGTGTTGCTTCTTCTCTCAAGTGAAACCCGGACGCCGTCCTGTTTCCTCCACGCCGTTTGTCCTCCGGAGACAGGGCTTGAACGAGACTGAAAGGACTAGAAGACGAGTGGATTTTCAAGCTAACACCCACTAAGTTTGCGTTCTAATGTCTACCCCCTGTGCCCCCTCCTCTCCCCCATCCACCCCGTCGGGCCTCTACTGGATGCTGCAGGCGGGGCAGCAGGTTTCTCTCCGGTCGGGCAGAGGGCAGAAGTCCATCTGCCGCACGATCTCGGCGAACAGCTCGTCCACCATCGTCTTGCTTTTGGCCGACGTCTCCAGGAAAGGACAGCCCCAGTCCTCCGCCAGCGCTTGGCCCTCGCTGGGGGACACCTCCCTCTCGTCCTCCAAGTCCACCTTGTTGCCCACCAGGACCACCGGCACCTGCTGGTACCTGGAAAGAAAAACAAAACAAAAAGAAAGACACAGATTTTTATAGTTTGGACGATTTCAATCCTCCATCCTCACGCTGATGGAGGATGAGGAGGCTGATGAGAAGAGTGGGCGGAGCTATCCAGGCTTCAACCCGTTGTTTTCTGACTTTTGCTCCTTCAAATCCTTGAACTTTTCAAGATATTCCAGGATTTATGCCTCCATTGAAATCCATGGGGAATCCTTGAAAACCTTTGCGTCTTTCAACCAATATAACTTCAACATGCTTTTAGCTAGAGACACCGTTCAAACTACAAATTATTCACAAGACTTTAAACTGATTCCAAGTCTTTCAGATTTTTAAAACAGGTTTACGTTTTTGAAATATAAACCTTTAGAATTTGCGGTAGGTTCAGCTTCATAATGGGTTTCAATGGGAGAGGCTTCACCAAAGTTCACCATGTTTGGGAGCTTCTTATTTTGGCATTTTTTCAGCTAAAGCCACCATTAAAACGTTAAAATGCTCACAAGGCTTTGGACTACAACATATTCTAGTCTTGCGAGTATGCAATTCACAGTGTTTTTCACAAACGGACTTCCTATAACCCTCCAAGTTTCATTTTCATTCAGCAATCTAGTATCCATTCTAGTATGCATTTTCTTCTGGAAATGCAGCTCCTTCTAGTTTCCAAACAACGCTTCTACACTAATGTGCTTCACTGCATTGAGTAAAAGATACTCAAGGCTACAGTGGATCAAACATAAACAAATAGGACTCGCAGCAGTCTTTCCTAGTAAAAAAAGTTCAGTTTTTACTTGAGTTGACTCCCATTTCCACCCTGTTTGTTGTATTTCGTAGTTTTCTCCTCACATGTTGACACTTTCAGATGGAAGAGTACTCTGCATAAATGTTGAGAGGTTATTGATAAGCTCGTTTCTGCTTACTTTAGCCGCGGTCACATCGTTACTTCATTTTAATCTCCTGTTAGATGAGAATAATATATATTTATGTACAGATATTCGTGCTCGGATGCTCAAAAGCCGCATGATGTCAGTGGCAGTGGCTTTACGCTCTCTGACGGCGAGCAGCTAAAAGCCTGGTCCATCAGTCACCGCTAAGTGCTTTCAGGCTCAGCGTATTGATCTGCTGCTGCTCCTGAGAAATGAGGCCCTCGTCTCCAAATTGGTGTCCTGCAGCAGCGCTTGTTCGGCTGCCGGAGGAGGCGAGGCCGGGCGTGGAGAAGAGCCGGCAAACGCCTCACCGAGCAGAAGATGACGTGCAGGAAAAGAGGGTCCTTGTGGAACCCGCTGAAGGGGTTCTCCAGCGGCGAAGTGATGCTCCTGCCGTAGAACAGCCTCCCTCAAAACGTTTGCGTCACTTTCTGGAAGGGTTGCTTTAAAACGCCCCCCTGCATTGACGCTGAAAGGCCAGAGAGTTCCCTGCAGTCTGACATTTCCACGCCACGGCCAGCGCACACACGGACCGACCAGGAGCTGACATCAGCAGGACCGGCGCTCCTGTGTGTTCAGAAAGCTGGAGTCGGTGTGTTCCAGAGTGTGAACGGGGAGTGCGCCAGGCGGATAAATGCAACCTGACAGCCTCGTAGGGGACACTTTATGTAGAAATACAAAGTCTTCTGGGTGGGCGGAGCTTGTTTGGAGCAGCAACACACTGCTGCTGTTCAGCTCGGCGTGAAGAAACCCTGTTCCGCTGGGATTTATAGGTTAGTGTCGTGTCTTATTGAACGAGACGCCACACAGAGCTTGTTGGACACCCCAGCTTCTCCAGGACTTTATATGTCGCGTACCGATACACCTCAGTCACTGTTAGTCTCCCATCTTATATCCAGATGAAATTAGAGTTGTTGTCTAGTTTGTTTCAGTTTTACAAGTTTATCGTTTTATTCTTCCTCTATTGATCTCTGTCTAGCATGAACAGACTTGTGTGAAGCCCCGCCCACACAGGGGCCAGCTCTCTTCTCATTGGTTGACCATATGGAGTGGAAAGTGCTAGCTCTATTTGATTGGCTGGCCAATGAAAGGCGGGGCCCACACATCTACTCAATGCACAGAAACACAGTTGAGTGGAGGAATTCTATCAATTCAGTCAGTACAAACAGATTGTCCAGTTTTTTCAGCAGACTTCTGGCCAAATACAAACAGTTCCCCATTCCCTGAAAAATCCAGCTATTTTATTTATAACCGTGTCCTCTAGGGTTTAGAACAAACATCCACTTTATGGCCACGTTGACAGTAAAAAATAAACTGCATCCACTGCTGCCAGATATCATGGCTCCTTTCATGAAGTGAAGAAGACTTGGCGTGCTTCAGACGATGTTCATATAAGAGCATAAACATTTAGCCAAAAAGATCTCGATAAATACCTTGCGAGTGTTGTTTTTCATGCTACGTACACATGTGATTCCAGAACGCGGGTTCTTTTAGCACACAGTGGACTGTCGCTGTCCAATGCTAGCGAATGTACCTACAGTTGGAAGAGTCTTGGTGCGAAACTTTTTTTTTTGTCACAGCTCTATTCTGATATATGGAAGACTTGGTGTTGGCACAAACTGTAATTAATAATTTCCCCTTTATGATTAATTTTCAAATGGTTGGTACTTCCGGGTTTTGAAAAAGATGCTACCCATATGTCACCACTAAAGCCCTGATTGGTCAAAGCTCCACCTGCAACGCAAGTTTAGTACATAGGGTCTGAAAACAGACTTAAAAATGTGTGTAGCAACGTGTGAAGGCAATAGTTTAGAACGCAGAAGCCAGAAACACGCATTTATGCGCATTGACCTAGACTTTTCATTGGAAATGGTTGCTCAAACGCTCAAACGCGCGTCTCCGAGCCCGATGTAAATGAAGCATAACCCTTTAACACGGGAGCTGTTGAATCCTTCCGACCTAATCAAAACGGTAAATTAGGTAGGATTATCTGATAAGGTAGGACATTTGGATCTATCATTTTGTGCTACCGATAGGAAAATCTCACGAGGTAGGAGAAACCATCGGAACATCGGCCACAGGAAATAACACACTCTTTCAATTAGTGTAATTCTTTGACCAGTTGTGGGATATAAATCATTTTATGCTAAAGTCTACTATTTGTGCAACGCTGCTTTTCTCAGGTTCAAATTGTGTTCATTGCATAAATGGTTGAACTTAAGGAGCTCTGGTGTGAAAGGGTCAAACTTTTGAAGTCGTCGTAATCCCCCTGGAGACTCGTTTTTGGTTTTTTGTGTTTGCGTCTTTTCCGTCACTTCCCCGCCAATCTCTGATTAAACTGCTGCTTCTTCAAAAACCTCCTTGAATCATGAATTTCTACAAAAGTTGCGCGATAACATCCGTTAGCGATCATCATCGGCCGATAGTGGAACAGTTTGACGCCATGCCGATAATTCTGATAAGAGAAAATAATTTGCTGATAAAATGGACCGATAACTAAAAGCTTGAACTGCCGTCGCTTCCTCACTCACCACTT
Source organism: Oryzias latipes (assembly GCF_053564925.1). Classification (NCBI taxonomy): domain Eukaryota; kingdom Metazoa; phylum Chordata; class Actinopteri; order Beloniformes; family Adrianichthyidae; genus Oryzias; species Oryzias latipes. Next base: position 6,616,421 of record NC_136238.1, read on the forward strand.
CTGTATTTATTATTGCTAGTGCTCGTTCGAAAAAATAAATGAAACAGAAAGCGTCTGGGCAGGTGACTATTGCCGAAGCGTTTGACCAGTGTGAAAAACTAAACAAGAATGATCCGCGAGAGTCGCAGATAACCGACAAAAACGATGGAACTGATAACACGTGCTTACCAGCTGGTATTGCTAGAGTATCGGCATCGGCTACATGAGGGAGGAAAAAATATCGGGTGTCGGTTGTAAAAAGTCATTAACGTGCATCGTTAAGTTCCACTGATCATTCAACATTGAGCAAATGTTTTTGTCCCAGCATCATTTGAGCCATCTAACGTCTAAAATAAAGCAGTAGACGACCAATAAAAAGACTATGTTTGTTTCTATTGCACTGTTATTTTTAGAAGCCATTTGGATTTACAGAAAAACAATGATCATTTCTGATTTGTAATATTTAGAGACTTGTGGAGAAGCTGAGCTCCGCCCTCCCTCTGCAGCCGTCATCTGTAGCGAATTACCAAAAGGTCACGGGTTGACATCCTCCCAAGGCAATCTGGAACAGCTTAGTACCATTTACCTCTGCGGGATGTTATTCTAGCTGCTGGAAAAATGCAAGTATGCAAACCCCCCGCCTCAAACACAAGTGTTTATGACCAACAGAAAAACAAATAAACCGTTTGTTTTCCGTTTCGCCACGCAGCTCGGCTTCCCGCTGCGCCGCAGAGCCAAGGTCTGCCCGATGACGCATTTTCCCGAGACCCACCGCGTCCAGCGAACACGCACGCGAAATTCCAAACCCCGGTCCAGCATGTGGCTGCAGCCGCCGCATCTGGTTCCAGTTAGCAGCTGTGGACGTCGCGGTTCCAGAGCAGATGGAGGAGTCGAGATGAGACTCCGTGTTTTGGTTGAATCTAAAGGCCGTGTCGCACAGCCGCTACGTACATTTAGTGCATGATGAAAACCGGTCGTGAGTGAATCTCCGTAGGAAAAGTTGCATTTTTTACAGATGTTTCACAAATGAACCAAGCAAAGAAAACCAACGTAGAACATGAACTGTGTGTGATTATTGTGCGTTTATATGCAGTTCATTAGCGATTTGTGAGTCAATTACGTAATTTGAACGAAAAAGTGCGTTGTAAACGTGATATAAAACATAGGTGGTCCATGTCTGAAAAGTTTACGTGAACCAGTCGTGGAAAACCAAGAATTTATGTCTCGCAAAAATCACACACGATTTTGTAAGACATAGACCTGCGCAATAAATCACAAATTAATTGTTACTCCGATATGATGCTGTGAAATACGCAATCAAAAAAAATGCTGAAAATCGTGATCAATTGTAACCTTAAATGTGCTAAAAAAATCTTATGGCAGTTTGAAGTATTTAATGAATCAATTTAATCCAGTTATGCATTTGACCAATCAGATTGGACCCCGTTACATCATCGGATCAGATTGAGCCGTTTTATGCCTGCCTGTATTTTAAGGTATCTTGACTCTGAAACTAAACTGTTGCAGTGAAATGGAAATGATGTATTTGGTTGTTTTGCTATTTGGTCATGTATCGCAAGTAATATCGTCAACGCAATATTGATCATTAATATCGCGATTTGTCCTCATATCGTGCAGACTTAGTAAGACATATAATAATTGCGTAGAAATGACGTAAAATAGGTGTAAACTGCGTGATTTTCTACAGACCAAATATTTTGAACAGCTCAAAATTGAATTCACATAAAGAATCGAAGTTTTTCAACATGAAAATAATCTTATTTAAAAAAAAAATATGTCTTAGCGATTAGACCTTTTCTTAAAATGAGACTTCTTGAATTTTATGGGAATTTATTTTTCTTTTTTAAGAATTTGTACTTATTTCAACAGTTTTTGAAGTGCAGATACTTTCTCTCACTAAAACCATGAAAATAGGACGTCCTGTTTGTTTTACGGTCGTTTATTTAGTTAGCATTTCAAACACAGCCGTGCTGTGTGTCAAACTAAACGCACAATTCATCAAATACCCACAATCTGAAGAAACGACGCACAAAAAATGTGTCACATTTTTAAAGTTCTAGAAGCAGGGATAGATTTAGAAGATGATCAATGAATCGATCAAATTGAAATTACGATTTCTTTTGAAGTATTTTTCAGGTAAAATATTTTTTCTATACGTTCTAACAAACTTTCTACTTTTATTCAGTTTAAATGCATAAAAATCATTATAATAACTAAAGAAAGTTCTGTTAAAAAAATAAAAATTGGATAAATATATTAAACTGCGTTGAATCTGATGACTTTTAGCCTTTAAATTGGTGTTTTTTATTTGTAAAAGACAAAAGCTGTGCTAAAACATAACTGTCTTTTTTAACTTCTCTTTGGACTAAACTCACGTTTGTCAAAGTTTCTGACTAAAGCAGTGCCTGTTTAGTGTCCACCATGTTTAGAGTCCTTCTGAAGTTGATAAAAATAGAAGCTTTCTGCAGGTTTCACTTGTTTGCTGAAGCTTCTCCGACCACGCAGAGACACCCGCTTTGGATTAACCTCCACAGCCGAAACATTTGGTTCCAATCCGAGCTCCAAAACCAGAAGACATCCTTCATTTTATTGGTCACATGACGTTCCGGAAAGGTTAAACTCAAACTCAGCTAACAGCAGATTTAGAACATAAAAGTAGTAAAAGAAAATCTTCTTTTTTCACTGACAGCTGGAGGTGATAATCATCTCAATGTGGGGGAAACTCCCAGTACAGATCAAAGCACGTTTGCCCAGGAGAACTTCCAGAGGTTTGGAGATCATTAACAAGCTGCAATCTCAGAGGTATGTTGTAGTTTTTATCATCTGGCCTCCGCATGAGTCTCCTGTTTTAAAGGCAGGATGTATGTACGCAAAACAACAACTAGAACTTCTGGGAGGGTTTTGTGATGGAAAGCACTTCTTCTCCAAACATGGCTTAAACAGCTTCCTGAAGGCTAAAAGATGCTGCTTTTACACCAAAGTGCCCCCTGGGACCAGTTCTGCTCTGTGTTGCCCTTCAGCGGTGCATGGCGCTCGCCTCCTGCTATTAGACACGGCATCAGCGTACCACGAAAACGCCCCTGGTGACTCCTGGGAGAGCGAGCGGCGATGTCCGGACGAGGGGGATAGTGCCTTATGTCCGGTTTATACGTCCGCCGGGGCTCGGGTTGTGTCGGTCCATCGGAAGGGAATCGTTCCCATCCAAGCGGATGACATCCTCCATGAATGGAATTTTACCCCCGTTGTCCAATCCCCTCCCATTTCTCCTGAACTTATTTTGAGAAATTAGAATATGCAAAGGCGGAGAAAAGTCGATCCAGAAAAATTGCGTCTTTTTAACACTGTTGACGATGAAACGTGATTGAAGACGTTGGAAAATAACGTAACCTCTACGATGCATCCATGTGGGAGTACGGATACACCGATAGAACTAGTAGTTGATGCCACAGCGTCATCAGGCTCAAAAAGCGTAAACGCCACTCAGAAGTTCGTCGTAGTTATCGCAGACAGTTCCGAGCGAAACCGACCCGACCTTTGTAGGAACGGAGCCGCATGATTACGGTGGGGACGCGATGCGAACGATGCAATGACCAATCGCTAAGAAATTTAAGCTACGTGCTCCCGTATGGGTGGTTGACTCTGGGAGTTTTTGGGTTGTCCGGGTCTGTGGAGGGTCATAGAGAGTGGCGGTCACATCCTAAGGGGAGCACAGGTTCAATTCAATTCAATTCAATTTTATTTGTATAGCCCAAAATCACAACAACAGTCGTTTCGATGGGCTTCGAAGTAAAACATGAACTCAAAAGGATCATGAATACAAAGAGTTCAATAGGAAAATACTAAAAATGAACTAACAAACTGACTAAGCTATACTGGCATCCATGCCCTTAGACCCCCCTTCGCGGTGACAGGTGTGTCTCGTACAGCCACCTTATAGCTGCGTATACACCGGTCGCGCATCCAAATGTCCTTAACGCTCTGGCTGCGTGTGGGAGGAGCAACCGCCAACGTTTTTCTGGACTTCATTCGTTGCCACATGATGAAGAACAAGGATGATGTTGAGCGAGTAGCTTGGGTTGATGTGTTTTGGAGAGCTCTACAGAGGTGACAGGAGGGATGTTGTCATGTTTGGGTTCATCGGATCATCCAGAGACTCTCCTGGCGCACTTGACTCCTGCAGCGGGAGCTGCGGCTGCTGGCCGTTTTAAACTTCTGTCCGTGTGTGGCCCAGTGTGAAGAATTTCTGTCCCCCATAACCCAAGAGGGAAAAACTAAAACTTTAGGATCTTTATATTATTGTCTTAGTGAAAATAGGATAGAAATCATACAATTAGATTTTTACAGCTCAATTTCACGTCGTAAGTCCACGGAACTGGAGCAGTTGTGCTACCTATGGCGGCACCTACGGCGGCTCTCCGTCTGCCGGGCAGCCAACCACATATGGGCCATTTGCCTCCCAGGGGCCGGCGGAGCTCGCAAGCTCCCTACTGGCTAGCGTAGCTGGCTCGATCGCTCCAGTCTCCGGCAACCCCGCGGCCCTAGCCAGTTTATAAAACGGATGGAAGTTCAGGATGAAATTCCTCGCATCGAGCAGCCATATATTTTTTTTTTTACCCCCTGAAGCGTCACATGCCCAAAGCTAAATCCCTGATTGGTTTACGCACCACGCCTACTTTTCCGCATCAGCCGCCCACGTCTGTACACTGATGGGTGAATCCCATTCGGACATCGTGAAAATGGAACGTACAATTGTGGAGCGTGTGGTAAGTGTATCGTGAAGTAATCGTAAGGCTAATGAAAGTTCCACGCACTTGTGACGGCATACAGTGTCCTTACGCCACGCTCTAGTTATGTCCGAGGACTGGTTCCTTACCGACTCCGCAGTCCAGCATCACATGACACCTGTAGAATGTCCAGACAAACTGTGTCCTTGTTCCCTAATTTTACCGACGGAATCACGTGACAACCACTAACAGGCTCGGTGCGCAGGTTTGAGAGGGGGCGAAAACTGGAAAAATCCCTACGTCCTGCCTGGATCTCACCTACTTCCCCCGTAGGTGTTGTATAAGTGTTCACTACGACCTGCCGCTCGTCTGTATCCGCATCCGCTCGTCCTCGCTATCTCATCAAGCAGATCTTAGCATTGTCCTGTGTCCTCATACGAGGTTTGCCCGTTTTTCCACCGCAGACAGTCCCCCGTAAGGACAGACGGGGCCAACGTTGAAGGAGCTGGTGCACCAGGACCTGCCTCGCCCCTGCATTTGCGTCTTTGCCTTCTTGGCATCAACCCCATAAAGATCCAATGAGCGGACACATCCTGCTGGTTCAGCAACAAGTGAGGGAGGAGGAAGGGCGGTTGATGCGGCGCTCATCATCCGACGAGCTTTTTTTTCTCCTCTAGCGGAGCCACAGAAGTGGGAGAAGAAGGTATGAAATATTAATTGGGAAACACTTCAGGACGCTTTGCTGCAGCCGAGCTTTTGGGTGGCGGCCGACTGCAGGCGAAGGCTGCTCGCTTTCCGCCCACCCGCCATTATATTATTCATTTCCAAGAAGTTCCTTGTCATGCTCCGCTCTGCGCCGTCAGCTCAGACGGGTCACCTGGTTCAGTCCGCGCTCAGATTCCGATCGTTTTCAGAGGTTCTGGTCTGGAGTGTTATCCGGATCCAGTTTGATGTGCTCCAGGTGAGCCTCAGCCGGGGTCTGACGAGGAACACGTGAACCGGTTAAAGCTTCTCACGGAGGATGAACCATTTTACTGTATCAGCCATACGGGGTGTTTGAATCACAGAACATTTGACAAATGCTGGACAGAAATACGTCTCTATGGATGACAGAACGTAAATCCAGCAGTTAAGGGGTATTAAGAAGTCGTGAACTCTTCTATTGGTCTGTCTCTCCATGTTTTAGAGCGAAGAAGGACTTCAGAAAACATTTGTTTTTCTAGGAAAACCACTCAAGTTACTGTCAATAGAAAAATACAAAATAAAAGCACCAATTAACTTGCGATATTTGATCTGCGCATACTATGACGATTTCGGAAATAGCGTTGTGTCTAATTGTTTTAATGACTGTTCTAATAAAAAATAATCTGCACATACTTTTGATACTTGATCAGCATGAGTTCTGAAACAGTGTTATGTCTATTTTTTCTGATATAGTGTCTTTTTTAATCATAGTCAAGATTTTTCTAAGGAAATCAATAATTTTAGATAACTAATCTGCATGTGCTTTGTTGATTTTATGTCTATTTTTACATAATAATAACGTCCTTCATCTTTGTCATGTGATTATTGATACCTAAATATTCGTAATGACCTGAAACTGTGTTGATAAGGAAACAATATCTGATAAAATTTTATAAATAATAATTTTATTATAATGTAATTAAATGGTTTCGGTAGAACAGGGTGGGATTCTAGAAGTTCCTTCTATTCCCTTTCAAGCAATTTTTGATTTAATGTCTAATTATCCAAAGTTTCATACGACTTTTTATGAATGTATGACTGCTGATTGTGTTGTTTTGTGCATTATTCGTGCGTTGATTGCTTGAAATAAACCATTTCAAATGAAAATAAAATAAATTTTAATAAAGCACCATGACGACACATAAAAATAATGTTAATAAAAGTTTTAAAAAGTCTATAAAAAAGGTTGAAAAAGTTATTTCTGATTGATGAAATATAAAAATATATATATTTTTATTATTATTTTGGTTATGCACTGATTTTACTTTCCAAAAATACAATATCAGTTTGACACAGTAGCTTTATTGCAAAACTTAAAATTGAAAAAAATAATTTTCACAGTAAAGATGTAACTTTGACACATTAATGACAGTTTTACTTAACATTTATTCTTTATAGTGTTTTCAGACACCAATTTAGGAGTTTGATTTCCCTTAACTTCTCCCTTAATTGTGATATATTTTTTGTTATTGGCCTTTCCATGACTAATAACTTTTACTCATAACTTATGTGTTCTTAATGAAAGTAGTTCATTTGAAAGAGCAGAACCTCGCATGTCCTCCACCAGCTCCGGGGGGGACTCCTAAAGGAATTGGTGAGCATTCAAACGGAGGAGCTCACCTCTTCACCCGGATAATCTGGTCCCTCATGGGTTTGATGTCCTGAAAACTCTGCTGGTTCACCAGACTGTAGACCAGGATGAAGCCCTGGCCGTTCCGGATGTAGAGGTCCCGCATGGAGGCGAACTGCTCGGTCCCCGCCGTGTCCAGGATCTCCAGCACCGACGGAGACGAGTCCACCTCGATCTCCTTCCGGTAGAAATCTTCAATGGTCGGGTCGTACTTCTCTATGAAAGTCCCGGTGACGAACTGGACCGTGAGGGCGGACTTGCCCACCCCGCCGCTGCCCAGCACCACTACCTTGTACTCCCGCATGGCCCCCGTCACGCGGAGCAGAGCATCCCCGCAGCCGGCCTCCGCCCCAGAGAGAGAAAGAGAGAGAGAGCGATGCTGTCACGGTCACGGGCGCGGGGGAGGATGCTGGGGCATCGATCCCGGGGATGCTCGGCCGCTAGATTCCCGCGCTAACCGGAAGGGACGCCGCTCCAAGGGCGTTCATCATGCTGCACGGCGGCGCGGGAAAAAATAAGAAAAGAGAAGAAGAAAAAGAGGATCGGCTGTAACAGGAAACGTCCGCGCGGCGCATCGTTGGCGGGACGCTAACGCCGCATCCCGCTGCACAACGACGCCGTTAAAGGAGAAGCACCGATCCCCGCCTCGTGAGGGCGGACAACGGCGGCGGCGGCGAGCAGGGGGGGGGGATCCACGCCTCTGGGGTCGGCCGATGGGCTGGAATATATGGAGCGCCGTTAGGGCCAAAAGTAAACAAAAGAGGGCGCGAAAAGAGCCAAGAGGGAAATGTTTACTCATTCTAAGAAAAAGAAAAATCAAACCCTTTTATTAAGTTATAAAAGTGAAGTTACTAAAACATTTTTATCAAGCAAATTGATCAAGTTTTTTTTAATTACACGCGATTGTGACAAAAACATTAACACACAACTCAAAAAATGAACAATTTCCCATTCTAACGAAGCACTCCCCCAGTGGCCACAAAGCTAATTATTTGACCTGTTGTGACCTTTTAACCCCCAACGCGTTCTAAAATGGAGAAATGGAGCTTTGAGCCGACACGCAACACTTTACGTCAGTAACAGAGTCAGCTGATTGCACAAAAGGTGTCAGAGTGTGGAGTAAGGTCAGCATCAAAACCTACATTTTTATCGAGAATGCACAAATACTATGATACATTTACCACACGCACGACATGGTACATCCTATTGTTCACGATGTCCCTTGGGTCGGCCGTATGAGCCTTGAGGAGACTGTAAGATACACCTTAAGAGGTGACCCGTCACCAGAACAGGCAGACGGCTGGATCCAAATGCAGCAGGTTTATTAGCTTAGCTAAAAGTCCACAAAGCTAAATCAGGGTCAGACAGGCAGGGGTCAATGGAAGGCATGAGAGCATCAGAGGAGAGACAGGATGGTCAGGATCCAGGTGAGGGACGAGGCAGGCGGCAGGCAAGCGGGGTCAGGGTCAGAAGGCAGAAGCTCAGGTCCGACCATCACACTTAGTAAGGAAGGCAGAGTGGCACAAACAATATTTCGCACTAGGTAAGGCTCAGTGCAGCGTTCAAATACACTGTGAGTGATTCAGCGAATCAGGTGTGCGGCATCCAGGAAGTGTGCGCTGGGGATGCTGGGAGAGGAAAGTGCAGTCAGCAAGCCTGGACGACCCAAAACCCGCAGACCCCGTACCGAGTTACCCCCGTCTGCGAGCATGTGACTAAGACTTTAAGCTCCGGTGTTGAAGGCTTTTTAAAAATTGGCAGATATTTGTGTTGTGACACGACAGAAGATTTTTATGAAGTACATGTAAATAAATAAAAACGCAAAACGGAGGGATAAAAGTATTTCTAGTGAGCAACTGCCACAGGTGGGAATGTTTTTTTCTGTTGTTTTTTCTGTTGTTTCTGTGTTCTCTTGACAAGATGTTAAAAATGTATCCACTAAAGTCCCACCATAAAGTCCTGAACTTTACACGTCCAGCTACCTTTTCAAACGTATGTGCTTTAATTTAACTTTATTTTGAAAAGTCAGACTACCCGTGATCCTCAGTTCAAAGAGACCCCGGAGGGGAGATTTCATGGGAAACAGTCCTTTCTTTCCCTTCGCTTTAATGCAATAGCACTGAAAAAAGAAAGTCCTCAAACTTGATTGGATAAGAATCTAAACTCAATTTCAGCTCATCAGCGTTCCCATGCGTGGAAAAGCCGTTGAAGGGGTTTGTTTATCGTTTTGGTTTTCCCACAGGAAACACGTCTGGACAAGAGCGGACATCCATTTACGTCTTTGCTCTAAACTAACCAAGACGCTTTAAACATTTAGAAAATGACCTTCAAGGGAACTTTACACATTATAAAAGCTCCTGCTCTTACCTATCGGGTGTGATTCTTCACCTCCTCCTCCTTCGCCCTTCAGCTGCTCACCATCAGGTCATGCAAGGACAGGTTCGGCCATTATTTGCAAAAATGCAAATGTATGTACTCCTCTATAACCTATGGAAGACCAAAACGTGTCATGAAATCATTAAAATGTAAAAAAAATAATAATAAACTTTTAATTACTTCATGGAGTTAGCAGTGTCTCATAAATCAATTTTATCTGTCAAACTCACCTGTCAAAGTCAGTGGGCGGGGCTACCTCAGATCCAGATGATTCAATTGGTCTGGCCTGAAGTCTTTCACGATGTGACGGCTAAAGTGATGGTGTACCTTCACGGTCGACCTGGTTTGAGACTTTTTTATTTTTCAAACTTGGGATCATTAATCATAAAAGGTTTGCAAAATATATATAGACCTATGCATATGGAACATGGGGAATTGAAATCATTAAATAGTACGTTTGAAAAGGAGTTAATTTTTGTTTTACTTATTTTTCCCCATTAATTATTAAAATAGTAAAATGAATCAATGATTTTGTTACATACAATTGAATTGGTATTTTTAATAGGTAATAATTAAGGTTGTTTTCATGTATTTTAATTTGTCACATTTGGTCTTCCATACATTTCAGCATTGAAAAACCTAATAAAATGTTCCTATTAGACCTACCTTGACAAACCTTTTTTTTTTATCTCTAGACAGGACTAAAAGTTATGAAAAAAAGGATTATGCTCATTTAAATGTCACTCAATTAGAATGTAATATCCTTTAATAAATAAAAAATCAGTATTAAACTACATATTAATAAATTTTTACAAAATATGTTAACTAATTGCATCCGTTTTATGAGGTATTTTCAAAAATGTGGTTATTTTTGCTTTCCGGACATTCTACTGTCTTGTTAAAAAAAATAACATCTGTTTAATGAGTTATTTTCAATAATCAGGTCATTTTTGCCTTCCATACCTTCTATGTTTTCATTTAAAAAAAAAACTTAAATCCGTTTAATTAGTTATTTTCAATAATCAGGTCACTTTGCCTTCCATACATTCTATGTCTCATATAAAAAAACAAAACTTAAAACCGTTTAATTAGTTATTTTCAATAATCTGATCATTTTTGCCCTTCATACTTTCTATGTATTGTATAAAAAAAGCAACTTAAATCTGTTTAATTAGTTATTTTCAATAATCGGGTCATTTTTGCCTTCCATACATTCTATGTCTTGTAAAAAAAACAAAAAACAACTTCAATCCGTTTCGTTAGTTATTTTCAATAATCAGGTCACTTTGCCTTCCATACATTCTATGTCTCATATAAAAAAACAAAACTTAAATCGTTTAATTAGTTATTTTCAATAATCTGATCATTTTTGCCTTCCATACTTTCTATGTATTGTATAAAAAAAGCAACTTAAATCTGTTTAATTAGTTATTTTCAATAATCTGGTCATTTTTGCCTTCCATACATTCTTCAATCCGTTTCGTTAGTGATTTTCAATAATCAGGTCACTTTTGCCTTCCATACTTTCTATGTATTGTATAAAAAAAGTAACTTACATCTGTTTAATGAGTTATTTTCAATAATCAGATCATTTTTGACTTCCATAAATTCTTTCTTGTCAAAAAAATATGTTCAGACAAAACTGAAATAGTTTGAATTTCTTTATTTCTTTCTTTCAATAAATTTTACACAAACTTGCTGGAACCAAAGAAACATTTGACTATATAAACATAACATAACACAAAATATATGAAAACATAATAATAATAATACATTGAAAAGGATTACACTGAAACTGTCAATCGTATGAGGGTGCTCTTGAATTTCTGTCTGTTGATGAGCTGCAACCAGGATGACAGAGGCCGTCACTTCAGAACCTGCAGCATCCCCTAGAGCGCCCTCTGCTGGCTGAAGCTGAGAACTTGACATCCATCGCTTCCATGGTAAGGCAATGGGACAAAGTGAAAGACCAGCGACTGCTCTCCTCTGTTGCAGCCCCCACTTTTGGCCTTGTGGCGCACACGTTGAAAAACAGAAGATTTTAGAGAGAGAGGTTTTCCGTAGGAACTCAGAAAGGGGTTTGAGGTGAGAGTAGCCGTTCAAGTTGTGAATAATTTCATACAGAGCTCTTTAAAAAGAAACAAAAAAAAACAGAAAATCCTCAAGCACGATGGACTCAAGATAAGGCAAAGTGTTTTGGATAAGCTGAGTCTGCCTAGGTGACCAAATGCTCAGAAAGTGCTCACGTTTCTTCTCCAACCGCAAGGAAAACATCTCCAGAAGGATCTGTTCCTACCGGAGCAATCTTCTTTTTTGTACAGACATCTTTTCTTTTTTATCACTAGAAACATTCAGTGTGTTTATTATTCATTCAGAAAAAAATTTGTCATGCAAAAACACATTAAAAGGTGAATTCCCGGTGCTTTTGGTGAACAGACGGACGAAAACCTCCTTTAAAAAAAAAAAGAAGTACACCCCTAAACCCTTTCAAAATAAGAGCGTGAACGTGAAGGTCCTTCGTTTGGAGAACGACTTATACATAGATTATTTAGTCCTTACATATATTCATATAGAGATTTATATTCATGTGTAATCTATGTAACGTAGATGACTTTTTAAATCTAAAAGTGTTACAGTCACAGCGCTATAGAGGCTGTTATTTGCTAAGGAAAATATCAGGTCAGAATCTCAGTCAAGAAGAAGAAGAAGAAGAAGAAGAAAAAAAATCGTTATCTTCCATCTAACTCGGGTACAGTGTTTTAACACATAAAAAAAACAAAAAAAAAAGCAATGTCATTTACAAAAATACCAAATTTAGTAACTGCAACGCTCGGTTGCCACGGCAACGACTTAGATCGTTATGAAATACTATCATTACTAGAGTGAAAAGTACATCTTTTTTTTTTAAATTAATTCATTTATTTTTAAACATTTTTTTTTTGCCTTTTTGTTGTTGTTGTTGTTTTGGTTAATCTATACAATAAAATTTGTAATCCTTATTTTTCCAACAACACAACCAACTCTATATAACTCTATTATGCCGCAACGCCGTGACAGTTGTCGCCCCAAATGTGAGCCACCGTGCAGAACGCAGCGCAATAAATTACATTCATCTCAAAATAGAATAGCTTACAATGTCATAGTTTCTTTTTTTTTTTTTTCTTTTTTTTTTTTACCAAAATCTGACTAAAAAGAAGAAGTAACGTAAATGACACCGTAAAGATGGGAACCATCTTTTCCACGAGTTTTCCAAACACATTCCAGGTGAAAAGAAAACAAAAAAACAGCAACAAAAAAAAGTTCCCGCTCTGCGTCGCGTGACTGTGGATTGTCAATGTTAATCGAGCACCGTGACATCACATCAGAGTCTGGAAAATCCACGGAAAAATGAACGTTTGAGCGTCTTTGAAACACAAAAATGACGTCTTGAAGGTGGAGATGTGGGGGAGGGAGGGGGAGGGGGGACACAAACTTTAAATAATACATTTCTAGAATATAAACTGTCAAAATAAGAGACACTTTTACATACGTTACACAGTTTACAATACAGTTGTCTCGCTCCCGTTCCTCGTGTAAACTACGCAAACCCACGTTTAGAAACGACGGAGGTCACCACACATTCTACAAAGCTATTGTTGATTTGTCGTTTCTCCTCTCTCCTGGTAAAAGTCACTTGTGGATGTGGAGAGATCCCCAAAAAGGTCCTTTTTCCTGCCTCCACCCCGCATGCGGATGTCGGTGATGATCATCGTCTTGTTTAGGCACTTCTACAGTTTTCTAAAATGGAACAGGATCGTCGGCGATAAAGAAGGGGGTGGGGGTGGGGGTGGGGTGGACAGGAACGACCGGCGGTCACGGATAGCCCTCCAGGTGAAGTTCAAGTCATCTTTTTGCTTTTTTTTTGTCTAGAATTAGCACTTCAACCTCTTCCGGACCCTCGTGCACGCCCCCTCGCGGGTTTGGTTGAGGCTTTTCTCTTCGCCGTTGCAACGACTAAAGGTTGCAGCACGCACTACGGCAAAAGAATTGCAAAAATGGATGCAACTTTGAGTGACAGATGTGGGGCTTTAATAGCAACGGGTCGACTCGGTCCGTTAAAAACTTAAAAACCTTCAGGAGGGGAAGGAAATCCCTCCAGAGAGATGATAAAATGACTTCTACGCCGTTCCTGCTGTACATACGTGTTAATAGCTGTTTATCTAGCAATACATACAGTTGATGTGTGTTACTTTTGTGTGTGTTTGTGTGCGTTACACCGGCACTGCAGTTCTTACGGTTAAATTCTGAAGGGTTACACTCTTAGCATGCAGGTTGCTGCACCTCCACAGCGGAGGTTAGGTAGTATTTACAGAGGGGCTGTTTTGGGTTTTCTAGTGCAGCTTGGTGAAACTCCGCCTCTTTGACTATTTCAGGATGATCTGGAGGACAAACAACAAAAAACAAAAGAGAGAGAGAGGGGGGGGTTAGTTGAACCAGCAAGAAAACACAAACCAAACATTTCTGACCGTTTTGAGATCAAATAAAAACTTTAACGTCTCGTTTTCTCCGAAAACAGCTGTTGTCCTGCAGACCTGCTCACATTTAGTTTGATGCTTCGAGCAGCAGGTGGCGCCGCCCCATACGTGCCACATCTGTGTTTTAAAAGCTTAAAATTAAATGTATACAAATTTCTTTAGTCAAATTGTAGTAAATCAAGAGCAGAAGACGGACGCATCCACCTTTTCCTGGTCCCATCTGGTTCTACAGCTCACTAAGTATCGTTCGCCGTTTTTCTTGCGCCGCAAATGTTAGTTCCTCACACTAGGATGACGCATTTGAGCGCATTTGAGCATCCACATTCAATATAAAAAGAAGTCAATAATCGTACATCCGCGTTTCAGGCTACGTACGTTTTTTCTGCTGTTTTCAGCTTTTTTTTTTCATGGATGTACGTCGGCGTTTTCCGGCTATCACATTCAAGTTGACATACGTTTTTCTTCCATTTTTCTGTTTTTCATAAACGCTGAACGTTTCAGGCTACCGCGTTCAAAACTCTGCAGTTCACGCGTTGCTACAGACGTTTTCCGTTTTTGGGCTGTACGTAAAAACGCGCAGCGATTGAACATGCATTAAAAGTTCAACCTGTTGAACTTTGACCGAACAGCCACTCGGCTTGGGTACCGATGTTTGGTTTAGGGTCCTTTTCAAAACGCCGAACTGTTTAAAAATCATGGAAGATAAATGAATAACTGCGATTAGTTGACACCAAGTCATTGATTTATCGGAATAGAGCTGTGAAATAAAAAGCCGGGACCCGGATTTACCAGATCTGCACCGCTTGGACATTTCGCACCAAACTAGTGTGAGGCAGCTACAGTCCAGTGTGAACACCGAACACTAAAAGCACCCATGTAAAGCGTGTCCTTGAACGCGGCATTCATGCCCGGAAGCTTGAGCTTGAGAGAGAGAGCATGTAAACAGAAAGCTCTCAGCAACGTGAAGGGGGGGGGGGTTGCTTTGCGCCACCAGGAGCGACTTTCTGATGAACTCCTGCAGGCAGGAAGTACGTCCTAGAAAAAAATAATCATAATGAAAAGACCACGGGGGGGGGGGACTTTCAGGGTTGCTGAGTCATTTCTGATCACTCCTCATTCACACCAAGGAAAGAAATAGTGTGGGGGGGGGGCGTGAAGCGATTGTTGGTCAGCCGAAACAGTGCTGAGTGAGTTTGTGAGGCAGATGACGTCAAGAGGAAAAGGTTTTACATGGATGAAGAGGAGCTGGCCTTCAAAGCAGCGCAGAGATCTGCCAGCAGAGGGCGCTGCAACCTCACAGCTCACAGCAAAAGTTTCTCCTGAGCGCAGACGACGTCATCGGCTCCTGCTCGCCGCGTCACATCAACCGTTCCGCCGGGAGCCGACCGGACGCGCTGACCTCATGTGGGTTCAGTCTGGTTTCCCAGCACACACTCTGCCAGACAGACTGAAACGTGCCTTTCTTCTTTAATCCAATTTTGATTCAATTAGTTTAAAAGATTGGACAAAAAATGTTTACCAGGCAAACCCAGAAAAGTCTGACTTCTGCAGCTCCTGACCTCCATCAAAAACAAATTTTAAAAAATCCAAATTTGATTAAAAAAAAAGTGCATGACAAGAGCAAACAAGCGTCTGAATCTGACAGAGGAGGGAAGGGAAAGGAGTATGCGGGACAGGCGGATGCAGACAGAGGAAGGCTGACGTCATGGTTCCTCCTCGTCCCTCCTGCATGTTTAAAGCGCAGCCGCTGCTGCTGCTGCTGCATGCCAATTACAGCAAGAGACGTTGACTCACAGGAAGTGAGCGCATTACTGGCTGATGAGAAGCAATAAAAGCCCAAACTGGATCCTCCTGGATCAAACACTCAAAGGGATTTTGATGTTTCTGCTTTAAATGTGAAGATGCTGGACTCTGAGGCTCAGACGATGCTGCTCGCGGCGTCAGCATGTGGAGCACGTCCCGCTTCCCCTCCGTGTCCTCAAAGCACCTCTGCGCTGGAAACCAGACCCGCGTGCGTCACGTCACTCCGGCAGCCCACGTTCGGAAGGCTGCCTTCAGACGTCGTGCGGCTAAATGTTTCTCTCTTTTTTTAACTGGCGGAGACGGGGTGAAAGGGCGCGACCCCTGAGCGGTCTGCAGGAGAGACGGCGTGTTTTCTGTGAGTTTGCCGAGCACGCTTAGCGGCACAGATGAGGCGCCCTACTGCAGATGAAGACATCGAGAGAAAAGAAAGAAGACAAAACAAAAAAAAAAACATGCAAAAGTGATGCAACGTAACACAACTACTACTTGCAAAATGTGGGAGCTCTGAAGAAGTGCTGTTTGTGGGGGGAGGCGGGGCTTAACTAGGCTTTTGGGCTCGCTCGGGCGGAGCTTCGGCTTTATGAGGAGGCAGTTCTTATTCAGAGCTCCGGGGACTGATGAAAGAAAGCTTTAAAAGGAGCAAACCTGATTGGCTGGTGCTGTTGCTGCGTAGGGGACACTTGTGGCAGGAGTTGTTGCTGCAGAGACAGTAGCAGGCGAAGCACTGTACATCATTTGGACTTTGTTTTTTTCGAGGGATGGAAGGACGGGGGGGGGGCAAAAGGGAGGAGGAGTAGGAGAAGGTGGTAGCAATGGGAGAGGGTTGTGGAGCATCATGGTAACCATGGTAACAGGTTTTTTTTTTTTTTTTTATTGGACGGGTGACATTTGTTGCGGTTGGAGGAGGTGAAAGAGAGCCAGCGAGCCATCGTTAGGGTTACGCCGGCAGATGGCATGCAACCGTTCACAACGCAAAGCCGGGGCAGAAGGAAAGAAAAGGAGGCATGGGAGAAAAAACAAACAAAAACAAAAAAAAAGGAGAGAAGCTGATTACAATCACAAGGAAATTTATGTGGACAATCAGTTGGCTGCTTTTTCCCAGAGAACTTACAATCAATCAACCCCTTTGATTAAAAACAGATCATTTTTGCATTCTTTGAAAGAGTTGCACCAAACGAAAACAAACATCCCTTTAAATGCGTCCAGTCTTTCACCAAAACCAAAGAGAATGTGGTCACATGATCTATTCATCACAGGATATGATGTCGTTAGACCACACCCATAATCGGATATTAAATATTAATATATTAAAACTTTTAGATGTTCGTATTTTTCGCTGTAAAGTTCTTTTTTTCTGGATTTGCCTGTCTAACAAAAACTGCACTGATTTACAGGTTTTATTATTATTTTTTTTGTTTTTAAAAGGCCTATATAATGTAATGTAAGTGTATTATAATGTGAATTTCTAACAAAAAACAACCCCAAAGTGGGGTTTTGATCCGTTCACGCATCTAAAAACGCTGCGCTCCTTATCCAGCCCCTCCCAATCCACAAAATTGTCTCACGTTGTGATGTCACAAAGTTAGGAACAGCCCCTTCCAGGAGGAGTCGGCGCTGCTAGCTCCGCCCCCCAGGCTAACAGTCACGGCTAAACGCTTTCCTTTAGATACACAAACTGCACATCCGCCTCTGTAAAAGTTCGGATGTTTGTTTTTGCAGTGGCCCACTTTAGGATGATGTCATGAAATGGGTGGGGCCTCAGAGATCGAGTCGTCTTACTTCTGGGTAGGAAAACAAGCAGCGAAAATAGCTCAAATTTCATAAAAAAAGGTAATATATAACCACATATTTGTAGTTTACTCAGAAAGGCTTAAGAAAAACATGACATTGACCCTTTGAGATGAGCTTAAATGACACCAAACATTTAGCATTTTTGTGCAATTAGAGTTAACCTGCTTTTTACCTGTGGTCCTCTGTATTTCCAAGTTAGCACTGGTTCATTTGGAAATGTGTCGGTTTTTGTTGTGACAAATTACAAAAATGTTTGCCGAATTTAAAGTTTAATGAACCCTAAAAACTGAATAAATAAAAACTACTACCAGCACTACAAACAGTAATTGAAAGGAGCTTTAATTTGATTTAGGATGTATGTAAAACAACACTTGAATCGTGGTTTTAGAGCTACTTTAGCCCCAGGTTTTTATCGATCGGTAATGAGATGCTGCGTTTTGTTTTGGTGGGGAGACAAATGGCGCCATCAGACAGGTTTTCTCTGGGAAACTGATTTAAATTTCCTGATCAAAACACAGCAAACAGAAGCTATCCTAAAGCACAAAGCACAAGAACAGATCACACACACACAAAAAAAACACACAAAGAAACACAGTCAGTCAAACCCGGAGCTTCAACCTTTAGGTGACACACCACCCACCTCCACCCAAAAACACATGAAAATGGAGACCCCAGAAGAGTTTTTTTTCTTTTTATCTCACCTGTAAGGGCTGCAGACACCCCCACCCCACCCCCCAAGTGTGTGAGAGAAACAACGGGACCTACCAAGACCGCTAGCGGGAGTCATGCACAAGACTGACCCTGTCGTGATCATGCAGAGAAAAAGACAGGAAAGGGGGGGACAAAAGGGGGAGAGAGGGGCAAATCAGTGGGTTAATTTGAGGAGGAGGAGAAGAACAAGGTTAGACAAGACAAAAAAACGGAAAAAAAAAAGTCTAAAAGCTGCTGTTGCAGCTGCAGCATCAGCTAAACACGAGGCAGCGTAGCAAAGCAAGCGGACCCTCTCCTTCATGAGTTCATGCATTCAAACAGAGAGCAAACTCGGCTATTATTACCAATTATTTATACCTGCAGATGTCAGGACTTTATTGCTTTAATCTGGTTGTTCTGGACAAATGACGTCATTTAAAATAAAAATAAAAATCCTTTCTGCTTTGTAGGCCACGAAATCCAGAAAATCCCTTACTCAGTCACAAATATGAACAGAGGAGCATTTATTTACTTTACTTTACAGAAAGTCAAAGCAGCCGTGCGTGAAGAAGCTCTGCCTGAGATCAGTGAACGTGTACGAGGAAAAAATGACAACAAATGCGGGAGGAAGGACGAGGGTTGCTATCGGTTACCACACTCTCTGCGATCGACTGCCAAGCTACGACTTCTTCTGCAAGAAGAAGACGGAGAAACGGGGGGACAACTTCATGGGAGCTGGGGCCCCCCGCTGAGGGGGGGCAGCGGCTTTGACACGGGGCGAGCAGATGCATCACGCTGACGTGGTCGTATATCAGAGAGAGCGGCGCCCGATCCGCCGGATTCAGGGAACGCTGGAAATGTTAGCGTGCGGCAGCGAAACAACAGCCTTCAGGGAGGCATCTTCAAAGACCCCTTTTTGACACGCGCTGTTAGACAGGTGACTGAGTTAGGTTTTAAAGGTGGGTTTATTTGAAAGAAGAAAAAAAAACATTAAAGTGTAATAAACGGACTTGCGTTTTAAACTAAATGCTAAAACCTGGACGTAACAGCTGAAAAAAAAAAAAAATCTCCTTCCTTCCAGGGCTTTTCATCCCAGTCCTCACCTCCTAAATCTTCAGGGATCCTGATTATCAGCCCAAAATTTCTCAGCAGGATCTGAACTGATCTCACAAGCAGCTGGAGGGACATTAAAAACTCCCATGTGAAGTTTTAACGAGGGATTTTTGGAGAGAGAGCTGGGGAAGCCATTTTTGTGTTGGGAGGAAAAGAACCTCATCCCGACTCATCGTACTGCAAAAACAGAATCTTTAGGAAGTAAATAAACCCTTAAAGCCAGAAAATAATCTTTTTCTACAACAAAGTAAATAAGTGTCTTACTCACTAGAATTATTTTTGTTGCTATTTTAAGCTTGATTTTTCAAATTTTGTGAATTATTTTTAACTCCTTTCTATGGGGCCTGTTTTTGCAGTGCAGACATTGAGGTGGAATCCTGATGGTTGGGGCCTTGTTTCTGCCGCAATAGAGCAGGATTTCTGCGCCAGAGGAACCATGAATTCGATCAAATTGTAGTAAAAACCAACCAGCTAACATCTCTGAAAAGGAGCATCTAGGTCCTGAACCTCCAGAACTTAATCCTGAGGAAGATTTAAAGTAGAAGCCGTGGTTTTGACCCGTCAACTCGTAACGATGAGGAGAGGACTGTCGAAACCTTTGCTGCAAAAATGCAGATCAATTCATACATTTTTGCCTGTTCTACCTGTTCAAATAAGCCTGCCATTAAAAACGGGTTATATCATTGCCAGTGAGCAAGCGTACACAAATACTTTTGTCCGGTTCTGCGTGAGCTCTTACCTGTGGGAAAGAAGGCGGGCTGCTGGAGCTGTGCGTTGGCCAGAGCCTGCTGGTAGTGCAAAACACTGGGACTGAACAGGGAGCTGGCTCCGTTGCTCTTCTCGAGTGCTGGTCTCTTTGGTAGGGGCTGGAGGACGCCGTGTGGGAACGCCTTACAGCCACCAATGCACACATTAAGACACACACACACACACACACATACACAACAGAAGCACAGCAGGTTTGTACTGTGTGCAAACGCAACATTTTGTATCTGTTCATTTGTCTAAGCGCAGCAGGACAATAAGACAACAGTCATCGACATAACAGGAGACTACTTTAACATTACTTCATTAATGCATAATTCAATCAGAAATCTAAACATTAAAGTGTCTTACACAAAAAACAGAAGAGCCAAATTAAATTCTGTGAGTGGCTACAGTACAATTAAAGAAGCTACATGCAAAGCAAAAGGTGAAAGGTCAAAGTACCAGGTCTACAGTTGCCTCGAGGGGTCGCTTCATTGCTTTGGCAGTCGACTGAGTCTTTAATTAGCAGGCAGCGAGCACATGATGGCAGTGGGCCAATGGGATTCAAGCGTATTAACATACAGGTAACAGCAAGCAGAGGTGCATCATGGGGGACAGCATTGCATTGTGGATAGGTGAGAAGGAAAAAAACAAAAACAAAAAAATAATCTGAATGCAAGTATACCACATACAAAACAACAGGCATGCACAGAAACAAAAAAATCAGTTTCCTTTACTTCCAAGAAACGTGGCTACTTTCTGAATTAGTAAAAAAAAAAAAAAAAAACGGTTCTACATTTACTTTTGGTTAAGAACAAGCAAGAAACTTTGGTGTACTGAGCAAGAACATCTGCTAAGCTAAGCTAAAAAAAAAAAAACACAAAAGAAGGAGGAAGGTGAACCAAAGATGTCCGTCAGCTACTTAGCATCTACAGAGAATCTGTGCCAGGTGATTTTGAGTCTTCCTGAACAACAGTGATGAAGATCCGGTTCACATTAGTGGATGAAATCGCTAAAAGTTGGGTCTGCTTTGACCGAACAACCTCAAAATTGACCACACATTTATATTTTGGAGGCGTTTAAGACCTCTAAAGCTACGTTCACACCGGACTTCCAATGAAAAATCAATGGAAACGCGCGTACATCTGGGGCTTCTGCGTTCCGAAATCTTCTATTTTTACGCGTCCAAAACTCGTGTTGAAAGTTAAACTGGTGGAACTTTGTCCAATCAGCGACTCGTATTTGGTACTGACGTATGGATACCGTCCTTTTTAAGTCATTAAAGTACCAACCGTTTGAAAATTTATCATGGAGAGATTAGTCATTGAGGTTTGTTCCCGGCGGGAATTCTTCGACGCCAAGTCTTTCATATTTCGGAATGGAGCTGTGACAGAAAAAGCCTGGGGCGAGATTCACCAGATCTGCACCGCTTCGACATCCGGCGCCAAGCCTCTCCCAACAGTAAGTACTAGTATCGGGTACCGACGGTCCAGCGTGGAACACTGTACGCTAAAAGCACCGGTGTGTACGTAGCAAAAGAGAGACAACAAACCCACTGTTTGTAGTTT
Organism: Oryzias latipes; assembly: GCF_053564925.1. Classification (NCBI taxonomy): domain Eukaryota; kingdom Metazoa; phylum Chordata; class Actinopteri; order Beloniformes; family Adrianichthyidae; genus Oryzias; species Oryzias latipes. Next base: position 6,638,121 of record NC_136238.1, read on the forward strand.
TTGTCGAGCAGCTGTGAGGACGGAACCTTCATTTAAAAATCAGTTTTAACTCCAAAACAAGGGATTAAAGGAGTTTTGTTCTTAGTAAAGAAAAAAAAAACATATTTTTGGATAAATTGCTTTCTCTTAGAGAAAAGGTCTCAAATAAAGTCAAATTTTTATTTGAAAGAGGAAAATATATCATCATGTGATTCTCTATATGGATCAAATAATACCTGTTGGGTTAATGTGTGCTGAAGTTAAACAAGTTTTTGCAGCACTGAAGAAAACTCAGTGTGGACCTAGAATGTGGAGCTCTGTTTATTTTTGCATGACCTTGAATGTGGCTGCTGGAGGGGGTTTCAAAGCAAAAAAACGTGACATGGATGTGATGAGCGCCGCGCTGTTAGGGGTCCATGCACACGCCTCCGGGTTCCCCTAAAGCCTGGCAGGACTGGTTCCTGCATCGCTGACGCAGACGGGGTTAGTTCCGATGGGACACGGTCCGTGAGAAGCAGAGAAGGTCGCGGCGCGGTGAGCAAACACATAAAAAGAACAACATCATCTGGGTAATATGATCTGACGCTGAGACTATCAGCACTCTATCTGATTTACTTTTTAAAAAGTAAAAATGGATTTGCCGCCCTGCATCAGGTATTACGGCTGGTGGAAAATGGGCTTTGGCTTACGGCTAACTCCTGAAGGAAAATTGGATTAAAGGTGCTGACTAGACAACTGGTCGTCCTACGGTTGACCCTCCTAACCTCTAGCACCGACCGGAGGTCGGCTGGTAAATCGGAGTATTCCAGGAGGAACGGGCCCTGTTGAGCTCCAGCAGGTTAGAAAACAGCCGTGGAAGTTTGAAAAAGAGAGCGAAAAGCAGCCAATAGGAGGAAAGTGCGTCAAGCATGCCCATGCCATGGAGGGAAAGGGAAGTCAGTCAAGCACATTGATGCGGTGCGAGGCGTGCAAGAGCCAAGCCCCGATTGGAAGAAGCCACTTGGTTGGGGGGGGGGTTCTACCTGTCTGGATTTCCACCTGCTTAATTTCAAAGTGAGCTTTTCAAAGTAAAAGTAGAAGAGGGTTGTAAACCCCCTCCCCCCCTCCGATGCTGGATTCATCCATAATTCAATTTGCAGTGATCTGCAGAGAAGCACACTTATCACCGAGAGAGGCGGTGTGCGATGGGAGGCGGGAAGGGGGAGCGGGGGCAGCACATTGTCTCTGAATGCACCAAGGGCATTGGACAATAAGAGGACTGCAGTGAGATAACAGCGGATCGTTCTCGCAGCGTTGGCTAATGACTTCAGTTCTGTCTGGAGCTGGTTCTGCACTCAGCTGCAGCACTTTGGGTCCGTCAGGGGGAAAAAAGCCAGCAGAGGTGGGCATGCTTCGGTTCTGATTCGGCTCGAACACCCTCACCCCCCCCAAATAAAGGGAAATCATATAGATAACTGTTTTAGAGAGTAATAAAGCAGGGCTCCACATTTAATGATATGCGAGGAAATCAACCAAACGTATTACATAAATATGTGCATAGACCTGTGTGGCTGCCTGTGTTTTCACTAAAAAACTAAAAAACAAAAAGGGAGATGTCAGATATATTTTGCTATCCTGCGAAGAAATCAAAAGCAAACAAATAACACTACGAAACCATTGACTGTATATGAGAACTGGACTGGACTGCTGGCTCCGACGAAATTAAGTCAATTCACAATACGGACGCCGCTATGTTGAAGCCAGACGCTGTCAGTAAAGAGTGATTAGTCCGAGTCGGTCATTATTTCTATGGCAACCACCCTCATCAATCAGGAGTGAGCTTTTTGGAAGGCCACGCCCCTACCTTGAATAAGTTGCTCTACACTTGCAATCACACTTGTACCACAACGTTTTACGGTAGTACTTTACGATATAAAAATGTAAATATTTGCAACAAGTTTGCAGTGATATGCAACACTTGACAGTAGTACTTTAGGTGAAGTGTTGCGTGTCGGCATCAGATGTTTGCAGCAATATACCACACTTTACAGAAGTACTTTACACAGTTTAAAGTACAACGGCAAAGAGTTGCATATACTACCAGAAACGCTTGCAAATACCATAGTAAAGTGTTGCAGATCTGCAACAAGTTATCAGCAATATCTTACGGTTGTACTATTCGTAAAGTGTTGTGTATCGGCAGCTGCAGGTTCGCTGCAATGTACAACTTTTTTACGGTAGTACTTTGCACTTTACAAAGTGTTAGGTGCTGCCACAAAGTGTTGCATATACTAACACAAAATGTGGCATATCTGCAACAGGTTAGCAGCGATATACTGCACTTTACGGTAGTACTATTTATTAAGTGTTGTGTATCGGCAACTGCAGATTCGCTGCAATGTTCAACTTTTTATGGTAGTACTTTATACTTTACAAAGTGTAAACACTACCACAAAAAGTTGCCTGTCTGTAACAGGTTTGTGGTGATATACACCACTCTACGGTAGTTTGTAAAGTAATACCACAAAGTGTTGCATATATTAACACAAAATGTGGCACATCTGCAATAGGTTAGCAGCAATATACTTCACTTCATGGTAGTAGTATTTGTAAAGCATTGTGTATCGGCAACTGCAATCAGCAACTTTTTATGGTAGTACTTTATACTTTACAAAGTCTAATTACTACCACAAAGTGTTGCCTATCTGCAACAGGTTGGTGGTGATACACAGCAATCTACAGTAGAATGTAAAGTACTACCACAAAATGTTGCATACCTGTAACAGATTTTTGCCGAAATAAAAACATCATGGTAGTACTTTACAGTTTACGCTAGTGAAGTAAGAATCTGTTGGAATTAGTTGATTGCGTGAATGGTCAAAGAGTTGCGGTACGTCAAAGAACGTGTTGTGTCGTGTTGCTGGCAACAGCTCCAGCATGAAAGGGTTAAGTGGAAGAACTGACCTTCAAATGGCTGAGAAGCCAATCAGGGACGTGACAACCAACTTTTTCATTTGTAAACACTAATATCCCCCAAATGGTTAGTGGCCAATCAGGAGTGAGGTTGTTGAAAGTCCACTCTCCTATTACTTAACAGAGGGCTACGCAAAACCTATCAAACATTTTTAATGTTCAACGTGAGACCATCTTTTTCTGTTTAGGCATCTGATTGGTCAGTTTATAACGTGAATAACTTGATCTACAGAAAAAATATGAAGCTGTGTATTTCTCTATAGAAGTCTATGGGATTCTTGGAGCCGGTGGGCACTTCCTGTTTGGAACGGGGGTCACTCAGTCCTGTTCATACGTACAGTCAATGTGTAAAACAGAATCATCCAAACCGGTTCATTTGTCAGAAAAAGCAGAAACTCTGTCAAATCAGTTCGGAGAGACTACAGGACAGGTGTTGCTCTCACCATGGCTGCAGCTGTGGCGGCAGCTTGGGCCGCCACAGCTGTCTGGTTGGCCTGGTGTTGGGTCGCCTTGATCTTGGCCTGCAGGTGGGCCGGAGGGTGGAAGTACTTGCACTTCTCGCGGGAGCAGCGGCTCTTGATGTAGTCCATGCACACCGTGACTGTGTTGTCGCTGGTGTCGATCATGGGGCTGTCGCTGGGGTGGGCGAAGCGGCAGTCCGTCTCGCCGCGCGCACAGTTGCCCCGCTGGAACTCGCGACAAACCTGGAAAGCGGGAGAATCGCACGCAAACACATTCACACGAACAACACAAACACACCAAAGTGACTCATGTAGTTTGGTTCCAAAAGAGAGAAGTTAAGAAACTGAAAAGTTTGCTAAGAAAATAACTGTTTGGGTTCAAAATAGGCGACTCCCCTGTCCGATGTAGGACATCTTTTTGGACAAAACACTTTAAGAACCGTATTATGCTTAAATTTAGTTTAGGTTTTTAGCCTTACTGTCCAAAAGGCTAAAGCTAATAGATTTTAATTAGCCTAGTTTTTTTACGTTGTCGTTTTTGATCGGTTGAGGTGTTATTTGTTTCAAATGTATGTACGTTTCCGCTCATCTGTCTGTACCCACAAACTCTCTGCTTTTGGGACGACAGCAGGAGTGATATTAATCTGGTTTATTTTAAGAGTGTGTAAGTCCCTTGTTTAGTCCTATGTGTACTTGTTTGAACCTTGCTTTAATACTTTGACGGATTTAAGTTAAAATTTGTTTTTGTTTCTTTAAATGTTGCAGTAATAATCAGTGAAATCCACAATATGAATGCAAGTTGGTGGGGATTTTGTCCAAAAATGTCTGTTTCAACACATTCACCAGGATGGGTTCATTGCACTTCGATTTGACGTAAGTATCCTATAAACACTGAGTTTATAGGATACTTAAAAGAACAACAAAAATAAAATGAATTTAAAGCTGAGCTTTTAGTTTGAAATAAAGCATAAAAGAGAATTTTAAAAAAATAGGTTTTAACTTATCTTTACCAAACACATTGCCATAATATTTCTGCTGCAGATTCATGAAAATAAACAAACAAAAAGCCACAAATTAAATTGCACGGCAATTTTAGCGGATGAATTACTTAAAAACCTCATCTCTGCAGAATCTCTGAACTGGTTGTCGCTAAAACACAAACTGGAGCGTCCACACAAACATATATAAAACCGTCCGCACACACGAGCGCACATACACGACAGCTTTGTGTAGGAGTGCATACGTGTCCCACAGGGACACTGTTTAATTAGAGCCAGCTCTATTCAGTTGCTAAGTGACAGCTCTCCTGCAGAAAAACAGACACAGGCGTACACCCACGCATCACCTCCAGGTCTTAGGTAGATTATTGTTTATCTTCATAAATATAGTGGAGGGAAAAGGCAACTCTCTTTCACAATAAGCTGGTCTTTGAAAAAGTTGTTTGCCAAGCAGGCAGATGGAGGTCCCATGCTGCAGAGCGAATAATAAACAAATAGCGGGGAAAGAACATCAGATTTAAATGTTAATCTGTCTTCAACTCAAATTTGTATTCATTTTAGACATTATCTTCCTTAATTTGTTCAATTCGCTGCACTGCAGTAACTGGTGATGCACTGAAACGTCTGGAAAAAAAGGGGGTGGTTTCAGGGTGTGTCACCTCCAGCTTGTCAGTGCGCAGCAGTTTCTGGTTGGAGGAAGAGCCAGCGGTCACGGAGACGGGCGGGCTGCCAGGGACGATGACGGGAGTGCTGGGCAGGATGTCTGTGGGCACCAGGCCCATGCTGTGGGACATGGGAGTCAGGTACGGAGTGTAGCTCAGACCTGCGCTGGAGCCCAGACCTTGGCTGACCGGAAAAGTCTGCTGCAGGCGGAGAGAAGAGCAGATGTTCAGCGCCACCCTTCTTCTTCAGATTTCTCCATCAAATGTGTCCTGTAGAGCGGCGGTCCCCGACCTTTTTCAGGCAACAGACCGGTTTAACAGTATTTTCATGGACAAGGATGAAGAAGTCTGTGTTTTGAATAACATTTGAGGATAAAGTTTCTCTTCATCCTCTGTAAAAACATCTGCAGCTGCTTTAAACTCTATTTGTTCACTAGATTTCATGTAGGAATCATTAAAAAGTGATCTAGATTTTCCCATAACCCATAACTTCAGCCTCATTTGACTGTTAAGGAGCGACGAATAAATGACAAAAAAGACGATCACTAAAGGGGTACTTCCTAAATATAATCGTAAACGCGAATCCACCGCTTAAATAACTTTATTAGCAGCTTCCTCGTAACATTAGACAGCCGGGTGCTGAATATTCTGCAATATTATTATGGTGTGTAGGAACAAGTGTCACAATCAATCCATGTTTGGAGTAAAGACTCCTGGTTTTTGTCTGTTAAGACACAGACGCTCTGCACATTTTGCATATTTTCCATGTGCCCCATTTTTTTCTTTTTCGATCCATGTGTGATATGTGCGTAATTCATAAATGTTTCATGTGTTCGCATTTCCTCGACGTGCGTAGATGTCCATCGAAAGTTTCTGCCGACGGACATATTTTTGTGTCGTTTTTACGCAAATATTACGTAAATCTTACGCATTGTGCATGCTTTTTGCAAGATGCACACGGAAATTTGTGTCTTCCCACGATTGTTCCACGTTTGTCTAAGAGACATTTCACGCATGTACCACCAATGCATAACTCTTACATCACGTATACGACGCACAAATCACATTAAAAGTACATAATCGACGCACAAATCACTAACGAATTGCATATAAACAGCGAGGGGCCGCGGCGGGAGCTGACCATGGTGCTGACGCCATTTGATTTCTCCTCCATGCTCCGAATGTCAAAGCGAAGAAATTCAATGGTTTCCGTGTTCTTTGTGCGATTTAGTCTGCAAGTTCTTCAGTGGTTTTAACGTCGTTCATTAGTGATGCATCTTTGAAAATGTCACATAATGAAGCACAACCTTTCTCACTTTTTCCACATCAATTCATGTATGAACAATTTTCATTGGGGAAACAACCGCTAAAGGTCAACCAGTTGTTAGAGGGAAAATAACAGATATTTTAACTAATATTTATTTTTTCAAAAATAAGATCTAAGTCGCTCCTGAGTATAAGTCGCACCCCTGGCTAAACTATGCAAAAAAAGGTACGACTTATACTCAGAAAATAGAATAATCCCCTGGTGGTCAGTTTGGATTTTTTTTAGAAAACAAGAAGGGTGGGAGGTCTGAAAGATCAGGGTCAGGCAGCACGGATGAAGATCTTTCAGCAGGTTTGCTTTGGCTTCTGTCCACGGTCTTAATTAAAGAGCCAGAGACTTAAGAAAGCGGGGTGCAGCAAAGACGTGACATGGAGGATGCAGCGACCGAGGAAAGGAAGAAGGAGGAAGAGAACAACTGAAGAGAGGGGAACAGCTGTGGGGAGCTGGGTGGCGGGGATGACAGTTAGAACTGGGGGGAACAAAGAGAAATATATATGTGGGAAACATGGGGGAGATGGAGAGAAACAAGAGAATCTTTTTATTGTAGCGGTTTTTGCTGAGCGTGTTTGTTCCGATGCAGTTAAAGTCATCCAGGCTTGGCAGCAGCCCAGTCCACTCCGCTTCAGCACTGAGGAAACGGTTGCAGGGAAGAAATTACGATCTTTGGAGGCTAATCTCCAAACTCTACGAGCTTGTCAGACAGAAGAAGCTGCTGCACCTAATAAGATTTTTTTTTTTTCTTGCAAAGTCATGCGGCTCGTCGCGGTATTTCCCAGAGCGACACTAACCACATGCTGCATGGTGGTGCCGGGGATCATAAACTGCATCTGCTGAGCCAACATGGCCGCTGCCGTCTTCTGCTGGATCAGGTTGTTTCGCCCGTTGATCTCCAGCTGGGTCTTCAGGTGGGCCGGCGGATGCAGGTACTTGCAGTTTTCTCGCGTGCAGCGGCCCTGAGGGCAAGAGACAAAAGTCTGTAAACAAGCATCACGAAGACGAGAGACGGGAGAGAAGCATCTTTCTAATATGTTTTCTTCAAGCATTTCAAAAATCTTTGGAGGAAGAACTCGCTTTGACTCTATTTATTAACATTCCTCAGAGCTTTTGTTTAGGGAACAAAAGATCAAATTCGATCATCAGTTTGCTGCGGTGCAGTGGACAATCAAAAAGAAGATGGTTTTCAACCATTAAACCTCAGACAAACTGACACTTAAAATGCTCTCCTTTAGGTTAAAGTCAATGAGGTGGTCACTAATAAAGTTATGTTTCGATTCTTAAATTTAGAGTCTGTAGTATTTTAGTGGTTTCTATTGTGGTCCATTTTATTTCCTTTTTCACAAGTCAGTTCCGCAGGAAACATTTTTTGGGCGGGAGCCTGAAATGTGAAGCAGTGCGGCCATTTCCAACCCGAACGGCAAAAAGCTAACAGTCACATAGCTTAAAAATGCTGCTAATTTTACAATTTGACCTTCATTTTTTCAAAACATTCTTTGCTCTTCAATAGCAAAAGCCGTTCTCTGATATTTTTTATAATCTATTGCATGTTTAGCCGGCTAGCTGATTGTGTCTTCATTTTTGGAACCTTGTTCCCTGGATAAATGGACCGCAGCAACACTTATAGGCTTTGCCGTCCCCGGCGACGATTCATGAATCGCACGTCACCAAACAGAGGCATGGAGAACTAAATGATAAATAAATGATCAAGAATAGAGGAGAGAAGGAGGCGAGAATAGAGGACAGAACCCCAGTGCACCATAGCTTCCCCAGCATCAAACTTCTAGCAGCCTACTACTAATTATTATTGTTAAGTTTAATTCAAACATGTTAACAGTAAGTCAAATATTCTCTGATTATTAGCTAGTCTGGCAATAAGGCTGTCCAAAGAGGAATGTTTTAAGCCTAACTTTGAATGTAGAAACTGTGTCGGCCTCTGATAAACGCGTCGTCCGCTTATCTCAGTGGAAATGCAAATGCAGAGGCTGGCGGGGTCAGGCTTGCAGGAACACTGGTAGATGAAGCCAATTACACTGTCAGAGCAAGGCCTAATGGCGAACACAGTGATCCAATATGGATCCTCCACAGCAGTTGTTGCAGGAAAGGGGGGAAGGCACACGGAAGCCAGGTCAGCAGGGGACAAATGAAAGCCAGCATCGAAGGAGAGATGTGCAGAAAGCAAAGGGGACAGAGCGGAGGTGTCTGCAACGGCACACAGAGTCTTAGAGGATAGAAAAGCAGGATAAAAACGAGTCTGGTGTAAGGAAGGCTGCTGGTCCATCTAAATACCTCTTAATACCATGACACAACCCAGCCCACTAAGTATCCTGATTAGCTATATCACTGCCATCGTGATTTCTCCAATTTCCTCTTATATGACGGGTCTGCCTCGCGTCAAGGACAGAGTTTAATCACTCAAGTGCTCCACTCAAGCACCGATTTAAAAAAAAAGTCAGACGAAAGGGAAGCGGACCGTGAACGGGATGGCTGTCGTGTGCAGCGTGCAACCATCTGGACGGTCTCTGACCGAGGGCTCGGCTGAGCGAACCGTGCGGAAGTGGCATTGAACACATCAGTGCGGGATTGATGATCAGTCATTGGCACTCAAAATCACGAAGCTGCAAAATTTCAGTTCCAGGTTCCACCATAACAAGTATCCTTTCCTAAATCGTTTTTAAATGTCTCACGAACACATTTGTGTTTGAATGTATGGTCACAACAGCATGTAGGACTTTGCTAGCATCTGTTTAGCAACACCAACAAACAAGTGGGTTATGTGTGAATGCTTTGAGTTTAATTCAAGGACTACAGAACTATCTCTCTGCAGGAATTGATGTTTATTCTCAGCCTTTAGGTCCGTAAAGAAACATTCGCAGGAAAACCTTTTACTAAGGCACGCTTAAACTAAAAGCCATACTCTTATTGTGAACGAACAAAGGGGTTCTGTTTGAATAAACAAGTAAAATCATGACACAGCTATTGTGTTTTTCACAACTGACAGAATAAATAAGAGCACCTAAAACACTTTTACAGCTAATTTTCAATCTATTTAGTTCAAATTCAAAATGGGATTTTTTTTACGAGTCTTTCTGTTCAAATGAAATTTGGACTAAATAGTTTATTTGGAGAATAATAAAATTAGAATCTTGAGTTTTGCTGCTGAAAAACAAGCTCTAAGTTTCTTTCCAATAGTGTTCCCTCACTGATTGCTGGCGTTACGTCCTAAAAATAACCTGTGATAGGCGAAATCCGCGAAATAGGATTGCAGATAGCACAAACTCCATACGCATTTATCAGACAAGCACAAACATTTTAAACTCTCAAAGTTGAAACCTTCATTAGCATTAGCTGCGTTTCCATCACACATATGCGCAAAGCTTTACAAAAACTCTAAGAAAGTAAAAAGAAAAACATAATTTGGCATAATCTACCGTATTTTCCGGACTATAAGGCGCCCTTTTTTCATAGTTTGGCAAGGGGTGCGACTTATACTCTGCAGCGACTTATAATAGAAATAAATTGAAATAAATACATTGTTAACCCTCCTGTTATGTTCATTTGTGAGGAACAGAGATAATGTTCCTGGGTCAATTTGATGTATGAGGTATGTTAAGTGTTTAGAGTATGTTAAGTGACTCAGAGAATCAGCAAACCTTTTTTACAGTAAGATCTTGAAGGCTTACAACATAATATTTTATTTTCCAATGATTTCATAGATGCAGAAATGCAATAAAAATAACTACATTCTACAAATACAGGATGAAAACAGAGTATTAGTTGGCCAATGATGCTTCATGAAAGGAATAAAAAAATAAGTATGAGAAAGAAATACTGTGAAATTATGAGATAAACAGTCTGCTATGATTGTGTCATATGAGGTTTTGCAACTTATTAGTTCTTGGTCTTAGATTTTGTCAAATAAATTTCCCGTCAAAATGCGACTTATAGTCCAGTGCGACTTATCTGTGTTTTTTTCAACTTTATAATGCATTTTTGGGTGCGACTTATACTCCGCAGCGAATTATAGTCCGGAAAATACGGTAAATCATAATTATGCGAATAAACATAAACCAACTTATGTGAGTTGGATGGGGCTATGGTCTCATCCACAGCCCCATGGGGTGGGCTAGGGATAAATCACCATTTTGGAAAATGGTGATTTAATAGAGGGGCTGAGGATCCAACAATTCCACATGACACGCTCAACTTTTAATGAGCTGGTGAAGCCTGTGAGTTTTTTCAAAATTGGGGTGTTTCTATTAGGCGAATTTCTTCCAATTTGCGCAATTTTATAGTGAATGGAGACGCATCAATCGAGAAATAAGTCCAGTATTATGGAATGAAAACAAAGATCTGATCGCAATCAAAGATTTATGTAGGATTCAGATAGATTTTGCAACCTGAACGCACTCTTTACAGGAGACACAGAGAATATTGATTGACAAGAACAACGGCCAATCAGGATGCAGGACACAGTGCACCCTAAACAAAACAAAAAATATCTAAAGAAAAATCAAAGAAAGATCCACAAAAACAAAGAGACAATGATGGATGAGGAATTTGGACACAACCTTAGTCTATGTACAACATAAAATGTTATACTGTAGACTGAGCAAAGAAGAAGAAAGGTCAATATCACCACAGAAGAAGTAGAAATGATGTTATAGTGACATAGAAATGGAGAAAAAGAAGAGTAGCAGTTTACGGAGAGGAATATTTTTTCTTGAAAAAATCATGTATTGAAAATAATTACTTTGGAAAAAATAGTCAAGAACATTTGAAGCTTCAAGGCTTCAAAACAGTACACAAAAGTGACATTTGGTGACCAAATAAAGCAATTAAGACCTCTCTTAAGTACTCAAACACTCAAGTACTTTTTTTGTTTTGTTTGTTTTTTTGTATAATCTATTGATTAAGGATTATTAAAGACCCTTTCTATCTTTCTGTCTGTCTGTCTGTCTGTCTTTAATACAATAACTTTTGAAATCTAAACACAAGTCTTGATAAGACTTGGGATGAACACACAAACATGTCGTCTTTTGTTTAGCACCAAAGATCCAAAGCGGAAATAGAAACGGCTAAAATATTTGTGATTAGTGGACAGTTTGGGGTATGATGGAACAAAAACATCATGCTGTAGTTCATTTTTTGGGAGTAGCGTCGAGCCTGCAGCCTTGTAATGACATGAGTCGCAGGCTGGAAGGGACTGACCAGGTGTGAAAGCGGCAGCAAGCCCCCGATACCCTCGCTCCTCCTTCTCAGTCCGCATGCACAAAAATCACACCTGCCCACACACATGCATGCTAAATCCCTCCATCGCAGCAAGCCGCAAACACACTTTTAACACGCTCACAAGTGGAGCACACCGTTGGGTTTCCTTAATTAATTATTCCAGCACTTAACCCTGCGGCCAAAGATCTTTAAGGTGTAAGAAATAATTAAAGCTCTGTGGAGAGCGCCGCTAAAAATCGGCAAAAGATGTGGATGGTGTGAGCGCCGTGTCCACAAGAAGGAACGTGTGGGCAGGTGTAACTGCAGAAGAAACTGTGTGGGAGAGTGTGATTCTGCGCCTGCGAGGAAGAGAGCCCTGGACAGCATCCCAGGCCCGGTCTGCAGAAAGCCACACCATCCCCACAATGCCCTGCAGACACCTCATGTACCTGCTTACACTGGTAACAACACACCCGTAAGCAGAGCGAACCCTCAGAAGGAGATCTGTTCAGAAACAATGATGGGAACGGTCGGTGCCAGGCCTCGCGCTTGAAAACCTCCTGCTGTCACCTTCTCTTTCTGCCTTTCACAGATCCACCATAAACCCGTCTTTTGCTCTGCGCTAAAATTTCTGTGATTCATCTGCTTTGTATCAGCAGAAGATGGAGGGAGTGATAAAAAAAAAACAACAAAAAAAACCCCAAAAAGCTTCCTCAAGCGCTTCTTTGATAATGGAAATTCCAACATAATGGGCTAATAAAAGGCATCACACTGTTTGCAGCAGTGTTACCAGAAAGCTTTGCAATTACTGTAAATGATCTGTGTGGCATCCATCATCATCGCACCGCATATTTGCTTCTGCATCGTTTATTCTGAGCATACGCTTCAAGTCACAGATATTCACCTCAGCTCTTCATTAGCCGAGTTGTGAGGCCACAAATGGAAAAAAATAAAATAAAAGTAAAGAGTCACCATTTTAGGGCTTTCATCAAGGCTAATGTTAGATTTGGTAAGGTTTTTGGCAGTCCATAGCAATTTTGGAAAAGTTACTTAATGCCTTAGTCTCATGGACCTGTGTGGGTGCTGCACGTTTTTGGGTTGTCCGGTCATAGAGAGGAGCCGCCTCTTACAGGAAGCACAGGTGTGCCTTACTCTTGTGGTACTGCTGTGGCTCGTATGACCACCTCAAAGGGACGTCATGAAAATGCAAAGTATCATTGTCGTACCTGCGGTAAATCTATCATTATGACATCCAAGTGTCCTTATAACGCACTCATTAGTAGTCACAAGTAAGATGGAAGTATTGGCCCCTTACCAAATGCAAGTTCACACGCATGGGCTGTGCACATGATAGTTTAGTGCCCGTAGGACGCCTGTAGGATGTCCACATGTTCACACCGCCCTCAGCAATGCACAATCAAGCGGACACATATAGGTGCATTTTGGGCTTCAGCGTCCAAAATTCGCAATTTCCTGGGTCGCCGTGCACATTTTAAACACCGTTTTTAGGCTATATATGCAAAATGCGTTAAAAGTCAAACCAGGTTGTACTTTGACCAATTAGGGACTCGGATTTAGTAGTGACATATGGATGCTGTCTCTTTCAATTTTACGAACTTGATCACGTAGGATAAATTTAATAGTTGTGTCTTTCATATATATAGGAATAGAGCTGTGACAGAAGAATCCTGGAGCGAGATTTGCACCGCATCTTGTCCCCAACCCTCTTCCAAATGTAGGGGGCAGACATGCGCTATTTGATAGCGACAGTTCGGTGTGAACACCATATGCTAAATGCTAAAAATTAGCGTTGCAGTTAGCCTGCACATAAGGGATACGCAAGGACCACTAAAGTGTGAACACGAACTGGCTCCATTCGCATAATTATTCACAGGATTATTATAAAAAAATGGTTTGCCCATTTTTCATCCACAGACAGCCCACATCCACCAGTAAAGACAGTTGTGATTGAGGCTTTAGGTATTCACAAACAGGACACGGGTACTTGCTGAATTTGAAGAGGTGGTAATTGACAACCTCTTTGCAAAGTAGTTAAAAAGCTTTTACCCACAATGCAATGGTAATGAGCTTGACATTGGAGGTAATTTAAGACATTTCTTTAGAGAAAAAGCATGTAAGGCCGACTGCAACAGCCATCCGCAAAAAGGCAGGAACAAGAAGACAGAAGACGGCTATGAACGGAGGACTCGGGCTGGTGCTTTTGATGCCACATTTGGAGATTCAAAGCACACACGATGAGGTAAGCTTTGTGGAAAAATCAGCACTGCATCACAGAAGTGCACACAGCTCAGCATCCGAAGCTGTTCAGCAGCATGCAGAAGCGCTGAAAGGCTGCACGCACGACTGGTAACAATACTGTGCCGTCATCTGATTACAAGCCCTTCGTCTTTTTGTAAGGGCGTAGGGACACAAGCGCACAGGCCTGAGCGGAGAGACACGCTTCTGTTGAAGCCACCCACACTGAGCAGAAATCCATTCATTGCAAGAGTGCTGCTTTCCAGCAGCTATCTATCAAAAGGGTCTTTGAATGCACCATTACACCTTTGTGGTCTGTGCGCTATCTTACGCAGAGTAGCTACAGGTGTAAAACTACACTTCCAATCAGAGTCATAGGGTATTATATCTACCGTAAAATTCGACTTACTTGTGATTACAGTAAAAACCTTTGTCAATATTTGTAATAATCTTTATTTTTTATTGCAGACAGGCCTGTAGAATGAATCGCAAAGTTATAAAGTTATCGTCATTGAGCCATTTGCCTGTTTGAAAGGAATATTGCAAAAGACGGCATAAACTGTGATAAATGGTTACTTTAAAATGTTTAGACATAGGGCAGCTTGAAGTATTTGACAAATCAAATGAAGCATATTTGACCAATTGAATGGGCTCCTTCAAATTAAAGATTAATTAAAGGGGAGATGCTACAAATCGGGTAATTCTTTGGCCAGAAGGTGATATTTTGACTAGATTTTGAAAGTGTACATCTGTTTTGGTCAACAGAGGCTGTTGACCAACTCACTGCAATCTCAACACTGTCTGATATTTCTGCAGGATTTACAGATCATGATGAACTTAATGGAAAAAAAAACCCCTAAAGGTCAATCTCTTTAAAGAGCAAAGGTATTACTTAAAAACTGTCTGAATCCAATGCGGGGAACACGACGGCCCGTTCAATATCTGCAAACAACAGAATGAGGCCTAAGGCAAAGAAAAGAAGACCGTGGCGGTGCTAAGTGCAAACATCATCGGTCCAAACATGACAGCTTCTGCCTTAATTATACTGTGATGTTTGGAGCTGTGTAGACAAGAATCTCTTCAATCTGATCCTGTTATTTCCAGCATAAACACTGAAGTCTCACGATGAGTGACATGTCATCTGGAATGACCTGTAGCTTTCCAATACCCGTAATAACAGATGTCACTTTCGAGACGAGTGACACACTAATGACCGCCTGGTACATGCAGGGAAGCCCTCATTATTTAATGAGTGCGTTTTCTCCAGCAAAAACAGATTCATCTGTTATCTTTCTGCAGTAGAGTAACACGGCATATACTCTCTACACAAATATAGGTTGTGTTCGAATTCTTCACTACTCACTACTTTGCGCACTTTATAGTGCGTTCGCCCTTCTGTAGGGCCGTCTTAGGTTCCTTCCCTACTCACTATTTAGTGCGTTCACCTACCTACCATTTCAAATTCTAGTGCCCTGGAAATTTCCCAGAAGTCTCTGCGAAAAACCAGTGGGCATCGATGCTCACTAGATCGGCAAATATAGACCACAATGCATTGTGTCAGAACAATTTTCGTCGAAAAAATGTATTTTAATGTATTTATATGAAAAAATGTAGTAAGAATGGTGTCCTAATTGCTTTTAAAACCTGGGGTACTAGATAGTCTCACACTATATGGTCATTTAGTAGTTAGGGAGTAGTGAGAGAATTCGGAAACCACCATAAATAAAAGTCAGACTGTGCTGGTCCAGAATGTTCCTCTATAACTGGCTTCGGCAACCGCTGCATGGGCTTTTGCCCTGGCGTCTTTATCAGCAGTTAAAAGCCCCTTCCACGACCCCCCTCCTCCTTCATCAGGCAAACTGAATGGTCAGAGTGATGGCTGTTGTGTGTTTGTGGGTGGCACAGACAAGAGGGCCAGTCTTCAACCCGCTGGGAAGAATGGCGCTTCAGTTGTGGGCCCCACCGTTTACCACTGTAACATTTGCATTTCCCCTCAATGAACACTCTATCCTGAGGCTTGCTGGAGACCCAGGGCAGCTGCCTATAGGCCAACATAAGGGCTGTAAACGTCCCTGCACGGGCAGCTGGAATCACCTTGACATTACTCTGCTCTTCTCTGCTTCCAAATTCCCTTAATAGCAACACTGGAGTCTTGGCTCTCGTCCAATATAGATAAAATGAGAAATTGCCTTTTCTTCCCTTATCAACACTTCAAGCTAAAAACAATATTAAACATTAGGTAATGTCTTGAGATTCACTGGCGTGTGGGTGCATGCAATTCTACATTAACCCCTTCAATTTCCCTTGTACTACAAGGTTGAGTCTTCATATCTAAGCCCTAATTATCAGAGTTTTTTATAGGCATAGTGCTCAATAAAATGATCAATGATTGTGTAATTGGTAGTATTGACAAACTGCTTCAACCATAAGGAAGACAGCAGGAAAAAAAGCCTTGGAAACAACATGGGTGTGTTACACAATGCATTCTGACCAAGGATGTCTGGACAGGACCTCAGACAGTCTGCTAAACCTTTCCACAAGCTAAAGCCTCATTCAGGGGCTTGCAGGTTTTTGGGTTGTCTAGGACCATGGCGCACAGGTTGTCTTGGGGTTCCCTTAAGGTCCATGCAGCCACCTCAAGGGACACAGTTGAAAACGAAACGTACCATTGATGTGTGTGTGGAAAGTGTTCCGTGAAATATTTGTGAGGTTAATGCAAATTGCGCGCACTTGTGACGTACGGGAGATGCCGTCGTACAGTGCCCTCACGCCACACTCTGCGAGTACTTGCCCTTTCACTGACCGTACGTTTAAAAGCAGCTCGCACGGGGTGTGCACGTGATATGCTAGGACGTCCCTAGAACGCCCGTAGGATGTCCACACAAACTGCACCTTGATTGTCTAATTTCTTGATTTCTATCAGTCAGGCTTCACGTAAGGAACACATACTGACCACGGACCAACACTAACGTGCCTATCTCACCAACTTCCCCCTTAAGTGTTGTACAAGTTATCACTGCAGCATATGCTCGTAGAAAGAATGTAAAAGAACATTTTCTTTCCATGGGTTTACCATTACAGGCTTGCCCATTTATTACCTGCAGACAAGGGCAGTTGTGGTTAAAGGCTTGAACAACTGAGATGTAGTCTTTTTAAAACTGTGCTCTTAGTTTGTTTGCAAGTGGACCCTGGCACAGTTCTCAACAGTGTGAATGTAAACAAACTTAGCAACATCTGAAGCAAATCAAGACTAATAGTAGGGATGCCAGAATTCCCGCTGCACACCAGTATGTTTATGTTGAAAGTGTCAAACAATCGTGCTAAATTTAAGAAGGATTTAGTGTTTTTTTATTATTGAACCAGGCCTAGTATAAGCCAATTGAAAGGTTTTTCTTCATTGTTAC
The DNA here is from genome assembly GCF_053564925.1 of Oryzias latipes. Taxonomy (NCBI): domain Eukaryota; kingdom Metazoa; phylum Chordata; class Actinopteri; order Beloniformes; family Adrianichthyidae; genus Oryzias; species Oryzias latipes. Next base: position 6,655,365 of record NC_136238.1, read on the forward strand.
TTGTTTATTAACACATTTAAAAGAGGGGTTTTCCAAAACATTTAGTATTTGTGGTCATTTTGTAGTACACAAATCACATATCGAACCAGAACAAAACCCAAAAATCAAGGTTTGAAACGTATCGTGGGGAAAGTGAATCATTACCTCCCTAACTAGTATCTTGTAGCATCAAAAAACTATGTTGTGAAAATAAACCAGATAAAAACATGATATTTTATTAGAGTTCAATGGGTTGACCTGGTCTGAACACACCCCAAAACTTGCATGTACTGTAAAGCATAGGTGGTTAGTGTTTTTTAGAAATGAATTATCTGTCAATCATGACAAATGTGATATTTGTCCCGTCTCTACAACATAGCTAAACATCAGCTTCTAGCATTATTTCCTTCTTTATTTTTTTCTTTTATTTCATCTCAGGACTCTGCTGTTCCGTTTACGTCTATGTTGCAGATAGCAGTGGGCCATCAGCGCTGATAAAAAAGAATTCAAGCTTCCTGTTGTGTTTGATGTTCTGGTGAAAGATATTTGCAACTCCTGCTAAAAATACCCAAACGAGAGCTTTTTATCATTACTCAGCTGTAAGAAGCTCACCTCTACATTTCTAAAAAGCAGATTTTCAGTCGGCTTTTTTGTTTCTCCACCTTTCTCAGTTTGATTTTTTACTTCTTATTTTACGGACCAGCAGACAAAGAAAGTTGCTTTTCCGCTTCCTAATGTCTGGTTACGAGTCTGAAAGGGTTCAAGAGAGAAGCACTTTGATAAACCCCCCCCCCCACATGTAAAAGGTGCACTCCGGTGCTCAGAGGCCTGAGACGAGCAGTGATCCCACCACCTCCTCAAGTTGTGAGGTGCTGGATGCACATGGACAGGGGTTTCCTTCATCCTCAAAGACAGGGAATTCTTCTTCCTGAAGCTCTAATGGATCCGTTGAAATTAATGGATCTGCTTGAAGCGTTGAAGCCGCAAACCAGCAGGAAATGCTGCGAAGCCATTTAGAAATGATAGCCAAAAGCTTTCTGCATGTGTTTGGGCTGGTAACGGAGATGAAGGATCAATGTTGAATAGTGGGTAAGTCATTTGAATGTAAACCAGAGAGAAAGCGGATCTCCAGACTCCTTTTTTTTTTAAAAAAAGCTCTAATTACCTTATTAGCAGGCATTTTACCTCACGCAGTAAACAATTCTAAATAATGGGAATGAATGGGAACAACGCGGGAGAAGTGGCTGGTTATAAGCCGCGTTCTGCTTTCTGTTCCTCGACAATGTTGCCTCAGCAGTAATTAAGTGCCTTTGCTTCACCAACCGTAATCCCACAGATGAAGGAGTGGTGCAGCTGCTGACACACCTGAGATTACCCAGGGATAGAGAGGAGACAGGCGCTTGGAGGAAGCACACACAGTGAAGGGGGGAGCGGGATCAGGATGGGTTTTGCTGTGGGACACCTTGAAATGGCGAAACCCTGCGTCCAGAGGGCTGAAGAGTAATCACTCCCCATATCCGTCGCAGGTGGATAATAAAAGCGGATCTGATGAGCGGACTCGTTTGATCACATCGTATCCCCGTGGAAATGTCTCAGAATAGCAGCAGAACGATGCACATCAGATGAAAATCACATGAGTGGGTTATCATTGTACAGCTCTGAGCTTGTGATCGATGGCATAAAAGCCAAACAGGGAAAGGATTCTGTGTTTTTCTATGAACTAAACCCTCCTGCTCAGTCCTCCACAGAATCTTGTTTAGCTCTTAGGCCTTTTTCTTTCATTAATTTTCTGCAAAATCCTCATTAGGAGGTGTGGTCCACTGCATCCAAAGCTTTAAATTGACACAAGAGGCCGTTAAACTGTGAGAAATTCCAAAATGCTTTTGAGGAAGGGGTATTTAAAGCGCGGCTGCGATGGCACCATTGTGAGGTACCTGTAAAGCTCTGGTCCCCACTGCTAATCCATCTGGAGGCTGCTGCCCTGCTTCAGTTAATCTGATCATCTGTGACCTGCTGAGACATGAAACCCACCCTCCAGAGCACATCTAATCTGATGCCGCACATACTGCAGAGGGACGGCGCGAGGCGCTGACGGCCGCCCTGCAGTCTTGTTGCCTGCTAACCATCGGTTTGAGTCAAATGCGGCAAACCAACCCAAACAAACTGGACTAGCACCTGGCACTGGTGCCTTTTTAGTCTGTCGATAGGTAGGCGTTAACCTGCTGACACTTTCCCGAGAAGACAGATCTCATCAGCTCTGATGTGACAGCCGACGAACAACTTAGCCTCAATTATTCCATAGAAGTAGGTTAGGAGGTATGGATAGCCCAGTTTAGAGAGAACTGTGTCAGAGTCCCAGGAGGAAACAGCCGACAGGCCTGATTTCTATCTGCTAATTTTACATTTGTGACCAGTTTTCAGACACTCTCCGGTGATCAGAGGCGAAGCTACTTGAAATTTTAATGATAGAAATTAAAAGAAGGCTGTTAGACAAAAAAAGGGCGTGTCTTCAGATTCTGACAGCACGCCAAAGCCTGTTGAGGAGTTGTTTAAATCCGTACAACAGATAAAGGAGGATAATGAGATAGAAGGGAGAGAGCAGATCTATTCATCAAAGCCCCTTTCTAACACACTCAGCAGATAGGGGCAGAAATGTTGCACGGCTGCTTACGCTCCACTTTTAAGATTCAAGCTCAGATTGCTGACAAAAAAAAGAAGAAGAAAAAAGTTGAGACGTACAGTTTCCTGAACCACAGAGGAGGAAAGTACAAAAAATCTCTAATAACTCTGAAGCTAATTTTTTTTTTATATTGTTTAGAAACATTGAGCATCCACCAACAAGAAAGGAACATGAGTGAGAAACTTTAAACTGCAATTGCACAAGGTCTTGGGTAACTTAAATGTGATCTGCTCAACACAGTGCGGCAACACTTGTTTGTTGGGCGTTGTGATGAGGCCTCCGAGGGGCTGGTATGCTCCTGGGGGTGAAGAGACCTAAATCCCACATGGAGATGATGAAAACATTCCTCATAAGATTGAGAAGACGAAAGAACAGAGATGAATGGGAGTCCTATTCGACGACTTACTAACTCTAGGATACTATAGGATAGTTTTTTTTATGACAGAGTCTTAAAAAACGCAATTGTTTTAGCGTTCAACCACAAGAGCCCAAAACATTCTTAAGATAGGACTTTTAGTTTCTTAATCGAACTAGGATTAGTTATCATCTTAGATGAGGGCTTTGATCAATTTAGTGAGGTGATCTGCCTCTCTGGTCCGATCTGAGCTCTCAGTCTCCATCTTCTCCCTGTTCTAAAATGAGTTCAGATTATCAATAAGAATTAGGAATAATTGTGTGGTTTGATGCCAAAAAGTAACTGAAACATCTTGTCACACATTCCCTCTCCCACCACAGGTTCAACCTCCCCACCACTGTGACGCAACACGCTGCCAATTAGTGTCCCCCACCTGTCCCTGTAGGTCAGTCGTGACGGCATTTGCTGGGTGTGAGATGGGCCGTCTCATTTTTCATCCATGAACTTTGCATGCCAATCCCTCCCCTGCTTATAGACTTGCTGTAATGGCCTGAGCTTGACCTTTCAGCTATGGCCACCCTAAGACGAGGAAGAACACGCTACAAATAATAACTTTGACGTCTGACATGGCACGATAGGATCAAAGTTCTAGAAAATGAATCGGAACTGTATTGGATTCAATTGGGCTCCGGGACATTTCCATTCATGTCATCCTAATTTGCAGCAACTGCAGTTTGGCTGATTGAGCTTGGAAGAAAATGTTGCGCTGACCTTGAATAAATGATCTACTTCTTGCCACCAGACTATACTAATGTTTGAGAAGATCCATCAGCTGTTATAGCCAATTTTGTCATTCCAACATAATCTATGGTCACAGCACTGGGAAGAACAGTTCCTTCCACAAGATTCTATGACAGGACACAGATAAAAACAGATGTCTGGATTGCTATTTTGAATTTATAGGTCTGTTGAAGTGTTTAAAGGTACAGCAGATTGTAGCAAGTACCACTTGTACTTCAAAATAAAGCCTTGGTCACGATTTTCCTTTTGGGTAGACACAGCTGTCTGTGGGTGAAAAATAGGCGAATCTGTACGGGCACGTATATGGGTAGAACGAAATATCAGGGTCTTAGACTGCTCGAGAGCGTTTGTGCACCTCTTTCCTATGGGCACGCTATAAGCACTTATGAATAATTATAAACACTTATGAATGCGCAAGGGTAAGTAACAGTGTAGTAGTTGTCTGTAGGTGTTGTTCACATATTTGCGTGCAGCCTTACTGTTGGATATTAGACAATCAGAGACAATCAGACATCTTACGCTTGTCTTACCTTATGCACAGCCTGTGCATTTGTGTAAGGTCGGTAAGGAGCCAGCACTCGCTCCTTACTTATGACTAGAGTGCAACGTAAGGCACCAAGCGACAGCATCCCCCATACGTCATAAGTGTGCGCAACTTTCATTATTCTTACAAATACTTCATAATACATACAGTACAGACCACAGACCATTCTCATTCATTTGAATGAGAAGGTGTGTCCAAACTTTTGATACGTACACTCCATTTTCATGATGTCCGTTGAGGTGGCCATGTAAGCCTCAAGACAAACCTGCGCTCCCCTTAAGATGCGACGCTCTACAATCTTCCACGGGTCCCACAATCCAAAAACCTGTACAGGTCAACCACCCGTACAGGTGCATGTGACTACAGCTACTTTCACACCACCTTTCAAGCTAATGCCTTCAAAAATATTGCATTCACGCATAGGCACGCAGGTTTTTACGATAGTCTTCTGGCTTTACGTACAAAACCCGTGGCCACAGAACATTCATTGTAATCTTAACTAAGTTGAACTTTGACCAATCAGTGACTCAGATTTGATGGCAACTCAGAGCGTAGCTTGTTTATATGGGGAACCAGACACACCTGACAGCTTGTTCGCTTTTTTTTCAAGTAACAATATACCAAGGCCACTCTCCTGACATGATGTAATCCTTATCCGCCATTGCGAGGATGCCAGCAATGAACTGTATTTGTAAATACACTTTACAATTACCATTACGAAGCCCATTGAGACGACTGTTGTTGTGAATTTGGGCTATACAAATACAATTGAATTGAATTGAACCAAATTGTTTCAGTTTTGTGCCCACATTGTGACATTTTTGCACCAAGCCTCTTCCAACTGTAGGTGGTGGACATGCGCTAGTAAACAGTAGCAAAAGAAGAAGAAGAAGTAGCCCCTCCCTGCTTGTCCAGTATGAACACAGTGAGTTGACCGTGCATCAAAAGCCCAGTGTGTACATAGCCCACGGCTTAAAGTCACTACCACTTAAGGAGGCTAAATAGACCAATTGATCAATCTAAACACCAGGAATTATTAGGTTTTAATCAGGCCTTGATGCTAAAGATGGAGAAACGACAGTTTTAGAAATAGACCGTCAACCTACTTTCCCCAGGAGATATAGATGTCACGGCAGGCTGGGTTTGCCACTGCCTGTTTGACACAGACTAACAGCCGGTGAGACAAAGAAAGAGCAGAGAAAAACGTTCTACTGTCGGGCCCCTGAAGATTGCATTTCTGTTGCCTCATTAGATGAAGCCAATTAAGAAGATCTCAGTCTCATTATAGAGGCTGGCCGGTGGGAGACAGCTGGAACTGTCTGTTTCGCGGTTTGTAGCTCCCTAGGTGAGTGTGTGCACGCGCACATCACTGTGTGCAAAAGCATCTGAAGCTTTGTGTCCACTTAAAAAAAAGCAAAAAATGATTAATTGATTACTAAGAAAATATGTCTTTTTTTATTGGACAAATACTATAAAGTATTCAACCCATTATTTTCCTGTTTCTCTCCCTTATTATAGGATCTTCCACCATTTTCTGGTGTTTAACTCCTACAATGTTTCAGCTATTTTAACCATTCAACTATTCAAATGTTCAGCTCTTTCAGCTTTTTCCAGCTATGACTTTTGGTCCTTCAAATCCTTGAACTTTTCTAGATATTCCAGGATTTCCAGGATTTTTGCCTCCATTGAAATACATGGGGAATCCTTGGCGCAGAAGCTCGCTGGTTCGATACCCGGCTCTGGCATTTTTCACAAGCATATCTTTTTCATTACTGTGCTGTTTTCACTTGATTTATGGTCAACTTTCATCATTTCTTTATCTAATTTTTATTTTTTTTCCAAAAATTACCCTTTACGTTTCATTTTCATTCATCAGTATAGCATTCAACACTGCATTTACTTCTGGAAATGCAGCTCCTTCTAGTTTATAATTAAGCCTATGGAAGGAGTCGACTTATTTCATGAGCAATGATTAATTTCGCAGTTTAAAATAGATCATGTTGCGCGCCGTATGCTTTACCTAAGCATCACTGACCTTTCCAGGAAAAACAAGATAATCGTTGCTGCACATCTTTTAAGAGTGTTTCTCAAAGGCAAAAGAGGAGAAGTTTCTATATAAAGCAAGCAAGTGAATGCATCTCTCAGACAAACTGTCTCTGAGTGATGATCAAACTCCTCATCAATAATTAATGAGACCAATACTAAAGGTCAAGTACACAGCGAGCCTTTTGCCTGGCTCGCCATAGATCTACCTTGAGGTTGACTGCAGAGATGCTGGCTGCAGCAGCACGGGAGTCCAGTTGACTTTGAAGTAGTCAAATGTGAGGAAGGAGAAGATTCTGCAGCATCAATGGAAGCTGTTGTTTTAAAAAAAACAGAGGGGGAAAAAAGCTTGCAAATCAAGGACTGTGGGCAGCTGAGAGTGATGGAAATGGAGGATGACTCAGAGGCAGTGGGTGGACTTAGACCAGGTGAGACACTGGTACGGCAGATGGGCCGATTATCAGCGCTCAGTCTTTCCATCGCAGCAGCAGAGAGCTCACGGGGTGAAGAACACCTACTACTCACTCTGACACAGAACAACACAAGCGCTCTGTTTTATTTATTTTGTTCTGTGGAGAAGAAATAATGGAGTTCAAAGACCCAACGTTGGGATGTATAACACATTAGCAGGCGTGCTTTGTGACTGCCGCAGAGCTTCCTACAGGTTCGGGTGGTAAATCAGCCGATCAAGGGAAAACGATTGAAATTTATTAGTTTACGTCCACCTTAAATGTTAGTTGTATATCCTTCTTCTGTTCTTTCTCTCACGAAAGGCTCTTAAGGAGGTTATTTGTATCCAACTATTGTCGGACTCCATGTTTTATTTTTAGTCGGCCTGCCCACACGAAAACGCAAAACGGCTCACCAGATTTCATCTGCTATAGCAAAGTATCTGGGAGGGCTAAAAAAAAGAAAAGAAAAAAAAGTACTTCAACAGCAAGTGAAGTATTTCACACCAATGTTCAGGACGGCTTTGTTCAGATCAGCTCTTCAGCTGAACCCATACGGAGAAAGCAAATGTGAGGATTATTGTAGGACACGCATCTTGACATTGTCCATCCCACATGTTCTGATAAAACATGATGTAGATGATTAATTCAAGCCAAGTGACTACTTAAAGGAGGAATACAACAAATCTCCAACTGTCGTGAAAAAACATGTACAGATTTTAAATAAAAGCTTTGGCTCTTCTGAAAAGCCAAAACTCAAACACCTAAAACACATTTAGGGGCTTATGAGACAAGTTCCACCATGATGTACACAATACAGCTGCATGGGGTGCATTGATATTGGCTTATGAGGCTTCTGTACCCCGAGCTCCGTGAACTACAGTGTGAATGCAGACAAACAACACAACACCAAGGATTCCCTAACAGAGCTAGTGATGTAAGCATTAAGCATTTGGAGTGTCAAAACTAAACTTCATCAGAAAATGTGGCGTGCTGGACATAAAAGTGTTCATCAAAGGGACACAATGGTCAACAAGAAGGAGCTGCATTTCCAGAAGAAAATGCAGGGTTGAATGCTGTATTGCTGAATGAAAATGAAACGTAAATTGGCCCAAAAAATAAGTAAATAAAGAAATGATGAAAGTTGGCCATAAATAAAGTGAAAACAGCACAATAACAAAAAAGATATGTTTGTGAAAAATGAGCCTGGTATCGAACCAGCGAGCTTTTGCACCAAGGATTCCCCATGGATTGCAATGGAGGCAGAAATCCTGGAATATCTTGAAAAGTTCAAGGATTTGAAGAACCAAAAGTCATAGCTGGAAAAAGCTGAAAGAGCTGAACATTTGATAGTTCAGCTCTTCAATTTAAAACAATTTAGATAGTTTAGTTTGATAGTTGAAGAGTTGAATGATTAAAATAGCTGAAAACTTGTAAGAGCTAAGCGCCAAAAAATGGCAGAAGATACTTTAATAAAGAAAGAGAAACAGCAACACAATGGACCAATTAGTGATCTGTTTTTTTGTTGTTGCTTTTTTGTGGTGCTTTTTCTCCTTCCAGGTGAAGTCATTTGAAACAATACCAACCCAAAATTAGCTTGGATAAGTGCGCGTTCCTTGCGTGACTGTTAAAACTAAGGAAATTAGACTATTAGTGTGGTTTATGTGCAAACTTCGAGCGTACGGTATTTGTGTGTGGTCAGTAAAGGGTCAGTATTCGCACATCACTGACAAAAAGTGTGGTGTAAGCACGCCGTATGACAGCTTCGACTGTACATTACAAATGGGTGTGAATATTTCACAAAACACTTACCACACGCCTTTTGTATATTCCATTTTTTTACGGCGTCCAGTGAGTTGGGCGTTCGAACATCAAGGGAATGGCAAAACACACCGCACGGGGGTTGAGCCGTACATGTGCTTTGGGTTTCTGGGTGGTCCATGTCAGTGGAGGGTCATAGAGAGTAGGCTCTTTGGGTTCACTTAGCGCTCTATGGGCAAACTTGCATGCCCCTTACAGGTTTGCCCCTTGTTTTATCCACAGAAAGGCCGTTTCAACGCACAAGGACAGTTGGAACTTGGTCTTAAGATGCAGCCGCTCCTGTCTATGACCTTCAATGGGCCCGGACGACCCAAAACCCTGCGGGCCGACCCCTGGATGGATGCATGTGACGAAGGCTTTAGCTCAATTGGGTTTCCATCCAAGTCTTCTGTCAGAATCAACCAGGGAACTGAAAAACTGGCTTTTTTTAGTATGTACATGTGGGTATTTCAGACCACACAGTTTGTCTGAGGCAGGTCACAGTAGTTCCAACAGCAGCCAGACATGTTTGTTTTGACTATTTGATCGTTCTTGTAAAGGCTAGTGTTTTTGTTTTAGGGTCACATGATTACATACGCCATCCGCAAACTTTTTAATGAATACAACTTAGCTAGTTTCAGAAGAGTTCCCATTTTAAAACCAATAGATTTCCATTCATCTTAGTACAGATGCTTAAATGACTCATAAGACCCCCCCTCTCTCATTTATTTTCCTGTCTGTAACTTTTCTCAAATCAGCAAGATTCCAAAAGGTAGTGAAGGGGGTGAAATCACGTGGATCAAATGAAAGCTGGCAAGGTTTGCACTAGCGAAAAAACCGAGCGTGAATGCACCCGGCCGCGCGCACCAAGGACTGTCAGAGGATCGGCAGCAGCCGAGGTCTCCTAGGGGCTCATCAAAGCATGCCGCATCCATTGCAGCCTAACAGTAAGCTCAAGCCAGTGCCTCATTGTGTCTGTGAATGACCCTGGGGGAACACCAGCCACCGCTGCACCGCACGCATTCCCCTCCACGTGTTTGCTCTGCCCAGGGTGTGGCCCAGTTCGAGAGGATTACCCTCAGGAATGCAGACGAGGCCATATTTTAAAACAAGAGAGGAGAACGGGACTGAGGCCACGGGTGTATGATTCCTGTCCACCGAAGCATCCCAAAGGCCCAAAAAAAAAGAAATGCAAATACTGTAAGACGGTTACAGAAAAGCCAGAAGCAGCTCTGCACTTAAGATTAGTGTTTAGTTTCCCCATCCTGTGTCTGTCTGGACTGGTTTCTCCGTAGCAACTCCTTCAAGTCAGCTTGTAGGCATGTTCATTACGAAATTGGGTTGAAAACGATTCCCTTAATCCCTGCTTGGCCAAACGTGCTCACAATGAGTCCTTATTCTTTCTCACACCAGATTTACTTCTTTCCTTCAGCGGCTGAATCCCTTACTAACGCCCGTCACTCTTTCCGAGTTCCCTGGCGTCTTTATTTACTTATGTCAACCATCCCCACACCCCCAAATAACACTTACAATATGTTCCTTTTGAAGCCGAGTCCGGATTAAGAGGCTCTTAGCGCCTGTGGGAAACCGGTCCCAATGGGACCGTGCAGACTCCGACACAAATGGGCGAGAAAATCTTTAAAGACCCGAAAGTACTTTGTTTTGTTTCCCACTTTCTTTTGTTGACGACTACAACGATCATGCAGCGATGCAGCAGACCCCCCCCCCCCCCCCGACCCCTCATAGTATGGAAACACAGGCGTGGTGGTCACCTTCTAAAATGTGACTGGACATAAAAGTAAAGGGGAGTAAATCCAAACGAGGATCTCATGGAAAGGTGTGTTTAAATAAGATCAATCCTGCTTCAAGTTTTAAAAATGAGGAAAACCCTCCAGAAGCTACTTTTATCAATACTTGACAATATAAACCTCAACTTTGACAGTTTTCGAGTGTTTAAGAACAGAAGAGCGGCTGTCTCACCGTCACATGACCGCAGTGATTTCATTTACTCCATTAAGACGTGGATTCTAGCTCATTTCCTGCAAACGCCACTCACTCCATGATTTCCATGGTCACAACACAACAATTACAGAAGAATTTAAAGGAAACGTCCGTCAAAAACAACCGCATGGCTTCATCTTAGTGAAAAACTTAAGACACAAAAAACCCAACAAACAAGGCATTTAAAGACCATCTTTGGCCTGACAAACACAACACATCTGCTGACACGTCTTATTATTTGCATCAGACAAACGTCAGATGTGAGGCAAAGACCTTCAGGAATCTCCTAAGAAAAAAACTACACTGCTTCCACCTTTGAGCATCGCCTCGGTGAAACTTACAGATACTTGAGTCGTTTTAAATTGAACAGATTAATGTGAATTCAGGGTTTCATGGACAAAAGAAAAGAGGGATTTCTAGACCGCAGATAGACCAAAACCCTGAGATGTTATGAGCTAAAAATTTGTGATGTTGCCAGGTTTTACATGGAGGGTGAATCAAGCGGGGCTGGTTCCTTAAAATAATTTGGTCCATGCAAAGCATCCCAACAGAAAATGCAAAACAAGCCTCTTCCTATCCAGGGAAAACACGTTCCTTGTGGTGAACCATTTTCACTGATAATAACCGGATCTGACGACAGAATCCAAGAGATAACAACAGAGTAGTGTTTTGGGTTTTCCCCTTCAATTATTAGCCTTCCTTTCTGCTTCAATTTGTTACTATTTGTCTAAACTCAACACCATTCAAACACTGAACGCTGAGTTTGCATGCTCGCACACCGCTGCCTGGCCTCTTCCTCCTGAGTGTTACCTTTCAAATGTTTACTAAAAGGGCCCCCTGTGATCGCGGGCCAAGTTACACCTGGCAGCACAACCCTGGAACGATAACCCCATCTAAGGAGAAGGAGACCCGGGAAGAGAAGACGGACGCAATGGGGTGAAAACCAGCTTTCTTGATGCTAAAAGAAAGCCTTCTTTCTTTATAAGTCGGGAGCAAAGTCTTTGGGAAATCGGAGGTTAGTAGGTGGTAAAAATACAGAGAATCTTCTATGTTCTTTAAAAAGAGAAGAAAAAGGTGACAGGAAGAGTCAATTTACTTAGATTTTTGTTTTAGATGAAGTTTGGTCATTTGATTTTGTAATTAAACAATGATAAAAAAATATATATATGTTTTTAATTGATGGGGTTAAGGAAACTTCAGGACAAAAAAGTCAACATTCCAAAACTGCAGTTATTGAAGTTATCCTATTTTATTTATCCTATTTTATTTTTTACCATAAAGATTATTTTACCCAAAAAAATGAGTATAAAGAGCAGAGAAATGTTCTACAAGAATTACTCCCTAAATATGCGGTAAAATGTATTGTTTGTTAGTAAATGTTGATTTTTTTTTTTGTATCAGCCACACGCGGTGTGTTGTGGCAGGCACCGAATTCATGAAAAAAACACTTTTTTTAGAAAAATTGCAGCTTTTCTGTTTGTTTAATCTCCATAGCAACCATTTTAGTTTTGGATGCCTGGGGGGTGACGAACGTATCTATGTAATTTTTAGAAGAATCAGCAAAAGTCAACTTTTGGATTACCTTGGCAACAGAGGTTTTCTTTTGTTAACTACGCCCACATTCTAATACGTTAGTCTTGTATTGTATTTTATGTCATTTAGTTCAGCTTGAGTCAATAATTCATGTATTAAAGATTCACAGCATTACAGTAAAAAAAATATGGAAGCAACAGGTAAACACCACTTTTGCAAGCTCGCCACGCTAACGCCATTCCAAATCTACCGACTTTAACCCCTACCCCCCCAAGTACTTTCCCAATGATGCTCAAGGAGTTAGGAGGAGCTCAAAGGTTAACAAAAACTTTGGCTGTGGTTGTAGACCTAACCTCTTTGCATGTGTGTGAAATTTCGTGAAAATCGCTACAACAAAACATTATATTTACCATATTGTGCGAAAATGAGAAAATTGACAAATTTCATAATTTGCCAAAAAGTGGCCATCCTGTAGCTATCCCATAATAATTGCAAAACCTTCTGTGGATATCCCTGACATGTGTGTTTTGGTATTGTTAGTGGATGCTTAAATCATTTTTTAATTCACTTTTTTGATAGTTTCTCCCGCTGTAATGTCATCGTGTCTAAAAAATATTTTCACCCGTTACTTGGTGTACAAACTTTGGTGAGCTTTGGATTGCGTGGTGGTGGGAAAATTACCACAAATACTATAATCTCCAGTCATATTCCTAAACTGAAAATTACAAAGACGTGTTCAGACAAAGCTGGTCATTTCTTATGTTTCTAGCAACAATTGCGACCCGTAACATAGTTTTATGCTAAAATACGTCGGACTTATGAACCGGTTTTCTCCCAAACAGCTAAAAAAATGTGCATCTCAAGGAAATCTCCGTGTCTTTTGCTTCCATGAGTTTATTTCTAACACTGCATGCATGAGCATTTTCAGGAAAAAAAAACAGTAACTTCATGACATCAAGATGAAGAGATCCCGTGTTTGTTATTTTAAAAAAGGGAGGAAGAAGAAAAGGTCAAAGAAGAAAGTGCTTCATCAGTGCCCTTCTCTTCTTAATGATGAATTATGAGTGCACGGATATTATTGAGTTTTCTGCTCAAAACTGTCCACACGGACGCTCATAAAAGAGTTGGGGACATTTTAATTTGACTGCTTGACCACGAAAATGGGCCATTAACACGTCTTCATCTTGTTTCCGAGAACACTGGGGGATCTGAGCGCGAGTCTCGACTTGAAAACATTTCAGGCCAGCGTTTTCCAACCAGATGGTGGCTTCTGCGAGGAACTTCAAGATTACAACCTTCTTCTATTTAAAGCATGTTGCCGGGGAGATCTGGGATGTTCCCGCGTTGTTACAAAAATATTCTTTTTTTCTCTTTTGATCAACGTCTTGTCAAGCCTTTTTGACTAGAGGGACGGCCAAGTTTGGCCACTGAGCCAGAACCTTGATGAGGAAAATGGAAAGAAGCCACGATACCATGGAAACCAGAAAATGTTTTATCTAATCAATGTGGTGGTGGATGGAAGATCATGCAAAAAATCTTTGATTCTAAGCAAAAGATGTCAGATCTGTCAGAGGACAGCCTCAGAAAACAAAAGAAGACTGTGAAATGGGGTGCTGGTATGCCTCAGAGTCACAGATACCGAGACGGAGTTAGCAAGGACCGTGGCTTTGTGGGCATTTGGATCCATGTAACGCCAAAGCCAGGATAAAAACGTGCTAGCTATGGCAGCACGGAAAGAATGTCACTCAAGACAGACTTTCTGCAAAGCTCTTATGAGGCCTCATTATGCTGAGGTCGAATAAAAAACAACACATTTTTAGGAATTCCAATAGATAACTGACACGTGAAACTTCTAAAAGTGACCGGTTTCAGGCAGTACTTAGCATTCCATACAACTTTGTAATTCTTCTTCAAGTGAAAAGTGAATATATACAATGTGATTATTTGTGTTTTTGTTAAAAAAAATTACCAATAAAGATGGTTAGATTGCTTCTTTTTATTTTTCTGTTTAATTTTGAAATCCCAAACCCTTAATGCCAGGAGGTCTTGGACAGGCTAAAAGCGGGGGTTGGCGGTGTCACCATTCACCCAACAATATCTATAAATGTCCCCCCTGTTGTTGCCTAAACGAAGCAGATACTCAAGAGTTCAAGAAAGCGTTAGCAACTGTCTGTCTTCCTAAAGGAGTCACAGGCCAGGAAGTCGTGGATGCGGTTCGTTTTTCTAGATGGCTGTGAAGGTTTTTATGAAGGACAGTGTCATCAACAAAGCTGGATTTTCCACAAACCTGCTTCATAACCCTTTAAGACGGGATCCGATCGCTGGCAAGAGCGAAGTAACAAATTCTTCGACCATTTACACAATTAACGCAGTTCCAACATATTTTGATTTTGCACCAATATGCAACACTTTACAGTAGCGAAAGGTCGCATATCAGCACAAAGCGGCTTTTCTCTGCATCGTGGCAATGCGTAAACAGTTAAAAAATTAGGATAATTCAAAGAACGTCAAAACTGGAGTCAAAGCTCCGGTGTTAAACCAGAGAGAGAGAGTTTGACTGGCCCGGGGTGTGCTCAAAAACTGCTGCAGCTGAGGGGTATTTTAACGAGGTTAACAATAACAGAAGTCGTTGTGATGTTTTTTCGCACGTAGGGAAAATGAGGGACCACCAGTAAGGAGGAGAGGTCGTATTTTTTATCAGAAGAGATGTGGATTTTACAAAGCATCACTTCAAACTGCTCATTTAGAGGGAAAAAAAAAGTTCAATTTGTCCTATACATCTGCTTTTTGAAGCCAGGGTAAAGCTATGTGTCTTATGTTTCAAATTAAGTGGCCATAAAATGACATTTTGCCTCTTTAAACCTTATTTATGTCAGGCTAAAAAGGCGTCAACACTTAAAGACATTAGGAAAAAAAACCTACAGCCCAATTTCAACCTCTGAAAGTCTTAAGGATTGGCAGAATTTACTCAAATATGTTTAAATTCATACAAATTGCTTCAAGGTCTTTGGTCACCAATTAAGAGTGGGAATTGTGAATACATTAGGGAAACATTTTAATGAAGGAAACGTCTTTGGAAAGTGATGGAGCTTTCTTGGTGTGACTCTGTCAATGCAGCACTGCTCCACCCAGAGAAAACGTGAACTCTGTTTCCATGGCCTGCTCCACTTTCATACTCATTCATCTTTGTCACATCTGTGTTTTTTTAACTGTAAAGCTCTATATGGCTTACCGGTACGCTGAGATGCATGTGGGGACTCAAGTGAAAAGTCATGATCTGATACATAGTTTGTAGTTTGATGTACGGAGTAATAAAATGTAAAAAAAAACAATACAATTTAATCCTTTCACTGTGATTAGGTTAATGTGAAACCATTATGGATCACTGACATACTTTGGCATAGTTTTTTGGCATCAACTTGCTAATTCTTTCCCTAAGGTTTGAATATGCAAAGGTCTAGTGTGAGAATCAACAGTCGCGTTACAGCTTCTGACTGTTGATGTTGTTTGACGGTTGTATACAGCGAGACAGCTGACAGGCGTCCAGGAATAGAAGCTCTGGAACGACTCGAGGCGATCGGATGTTGGCCTACAAGTGCAGATGAGCCACGGTAATATTAGAAGAACTTGGCATAAAAAAAAGCTCTCGCACGCACGCACGGTGCGGTGGCAGTGAACATGACAAAGGACCTCTCTGACCTTTAGCTTCGCGGGTCAGACTGGTGCTAACTGCAGAGACCTGACACTCGTTGATTTAAAGGGAACTACCCGCTCCTGCGCCTCATTAGGAGCATCATTTCACTGAAAACGATGCTTATATTGTCCAAGAAGATGTTATCTCTCTTACCTTTAGAGAGTCAAAGCAGGCGATGACCCTTCCGTTCTCCACCTGGCAGCTCTTGGGCGGGTGGGCGAATTTGCATTCTTCGTCGCTGCGTGAACAGGTCCCCCTCTGAAACTGACGGCACACCTCCAGGGTCAGCCATTTAGTGTCCCGTATGGAGGCTATGTTCAGGGCCATGTCGAGGAGCGACGGCTGCGGAGCTGAGGAGGGAAGATCCTCTGAGGAGAACTTGAGCTGTGCTCCAGTTAAAGGCTAAAAGTAAAAATAAATAAATTAAAGGACAAAGGAAGCAACGTGCGGCTATAAATAATCTGGGATGTGCGGTTGGTCCTTGCAGACGGTAAAGTTGGGGTAATGGACCGGCAAAGTCTCATGCATGGAACGGAGCTATGGTGGAG
This sequence comes from Oryzias latipes, assembly GCF_053564925.1. Lineage (NCBI taxonomy): Eukaryota > Metazoa > Chordata > Actinopteri > Beloniformes > Adrianichthyidae > Oryzias > Oryzias latipes. The sequence goes on from NC_136238.1 coordinate 6,671,792, forward strand.
CGTCAGTCAAAGCGGTTCATCAATCAGAACGTCTCAGGTGCGGGCCTCTGAAGCGGCAGAGGGGGCATGCCTGGACGCAGCGGGTGCTGGCTGCCCCGGTGTCCTCAAAACGTCGCCTTTGTGACGGATGGGGTCTTCTTGGCGGTGGATATCAGGGGGGCGAACTGGGTCCTGGTTCGACGGTACAGACTTGCAAAGTCGGTCACTTTGAAATGTTTTTCCGCTCTGTGGGTTCAGCCGTGAAGCGGCTCTGAGTTCCTTCAGGTGAGGGCGGGGCAGAGCTGGCGTGGAGGTGAGCCGAATCCTCTCGCTAAATGTGGAGAACCACTTCAAGTACGAGGGGCGGTTTTGTCTCACAAGGCACTTCCTGTCAGGGATCTGAAACAGAAAGAAGCCCAAGGATTAGTCACAGCATGAAAAGAACGCTTCAACGGACACTTTTGGGTTTTGTTACCGCCCGTCTCCCAGAATCTAAGGCCCAGGGGACGGCTTCAAATTTAAGTTAATAAATTACCTATTGAAAGCGCTGTTCTGCATTCAATAATTGCACCACATAGAGCGGCGGTGCAACCAATGGTAAACACCGCAGTGTGGCATTATTCTAGGCGAGCGTCCAGCTGTCAGACAGGGGCGGAGCCTATGCCAGATGTGCTAGGGATTCCTTGTACTAGTCCAGATGAAGCATCCCTAAATTCACACGGGACGATGGCGGTGGGCTCCAGTGATAGCTGTCCCCGACAGTTTGAGGAAATAACCTTTTTGCTGGAGAAGATGAAACTCCTCGCTGAGCTACTGAGCAGGGAGCCCATTTTTTTCAGCACATCTGGAAATGTTTTGCTCGTAACTGTGGGTGGGCGGGAGCAGCTGAAGACAGCAAAGAGAGGGCAGAGACTGTAAAATCTCAAGCTCTGATTGAAGGGTTCTTCTTTTTTTTACTGCTTTATGTAAATCAGCGTATCCATGGAAAACAGAGAGTAGCATAAAATACCACTAAGGGACTCGGCCAACCCCTGTCAGCAGCAGACAAGTCCAGGCAAGCTGAGACCTGCAGCACAGAGGAGTTATGCTCCAATGCTGGCTGTAGATCTTTGACGATTTTCAGCACTTCCCACCAAAGTGAAAGATTAGATTTTAAAAGCAGTTCTAAAAGTAAATAAAGACCCTCTACGTTCACGATTAAAGTCCCACTTAACTGATTTTTTGATCATTTTCAAAACAGTTTTTTAAAATTTATTTTTAGTCAAAATTGAAAAGACCCTGTGTCGTTTTCTGGGACATAGTTTCTGCAGAGTGGCAGGAGTTCATTAGACTTCACTCTGAGTTGTGGGGGGCGGGACCATTTTTCCTTCTTGTGGCCCACGCCCCGCCCACGTCACAAATACTTTTTCAAACAGCAATTTTTCAAAAACAAATTGACTCCAGAAATACTCAGAAATGCAATTTCAAGCTTCATTTTCTTTAAATCTGTCCTCCATCATCAGAGAAATGCCACAAGAACGTGTCAAAAACCCAACTTCCATCAGAGCAGGTCTTCAAATAAAGCAGGACTCCATTCATTTAAAATAGAAAAATGTAACGGTGGACTCAAACTACCCCAAAGTTTGTTTGGTTAGTGTGAACACTGCTGTGGTCTCAGGCATGGTTCAGTAAAATATGCAGAAGCTAGTTTAAAGAAGTGGGCCAGAGCGCGCTTTGACTGTGTATCCTCAATTAATGAATCAAGACACAGATCGAACCAGCTGTCTTAGTTTTTATTTTTTAATCTTTGAATTATTACTATTTTTATGTATTTGTATTGGATGTAATACAATTAAGACACAGGAAACCAGAATCGACAAAACAGATAAAAACACAACGATTTAGAAAGAAAGAAATGGTTTTAGCACTTTAAACAAAGTCACACACCAAAGTTTTCCCGTCAACTTCCTGGTTAACTTCAGCAGGAAACAAAACCTAAACGTCTCTGTTGTTTTGGACCAAGTAACCAATCCTAAAAAATGCTCTCCACAGTTTTTCCGTCCTCAACGTTTAGCTGCCTACAGTTCTAGTAGATCGATAACTAGAGGATAGCGAACGAAGACTCCTCAATAGAAATGGAGCGACTAGAAAACACTCACTCAACTCTAAACTGACAACAGTGTTTCCAACAGACAGGTTTCACAAAATGACTTTAGTGGAAATGCCAAAAAACTCCCAAAACTTTAGATAAACCTTTTACAGACATGCTCCGATGTGACTTCTACACCGTGATAGCAGAAAGTCCCATGACGTCACATAACGTTTATTTTATTTTCATTATATTCTTCTCTTTTTTATTTTTAAAAGTTATTTTCATCAACAAAAAGCACTTGATGCTTTTACTTTGAAAATGTTAACCTTTACCGACACTTGACTTTGAAGACTTCTTTACTTCCGTTGATATTAGCGAGATTTGGGTTATTAAGTTTATAAAATCCATCATTATTCTGTCATTTTTGAGCAATTACATGGCTTGATGTGTTATTGATTCTACTATTTTTATTTAAAAAAATCGCGAATCAACAAATAAAACTTTTTGAATGTTGAATTTTTGGGAACGGATCTCAAATATCCGAGTATTTGGTACTCGTAACGGCCTTAACAGTTTAGTTTGGCGCAGTGCGGCTTAATCCAGGTGGCGAGACATAAATAAAATTTTTTATTTTAACCAAACTTTGTTTTTTAAGCTCTTCTTTCGATTAAATGATCATTAATAGTTTAAACTAGTTTGCAATGAAACAATAATGTAAACCAAACGTATAAGCAGTCTGAGGGGTAAAATATAATAAGCCAAAAATCTTTGATTCACATCAGCAACTTTATTTTATTTAACTTCTATAATTACTTAATTAATTAAATTTGAACATAATCAGCTTTAGATTTTAACAGACTTTTTAACATTTATCTTCTAAAGGATCGTTTTGCCCAACTCATAGTACAGTTGTTTCTCGTGTAACGGCATAAATTGGTGCATTTTTCCTCCGACATCCTGCTCCTGAATGACATCGTCCATTCAAACCTCTGTCCTGCATCAAATCATATCCTCCCTTTTTTAGTGCTGATGGTGTGAAATGAGATCAGGAGCTTCCTCGTCCTGAAACGCCGCTCTCCGAGGCAGGATTTAATTCCACATCATCTCCCCCCGGAGGGGCGGAAGCCAATCGCTGCAGAAGAGACGTTCAGGTAAGAATGGTGTCAGATATGACCTTAAACAATTAATCCTGGCTTATTTTTAGAGGGTAGAGAAAGTGTTTGATCGAGCTAACCCACTTTGTCGGTGCGTAAAAGGACAATGGCTCCAGTTCTTTAGCTAAACTATGCAATTATTTGTAAAGAAAATGAAAAAAAAACAACTAATCCTGACGTTTTTGTAGTAGCTGGTTCACGTGACATTAAAAAAACAACAACTTTTAAGCAACACATGACAGGAAGGATCCCAGGAATTGGAGAAAAACCTGGTGGGACAGGGCCGCATCCATACTGATAAGGACTCGTCCATGTTTGAACGGTCAAAAGGTTTGTCTTTCCCACGCATTTCTGGGAGTTTGTTTCCCTGATTTCCTGTAATGTGGCATTAAAGCGATCACCGAACTACTCGTTTTCCTGGCAAAATGTACTATTTTGTAGGAATTGTGGGAAAAAATATATTAATGATTGAGCCAAAGAAGTATGAAACGCTCAAACACACAAGGGAGGAAAAAAAAAATGCTTCGCAATGATGACTGCTTTGAAAAAAAGAAAGTGGCTGAAGTCAGAGGTGGTGCATGCAGTTTTAGTTTAGGCTGATTTGACATTATTGGACACTGCACCTCTGGCTCAGCGACACCTTGATGCAGCACAGCTTAGTTTACATCGAGGTGGGGAAAAGCTCTTTGAAGGACGGTTTGTGGAAAGAGGGGGAAGGCAGACGGTCAGCTAGGAGGTGTTGGGACAATCTCTTACCTGGAGGAGGACGGTCAACAAAAACCTTCGCTTTTTGTTGACCGTCCTCCTCCAGGTAAGAGATTGAAATTAAAACTTGAACCAGAGTCTTTCTAGAAATGACTAGCCCTACGTTCACACTGATTGAAAAGTCTTGCATTGGTAGGTTCCTACGCGTGTTTTTGCTCTTCTCGGGCTCTACATACAGAATGCGTAGTCATTTAAAAGCACATTAAAGGCTAAAACAGTTGAACTTTGACCAATCAGGGACTCTGATTTGGTAATGTCATGCGCTAGCATCGGGTAGTAGAGCCAGTTCGGAGTCAACAAACACCTGCATTCAGCACTTTCTAGGGGTGTACGGATCCATTTTAACAACGATTCAATTCAATCCCACCTCAGACAGATCAATCCAGTTGGACTGTGGGCATAGAAATCGATGAATTGATTAATGGTTACACTCTTGTCGCGTTTTTAAATTGCGCATCACATGCCTGGTGTGAACATGGTTATTAGTCCTTTTATAATCAGGACATCACATTTGAATTTCATTGAAGTCTAATACTACGTTCACACCAGCTTCGGCAACGCACGTTCAAGCAACTGCTCCCAAAATGAAGTCTGTGTAAACGCGTGCATGCGTGGATTTCGGGCTACCGCATTGAAAAACCCTTACATTTATGCGCTGCTGTGCAAGTTTTTGGACTGCTTTCGGGCTTTACGTTCAAAACACGTGGCCATTGAATAAGTAATAGAACTTTAACAAGTTGAACTTTGACCAATCAGGATCCGGAATTAGGTAGTGACGTATAGATAGCGTCCTTTTCAATTCACGGATGTCACGACCATTTGAAAACTGATCATGAAGGGGAAGTTAATAACTGCTGTTTGCTCCCGGCTGAAATGATGCGACACCGACTCTTTCATTTAACAGAATAAAGCTGTGAAAGAAAATGCCTGAAGCAGGATGTGCGAGATTTGAACCGCTTTGACACTTCTCACCGAGCTTCTTCTAAGATTGGGAACACCGTATGCTAAAAGTTCAAGAACGTGTGTTCCTGAACGGGCTACACATGCCCAGTTTGAGCATAGCTTGGGGGGCGTGAGCTAGCGAGACAGTAGGGCTACACGATATGAGGAAAACTCGCAATGTGCAATATTAGTGATCAATATTGCAATGACGATATAACTTGCGATAAATGAACAAATAGCAAAAACAACAAAAACATTTCCCTTTCACTGCAAAAGTTTAATTTAAATAAGAGTCAAAATATCTTAAATTATTCTCCAAATGACCCTCGTCTATTTAGCAGGGCAACATCTAGCATAAAAGCTCCATCCGATTGGTCAACAACGTGAAGGGCTCCATCTGATTGGTCAAATGCATAAAGGGATTTATTCAATTTATGAAAAAGTTCAAGTTGCCATAAGATCGTTTTAGCACATTTTAGGTTTACCATTTATTGCTCACTTTTGCAATATGGATATTGCACAGCTTGAAATCGCGATAAATTTGCGCTTAATTGTGCAGGCCTACGACGAGAGAGCATGTAAACAGAGAGCTCTCAGCAACAGGAAAGGGGGAAGGGGGTTTCCTCTGCACCAACAGTCCAGCCCACAACCCAATAGATGAATTTCTAATGAACGCGCAACACGAGACGAGTGTGAACGCAAGCATAAGGGACGCAGACAAAAAGTCAGGCATGACTTTCGTGAGTTACTCTGGAATCCAGAGGCGTGAAGCCGAGCGGCACAGCTACAGACGCTAAGGTTTACGGACACTCTCCGCAGCCAGCTGGCAGCTGCATTATCTTCGTCAGTCTCCCTAATTGAAAGAGAGTCAGCGGGACTGGGGCGTCTCGAGTGAAAGTCATTGGCTTGACCTCTGAGTGGTACGTATGAGGGCCATTAGTCTGGTATCCGTGCAGTCTGCTGCTTGTGTTTGCACAGCAGAGACGAGGAGCTCCCCGGCTCGGCTGGCGGCTTGGCGTTAGCCAGGTGCCTCGGACGTTATAGAGATACAATTCAAATTACATTTGAGTGAGGCCGGGAAACCGGGCCTCCTGAGTGGCCACAATTTCCATTTATTACCATTTTTATATTGCAAAACCGCGGCTGAATGGTGATTTGCATGGCCAAGAGGAACGAGCGGTCAGAGTTTTTTCAAGGCTGCGCACAGAGGGCCTCACCGGAGAGCGAAAAAATAGGAAAAATGTTCCAGTGAGTCATGGAAACAGGAGTCCAAATGCTCTCTAGCTTGTTTCTGTGCGGGCAATAACCTGCAGATGAAACAGAAATAAGCCGCGACGATTATGGAATTGTCTTTGGCATAAGCCACAAATCCTTGAGTTTGATCATATCAAGAACCATTAGCGTTAAGGATGGGTGAGTGAGCAGAGGACTAAGCTACTGTTGGGAGGCAACACTAGGAGATATGCTCAGAGTCAGCAGGCAGGTGTGCCTCATATCAGAATAGCCTTAACAAAACCCGTATGACCCGGAGGGCCCAGCTCACGGACGGATACACTGCCTTTTATTGGAACAAAAAAGAATCTGATGTTGCTGTAAACAGGTTTATTTTCTTCCTGCATGTCTTCTCTCCAGTAAACCAGAGGGACTCGGTCAAGTCATCCACTAATTATAGAGCCGTCGTCAGCCCGAGGTCAGCGCCGCTGCTCCGATAAATATGATGATTAACAGAACATCCCAGCGTTATGACAGAAAATCTGTGCAGATATAACATCAAGGAATACGCTTTTGATGACATCACAGCCTTTGTACGTCAAATGCTGAACCTTGAAATATATTTGAAAATTCATCAAGATATAATTGGAAAAAAAAAACTCTACTTTACTCTAAAACTCATTAAAAAAATAAAGAACATTTCAACCGAACCATTCAGGAACAAACAAAGTTCAGGCTGAACACGCTGTGCTTCAACAGGAAGGGTTGGTCTGATGTCCCACTTACAAAAATGGACCAAAAAAAACAAAATCGACTTCCCCTCCATCTACAGCAAAACCAATAACAAGAACTTTGGCGCCCGACGTTGTCCGCCGTTAACCACACCAGGCCCAACGTCGAGACTAAATCTGGACAGAACCAACTCAGAAAGTCGAGCCCTGAACCTCGTTAGGACTCAACCGGGTCAGGAGCTATTTGCAAAAACACATTCTGCATGTGTGGCTCGACCTCAAAACTCACAAAGCTAGTAGAGACGGAGCACATCAGGACAAGGGAGCTCCAGATATTTGCACTGAATGGTGAGACTGTAACACCCCCCCTCCCCAGGACTTGAAAGGGAAAGTCCATTATTGGACTTTAAATGAAGCAAATTCCAGCAGTTTCAATATTTTTGTATCTGTCTTTCATAGAGGGTTGAGTCCCTCCCCACTCAGACCGGTATGCAGCACACTGCAGCAAAGCTCCAGACCTTAAAAACATTTTTTTTTTAAACTGGTGGGGGAAAAAGAAGGAAAACCAGACGTAATGACAGTTTCCTCCCACCTGGTTTCACTGAGTCCAGGACCTGAGCGTCACCCGGCGCTCCTGAGCCACCGATCTCCACTGCGGCTCCCCTTCAGTCCCAGCCGGAGGAGCTAACGACCACGTGAACTGCTGTCATTCCAGAAGTCCATGCCGAGACTGGGATTCTCTCTCAGCCAGAGCAAGCGAGCGAGCGAGCGAGCGAGCAGGGCAGGGCGGAGGGGCAGGAAGCAGCAGAGTGTCTCCTAAAAACTATGCGCCTGCAACACTTCCAGCCAGACGCACACCCCTAAAGCCAGCCCCTTCCTGCCCACCAGCTCGTGGCAAGGACCTCCCCCACGGCTCCAGCCAATGAGACGACAGCCACTGTGAATTGCCTCTCCACTGGAAGGGAGCAGACGACTGATGTGGCGAAGACTGCGCTCGCAGCAGCAGCAGCAGTAGCAGCTCCTCATCTTCAAGAGGTATTTCCCCAATTTCATGCCCAGCTCCGTCAGCTGTCACATAGTTTATGCATTCTAGATTCTAGGGATTTTTATTTTTTTTAGAGAAGGGGGCAATAAAGTACAGCTGAAGCCGCCCTGTCCTTGGGTCCATCATTGCTTCCGATACCATCCCCCAGAAAACCGCCACACGGCTCCGCCTCCCCCTCCTGCCTCATCTCCATCCTCCCCTCCTGACTCCTCTTCACCCCCTCACCTGTTCGGATGAAGCATTTCCATGAGATACCCTCTTAACCCCCGCCCCCCCCTCAGCTCTTTTTTTTTTTTTGTCCTTGGATATCTAAAGGGGAGAATGGCATTTCTGCATCTCCATGAAAAGAAGGGGATGCTGATGTCATGCAGGCCGGCACGCCAGAACTGATGAGTCAGAGATCCGGCTTTCACGACTGTTCGATCCCGGACTCAATAGAAACAGCTGTGGCGTCTGTCTTCCCCCGCCTCGCACAAAGCCTGCGCGTGACGCCGCAGCCTGGGCGTTTCGTCGACTCCAGTCAGGACAAACAGACCTGTTTACTGTCTGCTCCTGCTTGGAAGGTCACATGTTTGCCCCACTAGCAAAGCATCTGCTAATATCTGAGGGGGGGGTGGCGTTTAATCTCAGCTGTGACTTCACCTGTGAGGAAATGACACGGAGGAGGGGGGAGGGAGGCGGGGGACGGCGTCACCTGACACCACCAGGGAAAGCAGTCGCTCTGCTTCCCTAAAATCCTAAAAATGAAATCATCCGAATTATTTCATTTAGCTTTTGACTCTCCTCGTTACAAAACACACAACAGGCTTCCATTACAACCCCCCCAACAGGAAAACCAACAAAAGCCCGGCAGACAAACAACCACAGCTACTTCCTTCCCAACATCGGATCCCCTCCCCTCTTATTATCCCCGTCCTGTTTGACCCCCCCCTGAGCGGCTCGGCTCAGATTTAGCGTTCTGTCGCCCAAAGCGGCTTCATCTTTTCAGAAACAAGCAACGGATTCAAAGACTAATTAGAAAACAGATAAACCTCAGCAGGAAAAACAGAAAGAGCAACATTAAAAAAAAAACACTGGATGTTCAGGAGGGGCGTCAGAAGAGGGTGAATAAAGCGTGTGAATCATCTATTGCATAAGCGTTCCCAGCAGGATTCTGCCATATTTACCCAAAAATTGAAAATCCTCTGTTGTTTCTAGGACGCGGTTCAGTCAAAATTCGCCTCTAAGTTGTAAGCCGACCCCCTTCCCATCATTCATCTGTTTACACTCCCTCCTGCTAGCTGGCAGCCCCTAACATCCCTAACTTAACATGCGTGGTGCAAGAAAAAACGGCGAGCAGTATCGGAGCTCTCCGTCCGTACGGTTCGGAACCGGATTCCAGCTGGGACGAGGAAAACAAAGACGTGCACGGATCTCTGTTGGGCTGCAAGGTTGTGGCTCGCCGTAGTAGCTTCGACGTCACACCTACAAGCGTTTTTCAAACGACACAGTTTAAAGACATGCTCAGAAATGGACATTTCAGCTTACTTTTCTTTGTATATGTCTGGCATCGTAGGAAAATTTGCCAGAAGTACATACATAGCCAGGCAGGCCGGCAGACAGACAGGCAAACAGATAAATAGCATTTTTCAAACAAAAACGTCATTTTCAAGTAAGAAAACTTTGTAAAACCCTAAGAAAAAGGTGTCATATTGTTTTGTAATATGTTTATGAAATATAGAATTATAGGTGAATAGATATTAACAAATTTTCAAAAGGGAAAATAGCACTAATTTTAGTGTTAAGTGGTTTTAATAGGCTGCTGGACTTGGGTGGACAGTTGTTGGGGGCTAGCATAGCCAAGCAGCCAATCACGAATCACGATTTGGACTCTGGAGCAGCCTTTTCAGGAAAAATGTATCCTCTTTCTGGTTAATAAAGTTATTACATTTTGTATTAAGGGTATAATAAGCAGATTAATGGGAGTCAAATTCCAAAAAAAGAGGCGCTTTTACCTTGCTAGGCTAGCTACCTGCAGCTTACCTGATGACGACCCTGTCACATCCAGCTGCACTCCAGCCGCCTTCCCGACAGCGCAGCGCCCGTTCGCGTGCAGCAGGACTCCGTTCGCCCGGAACATGCGCGGCGCTTTCAGCTTTTTAAAAAATAGATATACATATGTATAAATACAAGTCTTTATTGCGGCAAACTTTATCGATATATTTCGTTTGAGAGGAGCTCTACAATCGGCTAGCTCGCTAACTACTTTTAAGGCTAGGAGAGGAAGCAACAAGCGATTTTGACAGTTCGGGGGAATGTTGGTTGTGCGCCACTTGAGGAATAAAAAGAGGGGTGGAGACCGAGTTATCAACAATATTTACACCGTTATAAATATAAATTCAGCCTTTTTAAAGCATTATCTAAAAAGATAACTGTACTAACACCATAAACTAACGTTTGTTGCTGAAAATGTAAGCACCTAAATGCTCTCGCGTTAGTTTAAAGTGTGAAATCCCCCCTATTGTTGATGTGGTACGGTCCAGAAAAAAAATGCAGCGGCAGGGATGGGGCCACGGGGCTGCCTGTGTTACCAAGGAAACAACAGTGAATCTCCCTGGAGTGAAAGATGCGGTCTTTGATTTAGTCTTTCTGTCAAAGTAACCTCTAAACCACGTAATTAAATATAAATATGAAAAAAATATCAAAGATGAAACACATGGAGTTTTAAAACTTCATTATAGTTTATTTTAGCACTTTTAAGCTCATCCAAATTGAAGAAGAATCATTGAAAATTAGGAATAATAGCTTACATTTTCTAGATTTAAGGTCTGTGCATCCTCTCTCGCTTTGCAGACGAGCACACAGCTGGCTGGTCGTGGCGGCGTGTGACGCACAGAGACCCGTTGTCAGCAAGGAGGGCAGCAAGTCAACAAGGACCAAGTCACAAATATCCCCGGAATGAGCAGAGAGGCACAAATTTAGCCCCACTGACTGCTGCCCATGCCATGTGCTGCCTATTGAGCGCGCGGACAATGAGCACAGCCATGGCCGCCCGCTCTGCCAAGGCCCACGCAGATGGAATGCAGTTGGATTTAGCGTCAACGCCGATGCTTGAAGGCCTCTTACATATTAATAGATGACACATGCGTGATATTTGGCGACCACGCCGAGTCACAGCAAAGATATAAGTCAGAAGAGTTCAAAGCTGTGGACACAGTGTGTGGTCATGTGACCCCTGGTGTGGCCTATTTAAAGGCAGTTTGTTGAGCTACGTTCACACCGGCGTCGGCAACGCGCGTCAAGCAACAACTTCAATGCAAACGTGAGTTTATTTTACCCTACAGCCTGACTTTATTATAAAAATAAATAAAAATACAAAAAAATATTTAAAAAAAGTAAAACAAATGATTAATCACTTATTGAAAATTGTTAAATTGATTGAATTTTAATGATATTACTTCACTTGCTCCAAAAATTGATAAATTGATTCAAAAATCTTTCCTAATGTAGCATAATTTTGCACGTTTTTAACTTTTGATACTTGATGAAATTTTGCAATGAAAATTCCTGAAACATTGTTGTGTCTACTTTACTGATATAGTATTATGTTTTATTCATATGAATGGCTTTTATAAGTAACATAATCTGCATATATATCTGCATTTGCCATGTTGATTTCTAAAATAGTTATTTTTGACGTAGTACTTAAGTAATTCATTTTTGTCATGTGCTTTATCAATATCTTATGATTTTTAATTCTGTCTGATAAAACCTAGGAACCGGATATTGATAAATCCTGTAATAAAATGGTTACAGTATAACGGGGTGGGATTATATAAGTTCGCTTCCTTCCACTCCCTTTCAAGCAATATTTATAAATATGTCTAATTATCCTAAGTTTGATTAGTTACTGTATGAATGTATGACTGATGTTTATATTGCTGTTGTGTATTATTTCTACTTAATTGCTTGAAATAAACAATTTCAAATCAAAATCAAAAATATGTGCGTTTCAGGCTTCTGTGTTGAAAGCTCTCATGCTTACGCGTCGCCTATGAAATGATACTTATGCCAACACATTGCAAAAAAAACTTTCTTAATTGCAAATAAAAATAATACATATTTGCTTTTAAATACTTTTCCTTTGCTTTCAATTTTTTTTTTTTGCTTTCAAAAACTTTTTTTTCTAATTTTCTTTTTTCTTTCCCAAAGGAAAAATGTTTTCGCCTGCATTGTATCTCATCTGTGCTTTTTGTGAAACTTATGAGAGCAAAATCAAAGATAGGGAAAAAGCGAGGTGAGACACAACACAGGCGAAAACATTTGGGTTGCAAAAGCACAAAAGGAAATTTGAAAAAAAAAAGATTTTTTAAAGCAAAAGAAATTTTTTTTTTTTTTTTGACAAAAATCCTGCGGCACACCAGCATCCAAAAATAAAAAAAAAGGAGAAACTCATAGTCTGTATTGATCTACAGTCCCTCTACAATCTCACGTGCATTTTTGTGATAATTTTGGCAGAAAAAGCTGGAAGTTGCAGCTGTTTTTTCTAAAAGATGTAATAAAAGTAGTTAGAAGATTTAAAAACTGTTTGATGTGTTTTCATTGTGGTTTCAAGACATTTAACAAGCATTGTGCGCTGAGACGCTGTCACTTTCACTCAATGCATCATGGGAAATGTAGTGCAAACAGCCGCCGAACGTCTCTGAGCTTCATTGTTTTGTTCACTTGTTTCACGGTCTGACACCGGATTCTGTGGAAAGCTACACCGCTAAAGACGAGCTTTGGCGTTGAGAGACTTTTTGAGCAGAATCAGAACAAGGAAGTGAAGACTTTAACCACTTCTGATTGGTCAGACTGATGACGTATGATTAAGCCTCCAAAAATGATTGGTGGAGACAGTTAAAGGGGCGGGACTTTTCAGAAAACAGCTGACGCTACGGCTAAATCGCGGTACCGTCATTCTTAACAAAATGTCTTTAATAGAATCAAATAAACACAAAGAAAAAAGTATTTTATCATCTTTTATATTCCTAACTACTAGTGTTTTATCAGGGCCTGTTTGGATGAAAACAGAGCTGATATCCTGGAGATGGGAAATGTTTTTAGATTAGTTAATAAGGGCAATTTCCCACGGCACACACACGTTTTAAAACTGATCATGGAGGACAATTTTATAATTTTGTTTATATTATGTATCGGAATAGAGCAGCAGAAGAAGAAGTCTAGAGCAAGATATGCAGCGCTTTGACATTTTAGCCTATTGACACTATAGGTGGCCGTCATGCGCTAGGATCAGGTAGCAACAGTGCACCATAACACCATAACATGGCAGTCGTGTTTCTCCAACGACTGACCAACATGTTGATGTTTCACCATTTTTTTCGCAAAGCTTTGATGCAGCTCTGACCAAATGACAATAATTGTTTGTTTTTGAAATTGTCTTTGATTGAACCCCACACCAATCAGCAAGTCACATGACCACAAAGTTTGTCCAGCTTATGTGGAAATTACACATATTGCTACATGCTTGGCTAAGAGCAATTTGCTTACAGGCCCCCTTGCTAGCTTACAGCCCCCTCACAACCCCAAGCTAACATTAGTGGTGCAACAAAAATGGCGAGCTACATCGGCACTATCCAGTCGTACAGTTCTGATCCAGACGCTCATGGATCTATTTGTCTATAACTGGATGAATCAGATAAGGGGTGGAGCAGGGAGCCTGTGGCCCCGCCCAGCGTGTTGTCGACGTCACAAATGCAATCTTTTTTAAACATCATCTGCTCCTGATTCACAAACATTTTAACAATGAAATACTATTTTTTTTAAACTCCAGATACACACAAACCGAGAACTTGTTGGTTTATTTTTCTTTTACAAAGTGGGAAGTTGTGTCGAAAGAAGAAGCTTTAATTAACTTCAAAAAAGGCGGCATGGCATATGAAAATGACCAAAACAAAAAACCCAAATTTGCTTGATTTGAAGTTATTTTTCTGCTGGATCATTTTGGAACCTATAGATTTCTGCCGAAAACAAAGAACATTTTACCTGTACGTAAACATTTTACTTGTGGTAAGAAGCCCCCAGTGGTTACTTGGTGAACTGCAGCCGGTCGTTCCTTTTTTAGATGACCTTCAATCTGGAAGTCAATATAGAAAAAATATTAATTTGAGGCAAAACATGTTTTTTGGGATTTCATTAAAAATGTCATAATTCTCCATAAAAACAGTTAATGGTACGGAGAGAACTGCTTTTCCAGATGCAGGTGATTATGAAAAACTGCAGGCATAGGTCAAGCTGGTACCCCTAAGGCCTGGCATATTGATTCCCCTCTTGGCAAAGAGGAGGCATTTGTAAAAACGCTGGAGCCGGCAGACTTTTCTGAAAGTCCCTGAACGCCCACTCACCACCGAGCACAAGTAAACACTGTGCAGGCATAAAAGAAGCTGCTCAAACACAGATATATCCATCAAAATGTCGACTGTTTTTTTTTTAAATCATTTGGATTGTTTGGAAGGAGGAGGATTGTTAGCATGAAGGATGTACATCTGTTTAAAAGACAAGCTGTTACTGAAGCTCATCCCACTCTGTGAATATTACACTGCACGCTGAAAGTGCACATTTCCTGCAAAGCGGATGCGCGTGCGCGCTCATTAATGGGCTGTGCCGGTGCGTTCGTTGCGGCAGCAGTCAGTGGAGTGGACCTGGGGATCAAGTGAGGAGGCGTCGGGCAGGAAAAACAGCCGCAGTATCTGCAGGACTCTCTCCGGGCGGCGGGTGATGAAGAGAACGCAGCGTGTGTGTGTGTGTCCCCCCCCCCACGCACGAAACAGTAAACAGACACACAGAGGGTCTCTCTGCTGACACGTGCACGCGCACGAGCACAGAGTGGGCAAAGCTCTCCTGTCAAGGTCGGTATTGATCTTGGAAACGAGAACAGGCCCCGATTATGAAAGCTTTTAACCCAAATGCTTAATGTAGCGCAGGTGTAACGGAAGAAGCTTACATCTGACGGTGGGGGGGGGTCACCTGGGCATTTTCACTAATCGAAATACCTGAGCGAGGACAGACTGAAGGTCATCGTTAAGCTAAAATCCACCCAGAGCTGCTGGGAAAAGCTGAGAGGAGCCATTATGAGGCAGACCGCCGGGGAGGAAGGCCAGTCCTGCGTCGCCATAAGTCATCTGCTGCAGCTGTTTGTTCATGTGGCTCCACTCCTGTCCTCCAGGACTCGTTTCAGGCAAGAAGGAGGAGGAGAACGCCATCACCCCAAGATTTTTGCAAAAAAAAAAAAAGTTTTTTTTTGGCATTTCTGATGCAGCTCGATGCTTTAAAAAAATCTGTTTTAAATGGATTTCACTAGTTTATGGCAGAAAAATATGACTGGCATGCGGAGGCAGAAAAATGTCCAACTTTATGAAGATCTGCTCCTGTCCTTGGCCGTGGACCCCGTCTCACGCTCCCAGCCGTCCCCCAACTCCATCTGGATGAAGCCCATCTGCTGAACATGTAGTTGTAGAGTTAGATAAGCTAATTCTCTCTGGGTGTTCTGGTACATCGCCTGTCTGTCCTGGGGGAGGATCCCTTCTACATGTGGACACCCCTGAGGTTTCTTCTTTATTTCGGGAATCTTTTTTTTTTTTTTTAAGTTTTTCCTTACCGACAAGGAGGGTCTAAGGGAGGCACAGTTTAGTTTAGTCTGTTTAGTTCAGTTCAGCCATTACCTATTGAATTCTATGACTTCATGTTCTTTATGATCTCATGTTTATTATACAATTATCGGTATGAAGCCCATTGAGACGACAACTGTAGTAATATTGGGCTATATAAATAAATTCGAATTGAATTGAATAAAGAAAACATCTTTATAAAATAGAGAGGGAAGATCTTGTCATACAGAAGGTGTTTTGACATGTTCGAAGCCAGTTTTATTTTTATTTTTATTACAGACCTATTAAACACGATTAAAACATCTATTGCACAAAAAACAACAACCCTATTTTTGTAAATAAATTCTTATCAAACTGTTTTTCAGATTTGATCATTTGATTCTAAACAAATTCAACAAAAAAATAGCATCATCTGCAAATAAATTAAACTTATAGAATGTTATAATTTTGAAAGAAAACACATAAAAACTAATGTATGTATTTACTGTACATTTTTGGTTTTTGTTTTTCTTTTAAATGATAAATTATCTATGCCTCAAAAATTTCATTTTTTTTATTTATATTCATAATTGTTAGCATTTAATCCTCTGAAAAGCTAAAGTTTTTATCTTTCTTTTGTAATATATATTTTACATTGATTATATTGAAGTTTATTTCTCTGAAATTTTCAAATTTTCTTAGCAAGTATTTTTGCATTGCTATTATTATTATTATTATTTTTATCTACAGCCTTTATTGTTTTTTATACTTCTGTTTTTCAAAAGGACAATCTTATAGAACTAAAAATGAGTCAAAAGAATTTGGTTCAACCAGCTCCCTTTTCACCCAGGGCCCCCCCAAAAAAGACCCAGTACCGCCCCTTTCAGTGTACCTGTTAAAATTAAAAAAAAATTTAATAAAAAAAAAATAAAGATTAAAAGCATTTTCTTTTGGGGGGAACTTACACAATGGCTCAAGCAGCCCCCTTTTCACCCAGGGCCTTAGAAAACCCAGTACTGCCCCTGTCAATGCACCTGTTGACCATTTTTTTGTGATTTTGAAAAACAAAGATTTATTGGTTTTGTTCTGTATAGACGGGAGAATATCTGAAACATGACGTTCAGCACATTTGCATTTATCAGCATTTATCAACAACCTTCCCCGCCTGGAGGAAATCCTCTGACTTGATGTCTGTAAGGATCTGGGGAGGTGTGACATCAGCGGGATTTAACCCTACATCTGAGAAAAGTGGCACTCCTGGGGCTGGGCAGCCACTGACAGAGATCTTGAAAATGTCAGGAGAAAATGGCATATCGCCATGACAACCTGGCTATTGTCTTCATCAAG
This sequence comes from Oryzias latipes, assembly GCF_053564925.1. Lineage (NCBI taxonomy): Eukaryota > Metazoa > Chordata > Actinopteri > Beloniformes > Adrianichthyidae > Oryzias > Oryzias latipes. The sequence goes on from NC_136238.1 coordinate 6,688,663, forward strand.
GTTGCAGTGGGAGGCAGCCAACGCAGCAGCTAACGAGGTCTTCTGCACCACAAATGTAGCCCCCCCACAGATTTATGTGAACCAGGAGGGGCTTGTTGTGGGGATGTGATCATGTGACCGACAGCATGGCATGTTAACCTCTGACCTTTTTCTTCAGGCTCCTGACGGCTGGACGGATCAAGTGTGAGAACAGATCAGTTGCTCTCATCTGACCCCTTATTGTGGTTCAGTCTTAAAAGTACGGTACACGGAATATGGATTTGGTTTCAAGGTTGCCACTTTATGACGAGTGAAAAAGGAAAAAATGAGTTTTTTCTTTTTGTTAAATCACTTTGACCTTTTTTGTGTCCCATAATTACTTTTTTCAGAATATTTTGGTCTAAAATCTAAAAACGTTTTGATGTCAAATTGAAACTTTATCTAAAGAATTTGAGCTTTATTTTACAAGAACTTCAATTTGCTTTGATCCATTTATTTTCTAAAATATTTGTATTATTCCCTCATTTTATAGAATCCCCCATTTTAAAAATTAGAATCCAAATGAAATCCGGAAAATGTAAATTTTTTCAAATTGATGGACTTTTTCCCTCAACATTTTAATGATCTTTTTGATCAAATTAGTGAACAATTTTTTTTTTGGGAAAAGTTAACCTTAAAACATGTTTTTATTTGTCAAATAGGAACTTTTAACTACTTTTAACTCAGAATTTTTATCCAGATTTAAGCTGTTTTTTAGAATTATATATTTTTTGTTTTATTTCTCTCTCTTTCCCTTCTTTTCTCTCTTCCATTGAACCTCTCTTTCTATTTTCACAAAATAACCCACGGCTTGTTTGTCTTCACTCGGCAGAAAGAAAAGCCGAATCCATCAGGGTTTGGAAACAAAGAGAAGTAGAAGGGTAATAATGCAGAACTTTGAAAGTTAATTTCATTTTATTCTGATACATTTTGGAAACAACTGAGTTTTTTCTACCACTAAACAATTTGTAATTCATCTGAAAATATATGAAAAAACTTTATTTTATTTACTTCCGGTCTCAAACGATCAGATCAATTCCAACAGGAACTCAAGTATTCTAGTCTTGCTGATTCCAGTGAGGCAGTCAAAGCCTGACTCAAGCTCAGAAGTTATTACATTACCGTAACCATGGTGACGTATTTGCTAAGTGATGTACAAACGGAGGCGTACTCGTGGAGGAGAGGGGAGAGAGGAGGTGCCAGCGGCCACATGCAGACGCCGCGACCTCTGAGCTGCAGGCACAACCTTCAGAAACAGAACGCACACATGAATGCACAAATGTCTGTATACACAAAAACAACTATTTTATAGCAACGATGCAACAAACTTTATTTAAAATGTCAAAAAAACAAACAAACAAGTAAACACAAACGGGAAGTTAAACTGTTCGCATGCAGAGATCAAAAGAAAGTCTATGGCTGTGATGTCTCATTTTGGCAAAAGTGATTCAAATTCATCATATTTTCTTCTTTAGTTATGACTAGATTGCACCACCTAGTGGACAAAATAAAGATGACACTAATAGACTATGTAAGGGGGTTTATATTTACAAAACTGTGCAAAAATATTTAGTATTTTGTGGCCACCAATTAGCAGAAAGCATTGATGATACTAAAATGCAATAGTTTTCCCACAAAATGCAAATAAAATGCCAATCTGTGGCCATGAAATGGTCATTTGTGCGCACAAACAACACAATACTGGCCAAGAATGAATAATCTGAGGGAACAATTACTTTTTATTGTTGTTTATTGTTACATAGAGGGCTCTATGGGTCTCCCATCCTTCCCAGACGTGTGCATTTTTTGGAATGATCTCGTAAGCAACGACCAGAAACATGTTGCTTTAACAATAAACCCAAGAAAACACTACAACCTAAACAAATAGTCGTCTAGCTAAAGTTTTAAATTTGTATTAAGTCCTCTGAATCTGACCGAATGTACTTTAGAGCTCTGAAACCAATTTATGAGTAAATATACAAAACATGATGGAATGTGGTTATCTCTTCTAGTCTCGATGAGGAAAACATTGAAAATAATTATAGTGTTTTATATATTTATAACGTCACTCTGTCACATTTGTGGATGGTTGTTTAAAAAAGGTTAAAAATGGTGTCCATACCTTATAAAATGTATGTTCTGAGCGTCAGCAAATCTTATTTTTTTTCAAGTTTGAGATGGTAAAGCACACCTCAGATTCAATGGGATACAGTGAGTACAACTAGATTTCATCAACATATCAAGGACTCCCTTGAAAAAGAGGTTCTTATCTCAGTGTGACATTTCCTGTGTAAAAAAGGTTCAATAAAAAAAGTTAATGCAAAACAAGAGGTTTTTATTGTTTCATCACTGAATTTGATTAATTCAATTCTTAAATCTTCCATGTTTGATAAACTACAGTACAGACCAAAAGTTTGGAGACACCTTCCTATTCAAATGAATGGGAGTTTGGAAACACCTTCCCATTCAAATGAATGGGAGTTTGGACACACCGTCCCATTCAAATGAATGGGAGTTTGGACACACCGTCCCATTCAAATGAATGGGAGTTTTTACACACCGTCCCATTCAAATGAATGGGAGTTCGGACACACCTTCCCATTCAAATGAATGGGCAGGTGTGTCCAAACTTTTGGTCTGTACTGTCTTTTTTCTCTTTCACGTGTTCACTTTTCTGTGTAGAAAGTGTTTACAGGACAAAAACCTGCACATGTGCTTTCTACCGCTTGAATATGAACTAAATTTCTTCCTTTGATTTAAAAATCTTTCAGATAATTTGGCAAAGCTGCAGTGTTCTTGTCAGGTTTCTAGGTTATGGTCGATCGAAATCCCTAGGAGGAGTTTACATTTGAAGGGGATTGTTTCTTTCTTTTTTTTTTAAATTGAAGATGGTGACCTCTTCCTGAGGTCAAAGATCAATGAAACTTCAGCTGTGGTTGAACTGTGTGAAATATTGCTCAAACAAAACCTTTTTTGTCCATATTATGTGAACATGTGAAAAGCCGTAGGTCCCTTGCCCATCCCATAATACTTCTAAAACTTCCTTTGGATATTCCAGGAAAAAAATGAAATTTTAGTTATCGGACCTGAAGCTAAAAGAGAGAAACCGTTTCTGAAGCTAAAGGAACTTTCATTAAGCCATCAAGAAACAGTCTTAAACTTGGGCGTTATTTTCGACTCTAAGCTAACTTTTATCCCACATATAAAACACCACTGCTCAGCTGTGGTGGAGCGGTCCTCCCCTGTGATGCTGCATTTGGCTGGATATGCCGCCGTCCACAGAGAGGGAGGTGCCAATTATTACCAACATCTTGTTTTTGGGCTCAGTCTATCTCTCATTGTGTTTCCCCATCAGTTAGGGGGGTGGGAGGTGTGAAAGAAGTGGGGGGGGGGGTTGTGTAGGTACGGGGAGGGGGGCCCTATTTTTAAATGTTTTATTTTTGTGCTTGTTTATTTTAATTTTCACGCTTGCTTTTATATTATTTATTTTGTTTTGTTTTAATGTAAAACATTTTGTGTTCTACTTTTATATGATAAATAAAGTTTGATTTGATTTGATTTGATTTGATATTCCCGACATGTGTGAATTTTTAAAATACCTTTCTCCATGAGAACTCTTTGGTTGTGTCCGAATTCCTTCCCTACTCACTGCTGTCCGAATCTACAATTCATGAATCCAGTGCCCTACAAATTTCCCAGAATTCTCCTGTGTGCATCGATGCTCACTACTTTGGCAAATATAGACCACAATGCATTGCGTCGGAAAAATTTTGGCCTAAATAATGTATTTAAATGTATTTTTTGATAAACCGTCAACATTTTTATCTTCAGTGGACTCATAAATAATCGCTCATATCAACTAGATTTTAACTTCGTGAAATTGGTGACGTGACTCCGACACAGCTTTCTTTTCTAGTCTTTTTGTTGTTGTTGGTTTCTCCCACTGTGATGTCATCACTGTGACCAAAGCTCCTTTGAACCGGGTATTAGGTGTGTGTAGGGCAGGGGTCGGCAACCCATGGCTCCGGAGCCACATGTGGCTCTTTCATCCATCTGTTGTGGCTCCTTGTGACTTTGGAAAATAATGAGTATTTTATAATAATTAAATTTTATTTTAGTTGTTTCGTTTTTCATGGCATTTCAAAGGCGCTGCTAGCTCCGCACGAAGCACGAGGCACGTAAAAAAACAGCTTCGTAATGAGCTCGTCTTAGTAGAGGCACGCGGGGCGGCTTCAATAAACACTCCGATCTTCTGCCGGGAACTTGAGGCACCGCGGGGCAGAGACTGATGACAGACTGAGAGTTCGCGCCAGCGTTGCCAGATAGAGTCACAGGTTTCCAGCCGAAAAGTCATCTGAAAACCGCCAGACCCAGCCAAATACCGCCTAACACAGCTTTTGTTGATGTTTTTTTTCATACTGGACTGATAAAATAAAAGATTTTTCTAAATAAAAGATAGTTCTGACTAATCATAAAAGGTGTGCAATATTGAATATTTCTTCAGCGGAGCACCTTCTTTCATTCATTTGCTTAACCCGCTCTATCCCCGCTATAACCTGCGTCCGGCTCTTTCGTCCTTGTGCGGCGCTGGAGCGACCCGACTACCGTATTTAGCGCTCTCTGTGTAGGACACACTGAGGAGCGCGGGGGAAACCACTCTCAGCTGCAGAGGATATGAACAGGTGAACAGGTAGAGAGGAAAAGCAGGTAGAGAGGCGGAGGAGGGGCTTTGGCTTCAAACTCTGTCAGAGAGATGCAAACACGGGCGTCAGATTCAGACGCAGCTTTCACTGCAGGTGTTGAATCAGAGACTTTCCCTGGGATGATTTTATGAACTCAAACATGGAAACATGATTACCAAGTAGAACTCTTCAAAATAATAAACCTGATCTCTCTACATTCTCAGTGTCTACCATGCATTGATAAACACATCGCTCCATGCGGCGATCAGACCAGAACCAGTAACTCCTCCCAACGCGGCCGCGGTATCATCCTTTAAACAACATAATGTGCATTTGCAGCGGTGCATGCTTCAGACGATCTCCGATTGGCCAATCTCCATGTCAATCAAGTCCATTACTACTCAGTGAGGATTTTGATTGGCTGGTGGATTTTAAAGAAGTACTTTTTTTTTTAATCTTTTCTGGCCCGCGATCTACACTCATGTCATTGAAGATCGACCGGTAGATCGCGATCGATGTAATGAGCACCTTTGAATAATACATACATGCATAATATATATAATGATGTCAAAACGGGTTGTGGCTCCAGGAGCTTTCTTTTTTATTAGGGGCGGTCCCAAATGGCTCTTTGAGTAAAAAAGGTTGCCGACCCCTGGTGTAGGGGGTTAATTTGTGCTAAACATCCTAGTCTGTAAGTCCAGAACTGCTGTAGGTTCGAATTACCAAAATAAAAGCCTCCAGTTATTTGACCTGATCGGACTTGATTGGGTGCTTCCTTGAACCTGCAGGGGGCAGTGTTGCTCCATGGAAACTGGGCCTTTTTTTTATAAAGTATTATTATGTTTTTATTTCCCCTTCTCTTTGTTCTTTTAACAGATGTCTAAACTAGAATAGTAATTTCCAGGGGGGGCCGCCTCATTCAAGCCAGGTCTGATTCCTGACAGAACGGGCTCCAAAAGCGTCTGCAGGCAGGAGGAGTTCCTGGTGTGATGACAAGCTTCTTCTGCAGAATCTGAGGTTATTTTTTTTTAGTATAAACCGGGTTCCCCTGCCCTCAGCAGCTACAGGTGTTCCAACAGACAGGCAGGGGGGGGCTGTGATGATACAGCTGGGTCAATACGCCTTAAAGGCCCGTTTTCCTCCCTTAAAAAAATGCGCCTGAGCAGGAAAGAGGCATCCTACGTGTCACACGTATGGAGGGAAATGACTCTCCAGGGAATACAAAAAAAAACAGGATTATGGATTGAAGAGAGGAAAAAACTCAGGATTTGGTCTCCATATGAAAAAAGAAAGGTGCTGACAGCTTCCTCCATTCAGTCCCGGTGGGGGCGCTTATCTGGCGTCGCGTCGTGAGATAAGAGCGGCATTTATTTTCTCAGGTTGACAGCTCGGAGCACACTTGGAATGATTAAATTAAATAAAAAAAGTTTTTTTAAAAGGGTGTTTGGGCGCCGTGTCCCCCCCCCCCCCTTGCTGTGCCAATCAGGATTAAAGGTCATGGTCTACAGGACAAATGTGTGAACATTTACATCCATAAATGAGAGCTGCGAGTCTCTCAGAGCTCTTATCCCCTCAGTCTGGGCCTTGTTCTTGTATTTGTGCACCAGAGATGTGTGATCAAACATTTCCCATTAAAGCCCAGCAAAGGCTGGACTCGCATAGAACACGAGGGCAATCCTATTTTTTCCCATCCATTGTCTTATAAAATAAAGTAAAAAAGCATATCTGAAGCAAGAATAAACGGGAAGAGAGCCTTTTGTTGTGGCTGCTCTCCTGGCGGTTGAGAGGAAGGGGTTCACTCTGCACGGATCTGATGGGACTTCAAATAAGAGACGACATCTGTTCTGGTCCGAGTCACATCCGTGTGAAACTTCCCTGGTGCAGATGCTTCCCAGTGCGGTGATTTATGACGCTTTCGGACGGCGGGAGCTCCGCCAGCACGACGGAACGAAAAAAAGCAGGTTTGACGCTTAGAGGAACTGCAGAAAATCATAAAAAAAAGCCCAGTGAAAAAGCTACAGATGGTAAAGAACTTTAAAAGTTAAATGAACAAGTGGCTAAAGACAGAAAACAATAAATACAGTAGTGGTAACGTAACAGTAAAGAATCTATACCATTACTATCTACATATATGAGAACATGAGACCTTTGGCACACTAAAGAACATGTTTTTTATGAATATTAGCTATTTTCGCAGTTTCTTTTCCTACCCAGAAGTAACGTCTTACTTCTGATTGAGTTGTCTCTCAATCTCTGAGGCTCCGCCCATTTCATGACATTATCCTAGATCCGGTCTCGGCAGCGTTTTTCCCATGAAAACGTGTAAACGGAAAGCTTTTAGCCGACGTGTGTGTGTCTGTTAGCCTGGGGGCGGTGCTGGCGGCGCAGACTCTTCCTGGAAGGGGCGGTTTCTCACTTTGTGATGTCACAATGTGGGGAACCTGCTGGATTTCCTGGGTTGGGAGGGGCTGGTGCTCAAAGAGCAGGTTTTTAGACGGATGTTCGGAAAAAGGTTCGAAGTGCCGAATTAACATTATTATACAATTGAAAGAGGAAAGAGAAAAGTGAATTTTTCTTGACAAAAGACCTTTAAACTGCGTACAAACGACCACTTTTAATGAAAGTCCATGCAAACGCGCGTTTCAGGCTTCAGTGTTCAAAACTCTTGCCGTCATACGTCCCTACACACGTTTTTGTTTGTGTGCAAAACGCGCCACCATTAACGTGAATGTTGCAAGTTAAACTTGGTCAAACTTTTACCAATCAGGAACTTGGATTTGGTAATGATGCATTAAGCCGCTGACTTTTTGGAAATTGATCATGAAGGCAAAATGAATAATTATAAGTCTGTTAAATATCGGAATAGAGCTGTGATGAGCTGTGAAAATAACAAAAAACAAAGTTTAGGAAAGTTATTTATTTTATTTGTAAAGCATTTAAATAGTCCTTACAGACCCAAAGTGCTGTTGCTGTGTCAACGAGATAAAACAAATATAAAGAAAGGGATAAAAAAGATTAAAAGTGAACAAAGAAATGCTCATAAAATAGAGAATAAATGAAAATGTGGTGAGATAAAAGAAAGAGCGGGAAATGATGACGAGGAATAGTTTTTAAAAAAAGCCAAAATTCTAAATAAACCCAACTAAAAGTAGTATAAAGTATTAATATATATATTATATTTGTACTCTATGGCAATATTTTGCACAAATAAATTAAAAAAAATAAGTAAAAAGGCCTAAAATGAACTTTTATTGATTATTTTTGTTTACCTGCCTTATGGAAAATTGATGAACAAATCTTAAAGAGACTAAATAGAGTCAAAACAGAATAATGAAGCAAAAAAAAAAATGAAGTAGTTGAACAAACTAACTAACATGAGTGACGGCACAAATGCTGTTTGAAAATTTAAAATATGGGGGTAAAATACTACAAAAATGATGAAGATTTGTGCTACAAATTCTAACATAAAAAACGTTTAAATACTGATTAGCTGAACAAACAGTAGGAAAAATCACAGTAAAAGGAGAAAACATTTCAAAATCCAAATATAAATAGCTATTTAGTGGGAGATTTTTGAACAAGCAAGCAAACCTCCTTATAATACAAAAAAATATATATATATATATGAAGTTTTTTTTGTCTTTTAGGCCCTGAAGCGCCGCTTTGCAGTCACCTTTAAGTCATGAATAGATTGGAAAATTCCATTTAAACGATAAATATTCAAGCAAAAGGCAGCAGCCAACAAATAAAGCGGTAAATTTAAGACATCTGAGATGCTTTTATTTGATAAAACTTCCATTAAAAGTTCAATTGGCTGAAAATGTGATTTATGTAATTATTGTGGATGATACTTCCTCACAATCCCAGTTTTTCTTGTTTTGCTGCTGCAGTTCAGAGCTTCCCACGATGCATTCTGTTTTCCTCAATTGTTCCACTTTCTGTCAAGAAAGAAAAAAACGGGCACAAAGGTCCGCGGGCCAGCAACACCGGCGGCCACCAGAGACCCTCACAGCTCCCAAAAAAACAAACAAACCAAACAATGGCCAGTGGAGATCTGAGGGAAGGAGGCCGGCGTTTGGAGATGCTCAATGGGGAATCGGGTGAAGGTGTGGCTCCGCGGGTCAAGCCTCCGCTTTCCTCTCCCCTCCTCTGGGAGGGGCCCCACTGTCTTCGACAACAGGAAGGGAGTCAAGGTCGAAGCGCAGGCCCATTGTCTTCCTGCCGGTGTGACAGACGCATGTCAGACTAGCATCTCAGGGTCGCGATCGTTCAAATGTGCTGACCGATCGAGCGGGGCGTTTTCTCTTAAAACCCTTCATGGGTTGAATGCCATAAAGCCTTCAACCCATTGTTTTCCTGTTTCTCTTTCTTTATTTTAGGATCTTCCTCCATTTTTTGGCGCTTTACTCCTACAATGTTTTTAATCTATTTTAACCATTCAAATGTTCAGCTCTTTCAGCTTTTTCCAGCTATGACTTTTGGTCCTTCAAATCCTTGAACTTTTCAAGATGTTCCAGGATTTTTGCCTCCATTGAAATAAATGGGGAATCCTTAGGGCAGAAGCTCGCTGGTTTGATACATTTTTCACAAACATATCTTTTTTTTTTGTGTTTGTTCTGTTTTCACTTGATTTGTGTTCAACTTTCATCATTTCTTTCTTTTATTGTTTCTTTTTTTTTTGGGCCAACCATTGGCTAAATGCTATACAGCGTTATTTCGACAGACCCCAAAGCAGCCATGTGCTATCAAAAGCTGAAGAACGTTTTTCTCTGTGTCACAATCCGTTGGAACGGCACACTAGTGTGCTGTGGGAAATTGCCCTCATTGACTAATCTAAAAACATTTTCCATCTCCAGGATATCAGATCTGTGTTCATCCAAACAGGCCCTGATAAAACACTAGTAGTTAGGAATATGAAAGATCATAAAATACTTTTTTCTTTGTGTTTATTTGATTCTATTAAAAACATTTTGATAAGAATGATGGTACCGCGATTTAGCCGTAGCTTCAGCTGTATTAGGAAAAGTCCCGCCCCTTTAATTGTCTCCACCAATCATTAATCATAGGTCATCAGTCTGACCAATCAGAAGTGGTTAAAGTCTTCACTTCCTTGTTCTGATTCTGCTCATAAAGTCTCTCAGTTCCATCAAAAATACCAGCTAAAGCTCGTCTTTAGCGGTGTAGCTTTCCACAGAATCCGGTGTCAGACCGTGGAACAAGAGAACAAAACAATGAAGCTCAGAGACGCGAGTCTGTTTGCGTTCGGCAGCTGTTTGCACTACAATTACCATGATGCATTGGGTTAAAGTGACAGCGTGTCAAGGTTAAAGTGTGCCGTGGCTCAAAAAATGTCTAAAAACACTGGTTTAACCCCCCAATGCTGAGCGTCAAGCAGGGAGGCACTGGCCTGGATTTGAACTCACGACCTTCCAGTCACGGGGCGGACACTCTACCACGGTGCACGAGTTACGGTAACTCGGCAAACACCCACACTGGAGCTGAAGTTCTGGGGACAACCCCACACGCTCTTGGAACCAGCACATTTCCACGATCTTCTACAGAACTCAACGAAAATTTCCAACGGCTTCTGTCGTCCGTGTGACGACGCACGACGGCGCGAGTCAGGACCAGGTAGTTGAACTGCGTACAAAACTACAAAGTGTTGCTTTTCTCCGCTTCCAAATCCATCGGAATGGCATCAGGGGTCCAAAGGTTTTTCAAGTGTTAATCTTACTAATGCAAGGTGGACCTTTGAAGCTTTACAACAAATAAAAACACAGCCTTGACAGAAAAATTAGATTTGGTTTGAAAGTTTTGGGCACAAATCCTAACTTTTGGAGCATTCCTTTCTCCCAGCTCCAAAGCCCACTTCTCTTTAGGGTTATCACACACCGATAAGAAGAACAGCAGAAAATAAAGACACTGCAAAATGAAGCCTCTTTTACTTCACCCAGTCAACCAATCTCTCTCTCTCTGTTTAACTTTTTTTTTCACATAGATAAGGTTGCGCGCACACCGCCCCACCCTGAAACCTCCGGGACATGCGCTCGTCCCTTTTGTGCCCCGATAGAGGAGACCGGCGGTTGCATGTAATCAGCATATTATTGATAGTCTTAATGAGAAAGAGTCTGAGTCACCGAAGCCATTAGCCGGGATAAAAGAGGCTTAATTGTTTTGAGTGTGCGTGTGGGTGCACACGTGTGCTTTTACGGCATGTTCCTGAGCTAAGATCAAGCTAATTAAATCCATTTCCTTCATTAGGAACTTATTTCTTTCTTAATTAAGAGGGTCAACCTTCGGGCCTGGACGGAGGAGGCGCCTCCATGCTGCCGTTCACCACCACTGAAACTTCTTTTGAGGACAAACGTTGCCGTCTCAAAGGTTTAACTTCACAGTCGGACATTTTTGGTGGAGATCGAACTGCGGGGGGAATCCAGACGCTTTGCTTGTCGAAGGGGCGCGCGCCGATCGGTCGGCCCCACGCCGTGTGCAGAACAGCAGTCATCATGGCTGCGGGACAGGGCACGGCACGCGCCATTACATCTGATGGTAGCAAATATATGTGTGTGTGTGTGTGTGTGTGTGTGCGCTCACACCCTCGGGGTCACACTTCCTGTCTGTGCGAATGGCTGATTCAGGGCCGGCTGCCATTTCGCTTGTCAACCGGGGCCCAAACTGCCGCGGGACATCTGTGGGCAGCCGACTATCTCCAGCACGATGATGATGATGATGATGATGATGATGAGCCTGTGCAGCTAAAAGGAGACATTAGCACTTTTTTATAGATGGCTGACGTCTCTTCACGCCGCAGGAAAGCAGACGCGACACAAATTTAGCCTCTGAAAGTTAAAGATCTACTAATGTGGGGCAGAATTGGCCAAAAATCTGCATCCAATCAATGAAATGGATGATCACCTATAATAAAAAATAAGAAATATGTGGCCCACTGCAGGGCCTGTTGCATTATGGGTAATGGTAAATGGCGTTCACTCGCTTACCTGCCTTGAAGGCTCAAAGCACTGTAAAGTCACAGTCTCCTTCACCCATCCACACACTGGTGGCGGCTCCACTGCCAAACACTGGACACTTGGAAACATGGACGGGCAGGGCGGGAATTGAACCTGCAATCTTCCAACCAGAGGTCAACCGCCCTAACACTTCACCACGGTATACAAGTCAGCGACGCTTGAAATGTCAAAGCGGTGAAAAATGTATGGAATCTGGCTCCAGGTTTTTCCCTTTCACAGCTCTATTCCCATATATAAAAGGCTTGGGGTCACATGACTCCATTTATTAGTTTATCCGCCTTTGATCAATTTCTAAACGGTCGGCACTTTCGTGAATTGAAAAGAACGCTATCCACACATCTCCACCAAATCTGGGTCAAAGTTCAACAGGTTTAAGTTTTAAAGCGTATTTGATGGCCTTGAGTTTTGTACGTAAAGCTAAAAAACGGACTAAGAAACACCCGCAGTGATGCGTGAACGCCGGAGTTTTGAACACGGATGTGCGCATCTACATTCTTTTCATTGGAATTGGCCGCTCGAACACGCGTTTCCGAACCCGGAGTATGGTTAAAGCACCTCGCCAGCTAGTGTGGACCAATTCTGCTCATTGACCGACGTCTTCTGGCTTCAGCTAAATAAAGTCGACTTAGTCGCCATTTTGGAGCCAGACGCTGTCAGTGAGCAGGGATTGGTCCGAGTCGTTCTGAGTCAACATTTTTAATGGGAGCCACTTGCACCAATCAGGAGTGAGTTTGATGGAAGGCCACACCCCTACCATTTGAAAGCGAGCTACACCAAATCTGTCAAACATTTTGAACGTTGGACGTGGGGACCATCTACTTTTATTGAGGCATCTCATTGGTTAGTTCATAACTTGAATAACTCAAACTATTGGGGGGAAAAAATGGAAAAAAAACAAGAGCAACAATGTTAATTCTTACCAATGGATGGACTCATCGCTTTTTTTTTGGTGCCACTTCAGGTGCAGGACGTTTTTCTGGTTCTGGTTTGGTATTTGCAGCCTCTTTGGGGGGGGGCCTTTGGGAGACTGGAGCGACCTGGTTAACTCCCCAGCGGATCCCCACATTTTTTGTAGTTCTGTTATTCTGTAGTTCTGACAGAAAGACACAATGATGGATCAAACAGCTAGCGACATTAAATGAGTCATCCTGGAGGACATCTTGCTTAGGGAAGGCAAACTACAACACAAAGCCAAACGTTTTTACCCAAAATGCATTCTGGCCACTGCAGGTCTTGCAGTGGGGAGGGTCATTACAAAATCAAAGGTTTGTTGACATGTTCATATTGCAGTCACAACATATATATTACAAAATGTGAAAAATTGATTCAGAAAAAACATGTTTTTGTTGGAAGTTCGTATGGAAAGACTAATTTAATGTAGACTAAACCATTCCATACTAACTATTTAAAAAAAAAATGAAATCAAAAAGCTTAACTACAATAAGTTTGTAAGTTTTAGGAGAGTTTTAAATTTGTTCCCAAAAAACAAGAAGGAAAACCAATAAAAGACAAATTTTTTAATATTCACAGAATCTAAAAACATTTCAGATTAACGTTTTCTGTAAAGGCGACAGGCAACGTGCTGCCCTTTTGGCTCATGTTTTTATAGAAATTCACAAAATACGGTGGCTCAGAGAGGTCATGTTTCCCAAAAACCACAGACGCATCCCAAGTGTTGCTTCTGTTAGCTAATCTTGATTTCAGGGTCTAGGACCTTAAATCTGATATTTGGCCGATACAGACAAGTTCCAGTTGGTGCAGCGCCCCCCAGTGGTTGGGGTTAGCTTTTGCCCCAATTGTTTTTTTTTTTTTTTTAAATGGAAACTCAACGTGTTCTCCACTTCTCTACTTACACCAAAGGGATTCTGGGGGAGGAACTGTTGGAAATCGCTGCATCCTTCCTGCCATCTCCACCCGCCATGTGGGGGCATCATTAGGCTGGAGTGTTTTACGGGGGTGGGGGGTGCCAGCGCTGCTCCGGTAGTAAAAGAGTGGGGCCGTTAGCCTTGCGCACAGGAACAAATACCCCATTAAACCAAGGCCTCCATATTACTGTAATAAAAGCCCCTGCTCTCTGCCTTTATGAGCTTTTTAATTATGTCTATTCGTCTTCCTGGGCTTGTGAGCAACAGTTCGTGATGAGCCTCATTGCACGGAGACTCCTCCACCGGCAGAAAGCTGAAGGGGGCAAATGAAAGAGACGCCCTTAAAATGCAAAACGGAGCCGCCTGACGGCAGAAGCCTGATGCTTCCCCCTTCCGTTTGGAAAGGGGGGAGACGCTCAAAAGCTCAGGGGTAATGTTGGGTATTGAATCGACTCCCAACCGTTTTGCTGCAGGTTCCTCGGAAAATGAGACGCACAAATCCTCCCCGGGACTTTGTGAGGATGCTGAATGGAAGCCACGAATCTGAAAAGGAGAAGCGCTTTGGAAGATGTTCCAGACGCGAATGCAAATGTTGGAGGTGTGGTAATAATGGAGCCAATCACTTCCATATGTTTTGGGACGGTGTGATTGTCAAGAATATTCATTAACATGTGCAAAATGTGTTTTTTCCCCATTGTTGTGGTGAAAGAGAGAGCTGAGCCAGAAAGTGAATCTGTCAATTTACCGGGTCGATCTCCGTTCCAATCCTCACCTTTGGTCATTAGCTTGACCCAAACAAACAAGGTCCCGAATACAAACGAGCTTCCTCTGTAGGTGGGCCCTCCCCTCCCCTAGAGATAGGGGGAGGAGCTGGGTCACCTGGAGAGAGCTCCGAGTAGAACCGCTTCTCCTCCACATCCTTAGGAACCACTTGAGGTGGCTCTGGCATCTGGTCTGGATGCCTCCTGGACGCTGTTTTTGGGGAGGTGTTCTGGGCACGTCCCACTGGACAGGGGGGCCCGGGGAAGACCCAGGACACGCTGAGGGGACTACATCTGTCGCTTGGCCTGGGAACGCCTCAGGGTCCGCCCAGAGGAGCTGGAGGAAGTGGCTGGGGCGACGGAAGTCTGGGCACCTCTGCTTAGACTGCTGCCCCCGCGACCCAGTCCCGGATGAAAGGAGGAAGATCGACAGCAGGCATACAGATAATTCAATGTCCAGTGTTACGCTTTGACCATCGATCAGAAGAGAAGAGTGGGAGTTCATAAAAAAACTTGTTTTATTTGATTTGCTGTTAGATGAAGGTAGGCAACAGTCTGAATTTTTCACTTCTGAAAAAGGAAAAAAAAAAATTTACAAAAGCAGGAAGCGCTAAAATATTAATACGTGATAATTAGCACCCAAATGACAAATGTCTATGCGTTCTTCAGCGGTCCTGCTCTTTGCACCAACATGCTTGGAGAGGGGGGAAAAAAAAGAAAACTAATGAAGAGGAAGTTTGGATATAAATAGTTTTATTGCCTTAAATCAGGAGGAAACCGAAAACACGGTGGGTTTGCGAGGTCTGCTGCAGACGACAGAGCTCAGGAACACCACCATCCCGGCCAGCGTGGCACCTGCCCCACACAGCAGGGCGGCGGGCAGGAGAGACGCTGAGAAACAAACCCAGACGTGACGGGGGTCACCCAACGCCATCAGCGCGCTGGCTAACTGCAAAAACCGACTTCTCACCGGCGTCAGGCTCCTCTTCCTGCGTTTGGAGCTCGGGAACAGGTTCCGTTGGAAGCTCTGGTCCTGCAGGCAGCTCCTCGTGGACCTCCTTCATGACAAGGATCGGGCCCAGAACCACGGTTCCCTCCACCTGCAGCTCTACAGAGACCAGCATTTCACGTTGGATACTAATATTCAATGAGCCTCCAACCACCACTGGGTGCCGCGTCTCATCCTCTTACCAGCATCTGCGGCGGGACTCCTCCTCATCCTCCTCGGCTCGCTGCAGCTGCTATCGCAGCAGCTGCACACCTTGTTGTCTCCACCTGACGCCACCCATCTGCGCAGGGGAACATGTAGTTACAGACGGCGTTCAGGACGTGAATGCCAAGCGTCTGACTCCGCCCACCTTTTGGCCTCGGGCAGGAACGAGCAGGCTTTGTGCTGCCAGTCGATGGGAGCGTCCAGCTTGGTCGCTTTCAGGTGGCAGGTGATGTAGAACTGACAGAATTACAAAAGGAAACGAAAAATCCTTAAAGCGAATTTCAAAATAAAATAAGGATTTTGGAAGATATGGATTATGGGGCTCGATACCTAAAAAATAAAATACAAATCTGCATCATTCAAGAGTTTATTCCTTTCAAAATTACCATAAACTAAATCAAATTTTGCATTTAAATGAAAATCTAAAACCATTTCAAATCACAAAGCTGCTTCATGTTAATGACAGAACTGGAGAGGAACAGAAACTGAAAGATTCTATTTGGTTTGACCCCATTAGAGGTCCAGAATACCCCCCACCAACATACAAACTAGAGTAAAGACGCTGCTGAGTGTCAAACGGCACCTTTCATTCCCTTTCTGCGTGGAAACGGTTACAAAAATGAAGAGAAATTTCACTTTTCTGTCAAATTAAATCTACATTAAGGACCAAAGATTTACTTCACTTTAGTTCCATCATATATAAAAAAAAAAAAAAGAAATTTGTGATTTTAATGACAGAACACCTATAAAAAAAACGTCGTTTAAATGTGCTGCCCTCACCGAATTGTCGTCTTCATGGTTGAACCTGAAGGTTTTCAGCTGGAAGTGAAGTTTATTCTCCTGCAGCCTCTGCATGAAGTAGGACTGCTCTCCCGTCTGCTTTGCGTCAGTTAAACACCTTAGAAATGACAAAAATCCACAGACAAATGCGCTTTTTTAAATATTTAAAGCAGACTTGAAATGTAAAGATGTTTTAAAATGAACAGATGAAGCTTTTTAAAAAACAAACATTTCTGTAATGTTTTTGGCTTTTGAGCAATTCCACAAGTCAACGACTCCTGAACATTTCCCAGATCCCTGAACAAACCATAAACAAATGAAAAAAAAAAAAAAAAAAAAAAAAAGTCTCAAAACGTAATGTAAAGGGAAAAAAAAGCAGATTAACTTTAAAACTTTCATAATTATGAGCCAATAATTCTGACCAGAAAGTTTCCCTTCTATTTAGAAAGACACTAAATATGTTTTTGTGGCTGTTCACGTATGAAATGTAGCTCCGAGACGTTTGCAACAGAAATATTTTAAAAGTGTTCACTTTTTCTGCCTTTAAAAAAAAAAAAAAAAAAAAAAAAAAAAAAAAAAAAAAAAAAAAAAAAAAAAAAAAAAAATCACAAAATTTCATTTCAAAATAAAACATCCTGTGTCAAATAAGATCCTCCAGCGGCAGCAGATTCACATGAAGTAAAAATGTCACATGACTGCGCACCAGTCATACATCAAAAAAGAAAAGGAATCAAAGGAAACAAAAGAAAACCCTGTCTGTGAAGCCCCTGACTACATTACCCATAATGCTCCAAGAAATCAAGCACTGCAGCCTCATAGTCAAACACTTGGACATGTTTGAGCTCCACATACCTCAGAAAATAAACATGAAGTCAGTAAAAACCTCTGAAATTTCTATTTTTGAACAGATATGTCTATAAAAAGATTTGACACTGCTTACATACTACCCACTTTACAAACCATTGAAGATCACTTGAATTGAAAAAATTAAAAAAAATAAAAATCCAGAAAAAACCCAAAATAAAAGGTAGAACATAAAAATAAATATCAAATTGCTTTCTATGTTTAAAAAAGAAAAACAAAAAAAACTGTTGAGGTGATGGACAAACGTCACCCAATCAGTGATGCCCCCTAACGTTTTCTGTCCCCCCCCCCTTATTTACAGAAATCCTAGAAATCAGTCGTTTTCTGAAATAGCTTTTGACTTTCAAAATTGATTTGATTTCTAAAATTTAATTTCGTGTTTTATTATTTTATTTCGTTCAGTCATTTATTTGGTGTGATTTGTCCTTCAGGGCCACCATACAATACTGGATTTATCAGGATAGTAACAATAAGAAAACTAAAATCAAAATTAAAAAAAGCATTTTCTTTCTAAAGGGTTGATATAAGCCTCTGCAGGGTTGTAGTGTGTCAGAAATCCAACCCAAACGGCTCTTTAGGAGTTGCAAGTTGCACACTTTTGGTCTAGAATAACAAATGCTTTAAAAAAAAAAAAAAAAAAAAAAGAAAAAAAAAAAATTGGTATTTTCCTGGAAAATAAACCCCCAAATTCTCAGACATTTAGGAGTTGGAGAGTCCCAGCTTCTCACCCGTGGTTGTTGATGAAGGCGTATTGGGGTTTCCCTCCGGGGTGGGGGCTCATGGTGGCCACGCAGCTGTCCACGAACACCCTGAGGGGAACGTGGTGACCCTGCAGCACCGACGCCTCCACGTGCATCACGTCATTCAGGTAGTAGACGTTGGAGGGCCGCTGCCACTGCCAGTCCTCTTAAAATCAAAAAACACAGGAAAAAAGATGGAGGTGGAACGGGTTAGGGTTAGCTGGATGCCTGGGGGCGGGGCAAGAGACGCGGCGGCACTAATCTACCTCTTTCGGCTTCTCCCATCAGGGGTCGCCACAGCGAACAAGTCGCATGGTAAACTTGGCAATGTTTTACGCCGGATTCCCTTCCTGACGCAACCTTCTCAAACCGGGCTTGGAACCGGCACAGGGGTAGAGAAGGGAACAGGGAGCAGCCCGGAGTCGAACCCCGGTTTCACGGACGGAAGGCGCCGCAAACCAGCACGAGCTAAACCGGCTCCCCACGCGGCGGCACTAATCATCTTTATAAAAACATAACTACAGGATCCTGTTGAACCACAAGAGCCATACTTTGCTCCACCAACGTATGAGACGATCAACGGTTCCCTGAAAATACAGTCGGGTCTCTTCTGAATTAATTAGGAGCCATAATCAGCTGGAAATTGATCGCCTCATTTGTGGCGGGTGACCCCACCGGGTCAGCTGGAGCCTGCAAGGGGGGCGATTACATCCAATCACCACGCGTCGGAACTTTGTCCCCTCTATTAAGTCCTCCGTTTAGCTTCTTCAGCCGTCGCGGTGATTGCAATCACGCCTGTCGTCGCTGGGGAAATTAGCCCCAGAGCCAATGAAGGTGGGGTTTTTTTTTGGGGGGGGGGGGGGGTCCTAAGGTCCAAGTGTCACCTGTCATGAGACGTAGCGAGAACTGCAGTCGCTGTTCTGCACCCAGCTGGACGGCCTGCGTCTCCCAGGTTGGCTTCAAGGCGCCGCTGCTGACAACGTGCTTCCTGAAAAAACAAAAAGCAACCACGTTGACTTAACCGTAGCAACCCGGTAATGCAACATACAAACATTTGGAACGCTGTCCGCTGCATTCATTTAACAGGTTCAGGTGGGTTTGCTCCTCAACCACCATGTTAAGAGTCTGTCTCCTCTTTGTTGAAAGTCCTGACAATTTAAATGAATGTTGGTAAAAGATGCTAAAATAAATCCATATTGTGAGAGAAAACAAACCATATGGATTTGCAGTGTGGCACTGCAGCCATTTTCTTTTTTTTGTAAACAACAAATACGACGTCGCCCGTTTACCGACGTAACACTCTAAAAAATAAACATTTTATGAAAAATATGACTGAATCATCTGTTCTAATGATGCAACATCGTGAACATTATTTTCAAAAGACAAACCATTCAAACGCAATGCATTGTGGTCTAATTGAATTAGCATCTACGCACACTGGGACTATGTCCGAATTCACACCCTGACTACTAAAAAAATAAAAACTTTGTAGTGCCCTGAATTTCAAAAGCAAATTAGACACCAGCTCACTACTTTATTTTATTTTTTTTAAACGGGGGATATGATGTCATCGATTTCACAAAGTTAAAATCTCATCAATCGACTCTTTTGCCACGATTATTTACGAATTCACTGTCTTCTGAAGAAAACTTGTTTAAAAAAATATATTTAAATTCATTTTTGGTAAAAAAAATAAAAAAAATGTTCTGACGCAATGCATTGTGGTCTATGTTCGCCGATCTAGTGAGCATGGATGCACACTGGTTTTTCGGAGACTTCTGGGAAATTTCCAGGGCACTGGATTTTGGAATTATAGATAGGCGAGCGCACTATATAGTGAGCAGGGAAGACAAAGCCAAAAGGTTTCGACCAATGACCTCGCCTGGTTCCCTTCACTTACAGCGATATTGGCAGGATGGGGCTGAACCAAACTAGGCAAACGTCGCTTTAGGAGGGATTTGACCTTTTAGTTTAAGGTCAGCAGCGTAAAGATGTAAAACGTTGTTTTTAGACTTTTAGGACATTTTAGCGGGGTGTAAGTCGTTTCCAGACATTTCTCAAGAATAAATAAATAAAAATATACACTTTCATCTGTAGGGTTTAGATCAGGGGTGGACAAACCACGGCCCGGCGGCCATTGCGGCCCATTTAACTGTTCTGGCTCGTCAAATTGGAATAAATGATATTGAGAAGGTTTAATTTCTGTTGAAATTCAATGTTTAGATGCAGGAAGTTTTCCAGCACTCTTACGGTGTTGATAGGTTTGTTGGTTTTCTGATGCTCGTCTGTTTTTCCAAGTCATTTTTCCGATTGTTCCCACACAACTTAAGCACAGCGTTTCTCCTTGTTTTGATGTTTTTCCCCTGTGGGACATCAACCCATCAGTACCACTGGGGCTAAAATAAGAACAAAAGGCCACAGTTTTGAAATTTAAAACTCAATTTTAACATGTATACGTTCATTTTCATCGTCCAGATTCCTCATAATTTTTTTCCCTTATAAGGTGATTACCAAAACACTCCGAGCATCTGCCTCTAGGGGGGCCCCCTTTGTTAAATTTTAGAACCGTTTTGGCCCACAAAGCAAAACGTTTGTCTATCCCTGATCTAGAAATAAGGACAAAAAAAAAAAAAAAAAAAAAAACTAAAACTTTAAGTAGAACCATCATAGCATGAGAATGAGAGTCCTCAGACATTTTTTTTAGTAGGACTAGCACTAAAAATGCATTTTGGGCTGTAGAACATTCAACAGCTTCTTTTCCCCTTTTGAAATGCTTGGGGACCCATTTTTTTTCTAGAGTTGGATATTTTAACGAACCTTGTCAAGTAAAAAAGATTGGACAAATGATTTCACTACTTCCTGGTAATTTTCTTCTTTAAATTATTGTTATTTACTTTGTTTATTTAACTCGTTTTGCATTGAGGAGCCAGGCTTTGGACGTCCTTTGTATGACGACGGGCCCCTTTGTGGGCGTGGTTTATTCAGAATCAAAGTTCACCTTTGATAGTGGCACTCGACGGTCACCTCGGCGGCGTTGGTCTTCAGAATGGGCGTGGTGCCGATGGGCGTGGGCAGATACTTCAGAGGGAAGGCGTAGACGAGATTCTCCTCCGTCGTCTGCGGGGAGCCGGGCGTTACCTCCGGAAACAGACCGACAGGGAGGAAAGTCAAAGAGCCGCACCTTCACGGTGCTGCCGCAGCCCTGCAGCTCCGCCTGGAAGAGCAGGATTCGGTCCACGGCGTCCACTGCCGCACAGCCTCCTAAGGTCAAATCGCCGGGATGGATCAGCTTCCCATTTCCTGAGCAGGAAGATCAAAAAAATAAATAAATAAAGAAGCGGCGTGTCAGAGGAGGCCATTACCTGCAGCCGCGCGCTGGTTTCAGTCAATAACACTCTGACAATTAAAAGGTTTTCTAATGTGTTGCTGTAAAGTCGGCGTTCGAGCACCAAAAAAGGGAGAGCGTCTGCTCAAAGACATTACAGGAAGCTGATATTGATCATTTGCAGCACTTTAGTCTCCCAATAAAACCGCTAATCCAGCCCTTACCAGAACATAAACGGACCCCGCAGACGGTCCAAACAGTCAGCCGTTACCTAAAAAGTTCTGCTGGACCGCCACGATGACCTTGTCCTCGCCACAGCGCACCGACACGCTGTCAGCCGGCACAGGCGCGCGCCGCTCGGAGCTCACCAGCATCTGGAGGTCGACACCAAACGTGAGGCGAGCGCTTCAAACGTCAGTGGGAACACGGGCCACCCACCTTTGGTTCCTTCCCAGGGAGCAGGATCGGTTCTAAGCTGCGGGCCGGCGCCGCCTCCTCCCACTGCCTCGCCTGCTGTGAGGAGAAGCCTCTGGGCTGCACCCCCGGCGGGTTCTCTTGGGCCTGCTTCAGGTCCTGCTTGGTGCCGACGGCTGGGTTCTTGAGCTGGTGGATCCTGAGCCGGATGGTGTAGGGAGAGTGGGCCGGACGACTCTGGTCCGACCGGTTGGCCTGCTGCTCCGCCGCCGCCTGCTGGGAGATCGCCGCCACCTGCTCCTGGGTCTGGTTGGTGCCAACGACTGGCCGGTTCTGGGCCGCGGAGCAGAAGCTTCCAGCAGAGAGGAGGAGCACAAACCCAAACAGAACAGCCACTCTGAACCCCATTACAACTTTTTACATAAAAAGCTGAGTGTTTGGTGTTTCCAGAGAGCACTGCTGCTGCCGCTTTCCCTGCCAAGGGCAGATATGGGAGCTTTGGCCCGGCTCCACCCTCACCTAATGACTTAATTGGACTCCAGCTGGAAGACTTTCAGCCTGTGTGCTTTTTCCCCAACAAACCACATTTTTATATTAAATGTGAACACTATAGGAACCTCACCGCCTCTTCCCACATCTCTATTTTTGCTTTTCTGGTAAAAAATCCAGAAAAGTGTCTTTGATGTTAATCAGCAAAGCTGCACAAGGAGAAGCAGCTTTTCACAAGAGGAGGAGGAGCCTAAGCAGTTAAATCTACAGTTTAACAGTTTAATCCGAATTTAATTCAAGTTGTAACATTTATTTTGGATCTGGAAAAATCTATTTTACCCTAAAACAAACTGCTTTTCTGTTCACAAACAACAGATTAACAGTAATGGTGAAATTCTTCTTTATCATGGCGCATTTGAGCAAAATGGAGCATGCTGTTGAAGGACTATTCTGTAGAAGACCCACACACGCACACGCATGAGGAGAACATGCAAACTCCACACAGAAGGTCCCCCCCCCATTGGTGTTCTGGTTCAGATCCCCAGTCAGGATTTGAACCAAGGTTCTTCCTGCTGTGAGGCAAGAGTGCTAACCACTGCACCACCATGCAGCTGTGCTGGTAACCATCTACTTTTCCACTGACAAACTGCTTCAGGATAAAATAATAAAAAAACTACTTCAAATTTCACACACAAAGTTGAAACTGAAGTTATTTTGACCTTTGACCCTTCTGGTACCTGCTACTGTTAAACTCCTCCCAGGGATTTTTATAGTCTATTACCTCCTGACTCCTCGAGCATCGTTAGGATGCCAAAAAATGAAGAAGGAAAAAAAAAAAAATTGGTTTTGTAGTTGGCGCCGGCGTGGCGACCTCAATAAAACGTGGCGATCCGCTGTTGCTCACACACATTTTTTTTCTAAAGAAATTATACATTTTCCGCTTAAGGCTGAGCAAAACTATCTGACATACGACACGAACGTTTTAGGAATGTGGGCGTGGTTAACAGAAAACCTTAGTTGTACCTTTGCAGATTCTTTTAAAAAATGACATCGACCTGTCCGTCACGCCCCAAATGGTTGCTATGGAGATAAAACCGTCAAAAAAGCTGCTATTTTGAATAAACCAGGATGGCAGCGGCGTAGGGGGGAGTGAGGGGCTTGCAGCGGGTTTGTTTATTCTTTATGGCTTTATTTTTTTTAGGTTTCGCTGTATTAAGGTCATTAAAAAATGTAATAGTTCACATATTTGCCTATTTTTATACCTTCAGATTATTTTTACAAAAGGTTTTTGTCGATTTAGTCTGTGTTTGTATTATTGTCATATTTACAAGCTAATGCTGCCAAAACATCCATTGTTGGCTGATTATGTCAGAAAAACAAATCATCTTTTTGATGTTTTCATGTGCCTAAAAATGGTTTGAAACGCATATTTTAAAGAGCCTTTTCTTAAAAATTAGGTTTAAATTAAATAACACTCACATTCCCCTCCTGTTTTTTCCTGCCTTTTTTTTCCACTGACAAACTGCTTCAGGATGAAATAATAAATTTGATTTGTTAGCCGCCTTTCAAGGCGTACACAATAGTGAAAGTAAAATATGCATTTTAAACCAGGCTAACAAGGTCAAGTTATGGGGGGAAATATGGAGTGGGGGCATCCAAATAAAGGGAGGAGGAGGAGGAGCTGAGGGTTGGGGTGGGTGTGGCGAGACGAACAAGGTCCGACAGGTATGAGGGGCGAAGGTTGTGGATGGATTGAAAAGTCAGGAGGAGTATTTTATATGTGAGGGAACAGGTGGGATGTGTTGGACGGATGGCGTGTTTGAGGGATCATTCTGCCAGCTGGGTTTTGAACATTTCGTCGTTTTTTTTGGGTGGTAAACCAAAAAGGAGGGAGTTGCAGTAATCCAGGCGGGAAGTGAGGAGGCTGTGCACCAGGACGGCTGTGGGATGAGGGCGGCGGGAAGACGACGGCTATTGATGCGTGAAGTGAAGGAGAGGATACCATAATACATCCACCTCCGTGCTTTACAATGCCCACATCTCTGGTGTTTTTTTTGGTGAACTTATAAATGAAATACTCCAGAAACACCATGTCCCAGCTTCCTTCCTTGTCTTTGTGAAAAGTCATCTTTTGCCCACAGAACATGTCGAGAAATCGGGTTCAAATCCCGTCATTTTTTTCATATCTCCTCCTGACTCCAACCGTTCCGCTTAACTGCAATTTTCTAATTACTTGTAGGACTCTTCTTTTTTTCTTTTCTTTCAGATTTCTGCTCTGCAGAAAAGATTTTGATCAGTGAGGTTTTGAGTGATTTGGAGTCAAACTTTGACAAAAATCCACATGATGTTCAGAATTCAAACAAAACAAAGAGGCGGCTCTCAGAGGGACCAGAGTTCAGGCGAGCGCAAACGCCTGCAGATATCGGAGGAATCCAACCCTGATGTGGATTGAAGGAGGCGTGACAGATGTTGTTATTGTTGGATAAAACCTGATGGAGTTCAAAACTTTATTCCAAGCCACAGGTTGTATTTCCTCCTCCATCTTTGATTATTCCTCTGGTTAAATCGCCAGGAACACCCCGCCAGGAGCGGTCCAATGTCTCTGGTCCATGTGTCTAGTCCAGATGGATCTGGGTTACTTAGAAGGAACTGGATATAAAACGGACCAAAACCGAGGAAAAGCTCTTCTTGTGGAAGCAGAGAAAGCCATAACTAAAAACTGGCAGAAGGCTGAAGGACCAACACAAACAAACAATGGACAGACTTACCTACAAACTCAAAATGGGGGAACAACAATTTTTGAAGGACTATAGTGAACTTTGTTTTCAGTTTCCTCAAAGGGAAAGGGACTCCTTAAATTGAGTTTTTCTTCTTCTTTGTACACATGTTGTTATAATGTTTCTAGCTTTTTTCATGTGTTTTAAAAAAAAAACATATTTACAGGGAAAAAAAGACCCAGTCCAATGAAAATCGTGTCTTTTGGTCTTTTTTTGAACCTGTTCTTCTCATAATGGAGGACATTTTAAACTGGCGGGTCAAAGCCGAGCTTTCTCCACAGCAATTCTAGATCCACGATGTACGACTTTGTTTTCGATCCGCCATCTCGGTTACTGGCTGTGCTTTTTTTTTCCTACACCAATGTTTAGAAGAGTGTAAACAAAGGCATGTCGGGAAATAAGTTACAGGTTAATTTCCTCGCCAACGGTCACGCCCACATCCCAAAAGAAGAATTTCTACTGAGCCAATGTGCAGAAAATATGTCTTAAAAAACCCCGACACAGGCTTTTTGATTTGAGCTGGAATCTGCATCAACGACCACTTTGAACGATTTTCCAGTTGAAAAAGCGTAGTTGGAGTGGGACTTAAAAGGCTGCAGGTCATAAATGTTGTGCAGAATGGAAGGTTAACACGCTAATGTGACATGCAATAAAAAATCCATATCATAATGGGTTATATAGGGGAAGCAGAGTGTGAAAAAACTGGCATTTTCTGCTCAGATCCAGATGGATTTTCACAATAAAAGTCACAAGTGCATTTATGTTTAAGAGGACAGTTTAACGCCAGGAAATATAACTGCAAAAACATCATGTACCAATAGAAGCGGTGATAAAAACTGGGGGTTCAAGGTGCTTCTTTTTTAGGAGCAGAATCAGTTTCAGATGCTCTAATCCAGGACTGCATCTAGCCTCTCTGTTGGGGGGGGGCGGGTGTCCCTGTGGACTCCGCAGCAGAGCTTCTGTCAGGAACCGCCTTTTATCTTCAGCAGAACAAAGACGTGCGCTGGCTCCGTCCGTCCCTGCCACTCACACTGCTAACCTGCTTAGAGCTGCTCCTAATTTGGCCCCCAGAGGGCCCTAATGTGGATCCCTCTGCAGCCTCTGACCCCCTCCCTCGTGTGCGTCCCGGATGTTGTTACAGACAGGATCACTGAGGTAAAAAATTTAAAAAAAGCACTTTCCCGCTTAGGAAACGGACACGTCGACAGATGCTCGACGATGTGTCCCTCGCCACGTTCTGCTGACAGCACAAAGTCCTGGGAACGCTTTTTTTTTTTTCCGGGAGGGGGGCGCCATACGCATTATGGCTACGGAGGCTCATTAAAAACATGTAGAGGGGAGATGGATTAGCTCCAGCCTGCTGTCGGGTTCGCCTTCAGGATCAGCTGTTTGTCAGATCCATCTGAGCGGGAACTTTTTTACACGCTGGTTTCAAACCATCCCTGCTGGATGCCTCCGCTTCCGGATTGAAGCGCACTTAAGAAGGACATGGAACCATTGCAGGTGCAATTCAGGAAGTAACCGGTAGGGGGCACATCGCCTGTAATTCAACCGGAGATGGAACACATGTACGACACAAATACTCACACCACTAATCTTGTTTTAAAACTAAAATTTTTAAAATATGCAAAGTAAAATAATTAAAGGGCCTTCATCATGCTTTTCTCAAGCCTTTCTGAGGAAAATTTTTCCGTTTGCACCTTTGTCCGGGTGAATACTGGAGTCTGATTGTCTGGTAGCTTAAATGTTCTGTATCACTGCGCCGGGTCATTTAAAACAAACGTTATCGTCATCATCTGGACAAAAACCAGCGGTAAGAGGTGAACTTTCTCTCTGACCGGATGCTTATTTTAACCCGTCTACTACGCCTGAGTTTTCTTCCGGGTTCCAGCTTCTGGGTCTGCCACGTCATCCATATCATGACATAAGTGTCGCCTTCCTTTGCCGCTGCGGTCCCTCAGCCGGTACCATGACAACACGCCACACCACCTATCAAATAGTTCCCCTTTATGTGAAAACGTGATTTGAACGGAAAAAAATATAAAGAACAAAGTCATCAAAATTTATTCCATATCTATTTCTCTTGTCAGTGACCATCGTATAAGTGTCCATCGCCAGCTTCCACATCGTCCATAAATTGCTAATAATGGACACTTCGTCGTTTCATGAAATATGAGTTCTGTTCGCAGCTCTTTTCCCACCCGGAAGAAAGACGGCTAGATCTCTGAGGCCACGCCTTTCGCTCCCTGTGGGTGCCGCCTATTTCATGCCATCGTCCTAGAGTCGGCCTCTGCAGCGTGTCTGCATTGCGGACATGAAAACTAACAACATGCGCACTTTTGCAAAGAGGGTTGTGGATAGTGAATGAAAGCCTGTCCCAGCTTTTTATGGAGAGAGTGGGTGTTAGCATGGGGGCGGTGCTCCTCCTGGAAGGGGCGGTCCCTCACTTATCTACGTCACAATGAGAGGACCCGCTCGTTGACGTGGTTTATAGAGGAATACTCAGAAATGCATGAACAGGTCAAAATACCGCTTTGGGTTTATTTTTTTAAGGAGTGAACATTATCGTATCATGAAGTTGATATAACATGAATTTCTTGCAAATACAAAGAAACCTATTCCGGGTATTGCAAATTGTATGCATGTCTTTCATTGTCAAACAGAAAAACTCACATTAATCGTCTTGTTCTAAACCTATTTTTTTTTGCCGCTTATGGCAAATTTATCACATTTTTTGGACACTTCTAATTTATCATGATAGTTTTCCAAACACATTTTTTTACTTTTAAAAATGGAATCAAGTCAGTACAGGAAATAACCAAACTGAAGTCATGAGGTGATTTCTTCCAGTTCACTCCGATGTCAAAAACCCCGATTTTTAGAAATGGCTTTAAAATCGTCTGGAAATAGAAATGGCGTTGGGGAGACATGAGACGCTGACATGACGGAGGTGATCTTTCAATTTGTCAATCAAAAAATGGACCCTTTTATTTCACAGCATTACCTTATCATGACAAAATAGCTTAATCAATTATTAAAGATGGTTAAAGTGATTGATCTTTAATTATGTACTCGCTCCAAGAAAAAAACATCTGCACATATTTGTAACTTTTGATACTTGATCTGCATGTGCTAGGATTATTTCGGAAATAGTGTTAGGTCTAATTATATTCATGATAGATTTTTTGATACTTGATAACTGATCTGCATGGGCTGTGTTGATTTCCAAAATAGAGTAATGTCTATTTTATGTAATAGTTAAGTAGTTCATCTGTTAAGTGGAACGAAGCTGGACACAGACACAGAGGGAATTAAGATGCTTTGATTGAGTCCCAGTGGAGGTGGAGGGTTCAAGCTTGGACGGATGACGGAGTGGAGAGCTGCCAGACTGGTGGGAGTGGTGACGACTGAAGAATGGAGCTTTGTTTGGTGTCCTGATGTGTGGTGATCGGTGACCATTGGTGGAGGTGAAGAGGCAAAACAAAGTGGATAAGAATGAATGAGGCACTGGGCATAGAGCTTGGCTAAAGAGCTTAGCATTAGTCTGTACACTACCGCATGAAGCAGACGGACAGACGTCGGCTGGAGGGTCCATATGAGGTCCATATGAAGGCTGCAGGCTGATGAGACGATGGGTAGCAGGTTTGACGATGATTCCCTGGTAGGTGTGGGAGGAGACCAGGATCCTAACATCATCTTTTCTGTCGTGTGATTTATTGAACTAAAGGATTCTGTCTGATAAAAGTTATGAACCGGATAATGATAAATCATGTAATAAAATGGTTACGGTAGAACAGGGTGGGATTATATAAATTCCTTCTGTAACCCGGCTTAAGTTACTTAGTCATTTTTTACTCTTTTTTTGGTGTAATTTTCAGTTTCTCCACTGGTGGCAGTCAACATTTTAAATGTTGTTTTTTTTTGGATTTGCCAGGAGTGATCGTCCTGTCAGTAGCTGTGTTTACATGGGCAAAGTAATAGGAAAGAATCCCTGATCAGAAGGCAAATGTGTCATGTAAACACGTCGTTCGGAATACTCTGCCCCGATCCGACTCGATCGGATCAAAATTTCTTTCCGATAGAGATAGGTGGATTATACCGATTGTTTATCCGATCGTTGTTCATGGAAACGGTTCATTCCGATCGTGTGTCACTTCTGCTCTGGTTTTACGTCATGCATAGACGGTGTTTCGCTCCAGAAAAAGCTTTGGACCTCAAACAGGACCGACCGGCTGCTCTGCGGAGGCCCGGTGCGAAGCGCCGCTTCGCTCTCGCCCCGCTGGCCTTCCGCCTCTCCCTTCTCTTACACCCCTCACAAGGGGGGTGTCTGGGAGGAGCGGGACCCTGCCCGGTCCTGGCTCGTGTGCCGACGGACCGAACGAACTGTGGGGAGGGGAAGGGGATGCTTTGTTACGTGTGCGTTTTGTTGTTTGTTTGTGTGTGTGACTGCGATCCGTCCCGCCGCTCTCGGTTAGCTGCTGTCAGGAGAACCGTGTGTTCCAGCAGAGCTCGGACCGTCAGCTCACACACAGCCGCTTTGAGGCGGTGTGCGAACTTTTCAAAGCAGAATGTCGCTCAGTCCTTAGAAACCGTTAAAACAATCACATGGATTTGTGTTTCCAGTCGTGTCCCGACAAAATAAAGGCTGATGTTTTTCCCACATATTTACATGCAGCTAAGATGCAGATTGCGGCATTTCCCGCATGAGTTTATGTTCATCACACAAGGCTAATGTTGTTAGCGCGTGTGTTAGCCTATCCTGGGAGCTCCATTCTTCCACAAAAAAAGCACTGACCACACGGATTAAAAATAAAATGATGAGCAAATAGGCGCTTCATAATATTCATAACATTAACAAAAACACGCTTGGAAGATCGTCTCGTATGTTGCCGAGCTGCTGCATAAATGTACATGACAGCTAGGTTTGTTTACTGTGGGACTCGTTTCCTTTTTCCGGTATTTGCAACACCATTGCGTATGCCCAAATGACTTATTCCGACCGGAAGTGTGACCATGTGAACGTTTGTTCTAATCGGAAAAAGTTTTTCTGGGCCCGTGTGCGCGGTTGAATTTTAATCCGACCATTGATCCGATCGAGATATTTTGCCCATGTAACCGCGGCTATTGTTTTTATCTTTGACGTCTTTTCAACTTTTCTCAAAGCACAGCGTCAGAGGAAAAAAAGACTGAAATTAATTGTGGTTGTTAAAACTGTATTTTTTCTAAGTTTTGGAGACAAAAAAACTCACTTCCAACAGTTAGATTGTACCCAGGAAGAGAAATCTGGTTAAAGAGCTACGTTGGACTTTGATAACTTTGTGGGGAAATACATTACCTCGGTGAGTGGTAATATCGCATTTGATGTCGCATTAACCTGCTATATTCACTGGTTCATCTCATCTCATCTTATCTCATCTCATCTCATCTACTGTTTGGACATTAAGTGGGTCACCTTTATTTCTTTTTTTGGATGCACTTAAGGTTTTTTTTATTTCATTCAAAAGAAAAGAGAAAGTTGGACTCAGATTTACGTTTTCTTTTTGAGATCTCAATTTTATTTGAACCTCCTTTTCATGTCAGTGGCCCCTTGTTTTTTTTGTTGTGAAGTGTTAAATATAAGAGATTCACTCAGTTCTGCAGACTGTTATATTGTGTTATTTTATTGCCTAAATTAAGTATTCTTTTCGGGTTCAACTGTAAATCATACAACTTCTTTGGGGTGGAATATTCCTTGCTAAATATTGGAATACATGACAGTAAACAATCTCCTCATTGAACCTAGACGTAGAGTAACTCCATTTGAAGTGATTTAGAGCTGTCACCCACAGCAGCACCGCCTAGGGGTTACACTTCCACTCCCTTTCAAGCAATCTTTGATTTAATCTCTAATTATCCAAAGTTTGAGACGTCTTTGTATGAATGTACAACTGCTGATTGTATGGTTTTTTGCTTTAATTGCTTGAAATAAACCATTTCAAATCAAATCAAATCAAATCAATCAAACGTTCTTTTGGTTGTGTCGATGCAACAGAGACGCGCCGCAGACGGACCAGACTAAATCCAAAAACAATAGAGTGAGAGCTCAGTCAGCCGGTAGATCTGTAGGTGATGGACGACAGTCAGCGGCTCAGCTGGTTCTCTGCTCATGGCGGTGAATCAACGCCACCGTCACAGACCCAAGCCATTATCACACACTCTGTTTCTGCAGAAAGGGCTCAGTCACAGAGCGCTAATGGACCGTTATTAAAGACATGCATCACTCCACCGACAAACCCACCGCCGCCGCCGCACGCTGCTCACTTGCAAACACACAGGCGGGAAAACGACTCCCGGGCTCCGCCATAACAGCTGATGTATCATTCAGCAAAGCAGAGCGGCGAGACGGCACTCTCACAAAGAGACGGCCCACTCCACACACGCCGACCTTATTTTATCACATGACATTTCTCATGAAGGCGCTCCGGTCTCATGAAATAGCTTTTCCATGGCCTTTGCTGCGCTGTAAAGGTCCTGAGCGCAGCTTGACTGACAGACGTCATCGCCGCGGCGCCCAGGAACAATGATGCTTCCAGAGAATGAGCTGCTGACCTTCAGCCTGGGCTTCAGCTCGCCACGGACTCCCCACTTCCTCTTGGGGAGACACTTCTCTTCTCCAATCAGATTTTTCAGAGCCTAATCTGATGATATTTGGATGTTTGGGTGGTGACGGCACAACTTTTGTTGCTGAAATGTTGATAAATATGCAGAGAAAATCTCACCTTTGTATGAATTTACAATTATCTTGCATCCATGCAGTCATTCAAACTCACATTTGTCCATTATGAGCCTTTTAAGTTGAACAGTACCAGCTTCACCATCCTCCATCTTCTTTTTCTTTAAATAAGACGTCATCTGCAAACAGTATCAAGAGATATGGATGGTATTCTATATTTTAAAAGCTCCCAAATGTGTTTTATTTTGAAAATAGTCTCTCCAGAAATTTCTGTTGGCTTTTATTACCCAATTTGATTGTCCAACTGGAGGCTTTTCGTCACTACAAAAGGCCAGGCAAGGAAAGTTTATTTGTACACCAAGTGATTCACGAAACAGGAAAATGCATTAAAATCACAATATATAACAGTGCAAAGATTAAAAATATACATAATCAGTATAAAATTTACTTTTAAGTGAAAGGAAAGAGAAAAAGAAAATGAAAAGAGGACCCTTCAGTTAAATACCCGGCGAAACAGGAATGTCTAGAGTCTAGATAGTAGATTCTTTCTCACAACCTCAGGGAGACTGTTCCAGCTTTTAGCTGCATGACACCGAAACGCCGATTCCCCCCGGTTTAGTCCTGACTCTGGGCACCCGCCAGGAGGCTGGTCCCTGAGGACCTCAGGGTCCGAGATGGTTCGTATGACGCTAACATGTTAGAGATGTACTTTGGTGCGCGGCCATGGAGAGACTTGCAAACAAGCAGAGCTGTTCTAAAGTCTAGTCTTTGAAAGCCAGTGCAGAGACCCGAGCACAGGACTGATGTGATGGTACTTCCTGGTTCTAGTCAGGACTCGAGCAGCAGCGTTCTGGGTGTACTGAAAAAGTACTGGAGTTCCTGTGACTCATTTGTGCTTCCTATCTAAGTAACAAACCATTTTAGGCAGGGAAACATAATGGCACCTCCACCGTGCTTTGCCATACTCTTCCTTTAGGCCTGAACATTTCAGGATACTTTTCCATTAATCCTATTGTTTGAATTTTCTTTCCAGTGGTCTGAATCACAACCATAAACGAATAAAATTCAGCCAAAGGACCAAAGGGGGTTTATCTAGTCTCACTACCCAAGGAGGAGTTTACTTAACCCAATTAACAGATGCTCTGCAACATACCGTAACCCTTCCAGCATTTACACGATCAACGCAAATCAGGCAGAGAAAAGCGACTTTTCATGTAGGCTTTGCTCCAATATGCAACACTTTACGTGACGGTAAAAAGCAGCATTTCTCCCCTTCATATTTCACTGGAATGACATACAATGAGGAAAAGGTCAAAGAGTTCACGACAGTCAACTCTATTTCTACAACACAACGAGACACTGAGGTTATCAAAAAAACGTTCTGCCGTATGTTCCCTATAGACTTTATTCTGAAAAGATCCAGATTTTTCATGTTTCCGTCTCATGTTTTACTGTACTTTTCCTGTCTGGAAAATTCATTTTTCCATAAATCAATATCAACGTTTCTAAACTCTGATTTAGCTTTTTAGCCTAAAAGCTATTTTGTGACTGAAAACCTCTAGTTTCATCTATCAAATATCCAAACATGATCATCAGGAACCGATTTACAGTCTTTGAAAAAGCTTTTTTTTTTGTGTTTTAGCATTTAGACAAGACAAGTGGCCGGATTAGGCTCCGGTAGCCCCGTGACCCCGAAAGGGACAAGGCAAGTTTAGGAGATGAATAAGCATTTAGACAGCAGGGGTCCCCAAATCCAGACCTGTCCTGTTGGTTTTCCAGAAAACATTTGCTGCTGATTACCTGGACCAGGTGTGTTTAGCCAATAAGGAGCTTCAATGGCAGCTTGGTTGGAAAACATGTCGGCCACCGGCCCTCCAGGCCTGGATTTGGGGACCCCTGGTCTAAAGAGACAACATTTTTAAACAATAAAAAACAGTTTCATTGGTTTATCCTAGTCGGGTGATCCTGGAAAAACGTTTGTGTTTTTATAGGTGTGACTGTAACTCAGCTCCTTTTCTGCTGCGGCTCAAATAAACGGTTGAGCGTGAAAATCCAAAGCTCTCCTCCCATCAAACCTTCTGTTTGATAAACAGTGATGCATGGAGCGGCCTCCCTAATGCGGAGGTGCTGCCTGCTCCAACCAGGCGTTTTTTGTTGGGCTTTCTTCGCCCCTTGCAGGTGTGTGTTTGTGTGACATGCTCGGCGTTTGGAGGCGGGGCCACAGAGCGCGATCCTTAAGGCTTTTTGCAATTACATCTAAGCAAAGTAATAAGACATGATGGATGGCTGCAGCTTTCGCGTCACGTGCAATTTCATTTCTGCCACTGCTACAAGGTCCTACTGCAGGCGGAAATGAAGCTTTTTTTTGGTTTTGTTTTTCGTTTTCAAACAGAAAAAATGACAGACAAGCACGACAAACAGTTCAGGTGCTCCTTTACAAAACAGAATGAAAAAAGGTAAGTAAAGAATTGCCAATTAAATTCTACTCAATATGTATTTACAGGCTGTCCAAAGAGGGCATAAAGAAAAGAAAAGGAAAGGAAAAATGACCAAGTTTCCTTTTGGACACATTGAACAGAAGACAAACACTTCATTTTTACCATCTTTCCTCTTTTTGCCCTTTTGTGTTTCAGAAAAAAGATTAAAAAACACCAAAAAGCAGTCTCAATACAGAGCTAAATAATTGTAACTTTCTCAAAGTGATTTGGAAATCACTGAAATCGTTGTGAACATTGACTGAGGCGGTCCTGACATGGCGAATGTCTTTCCCATTTGAATGAGAGAAAGCATGTCAGTGAGCCGTGCTGTAAAGTACAAAGACAAGCTGTAGATTTCCCCCACTTTTCCACAAGTTCTAGTGGCTTCTGCATCACCGTGGGGATAGTTCTGGTACGTAGGCAGCCAAAACATGGCAAGTTCTGCATCGGGTGGAATCAAGCAGCCAGGCTTTGGAAAAAATGTCAAATATTTTATTCCAAAAGCCAGTCAAGGAAATGAAGGCGTAACCGGAAAGAAATGTTGCTGTAGATATTTCTGTGGGGCTATATTGTAGGACATATTTAATAAATAAAAGACTTTTGGCAACATGTGGTTTAAAAAAGCGTCTGTTTTATAACAGTAAGTTGCCAAAAGAGACAACAAAATTAGTGAACGTCCTCCCGATTTTGGGAAAATATCATATTCATAATAAAAAGTGGAAAAAAGATCGGCTGAATTTCCTGAAGTCAGAGTATATTTATCCTCATTGAAATGTATTCACAGCTAAAGTCCTTTCATTGATGAAATTTGTAAATCTGCTACAGAATGGTTACAAATCTAGGGTCCAGATTGTTGATTGCCTTGCAATTTAATTTATGCTGAAGGTTTTTTATATTTTTTATATGTGTATACATTCTTGTTTTTTTTTGTCTTTGTTTTTGTGAAGAGCTGTGCCTTGCATCATTGTGAGGTTGTGTCTGCGAGAGTTTTGTAAAAATAATAATAATAAAAAAAGCTTCTGTGTTTTTTTACATGGTTTTTTTTTTTGCTGCTACCAGTAGGTGGCACTGTGGGACCAAAAAGTGGGTAGCAGTGGGAGGCGTGAGGGTCTCCTAACCCTGCGCCTCTTATGGAGTTATAAACATCAGCCCTGCAAATGAAGGGCCTTGGAGATGGCAAAGGCATCAATTTAAGATGTGGAGTAAGATGTTAAATGGACAGAATAATTGGGAGATTTTTAGTCTTTGCAAGGTTTTTTTTTTTTTTGTAATTATCGTTGCCGGTCTTTTGACTCAGCAGGTGCCTTTTATAAACGTGCGCAGTTGAAATGTAAGATGGTGATTATGCAAAGAAATAAAATAAAATAAAGAAGTCAACGTTCAGCTGTGAAAGTGGAGGTGCTAAAAGCCTCCGATTGTTCTGCAGACACAGACAGAGCTTGTCAACACTTGGAGTGGTAAATACAACGACTCGGTCGGATCTTAATTATCCAGATGGTTGTAAAGTGAGAAGAAGCTGCTGCTGTAAATGCAAAGCGCAGAAAAAGGAGCAGATGATTTCTGACAGAGGTGATTGCGTTTCGTGAAAATTAAGACAGGTAGGAGGAGAGAGAGAGGTATTTCGGAGGAGAAGCATCCTGAGTCTCGTCGCCTCTGCTATCAAAGATCCTGCAGCCCTGGAGGCCAACTGGTGACGAAGCACCGCCGTGCGCATCCTCTTCCTCTTCCTCCTCCTCCTCCTCCTCCTCCTCATCTCTCTGCTCTGCTGATCAACCGGGCAGAGCTGCAGTTCTGAGGCGTTGTGACTCGGCAGAGAAAAACAAGCAAATCACGGCAGGTCCCTGCTGGTCCAGACTGATTTTTGCAGACGTGACGTTAAAGGAGCTTCAAAACGTGAACCTTTCAGATGTTTGACGCTATCGTCTGTCTGAGTGACTTCAGCTTTAGACCAAATCATTGCTCCGTAGGGCAAACTTTTAAGTTACCAAAATAAAAGCAATATGCATTTGCTTGGGTAAAAGCAACATAAGATGTAGCTGCAGTGCTTAACATTATGATCATGAAATACAATTAATTTTACCATTTTATTACAATGAAAGGCATATTAATATTCAGGTAGAGCTTTTTTTTCTTACTCATTCTCTTAAGAAAATCGTATCGTGGAAATGCGTATCGGGATACGTATCATATTGCCAGACTCTTGCCTACTGCTACTACACCCCTCATAGTTGCAGTAGTTATTTATTTTAGTAGTAGTTATTTGTTTTTTTTCCAGTTCCAGGTTATGGAAGGCGTTTTGCCTGCCTCAAAAGCAGATTATCCGGATAATGATAAATCATGTACTCAAATGGTTACGGTAGAACAGGGATGGGTTAAATAAATTCCTTCTATTCAAGCAATCTTTGATTTAAAATCTAATTTTCCTAAGCTTGATACGTCTTTGTATGAATGTATAACTGATGATTGTGTTGTTTTTGTGCATTATTCTTGCTTTGATTGTCACGGAAGGAGGTTAGGGAGTAGCCAAGTGAGAGGAGAGAGGAGGAGGCAGGCGTTCCAGGTGAACAAAGTCTTGAATCCAAACTAAAAACCTATAAACCACTGCTATGCAGGCAAACCGAACTAGAAACTCGACACACTGGAAACTGCACTTAAACAGGGGAACAGCATAACCTGGAGCAGCACAGGAGGAAGGGAAAGACAGGACTCAAATACAGACAGACAAACGAAACCCAGGTGACAACGATCAGGACAGATGAAGACCAAAAGTAAAACTGAAAACCACGAAACCTTTCAAGATAAAACCGGAAGCAGAACTCAAAACATGACATAACAAAGCAAAGAAGCTCAAATCGTCACATTGATTGCTTGAAATAAACCTCTTCAAATCAAGAATCAAATCAATTGTTCAAAGATTTACAGCAGTTACGATAGCTACCATGTTCCAACGCAGTGCCAAGCCACTTTTCCTTGCATTCTAATCTGTTGGAGTTATGTTCAATTCAATTCAATTCAATTTTATTTGTATAGCCCAAAATCACAACAACAGTCGTCTCGATGGGCTTCGAAGTAAAACATGAAATCAAAAGGATCACGAATACAAAGAGTTCAATAGAAAAATACTAAAATGAACTAACAAACTGACTAAGCTATACTGGCATCCCTGCCCTTAGACCCCCCTTCGCGGTAAGGAAAAACTCCCAAAAAAACCGGATTCCGGAAAAAACGAAGAAACCTCAGGGGTGCCCACATGAAGGAGGGATCCTCCCCCAGGACGGACAGGCGATTTACCAGAAATCTTAGAGAAGAATTAACTTATCTAAATCTACAACTACATATATAAAAGTCCAGCAGACGAGCTTCATCCAGCCGTGGTTATCGGGACAGTCAAAGGCGCGAGTCGAGCCGGAGACAGGAACCACAGCCAGGTGTAGGAGCAGGAGCAGAGACGAGGTACTCAGTCAGGTACAGAGCAGAGACGAGCCAGAGATGAGCCAGAGGCAGGATCCACAGCCAGGTGTAGGAGCAGGAGCAAAGGCGAGGTAAACGGTCAGGAACTGGAGCACGGATGAGCACGGATGTTAAAGGCCTAAATGACTGGAGACTTTCAGTCGGTGCCGTGTTGCAGGAAGCCACTTTTCTCCATGTGAGAATCCTTTGCAACCATGGGCGGGGTGAAGGGGTCACGATCTTTCATGCCAGGGGGCTTCCCAGCAATACTTGGCGTAGGCTGCAGTCTTAGACCAAATGAAATATAAAGTCAGCATTGGGAAGATGTGTGAGGATGTGTCAACCCCAACTTTACAGCCAGCCATTAAAATCCAAAACCAATACGATCACAGAAAGAAAAAAACCCGGCAGAAACAGCCGCAGGCGGGGAAATCACCCAATGTGGGGTCTTCACAGGCCTGACAGTGAAAAACAGAGCTGAGAAGAATAGTAGTTTCACCCCCTCGACTCTCTCTGTGACATTCGGAGAGATATTTACCTTGTAAAGATCTTGACATTTCACTGCGCGCTCTAATAACATCATGAAAAATGAATAGCGGCGGAGAGAGTGGAGAGCAGCCCTGCAGAGCTTTTGTCGACGGGTATCGATCGGGTGCAGGAGGTGGGGGAAGGAAGGAGCCGGGCCGTCCCGGGGGGGCCGCGGGGAGCCACTCTTCACTGATCATCTGTTAACCTTGTCAAAAACCAAAAACAATCTTACGCGCTCGGCAGCGTCGGCGGTGGTCGCCACGGCGATTGTGATTTTCTTCTCAAAACCTGGTCCACCCTGCTCCACATCAGGTTAGGCGGCTGAGTCGATATCGGGATGAAGCGGCGGCGACACTGTTGCCACGAGACGGAAACAGGGGAAGAAAATCTTCGAGAAAAGGGCAGCGGCTCACTCGTCTGAGCAGGTCAGCCAGACTGATGGACGCTTGACTTTTTTTTTTTACTAACAAGGGACTCATTACTGCAGGAAAAAAAAACATCACTTATTTTAATGAGAGTTGGTTTTCATTTATGCACAATGACTGCTTGTTTTATGCAGCCTCAGGTTTAGTCCTGTGGATTAGCAAAACTAATGTCTGTAGAATCACATCTACTTGTTTATTTGGTTAAACGTCTGGTGTTGAAATAGTTTTAATCTTTAGCTCATGAAAATGTTTTTGATGTTATTTTTCGGCAGTTTACAAACCTTTTTTATTTATTTTTTATAAATTGCGACTTTTAGGTCGTAAAATTACGCGAAAAAAAGGAGTGACTGATAAACTACGAGATCTTAAGTCGTAAATTTACAAGAAAAAAGTCATAGATAAACGAGGGAAAAACATCAAAGTTTTCCGTTTGTCTGAGCCGAGCTTGAAGCTGAAATATGTGGAGCCTTTTGTGAAGATTTATTTCTAGATAGGTTTAAAAAACAAAGAGATTCGGAACCTTTTATGCTCACTTCCACTTGAATCTCGTGAATTTACGAGTTTCTTTGCTCGTAAATTTACGTGTTTTTTTCTCTCAAATTTTACTTTAAAACTTACTTTTTTTTTGGGTGACCCTAAAACTCAGTCGTACTTAAGGTATCTACGCCCATTTAAAAGCTAAAATGTTCCAATTCTTCCATATTTTATGATTTCATTAAAACCCACAACGCAAAGTGAAGAGAGAGGTGGCAAAGGCCAAACAGAAAGCTTACGATGAGCTATATGACAGGTTAGACACAAAGGAAGGAGAGAAGGACTTGTACAGGCTAGCCAGACAGAGAGACAGAGATGGGAAGGACGTGCAACAGATAAGGGTGATTAAGGACAGAGATGGAAAGGTGCTAACAACCCAAGAGAGTGTACAGAAAAGATGGAAGGAGTATTTTGAGGAGCTGATGAACGAGGAAAATGACAGGGAAAGAAGGGAGGAAGATGTGGTTGTTGTGGAGCAGGAAGTAGCAGAGATTGGAAAGGATGAGGTTAGGAAGGCTCTGAAAAGGATGAAGAGCGGAAAGGCCGTTGGTCCTGATGACGTACCTGTGGAGGTATGGAAGTGCCTAGGAGAGACAGCAGTGGAATTTCTAACAAGGTTGTTCAATAGGATTTTAGAGAGTGAGAAGATGCCTGAGGAATGGAGGAGAAGCGTTCTGGTTCCGATCTTTAAGAACAAGGGTGACACGCAGAACTGCAGCAACTATAGAGGAATAAAGTTGATGAGCCACACTATGAAGCTGTGGGAAAGAGTAGTGGAAGCCAGGCTTAGGAAGAAGGTGGAGATTTGTGAGCAGCAGTATGGTTTCATGCCCCGTAAGAGCACCACTGATGCCATTTTTGCTTTGAGAATGTTGATGGAAAAGTACAGAGAAGGTCAGAAGGAGCTGCATTGTGTGTTCGTAGATTTAGAGAAGGCGTATGACAGGGTGCCGAGGGAGGAGCTGTGGTACTGTATGAGGTCGTCTGGAGTGGCAGAAAAGTATGTCAGAGTAGTTCAGGACATGTATGAGAGAAGTATGACGGTGGTGAGATGTGCTGTAGGTCAGACAGAGGAGTTCAAGGTGGAGGTGGGACTACACCAAGGATCAGCTTTGAGTCCTTTTTTGTTTGCTATGCTGATGGACAGGCTGACAGACGAGGTAAGACAGGAATCTCCCTGGACAATGATGTTTGCGGATGACATCGTAATTTGCAGTGAGAGTAGAGAGCAGGTGGAGGAACAGCTAGAGAGGTGGAGGTTTGCTCTGGAAAGAAGAGGCATGAAGGTCAGTCGTAGTAAGACAGAATACATGTGTCTGAACGAGAGGGATCAAGGTAGAAGCGTTAGGTTACAGGGGACTGAGGTGAAGAAGGTGCAGGAGTTTAAGTACTTGGGGTCAACAGTTCAGTGTGATGGGGATTGTGGAAAAGAGGTGAAGAGGCGAGTGCAGGCAGGTTGGAGCGGTTGGAGGAAAGTGTCAGGAGTGTTGTGTGACAGAAGAGTGCCAGCAAGACTCAAAGGAAAGGTGTACAAGACAGTGGTGAGACCAGCTCTGCTCTATGGGTTAGAGACGGTAGCAGTGAGACAGAGACAAGAGGCTGAGATGGAGGTAGCGGAGATGAAGATGTTGAGGTTCTCCTTAGGAGTGACCAGGTTAGACAGGATAAGGAACGAGTACATCAGAGGGACGGCTCATGTTGCCTGTGTTAGTGACAAAGTCAGAGAAGCCAGACTGAGATGGTTTGGACATGTTCAGAGGAGGGATAGTGGATATATTGGTAGAAGGATGTTGGAGATGGAGCTGCCTGGCAGGAGGGCAAGAGGACGGCCAAAGAGGAGATACATGGATGTCTTAACAGAGGACATGAAGTTGGCTAATGTTAGGGTAGAAGATGTCCATGATAGAGTGAGGTGGAAAAGGATGATTCGCTGTGGCGACCCCTGATGGGAAAAGCCGAAAGAGAAAGAAGATTAAAACCCACAACGCTAACGCTAACTTGTTTCATATTTAAACCCATATTTCAGATAATTAGCAACAACAAAAATGGTGTGGAGGATGTTTCACCTTATTAACCTCATATTTCTAGACTTATTTTGCACTTTATGTGGAGTTTTTACTGCTGCTTACGTCCAATCGGCAGTCCTCATGGAGACAGGAAGGAGTGGCTCACCTGTCAAAATAAAAGTCCTAAAACGTTCTTGTGTACAATATACACAAAATAAGGGAGATTTAGGTGAAATAAATAGGCATTAAA